>NC_051319.1:93352680-94020471 GCF_015220235.1 Choloepus didactylus
GTCATGCCAAGCAACAGCTCCCGAGAATAGACCTTTAACCACTGAGCTACCACATGAAGGATCCAGAGCTCAGTGGTCTCCCATCTCCCAACTCAGTGTTGTTAACTAGATATTTATGAAGCTCCTCAAAATCTCCACAATATCTACTGGCACTTGAAAGAGGATAAGCTTTAACAAGAACCAACTTTGCTCTTAGCACCATGTGACTGTGAGTTCCTCACTTTGCTTCTATAAGCCCCCCGTTTTACAGCCATTCAGTGCAGTTCAAATGTTCAGCCAACCTGTCTTGCAGATCTGCTGCTACTCATGGAGCTCAAATAAGATAGCATGTATGCAAGTACTCTGACCACTGTAAAAGTTTATCTAAAATAGCAGTTTCCACTTATATGAAATGCTTGTTATCTAAAATGGCAGTTTACAAGCCTGTCATTTTCATAAATTATTTTAAAATGTTGAGAAGGAAGAGTGTATTCGTTTTATGAAATCATCCATGTCAAAAAAAAAAAAAACCAGATTTTCCAGAGATCTGGAGTACGCTGTAAAGTACCAAACCTGCAGATCTTTAGGAGGGCAGGCAGAACACGGCTTCTACCTGGAAGACGGACTATTTATCTTGGCTGCCTCAAAGAAGACTAAGTATATAAAACTCTATAGCACATAGTAAATTTCAAGAAACTATTTAAACTGAATCTGAATTTCAGGATAGCCAGATCCTTCTAAGCAAGTACTTGGAGGCACCTTGCTTAGGTGAAGGATGTCTGGTCACACCGAGAGAAACAGATGCTGACATTCAAGAGGCAGGAAGGTGTTCATTGAATTTGAAATTTGGTTTTAAAAGAAACTTTTTCTAATTGAGATTTCAAAAATTTAATCAGTTACACATAAATGTTTATACTCGAGTTTCTGTTGAGTTTCTCCATTGTGCCAATGTTGATCTGAAAGGGAAAAAAGTACAAAGAAACTACACCGAAAACAAAAGCTGGATGGACAAATAATATATCTTGCTTAACCTCAGACAGCCTAGTCAGAATATACATGGCAGGAGACAAAATATTAAAAGACTTCTGACGCTCCAAATTGAGGTGGTGGTAGAAGTGGGTAGAGGCAGAGAATATGAAAAGGTCTAAGATCAGAATTAATCCAACCTAGAAGTATCATAGCTGAGAAAAAGTAAAGGTTTTCCTGAAATTCAAAATGAAAGAAAATGCCTAGATGCTTAGCAATAATCCAGACTTAAGGAGAAAAGATGTCGATTTGTCCCTAGCAGTTACTGTTCTTTTAATTTTGCTCCACCTATTGCCTCTCTTTAATCCAAATGTTCAGTTACCTTAAAAAATAAGATACCTTTTTATTTGGAAAAAAACCTCAGGTCGGTAGATTGTTAGCTTTATTTTAGTTGTCTGGGTCTTAACACAATGGTTCTCTAAACCAGCAGCAGCAGCAGCAACTAAGAAATTGTCAGAAATGCACCTTCTCAGACTCCCAATCCAGACATCCTGAATCAGAAATTCTGGGGTTGGAGTCCAGCAATCTGTGTTTTAACAGGCCCTCCAGATGATTCCGACCCTCACCAAAGTCTGAGAACCACTGTCTTAACCAAACCACTGGGCTTGCAAAGCCACCGCTCTACCATTTATTCACTAGCAACTACCAGAGCTGTGTATTTGTTGATATAGGGAGTTAGGGGAAAGAGTCAACCTCCTTACGGCTTGCTTGGATTTTCAAGTTTATTAGCAACTGTTAAGACAATCATTCTCAGTCCAACTATATTTAAAGTTGGCCTTATCAATGAGCCTATTTTGGGGGCCATTGACATTGCATTTATATTTCTCTCTGTCCAAATGTGTACCACTTCCTACTGCTTCAATAATATAAAAAGTCAACAGTATGCAGAATGGAAGAATCCAAGGGCAGGCAAAGAAAAATATGAAAAAATGTGTAAGTCCATACAAATATGGAAACTTTAATTTTGGTGACAGAAGAGATATCTAAAATTTAGATTGATGGTGAGGAGGAGCTAATGGAAAAAGAAAAGTCTCATTCATTGTTTTCTCCTTTTCACCATCCTTCCTTTTCCCCATTCCTCCTCCTATCAGCCAACCCCACAACCACCCCTTTCACTCTACATATGCCTTGGAACTATAAGGGAGAAATCACATTATTTCAACTGAATACAACTCACTATCTCACCAGTCTCTAGCATCTTTCCTAGAGGCAGACTTGGTTCTACAACCGGACCACATGATGCATGAGATCAGTTCTACCCTGGGCATCAAGACCCCATCCATGCAAGGCAGTTTAGTTGCAGGGATTCAGAGACTGGACTCTGGAATCAGATGACACATAATCCAACCCCAGCTCCACCACATAATAGCTGAGAGAATTAGGGCAATTATTTTACCTCTCTAAGTTTAACTCATCTCTAAAATGGGAGGAATGAAAGTATCTCTCTCATAGAATTTTTTTAATTACAGAAGTTGTGAGTTTACAAAACAATCATGGATAAAATACAGGATTCCCATATACCACCCTAGCACCAACAGCTTGCATTGGTATGGAACATTTGTTACAACTGATGATAGCACTTTTTAGACAATTGTACTTTTTTAACATAGTTACCTTTGTTACAATTGATGAAAGATTATTAAAATAGTTCTATCATCCATTATTTACATTAGGTTTTCCCCATATACCACCCTATGAATACCACCCTGTATTAGTCTCGTACATTTGTCATAATTCATGGAAGAACCTTTTTATACTTGTACTATTAAGGATAGTCCATCATCTACAATAGGGTTCACTGTGTTGTACAGTCCTATGTTTTGTCTTTTAATTTTTATTCTAGCAACATATACGACCCAAAGTTTCCCCCTTTTAACTACATTCACCTATATATTTCAGTGCTGTTGACTACACCCACAATAACACGCTACCATAGGACTTTTTATGAAGATTAAATGAGCTCATCCATGTAAAGCATTTAGAACTGCGCCTGGCACATATCAAGGGATGGATTAATGTGAGCTATTAAGATTATTATTATATTGCCTCTGAAATGTTTCTCAGCCTACAGCAGTATCTTGAGCATTTCCAGGCATAGCAATAAGGCAGTATGAAAGCAGGAGGGATAAAGGTAAATGTGTGAGGGTGGCTAAATTGGAAGGGGGTGGAAAGGCAACAAGCAGCACAGCAATCTATCCTTTAAAAAAAAAATGTTGTAAGAAGTTTCTGTACTAGGCCACAAGATTATGTATTTGAATTACAGCAGTGGATCTCAGTGGGGGAGGGGGAGTCCACCCCAGGGACATCTGGCAATGCCTGGAGACATTTTTTGGTTGTCACAACTGGGGGGTGTTGCTACTGGCATCTAATGAATAGAGGCCAGGGATGCTGCTAAACATCCTACAATGCACAGGACAATCCCCTCACAACAAAGAATTATCTAGCCCAAACTATCATTAGAGACGAGATTTGAGAAACCCTGAATTATAGCATAAAGTGAAGTTTACGTTAAGTCAATGACATGGAGGATTCTGGCACTTGATGAGCGGTGAGGATGGGTGACCTCTAAGAATCCCCCAACTCTAAGTCTTGATGTGTTTAGTTGACCCTCAACCTCAAACTTAAATCAAGAATGCATTTTCATTCCTTTTTCCCTTTACCTGTTTCCTTTCCTAAGACAAAAAAAAAATTTTATAAAGATGGTTAGATATTAAAATGTAACCATGAGGCATTAGGTGACAATTTTTTTGCTAAAAGAAAGAACACCAATGGCAATCAGAAAGTTTTAGAGCTGGATGAAACTTAGAAATTATCTGGAGACAAGATTCTGGTTGAAATGTTTCATCCCATTTCACAGATGAAGAAACCAAGACTAGAAAGGTGAAGAGACTTGATCTAGGTCACACAGATTCATCCCAAGAACTTATTTAACATATTAGCCACACAGTGATAACAATCAAGGACTCACAGTGGGTCTCCTCTTCACACATTTGCTTTGCTATTTATTCAATGATCATAGTCTAGATCTGCTCCTATCTCTGCAATCCCTGAATATAGGTCTCACCAATAAAGTGGTGGCAGTGAGAATAAAAAAAGGAAAAAAATTAGATTGAAGAAACACTGAGAAAACTGAAAAAGCCTGCCTATTGATTAAGGATTAAGCTGTGGCAACTATTGATGAAAGAAGAATAACAAAAAGTGACTTCAATTTCCAGTCTGGGTGACTCAGAAGATGGTGGTGGTTCAATAAAAGATGGGAAAATCAGGAGGTGGTTTGGGGTAGCAGTATGTGTGTGTTGGGTTTCAGGTGTCATCTGTGAAGTTGGGGAAGGAGATGAAGGGATGAACAAAGTCAGGGAGGTCTGGGAGAACCTGGGCTGAAGAAAACACTTGAGTATTTGGTCATGAAGCTGCTGTAGCTGCTGGTGGGAGCAGCCTCAGGAGGGAAATCCAGTTTACCAAGAGGGACCAGGGACACAATCATCCTCTGGGTCCCATAGCTGAAGGCCCTGCTAGCTCTGATGTGCTACAGTTCTCTTGGAGTTTAAATGACAACCATTGCTTCACTGTATATTAATTATAATAAAGACATTTTGTTGGGGGGAAAAATGCAAACAGAACAGAGATTTTGGGGTAGGAATACATGAGAAAAATGAAAATATGATTTAAAAAATTACTTGAGAATGCTGCAGAATCTGTTCAATTTTTACTAATTTTTCCACAATCATCATTTCCTAAGTTGGAGCTGCTCCTCAGACCTCCCCAGGTCTCTTCCCTCATACTGACTTTTTCCTGGTTTCTAGGGCACCACATCCACCACCAGAGTCCTTTCCCTTTACCACCAGAGCTCACCGGCAACACGCAACAACTTCTCCCAGGGTGGTGGTCACTGCAGCTGAAGTTCCACTTGGGAGTCTAGGGAAACACCATCTACTATCCCCAGGGTCACGCAGCACTTTATGACCTGGGGAGCCCATCCCAATAGCATCAAGTTGGGGAGGGCAAACTTGCATCAGTGCCCTTCCATCAAAAGCTACCTTTGGTTCATGCCCAGCCTGTACCCTAAGAAACAGCTTTTGTTCATTTTCATGGACCAAAAGGAAATCAAGCCAGTATGTTCTCTTAACATCGAACTCTAGGAAGAGGCACTCGTGCCCCTGACTTCACCTCTGCTGGCCACCACCTCCTTATACCAACAGCTACTTCTTTTGAAGACAACTAATAGCACGGTGCCACACACCGTGTAGCAAGGTCAGGGGAAATGCCTCTTAAAATGGGATCAGGATCCTTTGAGAGGACTGCAGGACGCTAGTACTGACAGCGACTGCAAATGCCTCATGCAGCACAGTGTGCCCCCACACACACTCACTTACACACAAGCCAGTTAACACATTCATGACACACATGCCTCGTCTCTCTCTCTCACACACACACACAGCATACTCTCTCAGTTACACATTCATGACCATCCATCCATATAATTCCACTTATATATCCGGTTACACACACGGTTATGGATGTACACCGTTATTCATTCTCTCTCTCTCCTCCCTCTCTCTCTCTCTCTCTCACACACACACACATACACTCACACTCTCTACACACACAACCCCATATAATCAGTGAACACATATCCAGTTTCCCAAGTACTTACGTTCCCAAGTGTAGGTCGCTGGCCCCGGACCTACAGTGGTCCCACGCTGGGGCACGTTCTACACAATCAGCCAACCCACCTACACTCTACACCCTGAGCCACGGAACTCATCCCTGCGGCAAAGCCGGGTCTCCCGAGTGCGGAGCTCCCAAACCCCCCGGTCCCGCCAAGCCTCTCAGCCCCCACCTCGTCCCCACCAGCACACGTGGGCTCTCGGAGCCCTAACCCCGGGCGCACCTGCCGCACCTACCCGCTGCCCGCAGCGAGGGAGCAGGGCGCTCCGGAAGACTGGAGCAGCCACCCCCAGCCGAGGAGCCGAGCTTCTGCCGCCGCCGCCGCTGCCGCCGCGCTCCCAGCCGCTGCCTGCGCCCTCGCCGCCGCCCCCTCGGGTGCCGGCTCCAGCCCCCGCGCTGAGAGACCCGCGGGTGCGAGGCGCCAGCCCGGAGGCCGCAGCACGCCAGCCCCGCTCACCTGGGCGCGCCGTGCATGGTCCTCCTCCGCGGGTACAGCAGCCCCAGCCCAAGCGGCCCCACGGCCCTGCCCGCGGCCGCCCCCGCCGAGCGCCCGGGACTACCGGGATGCTGCCAGCCGGGCCGACGCTCGGGCAGTGGGCGCAGGGGCGGGGCGTGCAGGAGGGTCCTTACCCCTCCGGGCTGGCCAGCAGGCGCCTTCCCTGGACCGAGCCCTGCCCATCCGATGGAGGAAGGGCGCGCGTTCCGGACTCACTTCAGGTTCATGGGTGACCCTGGGCAAGTTGCTTAACCTGAGTACCCACTTTCTTTATGGAAAGATAATAAACGAGAAATCGCTTATAGTATCTTTGCCAGGGGAATCCCTGCCCCTGTATAGCTTACTTCCTTCCCATGCCTCTAAACTCTGCAAGGACAGGATTGGTTTGGGAGCAGGGTTCACAGTGAGTTTAACAGCACCTTAGATATAAGGCTCCCAAGCTTTACAGAGGCAGTGTTTCATTTGCCTGAAGTCTTCCTCGGAAAACCTCACAGTGTTTGTTAGTACCACTGTTTGCTGCCCTGATCCCAAGTTGTCAATTGTCCCAGCTCTGACTGCCTGTTGACCTTGAGCATGTCATTACACTGGAGCCAAGCCTCAGTGCTTCCATCTGTAAAATGGGGACCATAAACTCGTTGTGTTGAGGCTTATGGGAACTTGTGCCTATGTGTCACTTAAGGAGTTGTAACATCTGTGAGCAACTGTGACATGATGAACATTTTTCCTGACACATCAGACCATGGCCTCAAATTTCAGGTACAGAATAATTCCAGAGTTAAACAACTCTTCCCTTTGTTTAGGGAAGGAGAGAACAGAGCCTTTCTTCAGTGAGTTGGGTGAGAGGGTCAAAGGACCTACTGGGTGATAATTCACCCCCTCAGGGACCAAGGAGGTTGCTTGGAAGCTTGACAAAACAGACTGAAAAGCTGTGGACAGTGATTAACCTCCAAAAGCAAAAATAGCTTCCAAGACAATCTTTTTTTTTTTTTTTTTTTATAAAAGGGGGTTTATTTGGTTACACAGTTACAGTTTTAAGGCCATAAAGTGTCCAAGGTACCTTAACTGGAGGATGGCCAATGGTGTCCGGAAAACCTCTCTCAGCTTCTCGGGAGCAAGAGTCTGCTTTCAACAGCCATCTTCAAACTGTCTCTCATCTGCAGCTCCTGTGCTTTCTTCAAAGTGTCCCTCTTGGCTGTAGCTCCTCTTCAAAACATCACTCACAGCTGCACTGAGTTCCCTCTGCCGGTCAGCTCATTTATATGGCTCCACTGATCAAGGCCCACCCTGAATGGGTGGGGCCATACCTCCATGTAAATTATCTCAACAGAGTTATCACCCACAGTTGGGTGGGGCACATTCCATGGAAACACTCAAAGAATTCCAATCTAATCAGCACTAAAATGTATGCCCCACAAGATTGGATCAAAGATAATGGCATTTGGGAGACATAATACATTCAAACCGGCACATATAGCAACATTTCTGTGAACTGGTTCCTACCGTACCCATCAGAAATTAACAAACCATAGTCATTCCTGGGCATTCCCAGAACGTTAAATTTACCCACAATAGCTTATCTGTTCTTATTGTGTTATCGTTTCCCCTTCATTAACTGCTGTCACTAGTTCCTCTGCATTCTACATTATAACCATTTATTTTACATGACCATAACTATTATCGAATGGACTTTTCAGGTCTGAACGAGATGGTTGAAGCCAAACTTGGCAGAGGATAGCCAAGTTACTTTTGTGGAAAGGGTTGTAGCACCAGAAATATTGTTCTACAGTTCCTTTTATTATGGGGTCATGAATGATAGGTAGAGAGCATGTCAGGGTTTGCACACTTAAAAAGGCTTGTAAAAAGTGCAAGATAATTTAAAGTCTTCTGACTCAGATGCAGTGAAAGCAGTCTGTGATCAGCACGGGAGCTGCAGGTGATTTGCTAGTTTGGCCTTGAATTACTTCTAGAGTTTGCTCTTGTGATGATGAAGCTTTAGCCTCAGCTCTATATATGGCTACCCAGTTCTCATTCTTCAAGGCATAGCTCAAACATTACCTGTTTGACTAAAGTGGTCCTCCCCGTTATTCACCATCACAGGATATGCAAACTCCCATTGCCTATAGGAGGCATCAGATGATGTTTATGAGTAAAGCAAGCTGGATAATAGGTCTGTATTTTCTAAAGGGGAAAGCTACTACTTTGCTCAGTTGTTTGTGGGCTTGTGAGAATTTAGGCCCAGTGTGGCTAGATCTAATGTTTTGAGAAGTCAGAAATGTGGGTTTTCCATAAAATCTCTTGATATTTAAATGCTAGTCAATTTTTTTTTTTTTAATAAAAAGCACTCTGCAGGCTGAACATGCCAAGACAATCTTAAAAATTGTTAATTCACACTAGTGAGTACAACCAAGGGAAATGGAAATTTAAATTGAGCAACTTGTTCATATGAAAACTGTTTGAGCTGGCCCCTCTCTGTTTCCTTTCTGTTGGTGTTCCTATCTGTCATTTCCCTCTTCTTTTGCCTCATCTGTCTTTCTTATAGTCTATATTTCTTCCTCATCTTACTCTTAAACTTTTTCCCCTTTCTTTCTCCCACTTCTCATCTCAATCCCCCCCGTCCATGTATCTCATCTTTACCTTCTTTGTGCCCAACTTGTATCTCAATACCTGCCACTCCCAGCCATTCCCACCCATTACTTCTCTTGTACATGTCTTGAGTCTTTAGTCATCTTATATCCCCGATTCAAATGTTAAAAGAGGGGAAGCTATATGTTATTTCTTTAATAATAATAAAATCTAAACTTTAATTTATCCATATCCTATTTCCCTAAACCAACTACAACACCATTATCTTGCCCCTTATGGGGGCTCAAGGCCAGAATCATCCTTGACAATTTCATCTCTGTTCCCTTCACCACACTCTCCACTCAACTACTTGCTAGTTCCTAAGGAGGCCATCCCTACTCTGCCACTTGCATCTGTCCTTTCCTTCTTCTTCCCACTGGGCATAATCAGATGTTTTTCTGGAATCATCCAGAGAATCTTCTAACTGGTCTCTGCCCCTCCAACCCACCTTCCTTAATTACATATATCAGCCAACTCCTCCTCAAGCAGATCCCTGTTACTGTCAGGCTCTTACTCTAAAGCCCTTAATGCCTTTGGAAGGCAGAAAAAATGGCCTCCAAGGAAGTCCAAGTCCAAATCCCCAGAACCTGTGAAAATATCACTTTACATGGCAAAAGAGACTTTTAAATGAAAGACCTTAAAATGGGAGAGATTATCCTGGATTATAAGAATGAGCCCAATGTAATTACAAGGGTTCTTAAAAGTGGGAGAAGGAGGCAGAAGAGGTGGTCAGAGTGATGTGAAGTGAGAGTAACTCCACCAGCCTGTAGCTGGCTTTGAAAATGAAGCAATAAGGCTATAAACCAAGGAATGGAAACAGTGTCCAAAAGCTGGGAAAGGGAAGGAAATGTACATCCCCCTAGAGCCTCCAGAAAGGAATGCAACTCTGTCTACAGCTTGATTTTTAGTCCAGTGAGACCCAAGTCAGACTTTTGATTCACAGAAGTGTAAGGTAATAAATTTGTGTTGCTTTAAGCCACAGTGGTAATTTGCTATAGCAGCAATAGAAAACTAATGCAATGCCTCTCTTTTACTATGGAAATACATGTGAATGCCTCATGTTATTATAAACAGCAAATCAAGTTACCCCTACTTTCCTTTCAGTGACCTCATAACATCCAAACCCATGTTCCAATGAAGACATTCCTTTTTTCCTCTCCCCTGTAGCAGTGCTCACAATATCCTCTCTCCAGAATGCCCTCCTCCAGACATTGTCAGTCCTATCATCCTTCCCTGTTCGATGAATCCACGGAGTGGTGCCTCATCCCTCTCTGATGTTGTTCCCCAGAACCCTTTGTATTTCTCAAAGTGTATCTCAGAAGTCACCCATTTTAAATGAGGCTATTAATGAAAGAGAAGGAAACAAGAGAGAAAAGAGGAATTTAAATGCACAGCTTAGAACTGCTCCTGGCTCTCTGATCCCCAATCACAGTGTTCATAACCATCATTATAGCAGGCACCACCACATTGTGTTGTGGGTTAGTTATTTGTGGGCCTGGACGGCCCACCAGATTGTGACTGCCTCAAAGGTGGAGACCTCTCTCACCCCCTTTTTATGTCTCAGCCCCTAGAAGCATGGAAGGCACACAGTAGGACTCAGTAAATGTTTTTTGTTTTTTTGTTTTTTTTTGATTGAATGAATGCAAAGAACAACTGCAGTGTCTAGTTGGGTTGAATAGAGAGGGCTATTAACAAATTATTGCACCATCTGTCTCTATTTAGATGGGCTGGTCAATTGAAGCACCTCAGTTAATGCAATGTGGTTTTAAATGGAGCTGCTTGGATGCATGGCTTGAAACCTAGACTTATTTTTTTCTTTTCTGAAAAAGAATCCCACAATTTAAAAAAAAACTATTCTTTTTTTAACAGCTTTAAGAAGGGCTACTTTTGTAATATAAAAGCATCATAAACATGTAAATTCTATTTCTAAAAATTATCCTTAAGATAATAAGCCTAGGTACACAAAAATTTATCTATGAGAATATTCATTGCAGGAAATTTTATGAGTGAAAAATTGAAGACAGCCCAAATGTCTAACAGGATTCAGGTATTAAAAATGATTTTGTCAAATTCTCAACAAAATATTTGCAAATCAAATCCAATGGCACATTGAAAGAATTATAAACCATGACCAAGTGGGGTTTATTCCAGGTATACAAGGGTGGTTTAACACAAGAAGATCAATTAATGCAATACAACACATTAGCAAACTGAAAGGGAAAAAATTAAATGATCATCTCAATTGTCTCTAAGAAAGCATTTGACAAAATTCAGCATCTTTTCTTGATAAAAATACTTCAAACAGTAGGAATAGAAGGAAACTTCCTCCATATGATAAAGGGTATATGAAAAATCCACAGTCAATATCGTACTCAATGGGGAGAGACTGAAAGCCTTCCCTCTAAAACTGGGAACAAGACGAGAATGTCCACTGTCACCACTGTTATTCAACACTGTGCTACAGGTTTTAGCGAGAGCAATTAGGCAAGAAAGAGAAATAAAAGGCATCCATATTGGAAAGGAAGAAGTAAAACTCTCATTATTTGCAGACAACATGATCCTATATTTGGAAAATCCAGAGAAATATACAATAAAGCTATTTGAGCTAATAAATTCAGCAAAGTGGCAGGACACAAGATCAATATGCAAAAGTCAGTAGTGTTTCTATACACTAGAAATGAGCTAACCAAGGAGGCAATTAAGAAAAAAAAAACTCCATTCACAATAGCAACTAAAAGAATCAAGTATCTAGGAATAAACTTAATAAAGGATATAAAGGATCTGTACTCAGAAAACTACAAAAGATTGCTAAAAGAAATTAAAGAAGACCTAAATAGATGGAAAGACATTCCAAGTTCATGGATAGGAAGGATAACTGTCATTAAGATATCAATTCCACCCAAATTTATCTACAGATTCAATGCAATACCAATCAAAATTCCAACAACCTACTTTACAGAATTGGAAAAGTTAGTTATCAAATTTATTTGGAAGGGAAAAGGGTCTCAAATTGCCAAAAACATCCAGAAAAAGAAGAATGAAGTAGGAGGACTTAAACTTCCTGACTTTAAAACTTATTATAAAGCCACAGTAGTCAAAACAGCATGATCTTGGCACAAAGATAGACATATTGATCAATGGAATAATATTGAGAGTTCAGAAATAGATCCTTAGATCTATGGTCAATTGATTTTTGACAAGGCCTCTAAATCCACTGAACAAAAGACAAAAGAGTCTCTTCAACAAATGGGGCTAGGAGAACTGGATATCCATACCTAAGGGAATGAAAGAGGACCTCCACCTCACACCCTACACAAAAATTAACTCAAAGTGGATCAAAGACATAAATATAAGAGCCAGTAGCATAAATCTCCTAGAAGAAAATATAGGGAAAAATCTTCAAGACTTAGTGATAAGAGGTAGCTTTTTAGACCTTACACCCAAAGCACAAGCAATAAAAGAAAAAATAGATAAATTGGACTTCATCAAAATTAAAAACTTTTGTGCATCAAAGAACTTTATCAAAAGGGTGAAAAGGCAGTTAACTCAATGGGAGAGAATATTTGGTAACCATATATCTGATAAGTGATATCCAGTATATATATAAAGAAATCCAACAACTAAACAATAGAAGGACAAATAATCCAGTTATTAAATGGGCAAAAGATATGAACAGACATTTCTCCAAAGAGGAAATACAAATGGCTAAAAAGCACATGAAAAGACGTTAATCTTCACTAGCTATTAGGGAAATACAAATCAAAACCACAATGAGATATCAGCTCACACTTGTAAGAATGGCTGCTACTAAACAAACTGGAAACTACCAGTGTGGGAGAGGATGTGAAGAAACAGGGACACTTATTCACTGCTGGTGGGATTGTAAAATGGTACAGCTGCTGTGGAAGACACTTCGGCAGTTCCTCAGAAAACTAAATATTGAGTTGCCCTGTGATCTGGCAATTCTGCCACTTGGTATATACCCTGAAGATCTAAAAGCAGGAATACAAACAGACATTTGCACACTGATGTTCATAGCAGTATTGTGCACAATTGCCAAAAGATGGAAAGAACAGATGAATGGATAAACAAAATGTGGTATATACATACAATGGAATATTATGCAGCAGTAAGAAGAAATGAGGTCCTGAAGCATGCAACAACATGGATGAATCTTGAGGACATAATGCTGAATGAAATAAGTCAGACACAAAAGTACAAGTATTTTATGATTTCACTAATATGAACTAACTAGAATATGTCAACTCAGAGTCTTAAAATGTAGAATATAGGATACTGAGAAATAGACAGAAGCTAGAGAAGGGAGAGTGGTAACATAATATGTTCAGAATGTATAACGAAGTTGAACTTAAAATGTTTGGAAATTGATGTGGGGTGAGGATAGCTCGTTATTGGAAACATAAGAAATAATGCTGAATTGTGGATGAATTTGGTTGAAAGGGGTTGTTTACAGTCATGTGTGTCATCGATTAATACTATAAATTTAAGTAAGTTCTTGCATGAACTAGTACAAATGTGCGACACTGGTACAAAGAGTTAATAATAGAGTGGAATGTGGGAGAAAAATACCTTTTGCAAGCTACGGACTAGAGTTAACAGTAATACTTTAAAATTCTTTCATCAACAGTAACTGGTATACCACAGCAATACTAAGGGTCAATAATAGACAAAGATAAGGGATATGCAGTGTTTGGGGTTTTACTTTTTTGTGTCCATCTGATAATTTTCTTTTTGGAGCAATGAAAATGGTCTAAAATTGAGTGTGATGATTGAACAACTCAGTGATGATACTGTGAGATATTGATTGCATACTTTGGATGGCATATAAGAAAAGTGAATATATACCAATAAAATCTGCAAAAAATGATTTTGTCAACTGACATTTATTATGTAGAAAGATGTTTATGATTTATTGTTGAACATGATCCCTAACTGAAAAATTATAGATATATGCCTGTGTATATGCAATATGTATATACACATATGTATATATAAACACACACACACATACATGAACATATAAATATTATGATAGGATCTATAACAAGTGTTAACGCTGGTTACTTCCTGATGAATGTGTTTATATTATTTCTTAAGCTTACTGTATTTTAGAATTGTCATACAATAAACATATGTTTTTAAAAATCAGGTTCATTTATGTATATATAAAGCCTTGCCTCCAAAAGGAGAATTAAATTAAACTTCAATATTTTTCCAAGTTCCAGAAAGACCTATCAGGGATTCAGTTCTCTGATGATGACATAAGAAAGAAGGATTCACAAAAGGTTTGAATTATAACCTGGACTGATCTTCACTCCATTAATTCATTTACTCTAGGAACACTTATTATGTCATCTCACTTAAAATCTTTGGTAACAAGGAACAGAACTTGACTCTTACTAACCTAAACAAAAGGAAAATTATTGGACTGATATTTAGGAGCTCACAGAAGCAATGCAAGGCTGAAGAACCAGGCTTGGAGAGAGGCAAGTACCAAGAGAACCTCAGAGAACCAAAAAGCAGAAAGTTCACAGGCACAGCTCCTTCAGGATTCCATGCTATTGAGTCTGAACGCTGTGACTGGCCTCCACCGGTCCTCCATCCTAGGTTAGTTATATGCCCCCCTACCCATTCTGAGTCAGAGGCTGAGGAAAGAAAAGATCTGTTCTCTCCACCAAGACTATACACAATGGGGGAAGATTTTATTTCACAGGTGAATTGGGGTGCTGTTAGGAAAGTAAAATGGAAGCTGGCAGCCTGAAGATAATAAACACTCACTACAAGACCCTGCAGTGTGCCAAGCATCATGCCACTCGGGCTCCAAGACTCGGCTCCTCTGCCAGGATCCCTCCAGGACAGCATGCTCGGAGAGCTAGACCAGAAACACCACTCAGATGAGATTAAGTCTTTGATTCTATTATTTCATTTACAAACTTGAACATGCTAAGGTTTTCTATTGCTAATTTCTTCTAGTCTGCTGAAACAAATATTTTTCTGTTCTGGTTGTCCACAATTTCCTCAACTGGTGCAAACATCGCATCATGTACTGACTGCATAACAGCTTGCTAATGGACTGAAGTGTATTTTCTGCACCACAGCATGGGGTAAATCTCAGTGCTTATTGTGAGTTTCTTATGTTTTGGGTGCCTTAGCTACAGAATGGAGGCGTGTGTTTGTGTGTGTGGGGGGGGGGGGGTGGGTAGCCAGGGTGCGGGTGGAGAAGAAGGAGGAAGAGAAAATAGAGAACAAAGAGGAAGGAACAAAGAGGATGGAAATGAAAATCCAAATCCAAATTGCTGATATAAATTAATGCTTCCCTTGAACTCATAAACTTGAAGCCTGCATACCTTCCATCCACTTAAGAGCTGCTAAAAAATTTAAACAGTGGTACAAAGACTTTTAATGCAGCTGCAAAGGAAAGGAAACCAGACTGTGAATTCCTTTCCTATAATAAAGCTGACTTGAATTTAATAAAATCTAGAGAATAAATAAGACTCCAGAACAAGATACTGCCTTATACATGGGCACACAGGTTATTCACCGAGGTCCTCAGTTTACCTTACAGATACTCACTGTATGTCAGAAAAGAACTTCTAGCAAACTCTTTTCCAAATAAAGTTGTAGCTGGAGAAGCCTTCACAATTTGTTATTTGTAAGGGCCATGTTTAGTCATACTTTGCTACATGTCCTAGAGTGTCTGATTTTTTCCCAATCCCCCAAACCCAAATCAGACCTCATAGTCAAGTCTCATTGCCCAGACTTCTTACCTGGCCCTCCAGGGAGCTCATGTTCTGGATCTTGCTTCCCCTCCAACCCAACTCACAGAATTCTCCTCTGCTGGTATACTCTGGCCACACTAGGCTTTAGGTTTCCAGTCGTACATGGGTCTTTCTGGCTGCAGGCCCTTTGCATTTACTGTTTCCTAGACCTGAATTGCTTTATCCTCTGGTTCAGCATAAATATATCCTTTACCAAGAGATTTCACCTTGACCACTTAGCCCCTGCCACCATTATTTTATGTCCTAGTACTCTTTCTCTCCCATATATCCCTTATCTCAGTCTGTAACTATTTCATTGATCCAGTTTTTACTTTCTTACTCTCTGCCTCCTCTACTGAAACAAGCTGCTAGAGGTAAGACACGACACACTTAATGCGGAGACCAGCTTAGAGCGAACACTTGCTTAGGAAGAATTGAATGGATGGGAACAGGAAAAAAAAAAAATCATAGGATTTGCATTCAGAAGCATCTGTGTGCTCGAAGGCATATGAGTTGTCCAGAAATCAAGGACCCATGAAGGTCAAAGGCAGCTGCATCCTCATGGGTGAAAGGATGATTATTCATTTCTGTGAGAAGATGTGGCTCCTGAGAAAACAGACTTGAGTGCAGGAGGGGTTGTAAAATGGGCCAGATGGTTCAGATGCAGTGACATCATATGTCTGTAACTGGAAAATGGATGAGGAGCAGGGGAAGGAGGAGAGAGGCTACAGGCTGCCTCAAACTAGAAAATAGTTGCCCAGAAGTCAGTGTATTCCAAAAGGAAATAGCAGGATTGAGCAAGGGAATATTAGATCACATAAACTCAAGATATGGTGTTCTTAGTAACTAACTATTCAGCAAAGTCTGTATTAACCTGCTGTTTAAACACTGGAAAGCCAACTGCCTAAAGCAGCAGAGAATAGAGGCAGATAAAGGGCGGCAAAACAGAGTTATCACGGTGGAGATAAGAGGCTGCATGCACCTTTTTGTGCTTAGCTGTTCTTTGTCCTCTAGTCTTCCTGATATTGTTTGGTTTAATCTATCTAAGTTTGAAAAGGTAGTTAACTAATTCATGTTTTATTATCAATAAAGATCAAATAAATGAATATTGAACCTACCGGGAAGGAAACCCAGAAAATAACGTCATCCAAGTCAGCTTTTCCAGGCACTAACAACCAAATCACTGTCACTAGTGTGGCCGGACAGGCAAAAACCTGGTGTAACTGAAATTGTAAAATTCACTTTAAAATTTACACATAGTAAAATTCACTTTTTTTTGGTGTACAGTTTATTCTTATTCCGAGTGATTTTTGTGAGTTTTGACAAATTTATAAAGTGGTACAACCACCACAACATTCAGGATACAGAACAGTTCCCTTACCCCAAAGCAAGACTGGATTTTAACATGGACCAGTGAATTTGGGGATAAATTTTAAGTAACATATTTAGTGGAGTATTTTTCACTGGATTTGGCTGAAATAAATGACAATCCCCTACCTCCTCCCTACTGCTCATCCCCTCTCCTCATATTGCTTCATCCCATTCATAAACCTGGAAGCTTCTGTTTGGGATCTAGGAGATGAAGCCCTGATGAGGGCAGGAGCTACAGTGGGAAGACAAGAAAAGTGATCGGATATGGAATGGCCTCTGGCCCTACAAGATTCTTTAGACTGGTTTGAGCCTTCTGCAGAGAGCTGGGGTTAGAAGCATAAACTGACAGGGGTGTTCAAGGGGGATTTGTGAGAGCCTGGGCACAAGTCAAGATGCTGCATTCAGGACTCAAGCAGCAAAGCAAGGCTCAGACTCAGGCAGAAGGCACTGTCCTCGGGCTGGAGAGACAGGACATTGGGTCCTTCACAGCCAGACGCCTGGGCACAGCCACTGGTGGTCTCATGGGGTGTTGGCAACAGTGACCCATCTCTGGGCAGCACTGTGGGAGATGGAGGTGGCCAGAACAGAGAGGGGCAAGGTGAATGTGGGTGACAGATTTGGATTCTGGGCACATGCAAGGCATCTATTTGGGGTCCCCTACAGATAATGAGGTACACCCTATAATAGGATGGTTAGCGAATGATTGAAACTATCATTTCATATTAATAGAAGGGCAACCTGGGTAGCTACAGAGTTGGCAAGTATCTGTTCCACAAACATTTAGTAGCTTTCACCCCCTGTACCTGGCCCTGGGGGAGGGATATGACAAACAAGATGTATGTCCTCTTTTCAAAGCACTCAGAACTCACTAAGGGAGACAGAATCAGATGCAGATAATCTCTACAAATTGTGAAGTTAGAAAAGGTAAGCATGGGTGTCAAATGGAGCACATAGCATTTATTATTATTATCATCATTTTATTACATAACAAACATTTATTGAGCGCATACTACTTGCTAGTCTCTAGGCTAGGAAATTTTATATGCATTATCTCAGTTGAACCTCAAAGTAACCCTATGGAGAAGGTACTATCACTATTGCCATTCTACAGCTGAAAGAGATTGAAAGAATAAAATGATTAAAGAACTTAATGTTGAAATCACTTGGCTAGAAAGGGGCAGACCCAAGATTAGAATTCATTCCATCTGACTTTAAAGACTTTACGGTGAGCAACCATGCAATAAAGACCATAACAATATCAACAATAATGAGAAAACAACATTAATGTTTGATTACATTATATGCATTGGACACTTAATTTTCTTGGCCTATTAGGAAACTATTATTCAAAGGAAAACCATACAAAATCAGGCTGGATTTCTGATACAGGAGAAGGAAGAAACAGGGATCAGGATATTGTAAAGAAACAGAATTCAGCTCAGTGTAAAACTGTTTCAACATTTGGAGCCGTCTGGCACTATAGATACCAAAGCACAGACTGGGGGCCGTCTTCCAGGAATGCTAAAGAAGGAACCCCTGTTCCAGGTGCAAAGTTCAATAGCATCATCTCTACTACTCCCCCAGCTCATCGATTCTCTGGTGCTAAGATTTGAAAAGCTCAGTCTCCTTTGCCAGCAGCTTCTCAGGCTAACATTTAAATGTCAAAGCCCTCCCTCTTCTTTAACTCTCCAGAGTAACCAGTACTTTCATCCACAGTCCTAGCTTTCATTATCATTTGCATGCTAACAACTCCCAGATTTTGCGTTCCAGGCCAGAAATCTTTTCTGAGCCCCAGATCTGCCTCTTGGATGTAAGCTATTCATGCCACTGGTCTAGGGAACACCTGGTCTAGTTTGAGCTGGGCAACTATAAAAGAGAGGTATCTACAGGAAAAAAGGAAGTGATCAGCTTAACTAAGATTTCAAAAATGTACAAAAATGGTAAAGGTATTTTGTGGTGTTTGAAAACTGAGAAGCTATTTGAACTTGTGTCACTGGCTTGCGTTTGGACCACCTGTAAAGGAATTGTAATATTAGCATACTATTTGCACCTTAAGGGAACAATATTTACAGTATAATAATGATTTAAATGCTGTTTTCTGCTTCTAAATTTTTAAAATTAACCTATGGACATTTAAAAAAGACATAATTAGGGTAACAGATTACCCTAATTTAACTAATAAAGTTTGGGAAGTAGAAGTGGGAAGGTATGAAGAATGGAAGAATGGACATTTGAGATCCTCTTCTGTACAAAATGGAGCCAAGAGATGTCCCTCCTCTGTGGTTAATGAAATGTGCAATAAAGGTTTAAATGAGCTATTTGAAGTTGCAGAGGCGACCAGAAAAGGAACTAAGAATTTGATATAACTATACTGGGAGATCAAGAAGTAAGAAAGAGCTATGTGAGCATATACATAGAGGAAAGGAGGCAATTTCCAGAATAGCTGTAGTAGTTACTGGTTTCCTCTAGGTAACTGCATTCTAACTCTCATGTCTGGTAGTCACATCTCCCCATTGCTACCTACCTGTGTTTTAGGGAAACTAAAACCATTGTTAGTCCCAGGGATAACTTCATTGGCCTAAACCCAATTAGCCATTCCATCACCCTGCTCATAATGACTGGTTCAGGCAAAAGCAAGTGGCCCAATTTCTAGGGGAATTTGGAAGGGCAATATTCTTTCTCTCCTGTGAGAGGTCTCAGAAAGGATGCCTCTCTTCTTTTCTGGCCAGTGAGATGTAAGGATGCTATTTCATGCAATGCTACAGCCATCCCTGCCATCTTAGGGAGAGCCAGTCTAAGGATAAAAACAACATACAAGAAGGATAAAGCCAAAGAATCTCTGAAGAACTGGAACCAAAGTCCTGGTGATGTTGTAATCCTCTCTATCAAAATATACCTGAAGTCATAGACAAACTTTGAACGGTTTGGTTATATGAAACAATACATTTTCTTATTGCCTACCTACAACATTTCTTCATCTTTTTTCATGGGTTGTAAAACCCCAATTTTAATCAGTGGTAGCACTGTTTGCAAATAATTGACTACTCTCCAGTCTCCCTTAGAGTTAGAAAGCAGCAGATGTGGCCCGAGGCAAAACCTGTCTAAAGCACAGAGTGCAGTCTACATATTCTAAATAGACATCCCCATAGGTACACAGTAACTCACCTCCACGTGTGGGCAACTAGACCCAAGGCAGGCTGGTTTTGCTCTGTCTTCTTCCATTCTCTCTCCAGGGATGGATCCAGTAAAGTGGATTAGAGAAAACAGAGGAGCATGTGAGAGAGGCATGAAGTGCACACACTCAGGGCTAGTGCCCTTCTGCACTCTCAGGTGATAACAAAGCCTGTCTTTGTGTGAGTTTTACAACTTCCAGTATCTTTCTGATTCAAGAGGCAGTCTGGGTCATAAAGAACTCTGAAGAGGGGAAATGAAAGAAGGTACAAAGTTGATATAGAGTCTCTCATGACTGCACCAGTAAACATAATAAATTCTAGGTCAAGAATATAAATTCAAAGAAACACCTTTGAAATGAATTGGATAATTAGCTCTTAAAAACAAAGTAGAGATATCACCAACATGGAGACTTTAAATACTTTATGGAAAAGTCTCCCCTCAGAAACAGCTAATAAAAGGAGAAATCCCACTTGCTTGGAACTCTGGAAGATGATAGAGACTAGAGAAGGACTTTACAAATGCTAAATCAAAGAAAAGAGAAAGAAAACAAAAAAAAAAAACACACACAAACAAACAAAGGTAGGAGATCTACAACCAGACCTGTCGGTTGTGATCCCTCTCCCCCTCACTGGGTCCCTCACAGCTTGATAGTCACACACAGCAGCACAGCCCAGGGACCTCCAGCTGCAGATACAGACCATAGAGCCACTCACAGCAGCAAATTAGAACCCTATGCATATCCAGGCATGAGGACCCAAATCTGCAGAGACCCAGGGCTGAACCCAAGTGGCTGGCACGCACATGCATATAAAAGGGCCTCCAGGAAATAAAAGAGACTGCTGCAGAACTGTTGGCAAGAGGCGCACACAGTCAACCCGGTCTCTGATTGCTGGATCACTTAAATGAAATAAATGAGCTTGTTTGAACATTGACCCCATCTGGTCCCTGGGGCAGGGTACCTCAATGGGGAAGTTACCAGAGGCAGAAAAGCCTCACAGGAAAGAACGAAAGAAAGAAAGAAAGAAAGAAAGAAAGAAAGAAAGAAAGAAAGAAAGAAGAAAGAAAGAAAGAAAGAAAGAAAGAAAGAAAGAAAGAAAGAAAGAAGGATTGATTGATTGACTGCTGTGAGGCAAGATGGTTCCCAGGGCTGAAAAGTGTAATGAAAAGGAGGCACTTAGTGAGGAAGAGAAGTTAAATAAATCATAGAAGCTGAGGAGAAAATGCTGCACACAAACAAACAGAACAGATCAGGATGCACAAAGAAGAAACAGAGGAAAGGGAACCTTCTCCTGGAAATGAAACAATTGCACATCAAATGACAATCTTAAAAGTTGTACTCATATCCAGGGCAAGAATCAGGTGCAGAAGACCCAAGAAAATCTGAACAAACATGGGCTACTTTAAAGGTCCACTATAAGCCAGACTAAACATTGAAGAAGAGATATAAAACCTAACCAATCTACAATAAAACCCTAAGTGAGGGGGAGAAACTTACCTTCAGAGTTAGCAAATCAAAAGAATCAGATGCCCAGGCATCAACAAACAATCAAAAGTCATATTAAGAAACAGAAACATATGGCTCAGTCAAGGGAACAAATTAAAACTTCAGAGGAGACACAAACTTTGGAACAACCAACCAAAGAAATTCAAACAAATCTCCTAAATCAATTCAAGGAGGTGAAGGAAAATATGGATAGTAATAAGCTAAATATGGATATAATGCTAAAAGATATTAAAAAGACAATGTTTGAGCAAAAAGAAGAATTAGAAAGTTTAAAAAGAAACATAACAGAAACTATGGTGTTGAAAAACACAGTAATGGAGATTAAAAATACTCTAGAGGCATTCAACAACTGTCATGGACAGGCAAAAGAAAGAATCAGTGAACTAGAACACAGGAAAATCAAACTCATACAGTCAGAAGAACAGATAGAGAATAGAAAAAAATGTGCAGTGTCTCAGGAGCTTGAGTGACAGAATGAAGTGTGCAAATAAAAGCATCATGGGAGCCCCAGAAGAAGAAGACAAGGGAAAAGGGGCAGAAAGAATACTTGAGGAAATAATGGCCCAAAATTTCCCAACTCTTATGAAAAACATAAATATACATGTCCAAGAAGCACAATATACTTTTAATAGGATAAACTCTAATAGACCTACAACCAGACACACCAACCAGAACGTCAAATGCCAAAGAAAGAATTCTGAAAGCAGCAGGAGAAAAGTGGTTCATCACATACAAGGGATTCTCAATGAGACTAAGTGCCAATTTCTCATCAGAAACCATGGAGGTGAAAAGGTATATTTAAGGTTTTGAAAAAGAAAAACTGCCAGCCAAGAATTCTTTATCTAGAAAAACTGTCCTTCCAAAATGAGAGAGTTTAAAATATTCACAAACAGAAACTTAGAGTTTATCAACAAGAGACCTACCCTACAAGAATTGCTAAAGGGAGTTCATCAGGTTGAAAGGAAAAGACAGGAGAAAATGGCTTGGGAGTAGTGGGAAGAAGTGAAGATCTTCAGTAAAGGTAACTAAAAGGGTAAATGCAAAACCCAATAGTACTGAATCCTCAATGTATAACATGAATTAATTAAAGTCGATTGTATTCTGACTAATTCCTATAACAGTCAGAATACAATTGAACAACAAAAAGGCAGATTTCTTGATAATGGACACACAAACTATAAAAAAGTAATGTGGGGAAAAGAACAACATAAAGAGGGGAAACAGATGGATATGGGAGAAGAGAAGGTGTCTCCTATTGAAGCTAAGTTTGTATCTTTTCAAATTGGTAGGTTACTGATGTAGGTTGTGTAATATAAACCCCAAGCCAACCACAAAGAAAGTATTTTTAAAATATACAGAAAAACAGAAATGAGAAAAGTGTCAGTCAGATACATCACAAAAGTTCAATTACACAGAAAAGAAGGTTGCAATAAAGGAGGAAAAGTACAAAAAATGACATATAAAAAACACAGGACAAAATGGCTGAAGTAAGTATTGCCTTTATAGTAAAAACACTGAATGTTAATGAATTAAACTCCTCGATCAAAAGACACAGATTTGCAGAATGGAGAAGAAAGAACAATCCAACTGTATGTTATCTACAAGAGACTCACATTCAACCCAAAGACACAAATAGCTTGAAAGTGAAAGGATGAAGAAAGAGATAATCCATGCAGATAGTAACCAAAAAAGATCTGGGGTAGCTGTACTAATATAAGAAAAAATAGACTGTAAGTCAAAGCTGTTACAAGAGACAAAGAAGGACACTATACATTTTAAAAAGGGTTAATCCACCAAGAAGAAATGACAATCATAAATATTTATGCACCTAACCACAGTGTCCCAAAATACACAAGGCAAATATTAGCAAAACTGAAGAGAGAAATAGACACCTCTAAAATAATAGTTGGAGACTTCAACACATCACTACTCTCATCAATAGATAGAACATCTATACAGAAGATCAATAAGGAAACAAAGAACTTGAATAATATAATAAATAAACCCTGGATCTAACAGACATACACAGAACACTGAACCCCAAAAGAGCAGGATATACATTATTCACAAGTGCACAAGGATAGACCTCATGCTGGGTCACAAAGCAAGGTATCAATAAATTTTAAAAGATTGATTAGAATATAAGCATCTTTTTGGACCACAGTGGAATGAAGCTAGAAATAAATAACATGAGTAGCATCAAGAAATTCACAAATATATCGAATTTAAATAACTCACTCTTAAACAATCAATGGGTCAAAGAAGAAATCACAAAGGAAATCTGTAAATACCTTGACATGAAAGCAAGAGCAACATACCAAAACTTATGGGACAAAGTGAAGGCACTGCTGAGAGGGAAATTAATATTACTACATGTTTACATTAAAAAAGAAGAAAGAGCAAAAGTCAAAGACCTAACTACACACTGGGAGGAACTAGGAAGAGAACAGTAAACTAATCCCAAAGCAAGCAGAAGGAAAGAAATAACAAAGATTACAGTAGAAATAAATGAAATAGAGAATAAAAAATCTATAGAGAGCATTAACAAACCAAAAGTTGGTCTTTGAAAAGATAAGTGAAATTGACAAACATTCAGCCAGACTGACAAAGAGAAAAAGAAAGAGGGCACAAATAAATATATTAAATCAGAATAATAATAATATATATATTAATATATTAATATATATATAATATATAATAATATATATTAAATAATATATATTAAATATATTAAATCAGAAACGGGAGTGGGATCATTACTACTGAACCCACAGATCATAAGAGGATACTATGAACAACTGTATGCCAAAAATTAGACAACCTAGATGAAATGAACAAATTCCTAGAAATACACAAAATACTGAACTGACTCAAGAAGAAATAGAAGATCTCAACAGATCAGTAACTAGTAAAGAGATTGAATCAGACATCAAAGACCTCCCAAGAAAGAAAAGCCCTGGGCCAGATTGCATCATGGAGGAATTCTACCAAACATTCCAAGAAGAATTGATACCCATCCTGCTCAAACTCTTCCAAAACAACTGAAGAGGAAGGAACACTACCCAACTCATTCTATTAGGCCAACATCATTCCAATTCCAATGCCAGTTAAAGATAATACAAGAAAAAAAGTAAAGACTCTCTTTTTTGAGTGTAAATGCAAAAATCCTCAACAAAATACTGGCAAATAGAATCTGACAGCACATTAAAGAATTACACCATACCCAAGTGAGATTTATCCCAGGTATGCAAGAGTGATTCAACATAAGGAAATAAATTAATGTAATGCACCATATTAACAGAACAAAATGAAAAACCACATGATCATCTCAATTTGATGCAGAAAAGGCATTTGAGAAAATCTAGCATCCTTTCTTGATATAGAAAAAAAAAAACACTTAGGAAAATAGGAATAGAAGGAATCTTCCTCAACATGATATAGGGCAATATGAAATACCCATGGCTAACATCATACTCAATGGTGAAAGACTGAAATCTTTCCTTCCAAGGTCTGGAACAACTGTCACTACTGTTATTCAACACTATACTTGAAGTTCTTGCCAGAGCAATTAGGCAAGACAAAGACATAAAAGGCATCTAAATTTGAAAGGAAGAAATAAAACCTTCACTATTTACAGAGAACATGATCCTATATAGAGATAGAACTGAAAATCTACAGAAAAGCTACTGGAACTAATAAATTTATTTGCCAAAGTGGCAGGGTACAAAATCAATTGGTAAAAATCAGTAGTGTTTCTATACAATAGCAATGAGTAATCTGAGGAAGAGATCAAGAAAAAAAGTTCCATTTGCAATTGCAACTAAAATAATAAAATATCCAGGAATAAATTTAACCAAGGATGTAAAGGATTTATACATAGAAAACCAAAATCTTTGCTAAAGGAAGTCAAAGAAGATTTGAATAAATGGAAGAACATTCCATGCTCATGAGTTGGAAGACTAAATATTGCTGACACATCAATTCTCCCCCAAATGACTTACAGATACAATGCAACCCCAATCAAAACTCCAACAGTCTACCTTGCAGAAATAGAAAAGACAATTATCAAATTTATTTGGAAATATAATGGCCCCAAATAGGCAAAACCATCTTGCAAAAAGAAACAAAGTTCTAAGGCCTGGGGTTGCCTATTTGATGCCACCAGGCTCTATCCCATGGTTCATCAAGGAGAAGATAACTAACAATAAACACAGCTTCATGGAGAAGTTTAAAAAAAAATAAATAATGAAGCTGGAGGACTCACACTTTCTGACTTTAAAAAGCTTTTACAAAGCTCCAGTGGTAAAAACAGCATGGTGCTGGCACAAGAATAGATATACAAATCAATGAAATAAAACTGAGAGTTCAGAAATAGACCCTCACAATGGCCAGTTGGTTTTTGACAAGGTTGTCAAGTCTACTCAATTGGGAAAGAATAGTCTCATCAACAAATGGTGCTGGGAGAACTGGATATCTATATGTAAAAGAATGAAGGAGGACCCCTATCTCACACCATATGCAAAAATTAACTCAAAATTGATCAAAGATCTAAATAGAAGAGCCAGGAGTATGAAACTCCTTTAAGAAAACATAGGGAAGCATCTTCAGGACCTTGTGTTAGCCAATAGTTTCTTAGCTGTTACACCTAAAGCACAAGCAACAAAAGAAAAAATAGATAAAATGGACTTCATCAAAATTAAAAACTTGTGTGCATCAAAGGACTTTATCATGAAATGAAAAGACAACATACTCAATGGTAGAAAATATTTGAAAACCACATATCCACTAAGGCTTTAATACCCAGAATACAAAACAAAATCTTACAACTGAAAAATAAAAAGACAAACAACCCAATTTAAAAATGGGCAAAAGACATGAGTAGATATTTGTCTGAACAGGATATATAAATGGCTAAAAAGCACATGAAAAGATTTTCAACATCACTAGCTACTGGGGAAATGCAAATCAAAACCACAATGAGATACTATTTCATACCCACTAGAATGGCTACTATTAAAATAAACCCAGAAAACTACAAGTATTAGAGAGGATGTGGAGAAACAGGAACACTCATTCATTGCTAGTGAGAATGCAAAATGGTATAGGTGCTGTGGAGGACAGTTTGACAGTTTCTCAGAAAGATAAGTATAGAGCTACCACATGATCCAGTAATCCCACTATTGGGTATATATACCCAAAATAATTGAAAACAGTGACTCAAATGGATATTTGCACCCCACTATTCATAGCAGCATTATTCACTATTGGCAAAAGATGGAAGCAATTGAAGTGTCCAACAAGTGATGAATGGATAAACAAAATGTGGTATATACACACAATGAATATTAAAAGGAATGAAGTTCTGAAACATGTAACACCATGGATGAACCATGAAGACATCATGTTGAGTGAAATAAGCCAGACACAAAAGGATATTGTGTGATTTCACTGATATGAAACAACTAAAATAAACAAACTCATAGAGTCAGAATCTAGAATATAGTTTACCAAGGGTTAGGGTAGGGGTAGAGATTGGAGAGTTTATGCTTAAATTGTACACAGTTTCTTCCTGGTTCAATTGTAAAGTTTGGTAATGGATGGTATGGTAGTGTTGGCATTGAAACCTTATCAACATAATTAGCAGCACTGTGTTGCATATTTGAATAAGTTCAAAAAAGGATATTTTAGGTTCTGTATATGTTACTGGAATAAAAATTTAAAAAAAGAATAAACATAGTATTGTATAAAACAATGAAGGAACTCTGTTGTAAATGGTGGACTATAGTTAATAGTACTATCATAAAAATGTTTTCACTAATTATAACAAATAAGCCACACAAATGGTTAATAATAGGGTGGTATATGGGAAGACTGTATTTCATGCATGATTTTTTGTAAACCTATAATTTCTCTTCTAATGAAAAAGATGCCTTCTTCAAACTGTTTTCTTAGCATCAAATCATTTCAGGAAAAGGTAAGAGTACAAGTATTGAGCTCAAGTTTAACCACCTAAAAATTTTAAACCATTATAAACTTATAATGAGTCTGATATATTAAACTTACCAACCAATATTAAATTAAAAATTATAAGCATGAATATACTTAAGAACGTATTAGTTTCATATGAGCTTGTTCAGATTTATTCAAAACATACTAACTGGAACCTATTATATGCTAAGCAATGTTCCAGGAACTGTAGGTACAAGAATAAACATGACACTGGCCTTACCCTCAGTCACTGACAGTCTAATAACAAACACAGATGACTTTTTGATAGCATATTTTATCTCCAAAGGTAACTTAAAATAGATTTTGTTATTTCTTGTTAATAAACTATTTTCTATTAAGAAAAAGCAATAAATAATGATCTTAGGAAAAAATCAAACAAGAAGGTAAACATTTACCTAATGAATAAACTAAACTGGAAATTTGATGACTCTTCTCTGAGCCTTATTTTATAGCTACCCCCTCCCCCCAACGAGATAGAGTGACAAGATAAATGGTTTTCTAAAATTTTGGACAGATGCATAACGAAATTACTATGATGGACAGAATTCCAGTATAAGAGTCACACTAATTCATTAACAGATTAATTCTTTTGTCTGCATTTGTCCCATGCAGTTTAAAACCGAGATGCCTTAAAAGTTAAAAAGCAACAATTGGCCATTCTAGCCCCTGACACTTTTCCATTCAAATACTCACAAAATCTGTGTTATGACTTCTGCAAAGCTCAGACTTATTTTCTTCCTGCCACACTGCCTTCTGCTGTAGGACCAATCAGATCAAGGGGCTATGGAACCTTTCTTCAACATTACTTTTCCTTCTACCCTCTTCTTCCTCCTCCATTTTCTCAAAATACAAACATAAAAATAACAGTGAATGAACATGTCAACTATTCATCTGGCCCTTCGGAGACAACATCCATGCTCTTCCTGGGCTCTTATTTTTATTTTTTTAAAAAGAGCAAACTCTAAAATACCTGAGCAGTTTGAGGATAGTATGTATGGGCTCTTAATTCATCTGCGACTTGTTAGCACCTAGGACAGCATCCAGTACATAGAGAACACTCAATTACTAGTCTAATGAGTTAAGGAACTCCTGAATTCTTCAAGCCCATCAAAGACAAATACTTTACAGCCTGCTGTCACCAAAATACCCTTCTGGAGAATCTGCATTAGTGATAGACCCATAAGAAACCAATACTATTTACAAGAGGTTCTGGGAGTTTGAGAGTATATATATGTATATATGGTAGAGTAATAACTCACATTCATTTAACTTACATGAAAACAATTTCACATGCTTGTCAAAAATATAAAGAGAAATACAACAATTTAAATAGTATGGGCAATTTGGTTTTCTGTTCCATTCAATGACTATATGCCCTAGAGTAAGCATGAGAAGGAAGGAGTAAATTTCATTTCACTATTTGATCTCAGTTTTCCTGTATCTCTCACAAAATGAGAAGCTCCCTGTGCTGAGTGTGATTTTAGTGTTGAAACAGACAGACTTTTCATATAACATGTCTCATACTTACAAACAAGCAACATCATCTGACCCTCAACTAGAGAAATAACAATCTATTCTAATCTGGAAATAAATAAGCTGACTTGTGTTTATTCTGAGATGTTATGATGGTTTCCAGTTGTGATGGTTTGAAGTTGTATGAACCCCAGAGAAGATCATGTTCTTAAAACTAATCCATTCTTGTAGGTGTAGACTTGTTGTGGGTGGGACCTTTTGATCAGGTTTTTTCAGTTGAGGGGTGCCCTAGGTGAGTCTCGAGCCTCTTACTGGAGTCTTATATAAAAGATAAAATTCAGAGAAGCTGAACGAGAAGCTGAGAAAGAAGCAGCCAGAAGCTGAAAGCAATGAAATCTGAGAGAGAAGGACCAGCAGACACCAACCATGTGCCTTGCCATGTGACAGAGGAGTCTCAGATTTCCAGTAGTCAGTCTTCAGGGAGAAAGCATTGCCTGTTGATACCCTTATTTGGACAATTTCATGGTCTCAGAACTGTAAACTTGTAAGTCAATAAATCCCCATTGTAAAAGCCAACCCATTTCTGGTATATTGCTTTTCAGCAACTTTAGCAAACTATAACATCCACATTGTCCTTTTTAGAAGAATTTATTGACCCTATCATTTGTGACTGTATGTTATTTTTACCTTTCAAACTAACTTTAGAGACCAAGTCTAAGCTGCACTGCACTGTAAATATCTGCAAAGCTGGAGAAAAGCTTTTTACAGCTATCAGTGTAAGTGTGTGTGTGTATGTGCACACACGTGCATGTGTGTGTTGTGATGAGAATGTAGCTTTGGGCAGAGTGGAAACTATCTTCCATCACAGACTTCACATTTTGCCACTTTGCTTTATTGTTGATAATTAAGGAAGTATATTTTTCAGTAATTGTAGCGGTCCTTACTCCAGGAATGTGACTTTTTCTTTGAATTGGGCAAAAGTTCATTTCAAACAGATAAAGATGATCAGAATTGGGGTGAAGAGAGTTGAGGAGTAAGTCGATGGTACAGTGGCTACCAGGGAAAGGTGGATTCAGTGAGAAAGAAACATGGAGACAAACACAAGGAGAGCACATGCATTCCGTCATTCACAGATATAGAAGCCCTACAGAGTATCCACATTACTACCCTGTAAAACTGAGGAAAGTGTTTTCCCTTTATGGTATTCACTTCTAAAATGAGCATAACCATGATTCCCAACTCATAAGATTGCAAAATTATTAAATGAGACAACTCATATAAAGTGGTTAGCACATCATCAGGCCTGCAAAACTCACTCAGTAAACGTTTATATTACTATCACTTCTTCATTCATAAAAGAAGGGGTAGGATTTGACAGTCCCTCCCAATTTTGACATTTTAGCACAGCACTAATAGAAATATGTGGGCCATATATGAATTTTAAATTTTCTAATAGCCATGTTTTAAAAAGTGAAAAAAAACCAGGTGAAATTAATTTTAATAATATATTTTATTTGGTACTATATAGACAAAATATTATCATTTCAGTACATAATCAATATAAAAATCATTAACCTTTTGCACTCTTTCTTTCACTAAGCCTTTGAATAGAGTGTGTGTTACACTTATAGCACATCTCAATTTGGACTAGCTGCATTTCAAGTGCCTCATGGCCACATGTGGCTGGTGGCTACCATATTGAACAGGATAGTTCTAGAGTAACAATGAGTTTAGCTGTAAACTTATTCAATTGCTTTGGCTAAAGTACATCCAAAAAACAGTATCTTGAAATCACTTGAACGATAAGCGTTGAAACTTTGGATGAGAGAGCTGGGCTAGAAATGGAGATGACAGAGCTATATGCATTGTCAACACCATGAGGAGGATGACTGCTCACCAAGCCTGGAATCCTTCTTTTGGGTCCATCTGTTAGGTTAAGGCATTATTTCCATAAAGGAATTCCAAAAAAAAAATACATCACCTTGAAAGATGGTTGCTACCAACATTTGGGTTTCACCATGGGCCTATGAGAGAACAAGATAAATTATGTTATGCTTGTGTTCATGATTAAAACCTAGTTAATAATGATTGTGGTTCTGTTAATAACACTAGTTCAAAGTTAATGAACTAGTAGAGTTGTAATGGTCATTAAAGTAACAAGGAATGTAAAGATAAATTTATGCTACTGGTTCAACTGCAAAGACATTGAAAATGAATTGTGAAGCCAAAGAAGCAAAGTAAGGGGGGTGGTGGTGGTGGGGGGTGGTGAGGGGGTGGCAGCAGAGGTATGGGTGACCTGCTAAGGAAGGATTGGCTTAGCTGTTAATCCAAGAACCCCAAAATACCCTGAGCAGATGTGACCTGGAGGAAAGCAAGGAAAAATAGATAGAATTCCTTAGAATTGGAGGGTAGGAAGATTTTGAGACTGTCACAGGTGGTGCTTTGGTTGTCCTCTCCCAGCCATGCTGTCTGCCAGCCTTCCCATGGGAGAGAATCCACAGAGATTAAATTCTTTTCAGGCTGTACACTACAATGGAAACTGCCCCTTCTCATTGCATCCATGTTTGACTCATAGACTTAGTGGATGTATGACTTTTTCTGTAAGAATGATGATGTGAAGCAACTACACCTTTGAATCATTTTGTTTTTTGATGAGTATAATGAGCTCAGACTTTAATTCTATCACACTTCAGCTTGGATGCTTGTTCCACCATTTACCGTGAAATCTGGAGCCTAACCTCTCTCCACTTACCTGAGAAATGGAAACATCAGAGGTACCTCATTCTTGGGAGTTTGTAAGGTTTAAGCAAAACTGCTAGGCACCTCATTCATATCATTTGTTCTCAATACTCTCTCTGCAGATTCAGCTTTACAAAAGGCAACAGTCTTTAATTTAGCAGATCATAAACAAGATTAAGAATTTGGAGGATTCCATACATTTTGCTCCATGTTATGCACTTAATTATTTTGGGTAGTTGGAAAAAGAATCACTAAAAATGCCAATAAGAAAGGCAACTTTTAAAAGTGTTGAAAATGTTGTTACCATATATCAAACATAAATATAGAAGGGAAAAATTGTATTCTTCTTTCCTAAGGAGAATCTTTAAGGTAACAATGGGATCCAACTGTGACACAATAGAATCTTCTGAGAATGGGAATTCAATAGAAAGAAATAAAGTTCTGAGACTTATTCAAGAGAGTTTAGCTATTAAAATATGAAAATACTGCCTTACTTATCAGACAATTACTGGCCCTAAGAAGCTGCTCAGCCTCCGCTCTCTGGATCTCAGATTTATAATCTTGGAAATGAAAGGATTGTACTAAGATCCCTGATTTCCAGCTGCTTCTCAGATTTTAGGATTCTATGACTGTGCAGAATTGGGTTTCAGTGATTCTATTAAGAAGTATGTGACAAAATTAAAATAATAAGCTTTTGAGGGTCCTTTTCCACCCCAGAAGGAGGAGACTCCCCTACAATTCTTAGGATTGCAAAATGCAGGAAATAAGGTGGGTGAGGGAAACACAAAGGGGTGAGGATTTGGGGAGAGATTTAGAAGGCAGAGAAACCTGAAGGGAGCTCCTGCTGTGAGAGATTGGTGGACAAAAGCAAGAAAAGACAGAGTTTAACTGTTACTGGGGATTATATTTCCCCTTTATGTTGTTGAGACTACTTACAAAGGATATGAGTTATTTTGAAATGATTTTAGGGGCTGGAGTGTGTTCTTTGATGAAAACACTATTCCTGGACTGTTCCAGTTTGCTAAAGTTGCCATTATGCAAAATACCAGAAACGGATTGGCTTTTATAAAGGAGATTTTTTAGGTTACAGATTTACAGTTCTAAGTCCATAAAAGAGTCCAAACTAAGGCATCAACAAGAGGATACCTTCACTGAAGAAAGGTCGATGGCATCCGGAACACCTCTATCAGCTGGGAAGGCACGTAGCTGGTGTCTGCTCTTCCTTTGCTCCTGAGTTCTGGCTTCAAAATGGCTTTCTCCAAAATGTCTCCAGGCTTCTTTCTTTATTATTTTCTCTCAGCTCTTTGATAAGTTCTCCTGGGGCATTTCTCCCTAAGTATCTGGGAGTCCTCTCCTAGCTTCTCTGGGGCAAACTCTGGGCTTCATCTCTTAGCTTAGCATTTCCAAACATCCTTCTGTCTACATCCCCCAGCATCTCCAAGCCTCTGGGTCTGTGTGGGCTCTCAGTTCTCTTAAGGACTCCAGTGATACAATTAAGACCCACCCTGAATGGATGGGGTCACATCTCCATGGAAATATTCAATCAAAAGTTCCCATCCCACAGATTAGATTAAAATATTATGGCTCTTCTGGGGTCCATAGCAGCTTCAGATTGACACATGAACCAACCAGGTTGGCTGTGACATTATCAGTGTTCCCACATGTGGTGGTTAATTTTATGTGTCAACATGGCTAGGCTATGGTGCCCAGTTGTTTGGTCAGACACTAGCCTAGATATTCCTGTGAAGATATTTTGGAAATGTGATCAGCATCTACAGTCAGTAGACGTTAAGTAAAGAAGATTATCCTCGATAATGTGGGTGGGCCTTATGCAATCAGTTGAATGCTTTAAGAGCAAAAAGTGAGGCTTTCTGTAGAAGAAGAAATTGTGCCTCAAGACTGCAATCTCAACTCCTGCCAAGTTTTCAACCAGCCTGCCTGCCCTACAGACTTCGGACTTGCCAGCCCCCACAACCACATGAGCCAATTTCTTAAAATAAACCTCTTAATGTAGAGAGATAGAGATGGATAGATATAGATAAAAATATGTCCTATTGGCTCTGTTTCTCTGAAAACCCTGACTGATACATCATAGCTTGCAAAGATTCCCTCAGTCATATGACCAGGCTTAAACCCTTTCAAATTGTTATACCTCTTCCCCTCTCCCCCAACATATCCTAAGGTCATAGCTTACATGAGACAATTGAATGTAACACAGAGGTGGTCATTTGACCCCTTTTACATAGGAAAACCCAACACAGATTTTTAAGAATTTCTTTTCTTACAGAGTTAACAATTTTCTTTACCTGTACCTGCATCCTCTGCACATGAACATGGTGATGGATAGCCTGTGTTTTTCACTTTTCTAAGGCTTAATTCAGCTCCCATTTTTTTCCTCTTGTGTCCTAACTCTTCCTCATGTTTTTGGATTGAGACAGGAAAACAAATTGACCAGAGATTTCTGCCCATTCTTCCTTTCCTTTTCTAGTCCAGCTAACTCCAGGCCAACTTTCAAACACAGTTTAGGCATTGTCTCTACAGAAAGCTTACTTGACCTCTGTCTTTGCCCACATAACACCTTGTGTAAAGTCCATCATGCCTCTTATCACACTGTGTTGAAATGGTCCATTTGTGTGGCTGCCTCTCCTCGGCACTCTCTTGCTCCTCTCCTTGGCACTATCTCTCCTCAGCACTATCTCTCGCTCACCTCCTTTCCCTCACTGCTGGGCACAGCATCGAGGACAGACCAAGTCCCCAGCAAGTATTTTCTACATTGAACCACCTGATGAACAGTAAACTTAGAAGCAGTTCTTGCAGGCTCCCTTATGATCTATTTTCCTTAGCTGAAGCCCAAAGGGGTGGGGAAAATAGGGAAAGTCCCTCTCTAGGTTCCCATGGGAACAGAAATAAATGCGGCAGCAATCAGGGGAGAAATGAATACACTAAAAATATCATTTTTCAAAGTAAGAGAGTATCACCACTTTAAGTATTCACATTATACCTGCTGTCCTTTCTCTCATTTGGAGAACGTTTAATACGGCTTATAAAATCATGGCTCTTAGTTACTTACAAAGCTTACTCTCCCAGGGTCTATATCCATCTATGATCCCTTCTTCTTTCATTTATTCAGACGGAAGTGAACAACATGGTGCAGGACCCAGGGTAGGCTCTGGAGACACAAGCATGGCATGGTGGAGAGAGCCAGAGCTGTCCCTGCCCTTGTGGAGTTCACATCCTAGCCGGAGAAGCAGACAATTGAAAAAGCAAGCAAATCAATAAGTACATTCTTAGAAACTGCACAAGTGACATGCAGGAAACTAGCAAGGTGCTCTGATGGAGACTAAGGGAGACATAGTTGGGATGGGCCACTCTCAGGGAGGGACACTTCAGCTGAGACCTAGAGGAAGAGAAGAGCTGGTGGGAGAACTGCTCCAGGACAAAGGAATTGCAGGTACAAAGAGCCCAAGGTAGGGAGAGGCAGGATATTTGAGCAATGGAGAGGAGGCGCCTGTGACTGTAGCAGAGTTAAGCAGGGAAAGATTGACTACTCAGGGAGCAGAAGGCATTTGGATTTTGCACAAAGTGCAATGGGAAGTCACTGAAGCTTTCTAAGCAGGGGTGTGATATGATCTGATATAATTTTTCAGAGATCACTGTGGTTGCCGCATGGAGAACAGATTTGAGGGGGTGAATAATAAAATGTGAATGCCAGGTACGAGATTTTCAAGAAATTAAAGCAAGAGATGATAGTGGTTTAGACAAGGATGGTGGGAGTAGAGATGAGAAGAGTAGCTGTGCTTGAAAAATATTTTGAAAGAAGAAATGCCAGGACTTGTCTCACTTCTCTGCTCAAAACCTTCTTTTTTTTTTTTTGCAATTTTATTCATATACCATACAATCATCCAAGGTGTACAATCAATCAGTCATTCACAGTATCATCATATAGTTGTGCATTCATTACCACAATCAATTTTTGAACATTTTCATTACTCCAAAAACTAAAAATAAGAATAAAAATAAAAGTAAAAAAGAACACCCATACCCCCTATTATGAATTTACTTTTTGTCCCCATTTTTTCTATTCATTTGTCCATACACTGGATAAAGGGAGTGTCAGTCACAAGGTTTTCACAATCACACAGTCACACAATAAAAGCTATACAATCGTCTTCAAGAATCCAGGCTACTGGGTTGCAGTTCAACAGTTTCAGGTATTTCTTTCTAGCTATTCTTATACACTAAAAACTAAAAAGGATATCTATATACTGTATAAGAGTAACCTCCAGAGTGATCCCTCGACTCCATTTGAAATCTCTCAGCCACTGAAACTTTATTTTGTTTCATTTCTTTTCTCCCTTTTGGTCAAGAAGGCTTTCTCAATCCCACGATGCCGGGTCCAGGCTCATCTCCAGGAGTCATGTCCTACATAAGGGGGGAGAGCAGCGAGTCCCCCTGCTGAGTTGGCTTAGAGAGGCCACATTTGAATGCTCAAAACCTTTGATGACTTCTCCTATCACTCAGAGTGTAAGGCACTGGTCCAGCTAAGTCCCCTTTCCCTTTCCTCCCTGCCTTCATCTATTGCACTCCCACATGTTCATGCTCTTCCAACCACACTGACATCTTTGCTGTGCCTTAGCACACAAGCTATGCTCTCAGCTAAGAGTTTTTGCTCTTCTGTTCCTCCCACCTGGACTATCTCCAGGAAGTCTAGACATCCTCATAGTTCACCCCCTCAACTCTTCAACTCTTCAATTGAATGTATCTCAACAAGCCCTCCATGACCATGTTCTTTAAAATCGCATGCCTCCACCCCAGCAACCCTCACAACTCTTCCTGCTTTATTGTTCTTTTAAGGACTTACTACCTTCTAACATCTTGTGTCATTTAGTTTATTTGTTTAATTTTGGGTTACAAGAGAACGGGGGCGCTCCATGATATCTGCAGAATGTGGAACAGAGCCTGACACATGGGAGGTGCAACAAATTTTGTAGAATGAGTATAGGGGTCAGGGAAGGAATCAAGAATGAAGCCAGGTCACAGGTGTGAACAATTGTGTTATGCTTTTTAAAGGGACGGAAAAACCTTCAGAGAAATAATTTTGAGAAGATGAGAAATCAAGAATGTGGTTTTGGGCATACTGGTTTTGAGGATTCTGCGAGAGACCTAAGTAGAATAGCTAAAGATTTGGTTCAATATGTGGACTTGTCTCACTCTGAAACAACCTTCACCCTGCTCCATGGGGAGCCCTTCACCCTATCTCTTTCCCTTGTTTCCTACAAACACTTCTTACATTTCTTTGTAGCCCAGTCACTTCCAACTACTAGTCATTTGGCTTCTGAGTCCCCTGGAAACAAAAGCAGTGACTTTACACTGAATAAAATCCTTCTATTAATTTCCCTCAACCCATCCTTCCATACTACTCACCCACTCATAACTATCTGAACCATCTCCTGGGCTAAGAAACCAGGCCAAGCACGTGCTCCTCTCCATACCTTGTGCAGGCCTTTCCCTCCTTAAAATACACACTTTCTTCCTCGCCATTTTCTGCTATGATTAAACATGGGATTTAAGCTGCAATGACACAGGATAACCAGTAGCTTTCCTTTGGACTAATAAGGCTGCTAAAATGTCTTTGGTGAATAAAATAAACACCCACATTCCATTGCAGAGACATGGACTAATAAAAATGCATTCTTAGTTGTTCCCTTAACACTTTCATCCTGATGCTAAGCATCCTGCTCCAGGCTGGCCTGTTGGAACTCTTCTAATTTCCTGTTTGAATGACATAGATTTGAGAGGATTGAATGGGCTAATACATGCAAAGCAATTAGGACAGTTCCTGGTATCTAACAGATGCTCAATAAATGTTAACTGTCCTGAACCTTAAGAGCCCTCTCCTCCTGCCTGTTATCTGTTTGGGGCTCACACAAAGAGAAGTTCCCCAAAAGGATCCTCAAAATCAGAGTGAAAGCTTCCCTTTGCTGAAAGAGTTTCATTGCCATTTCACACCTAGGTGCCTGTTGATGCTCAGTTGTTTTCAGTTAAAGATCCTTTAAAGGGGATTAACCTATTTTTTTCAAAATGTTGAAAAATTAAGTTTAACAAAATGGGATTATTAAACTAATAATCATGGAATCAGTGTTTGTTGTGGTTTCTCAACTTCAGGTGTATAGTAATTAGTACAATGTGACAATGTGGCCCTGAAAAAGACCTTATCCAATTTTTTCATTTTCTTTTTCTTATAAGAAATTAAGGGCCAGAAATAGAAAAACAATCTGCCTAAGGTTATGTGGGGAGTTTGTGGCTGGGTTTCCAATTCCCAGTCCAGCATCCTTAAAGACTTCATCCCTTCGCTGGCAGGGGCTTCCTTGTGTAGAGTTATAGCCAAATCTTACTGCTGGAGTTGGAGTTGCACTCCACACCAGGACAGAGAAAGAGGCTGTTCTGGCTACAGAAAATCCAAGGCACAAACAGCACCCCTCATTCATGCTAATTTTTCAGGGTTCAGAGAGGGTCAGAAACGAGCGCAAGGTTCCTTGTTGGTCTCCGGCTCCTTGGATTGGTCCAGCTTTAACCTAAACTAAATGCCAGTTCTCAGAATCTGGAACAAGCCAAGGATGGGGAAGGGCTGGGGAAAGGAATGGTAAGCACACCCCACACTGTGCTTCTTTAAATCAAAGACTGAATTTTTGTAATCTGGCATTGGTCAAAGAATATTTGTTGAATGAATTAATAAATTCTCAGCTTCTCTCTAGCATTACCTTTAAAGAATCAGTCTGTACCGTATCGAAACATGCAGAGATCCTAAACTCCTGTCAGAGCATCAGGTGGTTACATTACTCTGTCAGTGCAAGAACTAGATAAAATTAAGAGCTAGAAAATAAACCTGATCAAAAACTGTGTTCCAAATAAATGTGTCTAATGGACTCATTTTATAGCTCATTTATTTTACCTAATGCAATTTCCTAGTTCTGGGACAGTCTTAAAAGTCTTTTTATTTTGAAAATTTGGGGACAGAACATACAGGGTCCCTACAGTCATGGAGGGGAGACAGATAGTACTCATAGTACTCAGATAATCAAATAATGTGTAATGTAATTGTGGTTAGTAGTATGAAATAGGGAGAACTTAAGGCCCATGGCCTAATTAACAAAGAAATAGATTTCAGAACATGGGAGGTGATGACCTGTTGCAACTCATACTCCTCTTCACATTTCAGTTCTGAGTTCAGTTCTAGCTGCCCCTATTTCAAGACTCCACAAGAAGTCTCCTATTGCCTCCACAGTTTACCTGACTTTTTAAGTGCCCTTCTCTTAGGAGCTCAGCTTCCCTTCACAGCAGGAATGGAAACAGACAAAAGGAAACTAGATTTCATTCATTCACTAAATATTTATGGAGTCCCTGCTCTGTGACCAGCACTTTGTTAGCTCTAGGGATACAGTGGATGGTCAAATGGACCTAATTTCTGCTTTTCTGGTGCTTGTCATCTTGTAGGAGAGGTGGACAGAAATCACATAATCACACAAATAAAGGTATCATTACAAATTATAAGTCCCAAGAAGTGCAGAAATCCATGAGAGAACATAATTTAATTCCAAGCAGGATTTACAATTCAAATTAAGATTTAAAGAATGTGCAATAGTTAACAAAATTGACAGGGGATGCCCAGCAGAGATAATGAGAAAACACTGTCACCAGGCCAGCCTGCCCCTGGCAAATCATTTGACCCGATGACTTAAACTGTGAATTAGACAGAATTGAATATTCCAGAGTAATGAGATAAATGGCTATGGCCAGCACACTGAATCCAGCCCTGCTGCTTGTTTTTTGTACAGCTCATGAGATAAGATTGGTTTTTACTTTTTAAATGGTTGAGAAAAATCAAAAGAAGAATATTTTATGATAGGAAAATTATATGAAATTCAAATTTCAGTGTCTATAAATAAAATTTCACTGAAACGCAACCATGCTCATTTGTTTACGTGCCATCTATGGCTGTTTTTGTGCTTCAGCAGAATTGAGTAGTTGCAACAGGGGCTGTATAGCCTGCAAAGCCTAAAATATTTGCTATCTGGCCCTTTACAGAAAAGGTTTTCCAAGCCCTGGATTATAAAAAAATGTTTCTCTTGAAAGATAAAATTGTCAGTGTTGAAGTTGTTACTTGGGGGAGGAGGAGGATTTAAATGTTTATAGTAGTGGGATTATATTGGTTTCAGGAAAAGAGTCTTCGACCTATGTAAAAGTGATTGGCCTGCTGGTCCCAGGCATCCTAAGAGACAAACTAGGCTTCAGTCAACCCCCTCACTTCCCTATAATACAGCCACTTTGCCCCTAGTAAAATGAGACAGTCACTTGCTGTGATGGTTGAGTCCCAATTTCAATAGCCCCTCTATTTAAAAAAACCCAGCCTAGGGGACCTGTTATCTCCCTACTCGGTAGCAGACACTCAGCATCTGATGACACCAAGGCTGCTTGAGCCTGTGATTGTCATTTCTCTCTTCCTGATGCATGGACATAAAGAAGATTCAAAGGAGGTTGTATGAGTTGGCACACTACAAATTTCTGCACCCTTCTATCAGGGTCAGTGGCTCAGAGGTGGAGAGTGCAAACAATGAAAAGCATACTTGTATGATTGCCCATTTTCTCCATGAGCATCTAAAAGCTTGCAGAAATGCGACTAAGAATTTTGAAACCAAAAATAATACTGCTTTAGTTCTTCCCTTTGGGAGCAACAAAAAGAAGGGAAGAGTATTCCAGGCAAAGGGAACCAGTGTGCTTGAAGGCTCCAGAGTGAAAAAGAGCTTGACTTATTCAAGAATTGATGGGAGGCTGGTGTGAATGGAGCAAAGAGCAAAGGAGAGAGAGGGAGTTGAGGTCAGAGGAAAGCTGGAGTTGGATCATCCCAGGACATGCTAGGATGTTGATCTTTACCATATGTGCCGTTAGAAATCACAGAAAGGTTTTGAGCTCTGGCAACTGAATGATGCTATTGAGAGGTACGGCCCATTATATTTTCCAAAGATGGCCTGCACCACCAATTATCCCTTCCCATATGCTCTTCTTACAATGTGAAATTGATAACATCCATCAAGAGATGGGGTCTATGTATTTTCCCCTTGCATCTGGGTTGGCCCACTACAGCAAAAGCCTATCACTAGGCTAAATCATAAAATGTCATAAGCTTCTGCTTGGTGCTCTTTGGATACTTGCTCTTAGAACCAGTCATCTTTCTGTGGACAGCAGAGAAACCACATGAAAGAGGCCACATGAGATATTCCTGCCAGCAGCTACATCCAAGGCCCCAGCAGGCAGATAGCTTTAACCTCCAGAAATATAAGCAGGCAAATATTGAGATGATTCCAGCCCCCAGCTGTCAAGACACCTCAAACCTTTTGGTGTTCTCAGCAGAAGCCAGGGACCTTGTGAAGCAGAGGCAAACTTTCTTCAAATTGCTGATCCACAGAATCTGTGAACAGAATAAAATGGTAAATGGTGATTTTTGCTACTAAGTTTGCAAGGGGGCAGGAAATTGGGTTCCACAGCAATAGAAAACCAGAACAAGAGTCTAAAAAGTCTGAAGTCTAGGTTTCTTAAAGCCTATTCTTGTCAATTCCCTTCCTTTTTTTTAATTTTTAGAATACCTGCAGGTACTATTTCATCTTTGGTATTCAGGCTAACTCAATATAGGACTGTTTCCACTTCTTCCCTAAGGCTGCTCCCTACCAATTCTGTTGCAAAGACCTCAGTGCATAAGTTCAGATCTTTTACAGAACCTAAAAACCCAGAGTACAACCTAAGAGGTCATTTGAAACATATCATTTTAATAGGATTTGTCATTTTATCTTACTGCTCTTCTGAGGTACGAGTTCTTTAAGGAGTGGGGGGACTTGTAATTCTTTGCCATAGTTTGTAAGCTGAAATCATTGAGTAGCTACAGAAGATTAGGACAAAAATGAGTATTATATACAAATCTAGTTTTACCTAGCTTCAGGAAAACTCAGAAGAAATGAATACCTGTTGACAAATTGTTATCTTTCTCACGAAACCCAGCATGATTCATTGCTCAGTCTGCATGCAAGCTTGACTAGAACACTGCTTTCTTACTCATCATAGTCTGTTTGGGAAACATATCTCTCCTGGGATGGCAGGAAGTTTGACATCAACTTTAAGGTTTCCCCAATTGCTGGCAGAGAGTTGCTCTGTGGATGTCTTCTGCCAGCCACAGCCTTTCTTGCCCACCACTGACTTTGTCCACCTTTCTTGATCAGATACCACAAGAAGGAAGCTAAAAGAAAAGAAGGCAACTGTTACTCTGTTCTGGTTCTTAGCCATCAGCTTTACTGCCTCTTCAGTCACAAAGCAGAAAAATCTGATCGTGTGAACTCTGGTGACTGCCTTTTAACAACCAGAGGGGAATAATCACCCTCAAAGGGAACAGCAACTTGCTCTTCTTTTGATAAGCTCTTCCACTGCTCTTTTAAGCACTGTTTGCCTTAAATATGATTGTGAGCCTTCTGGATCAAATACTTTTCATTTCTAAGAGAAGATCAATTCCAATTTACTTCTGAAATTCTGCTTTTATGAAATAACCTATGTTGTGGTCTTATGGGATTCTGATTTTTATAGCAGATCTTATTGAGCTAGAGTAGATTGATGAGGAGTGTATTTGAAAGGGTTTTGGTACATAAGGACAAAAATTGGATGATATTACTTAAAAGAGATGATGGGATAGCAAATTCACAGAGATAGGAAGCAGATAAGAGGTTATTGGGGGAGTGTTTGTAAAAAATAAAAAAAAGTTAATGCAGATGTTAAAAGGAAAAGAACATGGCATTCCTGGGGCAGAAGATCTGGGTGGCTGACAAGGAGCAGGTCCCATTAGAAAAAATCAAGGACAATGGCCAGGAGCCTGGGAGATGTTGCCCTGATAAAAAGCCACAAACCCTTGCCCAAGAGGAAAGTTGCAACAAACTAGACAGATATCCATGGTAAGGAGTCCCCAAATCCTTCTCCAAAGAGGTCTGGGGCCATTTACTTTGGAAACTTTTACACTAGGAAAAAGGGACACCCAAACATTTCAAGGACAGTTGGATCAGCAGTGACATTGACACCAGAGACATGAAGAGACATCGTGGCCCCCAAATTAAAGGGGGCCTCTGGGAGCCAGGCCACAAATGGGGCCCTAGCCCAGATCTGTTAACCCACCTGTGGTCATGCCCCAGTCCCTGAAAGTATAGCTGGACCTGACATACTAGTAGTTGTTCCAGCCCCCTCACTGGGCCCTTGGTTCATGGTTAAGGGTTATTGTAATGAGGAAGGCCAAAGGGAAACCTGTGAAATTTTTAAATTTCCCTTCACCCCTGGACAAGACGGTAAATAAAAAACAGCAACTTATTACAGGGGATGGTGTAGAAATTATTGCCACCCATATGGATCTAAAGTATTTGGTGGTCTTCTGAGAAAGGGACAGATTTATACAAATGTTGGTGGGAGGGTGTCCCTGGTAGAATGATGGCATGGACAGTGGTACAGGGGTGGAAACACACAGTTGTGATTTGGGACATTCCTGGATTTTCTCAGCCCTGAGCCATCATTTCAAGTCAGGGGAGATCTCTGGAAGACCTTGGTGGGGCAGGAAGGCCCATCCCACCTCTGGCAAGTGTGGCCTAACCTCCCTCCTGCGCTCTCCTGAAACCGTGGAGAGACCATGAGGCTGGCCACATGAGGGGCAGCCCTGACACTCGGGGCTCCTCCCCCAAGGATGGTGCAGGGATCCTGGGAGGGCTGAGGGTGGCTTTCTGGACCTCCTGCTTGTACAGCACATGGAGAAGGTGTAAAAAAGTCTAAGGAAGGGCCCAGGTTGCATGAAAATGCTGCCCAGGTGCTACAGCTCCTTCCCCCAGGGTCAGACTTGCATCCCTGTGCTGGGTGTAGGCACATCAGCTGTGGACCCTACTTAGGGGACACTTGCCTTCTGGTGGGACAGACAGACAGACCTAATTCTACGTGTGAACTGCCAGGCTCAAGGCTCACCAGGAGGTGAGGCCACAGAGAGGCCAGTGATGAGAATGTGCTGCATGAGGCGGACCCAGGGACCCCTGGGAGGAGGGATGGAAAAGAAGGTCAGGGAGTCCCACAGCCTAGAAGTTGTCACACTTATGAAAAGATGGCCATCAACAATGGGAAGAAGCTGTCCTCTAGGTCAGTGGTGAAGCCCTGAGCTCATGACCCTGTAAACCCATGTCCCACATACCCTAAGCCCCGTGAGAGAGGGCACTGACAGGGCACACCCTTGGCCCTTCTCGTTTGTCTAAAAAGAAAGATAACCAGAGCGTAGGTAACACCCGCTTGGGTTTTGACAGTCCCGTCCCTGAAGCAGGTCTGCCCTGAGCACAGCCCAGCTCTAGAGAACCCCTATCGGCCCTCCACTTTTGGGAGAGCTCACCCACCCTCACTCCTTCTCTCTAGTAGGTAATGGGGACTCAGGACATTTGGAGACAATTGCTCCAGCCACACATTCTTCTTATGAATATGGATTAAAAAATAGTAAAGGCATTTGCTTTTAAAAATGAAAAGAGAAAAAAGGAAGCATCTTGGGAAGACTGAAGAGCCACACTAAAGGAAGAAGAATCTAATGGAATCTGTGCCACTAACACTTTGCTGGCTCTTAGATGGCAGACAACTATGCTAAGCACTGTCCACAAATGATTTTGCTTAATGCACCCAACAACCCTATTAGGTTCAAAGCACAATCGTCACCTTTTTCCAGATGAAAAAAAATGAGGCTTAGAGAGTACAAGCCACCTTCAGGTGCTCTCACAGCTGGCAATGGCAGAACTGGGCTCCAACTCAAGCCAAACAACGCCAGAGCTTGCACTGATCAGAATCTATGGTTGACTCTGACGTGGAACCAAGTTTGAGAGCCGATGGGTGAAGGCTTCCAGGTTTCATTCAGTTCTCATCAGCCAGCAGCTCAACCACACACAACACACTTTTGCAGGTTGTCTGATCTTGGTTGATGAATGGTAATCACTGCTCACAGTGTTTGCAATTTTTCTTCCTGACTGTCTGAATATTATTGTTTTTAAAAACCCTTTAAAAGTGCTTGGCACCTAAAAATACTCCAGAAAGCTATGCAACGTAGTTCCTCATTTGAACTTGCTTGGGATGGAAAGCACAGTAATGGAAATAAAAAATAGGGGCTGCCCAGGGTGGGAGTTGGGTGGTCTAATTTGTGACCCCTGCTCTATCCAGATTTACTGGGCCATTTGAATAAGGCTCCTTTCCACACTGGACCCCCATTTGTGAAATGAGGGGATGGTAGAAGGACAGTGGTTTTTAAGCTTTACTCCTCAGAGATGCCTGAGGGGTCCCCCAGGCTGGGGGAGCACAGAAGGGGCATAAGCCAGGCTCAGTTCCCCCATCCCCACTGCACACAGAGCACTTCCACTATTAATATTTTATATATCAGGGATCTGATAACATTGCCATTTTAAGAATAGACAGATGATGCTTTTACCTAACTTCTATCAATTCCCTCTCTACATAATTCCTTCTTCCTGTAATGGTCCTTAATTTTTCCTGGGAAAACTACCCCTACCCTATATGGTCTTGGTAGGAGTGTCAGTGAAAGGGCCTCAGCCTCTCTGGGCCTGGGTTGGTCCATCACTCAGGGCAATCTGATTCTCTGGGTATGCATGTTTAAAACATGGGAGCCAAGAAAAGAATAAAATTGGGGCAGATTCATCCCTGAAAAGACTGGTGTTCTAGTTTGCTAATGCTGCCAGAATGCAAAAACACCAGAGATGGATTGGCTTTTATAAAAGGGGGTTTATTTGGTTACACAGTTACAGTCTTAAGGCCATAAAGTGTCCAAAGTAACACATCAGCAGTCGGGTACCTTCAGTGGAGGATGGCCAATGGTGTCCGGAAAACCTCTGTTAGCTGGGAAGGCACGTGGCTGGCGTCTGCTCTGAAGTCCTGGTTTCAAAATGGTTTTCTCCCAGGATGTTCCTCTCTAGGCAGCAGTTCCTCAAAAATGTCACTCTTAGTTGCACTTGGGATATTTGTCCTCTCTCAGCTTCTCTGGAGCAAGAATCTACTTTCAACAGCCATCTTCCAACTCTCTCTCATCTGCAGCTCCTGTGCTCTCTTCAGTGTCCCTCTTGGCTGTAGCTCCTCTTCAAAACGTCACTCACAGCTGCACTGAGTTCCCTCTGCCCGTCAGCTCATTTATATAGCTCCACTGACCAAGGCCCACCCTGAATGGGTGGGGCCAAGCCTCCATGGAAATATCTCATCAGAGTTATCACCTACAGTTGGGTGGGGCACATCTCCATGGAATCACTCAAAGAATTACAATCTAATTAATGCTGATAGGTCTGCCCACACAAGACTACATTAAAGATAATGGCGTCTGGGGGACAGAATACATTCAAACCGGCACAACTGGAATTCAGTGCTGCCCCCTAGATCTCCTGGGGTGTCCACACTGCCTGGAGTGTTAACTTTTCCTTGAGATCTGAGAGTTATCCCTGAGCTTCTCAATGAATTCCTTGTTGTCACATGTCATGTAGGGAGGGTTTCTGCTGGTTAAGTAACCTTACTCAGTGCTGCTTAGAAGACAAACAAATAAATAAAAACCACAGCCTAAAAGGCTCCTTGAGTTTTTCATTTCATAGTTTTTATATTACAGTCATCCTAGGACCTGCAGTTGTGTTTCCACCATAGCAAACCTTTAGTTGCAGGGTGTTTCCACCATAGCAAACCTTTAGTTGCAGGCTGAAAAGGAGGAAAAAAATAATAATCATCAGGTAATTTGGCTTTCATCCCGTTTCCAAATAGGTAAATGGTTGAAAACCTGGGAATATTTGACTGAAATATCCAGTCTTTACATTTGCTATAGCAATGTGATTGTGGTCAAGTCTGAGGCAATTGTAAAGAGCTTAATGCCCTAAGAGATCAGGCTTCAAACCTTATCACTGACACTAACTAGCTGCTTCATCTTGGACAAGTGGCTTCATCTCCCTGAACCTCAGTTCCCTTATCTGAAAATGAGTGTGGCAAAATGATTTAAGATGTGTAATTGTGTTTTGTTCTGACTCTATTTTTCTCTTCCATAACCCCCTGTGACCATATGCCTGTGTGCAAATGCACGCACATTAACATAAACCCTCACACATGCATATGCACACAGCTTCCAAGAACATAGCCAGGGCTTTGTGCCTCTGTGAGTTAGGGCTGAAAGGAAGTGCATGCAAGTAAAAATCTCCTCTTTATTTTCCCACACACTGAGCTTCTGGAGTGCTCTGTGTTGGGGGAGGAGGTGGCAGCAGGTGAGGATACCAGAGGAAGGAGAGCTGCCAAGAAGGGACATAGGTAGGAGAAACCTGGGCCCTGAGACCCAGATCATCCCCAGTGAGCACCCAAGACCTTAGAAGAATCCCTTAAAAGAAAAGCCTAGTCTCTGAAAAGAATCTCCTGCCAAGCTTAGAATGCAAGACGTCTTATTGCCAAATCAAGGAACTGTGAAAGCGTGGACAAAATGATTATCAGTGGACACCATGGAAGACAGGGATAGAAGATATGTGAGTGTGCCTCTAGGGAAGGGGAGAATCTCCTCAAAATGATGGGGAGCGAGTTTATTTCCTGTCCTCTTGTCTGTCAAGATAAGGACTTCAAGTCAGATTTCATTTGACTGAAGGAAATCAATTTGACATTTCTTGTACCCTCAAGTGTGTGGAATGAGATTCATATGGGTTAGCCACTTGGGGCTGGCAATATATATCTCTTAGTTTTTATAAGTAAAAATGAGATGATTTGAGGCAAAAACATATTACTTGCCATAGAACAGAAAAGTGTTAATAAGCTGGCAAAGTGTATGTTAGTGTCATGATATTTTCTGGCATCCCCAGGTGTGGCCTTGGCCATGCTGTGCCTAGGGGAAAGGTTGGGAGGAGAAGAGCCTAGAGTGTGGGTTCTCCACAGAAACAGAACCAACAGGATATCATGCATATATACAGGGACTGGCAAGTATGAATTTTGTAGGGCAAGCCACAATCCGGAAACTCTGATAAAGGTAAACTTGAATTAATTCCAGGGGAAGCCGACTGGCTGAAGTAGAGGCAGATTTCTTTTGACCTTTGAAATCCTCAGTTCTGCCTTTTAAGATCACAAAATGATTGGACGAAGAGAGTCCCCACATTGGTGAGGACAATCTCCTTTGCTGATTATAGGTGCAATCAGCCGTAGATGCAATCAACCGATCATAGATGCAAATCCATCGATGAAATAGCCTCACCAGGGACAGTCAGGTCAGTGTGTGCTTGACCAAACAACTGGACACCATAACCCAGCAAAGCTGACACTTGAAATTGACCATCACCCTGGGGTAAGCTAGTGGCTTTGTCATGAAGATGCATTTTGTGTAATGGAGGCATGCCCTGCGATACTGTCATATGCAAAACCCCCTGTCCTTTGGGGTCAGTGCTGTTACCACTATCCTCATCTCCGTCATCAGCACCATTGCCACTGTCATTTTCATCATTATCATCATTGTTATCATCACAGCAGCTACTGTTTCTTGAGCACATATATTGTTGCAGGTATTAATCTAAGCACTTAAATGTATTATTATGTCTCAATTTGCCAGGGCTGCTGTAAAAAAGTACTAAAACTAGTTGGTTTAAACAACAGAAATTTATTGTCTTCTGGTTCTGGAGGCTACAATTCCGAAATCAAGGTGTCGACAGGGCCATGCCTCCTCTGAAGTCTGTAGAGTTCTGCAGGTGGCTTACCAGTGATCTGTGGCGGAACTCAGTCTGCCCCTGTCACACAGCCATCTCTTTCTGTTTCTGTCTCTCTTACTGTGTCCAAATTCCTTCTCCTTATAAGGACACCAGCCATATTGGATTAGCCCACCCTAGTCCAGTCTGGCCTCATTTTAACTAATAACATCTTCAAAGATCCTATTTACAAATAAGTTCACATTCACAGAACCAGGGGTTGGTACTTGAACATGTGTTTTGGGAGGACACTGTTTAATCTATCACAGCTCTTACTTACTCTACCTAACAATCCTTTGAAAAAACTCCTTTTATTATCCCCATTTTACAGATGAGAAACTCAAGCTTTAGTGAGATTAAGGAACTTGCAAAGTTAAGTGCCAGAGCATCTTTCACAAATGCAGTGGACCACAGGAATTCAAAAGATACTATAGATCACATATTTCATTACATTTTTACATAAAATATGTTTAATTTAGAACAAACATATAACACACCATTTTACCTGTAATATAAGCCATTAGAGCAAATGTGAAAAGCAAGCAACTAAATGCTAAAATGATAGGATTTTTCCCTGTATGCTACTAACAACGATTGCCTAATCCTTAGTGTCAACACAGGCTGCCACCAAGTTTATTATCAATCCCCATTTCTTTATGTCATCTTATGGAGCTAAATACTTCAATGGTACTTATCTATTTTCCTTTTAACACTATTTCTTTCTGATTGTTTTAATGATAAAACATATAAAATAAATTTTTTTTGAAATTGAAAAGAAACATATTCTATTTTTTTAATTACAGAAGCAAGATTAGTTCATTATTTAAAATTAAAACATAATAGTTTTCCATTTCCAAGAAATTTAATGTCTCTAAAATCTCTGGTACTGTAAAGATAAACATCTCCATCAAGTTAGTGCATCTTTTCCTCCAATTTCTTTTCTTCTCTCTCTGTATACTCAGATACTAACAAATTTATTACAGAAATATATCTAGATTTAAAAAATTTATTTAAAAATTTACAAAAATATCCAACATTTACCACTTACTTTTTTCAATTAAAAGTATATTTTGGATACTTTTCCATGACAGTACATATTATTTTTTGACAGAAGTAGTACATCTCAAAGGTTAAACAAATTCCATGTTATTCCATGTAGGAAGGTATAAAATAAAAAGTAAAAATGTCCCACTCTGTCACAAAGTGATTCCCCAGAAGGAATCACTGCTCACCACTTCATGTGTATCCATTTGAATATTGTAAGCATATCTTATGTCTGCTTTTAAATAGCCTTAAGATCAGTTAGAGTGGTCCTGACTTCTCTTTCTTCTCTCCATGTGGCTATCTGACTTGTCAATCAACCAACAGAACTTACAGTCTGATTTCTAAGCCATTCCTTTGTGAGTGGTAGAAATAGGGACTCTAGCAAAAGGTTTCTATTTCTAAAGCTCTTTTGTCCTCTAAACCCTTTTGTCCTCTAAACCCTTTTTGAGGCCATAAATAACAGACAGTGGCTAAAACAAGAATATACAAGCTTCTAAACAAAGCATAATGTAATTTCGACTGTTATCTAGTTTAACAAACAGGCCGTAACAGCTTTCTTCAACAAATCCCCACCTACTTATTCTCAGAATAGGGATCCTAAGTCCAATTTTTCATGCTTACAAACCTATGATAGAACAGACGTCCTAGCCTGTTTATTTAACACATCCCTCATTTATCATGTGGCATCTCTCCTAGTCCCAGTCATCCAAGCCAAAAGTAATTCAGGAACTTAAATAGCTGCTAATGACCAAAGGAATTTTCAGAAAATAGACTATTTTAAAAACAATTTTGATTGCATATCCAATCTTCTCCATTCCCTCCTAGCATTCCTCATCTGTGGAGGAATCCTGATCATGCCAAGAGCTTAGCACAAGACCACACTGCCTTAAGCCCCACTTGACACTACAATTATTTGCTTTATCATACAACTCTCAGTATTGCCCCTAAAAGGAACTTGCTCAAATACCATATGGAAGAGTATGCACTACTGTAAGTTAACAGGCAGTCAGGAAAAACTTTCAAACAAGGAAATGGCACACATTGGTCTGCCTTTTGGAAAGGTGGCTGTAGCAGCTTCAGGAAGGGGTATTCAGTGACTGGAAGCCAGAGGAGATTTTCTATGCCATGGTCCAGGCGAGTCATGATAAAGGCTCGAACCAAGAAAGTCCCAGTGGGATAAAGTGGACTGGAAAGATCCAGGAAGATTAAATCAACAGGATTTGTTGACATCATGTTAGGTAAGAAAATGAGAAAAGTCAAAAATAATCTTAAGGTTTGTTGCTTAAGGGGTCAAATAGAAAGAGATGCCTAATGCAGGGGGAGAAAGATCTTGAGAGTGAGAAGGGGGCAATAAGATGTTGGAATGCCTACTGTGTATCCTCCATTGCAGGTATAGAGGAAGTTATAAAAATAATCCATAATGGGAACTGAAACTAGGGAAGGAGAAGTATTAATGACAAAGAAGGGTGTTATGTGAGAGATGTTACAGAGATACAAAGGGACATATAGTGGGTTTTCCACTTTATAATTTCCAAGGTCACAAGACTCACTCTTACTTGAACTTGTTGTACTCAGCAAAGACGCTGAGAATGCAGCCCCTCAGCTGAGGGACTCCCAGGGCTTATGCTACTAAACTTCCCCTCCTTACAAATGTCCCAATGATGCCAGGGACAACGGCTTCCCTTTCGGAAAGGAGGCCTAGGAGCCAGCTTTCTCCCTCTGCCTTCCAGATGGCATTGCACATGTTGATTAGAAATGTTCCGGAAGTGCTTTCCTCTTTGTACCCAAGAGAAACATTTTCCTTCTTTGGAGCCTCCTCCCTCTCTCTTTCCATCCATAAATGGAATCTGATGTGTTTTTTCCCAAATTATCCATGACTGGTCCCTTGCAGTGTTTGTGCTCTTGGTAGATACTCTGCAGCAGGCAGATAAGGATGGGGCTCAGTGAAGTACATTTCTCTGCTAGTTTCCTTAGCAATGCCCCAGCAGCCTTCCAGTTCCCCTACAAACCTGCTTCTGACTCAGCCTGCCTTCGGCTGCAATCCAGGCTCTGCCAAAACATCACTATTAAAACAATAATTCATTTTCACCCATGGCACTTTACAGTTTATAAACATTTTTCTTTATATATATTTTCATTTTATATTCACAGCACAATCTCACAGAAAAGATACTAATATCACCATTCTAAGGTAAATTCATTAAAATGGCAATACTCCCCAAAGAGACTTACAGATTCAACAAAGTCCCTATCAGAATCTCAGTTGATTCTTTGTAGAAATTAACAAGTGGATTCTAATAGAATTGCCAGAGACCTAGAGTACCCAAAACGATCTTGAAAAAGAAAGTTCAAGAACTTACACTTCCAATTTCAAAACTTATTACAAAGCGACAGTAATCAAGACAGTGTGGTACTAGCATAAAATTAGACATATAGATAAATGGGTTACAATTGAGAGTCCAGAAATAGGTCCATGTGTCTATGGTCAAACTCTCTTTCCACAGGGGTGCCAAGACTATTCAATGGGGGAAAGTATAGTCTTTTTGACAAATGGTTCAGGAGAGCTGGATAGCCACACTCAAAAGAATGAAGTTGGGCCCTTACCTTGATATCACATATAAAAGTTAACTCAAAGTGGATCAAAGACCTAAATGTAAGAACTAAAAATATAAAACTCTTAGAATAAAACATAGGTGTTAATCTTTATGACATAGGATTTGGCAACAGATTCTTAAATATGACACCAAAAGCATGGTAACAAAGAAAAAATAGAAAATTTGGGATTACTGAAAATTAAAAACTTTTGTGCAGAGGAAACTATCAAGGAAGTGAAATTTCCTCCCCTCTGAATGGGAGAAAATATTTGCAAATCACGTGTCTGATAAGGATTTTGTATCTAGATTATATAAAGAACTGTTAAAACTCAATAATAAGAAGACAAATAACCTAATTAAAAAATGACCAAAGGACTTGAATAGATATTTCTCCAAGGAAGATATACAAATGGCCAATAAGCACATTTCAAAAATGCTCAACATCATTTGTTATCAGGGAAACGTAAATCAAAATGACAATGAGAAACTATGTCACACCTACTAGGATAGCTAAAATTAAAAAAAAAAAAATCAGTTAATAACAAGTGTTGGCAAGAACAGGAAGAAATTGGAACCCTCATACATTGCTGGTGGAAATGTAAAATGATCCGGTCACTTTGGAAAACTGTCTGGCAGCTCCTGAAAGATTATTCATAGAGTTACCATATGACAAAGCAATTCCACTCCTAGGTATACACCCAAGAGAAATGAAAGTGTATGTCCACACAACAACTTGAATGCAAATATTTTTGCAACTTTATTCATATTAGCCAGTAAATGGAAACACACCAATTGTCCACCAAATGATGAATGGATAAAGAAGATTTGGTATATCCATATGGAACATTATTTGGCCATATAAAGGAATGAAGTGCTGATACATGCTATAACATGGATGAAACTTGAAAACATTATACTAAGTGAAAGAAGTAAATTATTGTAAAAGACCGCATACTATATTATTCCTCTCATATTAAATGTCCAGAAAAGGCAAATACAGAGATAGAAAGTAGATTAGTGGTTGTCTATGGCCAGGAGGGCTGGGAGAATAGGGGGATGATAGCTAAATAGTACAGGGTTTTGTTTTATTTTTTGTTTTGTTTTTTTTTTAGGTGATGAAAGTCTTCAAAAATCGACCACGAGGATGTTTAAGCATATCTGTGAATATACTATAAACCACTGAACTATACACTTCAAATGGATGAATTGTATGGTAGGTAAATTACCTCAATAAGTCTGTTTTAAAAAATAGTGCAGGGATCTAAGACAGCGGCATAGAGAGGAGTGGAAGCTAGTTAGTCCCCCTGGAACAACTAATAAACAAGCAGGAACAACTAGTAAATAATCCAGAATAACTGCAGGGGGACAAACATGACCATCCACTCATCATACACCAACCTGAGTTGGGAGGAATGCCCGAGATCACAGCACAAAATCTGTAAGTAAAAAAAAAAAAACTGCAGATCCAAGCTGGGAACCTCTCCCCCCACAGCCCGAGCTGCAAAGCCTCGTGGTGCTAGAGAGCAGCTATCTCTGAGCAAGTGAAGACAGCTCAGCTGAGCTCCAACTGGGGTTTTAATTAACAAGCATGGACTGCTCAATATGAATCCCTAACAAGCAGACAGAGGCTTTGGGTAACGACTGACCTTGGAGAGCCAGAGGGTGGCCGTGGACTGGCCCTGAAGTGGGCTTTCTGTCCCTGTTTTGTCTCAGTGGAGAAAGCCTCAGCCATTTTCAGTTCCCAGCGCTCTGACTCAGACAAGGGTAGAGATAGCACAGGCAGAGAGAGACCATTGAAATGCTAATGACCTCTCCCTAGGGGGTCTATCTTCTCTAAGAGAAAAGGGGTGGGGCCCAGCTCTACTACCTGCCTTCCATTCAGAACCAGACCCCAGATCCTGGGGGAAAACAGCCATGGACCACACCTCCTTATATCACTCTGGAGCTACAGGCTAACAGGCGTCATTTGCTGGGCAGAAAAGCACCGTGACCTGAGGCCTCACGGGGGTACCAATTTTCTAAGACACACCCTTAGGGAAACTGGATACTGAATAGTTATTCCTTCTGGGACCGGAGCCCATTTTGGTCTGGGAAAACCTGATTGTTATAACCAAGGAAACCATGCCTAGACAACAGAAAACTACAACCTACACTAAGAAAAACAAAGTTATGGCCCAGTCAAAGGAACAAACTTAAACTTCAACTGAGATACAGGAATTTAAACAACTAGTACTGGATCAATTCAGAAAGTTTAGGGAAGAATGGTGAAAGAGATGAATCATATAATGAAAACACTGGGCATACATAAGGTAGAAATTGAAAGTTTGAAAAACCAACTGGCAGAATCTATGGAAATGAAAGGCACAACACAAGAGATGAAAGACACAATGGAAACATACAACAGCAAATCTCAAGAGGCAGAAGAAAACACTCAGGAACTGGAGAACAAGGCACCTGAAAACCTACACACAAAAGAACAGATAGAGAAAAGAATGGAAAAATACAAGCAATGTCTCCAGGAACTTAAGGACAAAATGAAAAGTAAGAATGTATGTGTTGTTGGTGTCCCAGAAGGAGAAGAGAAGGGAAAAGGGGCAGAAGCAATAATAGAGGAAATAATAAATGAAAATTTCCCATCTCTTATGAAAGACATAAAATTACAGATCCAAGAAGCACAGAGTACTCCAAACAGAATAGATCTGAATAGGCCTACGCCAAGACACTTAATAATCAGATTATCAAACATCAAAGATAAAGAGAGAATCCTGAAAGTAGCAAGAGAAAAGCGATCCATCACATACAAAGGAAGCTTGATAAGACTATGTGCAGATTTCTCAATAGAAACCATGGAGGCAAGAAGGAACTTGTGTGATATATTTAAGATACTGAAAGAGAAGAACCACCAACCAAGAATCCTATATCTGGCAAAACTATCCTTCAAATATGGGGGAAAGCTTAAAATATTCTCTGACAGACAATGACAGAGTTTGTGAACAAGATACCTGCTCTACAGGAAACACTAAAGAAAGCACTGTAGACAGAAAAGAAAAGACAGGAGTGAGAGGTTTGGAACACAATTTTGGGAGATAGTAGCATAGCACTGTAAGTACACTGAACAAAGATGACCATGAGTATGGTTGAAAGAGGAAGGTTGGGACCATGTGGGACACCAGAACAAAAGATGAAGGATAAAGACTGGGACTGTGTAATTCAGGGAAACCTAGGGTGCTCAACAATTGTAATAAAAGGTACAAATATGTTTTTACATGAGGTAGAACAAATGAATATCAACATTGCAAGGTGTTAAAAATAGGGTGGGATTGGGGGGGGAATACAATCAATGCAAACAAAAAACTATAAAAAAATAGTATAGGGATGCTCTCTTAACATGATAAAAATAATCTTCTCTTACTAAAAGCCATATATTTAAACTTATTAGAGATGTATCTATATACTCCTTAAAAATAAAAACCTGATATTATAGAACATTTGCAAAGAAGAATACATAGATGACATGGATAACAGATTGAACCAGAGGAGAAAAGAAAGATAGTTACGAACTCTCAGAGTGATACACTACCTGACCCTACGATGTGTAACATTAAGTCATCATATCGATTCATTCATTCATCCAATTTTTTGAGCAGCTGCCATATGATAGACACTCTTCCAGGAGCATGACATAATTAGTAAACAAAACAAAGATCCCTGTCTTCATGGAGCTTACACATTAGCAGTAGCAGGCAGGCAGAAAATAAACCAAAGATGCAATAAATAAGTAAATTGAGTATGTTAGAAGATAAGTGCTACTGAAAAGAATAATAGGAATAATAGGATAAGAGGGGATAAGAATGCTGAGGGGGAGGGCAGTAGGGAGAAATTGAAAGGAATGCAAAGGTGTTGGCCATACAGGCTTCTGGAGAAGAGGGTTTCATTCTTAAGGAACAGCACCAAGAGGCTGTAAGGATATGTCTGAGGTGCTTGACAAATAGCAAGAAGACCAACATAGCTGCAAAGGTGTGGGCAAAGGGGAGGGAAGTAAGAGATGCAGATCAGAAGGTAAGAAGAGCCAGATCAGGCAGGACCTTGATGGATACTATAAGGACTTTGGCTTTTACTCTGAGTAAAATAAGGAATCAGCAAGATTTTGAGCAAAGAAGTATCAAGAACACCTTGAATTTTAGAAATTCCCTCTAAAATTTTAGAAATTTTAGAAAATCCCTCTGGCTGCTGTGCTGAGATTAGAATGTTGGGAGGCAAGGGTCAAGTGTTGGAAAACAAGGGTCAAAGCAACGATATTTCTGGAGACCACTGCATGCAAAAGTGGTGGTGACTGGCTACAGATCTTATACAAAGAGTGGTCTTTACTGTATATATTGAGAGGAGGAGAAGAAGGGAAGGTCTAACAGAGTGGACTACCATCAGGGAGTCAAGAAGGTAATATGTAAAATTAATAAGTAAAAGAAGCAGTAAAAATAGCAGATATATTAAGTTAACTAGCATAAGACATAGCTAAAATGGGTTGAAATAATTGTCACTAGAGAAAGAAACTGGGGAAGAGGGGCAAAGGGACAGCTGCTTCTTATGAATCTTCCATTTCATCTTTTTGACCCATATGAATGTATTACTTTGATAATTTTTTTAAAAAAAGAACTAGAATAAGGGAGGCATTTAACCTCATAGTTAATGTTAGGTTGCGGAATTGGGCAATTGCAGTAAGTTACAAGGGAAGAAAAGAAGTCTGTTGGAAAAGTATATGTAAAACATCATTATTTGCAGATGGCAGAATGCCTGGTTAAAGCAAGAGAGTCAACTACAATATTTCAGTAAAGTGATCAGATAAAGAGGCATTTTTAACTTACCGGCTAGTGCAATGTCTTGTTTAATAACTGTTTCTCTTAAGTGGAATAGAATTTCCTCACTACTAGAAGTTCAACACTAAATTCACCACTCAATTATAGTTAGTAATTAATTAATCCTAGGGACTTGCTCTTTTTAATTCTCAAAAACTAAAAGGCCATCCAGATTTGTATGTGTTTTAACGTAATTTACTACTTCAAGTTCCCTTGGGAAGAAAAAACTGCTGTATCCATTCCTCCTGGATATTTTCAGTTTAGAAGTATTTGTTGAGCAAATACTTGTTGAAAAACAAGCAGTTCAAACACAGTCAAAAGCCAAGGGCAGGTCACTACAGATGGCTTTTAACTTTCACTTTTCCTTACTCTGGAAAGGAGGAGTAAAAGTGGTTTCCACCTGAGTTCAAATAGACAAATCATTCTTTAGCCCCATCATCCATCCATTCATCCAATCATCCAAATCTTTAGTGAGCTTACAGGGATTCAGGGAGAAAACTTGCTCTTTTGTATCATGGGCTTGTGTGAACAAAAAATTAAAAAGACATTTATAGTACACAGCAGTAAGGGCTAAAATAGAGGTTTTCCTAAGAGGCTGGTAGATATAGACCCCGAGTTGGCAGAGGTAGAAGGTGTTGGGTAGGGGAGTGATGGTGAGGTGGGGAGAGGAGCTGGATTGTATCGTTTGGGTACCAGTGAGAAAAAGGACAAGTGAGCAACTGAGAAGGAGGGGCAATGGCATGTTGTTCAGTGGCCTTGACCTCCAATGCTCATGGGAGCTGGGGAAGTCAACACAAAGGAGTTGGAGTGGGCTGGAGCCTGGGAAAGTCAAGAGATGCCAGGCAGCTCCCAGTATCCTCAGATCTGAGTTTTCACCAGAAGTCTCGATCTATGTTGGAGTCTGTATATGAGATTGTCAGTGGATTCAAATTTGTGCAAGCTAAATCTCCACCACTCCACTCTGCTCTACGTCAGACCACACCAGCCTCCAAACATATAAAATCAGTGGCTCGTTTCAAGCTGAGAGCTGTCAGTTTGCCATCCCTCATACAGTGGTAGAGTTGTTCTACCATTTACCATCTTAAAAAAATCTCTTAAACTATACAGTTCTCAGTTTTCTCATTTGTAAAATGTATTTAGATTACAGGATTTTTGTGTGAACGAAGTGAGGTAATTATCCTATTTAAAGATACTGATTTGTTCCAAAATTATTTGTCTTTAAATTTTTTCATTAAAAATATACTGGAGATAAATATAATTAGATTGTATCACATATAATTCTTCCATTTCAGTACACTATATACACAGACAGATATGTTCAGTTAGTGAGAACTAGAAAACTGAGCTAATGGAGAATATTCATCAAGGGGTTTTGTTTATTCTGCTGTTGACTTCCCTTCTGCCATTTATTTTACATTCTAGCAAGCAGTGTGACACACAACAGCTGACCGAGTTTGGGCAAGTGACAGCGCTGACCTGCTTAAAGGTAACAAAGGAAAGTTATCTATCTGTGTGCAAAAATGCAAGTTTCACAGCAGCATAAGGAAATGACTGCAGTTTGGGGATACAGCTGAGCAGGCAGGCAGGGGTGACTGAAGTGTTGGGGCAGTATGAGGAGCATCTCTGCACTATCTCAAGATTGAATTAAGGGAAATTGGTAGAAACTATGGTCAAAGGCACATGATGGTCTCAGAGAATTTGCAAAAAATGGAACAGTACTCAGCAATAAACAGTGTTCACAGCCCCTGTAAGGAGTCTGCTCCACAGACCTGAATTTAGTTAGCAATCCCATGTTCAGGAATTACTCTTCTGAGTTAAATGGGGTTTATGGGCATAATGTTTAATATAGAGGTGGGCTCAGAAATGTGAGCTTTTATTATCATTTGCTTGTATGGCTAGGTTATAACATTCATGTTGGAAGATGGTAAAATATAAGTATAAAAAGATGAATGACCAGAGACCAATAAAGTTCAGAATTTCTCCAGAGTTGGGAATGCACAGAAGGATTTTAAGTAGAGTATTAATCACCTATATTAAACATAGTATATAACAAATCACTTCCTACTTACATTCAACTATGGAATGATTAAAATGAAACTGAAATACATTTAGTTATCTGTCATTTCTCTCCCGTGTGATGATGTATCTGCCAAATGCAATCTTTAGAACCTACCTTTAATTAGCAGCATATGCCCCAAGGGAGAAATGAAATTTAGGTTCCATATGCTCTCTCCAAACACTGACACTACTTCTGAACTTTATATACCGATGGCTACTCAGCAGAAGACAAGGACAAAAGAGATCTCATTGGAAAAACGACATCTCCACATACTTGAATCACAACCTAAGTAGACACCAGACATGAACCAAAGCATGTATTAGTTCTGCTTCCAGCTCTCTAAAAACAACAGCTGATAGAGACAAGAGAGGGCAAGAGTGGGTGGTAGGAGAAAAGGAAGCTGCATCTTGCTGATGGAAATAGCTTCTGGATAAGGTCTAACCCACAAATACTGAATGGCCGATCCCCAAAAAAACAGCAGATGAAATGTTACCTAATCCTTTGTATGAAAAAGCCTCAGCAATTTTGCCTCCATTTCTCTCATTATTTCTGGTTGATGGCACGAAAATGAGTTCAGATGAAATGCCTTTTTGAAATTATCTCCCTGGCAGTTTCTAAACTTCCTAGCCCAAGAACCATGAAGGGCCCAGGGAACTAATACTGATTTTTACACCTGCTAACCTGCTATCCAGTGGGCATTTTCCTTACACTGAACTCAGAAAATGTTCCAGTCTTTTCCGACCCCTCTCTTTCCATCCCCACTCCCAACCATCTGTCATTATCTCCCTAAGGCAGAAAGATTTTGAAATTGGTCAGTGGCCAGATATTTGCACAATGACTACCCTTTGTTTTGTTGTAACTGTTGTTGCCCCAAGTTTAGAATCCCCTTGTGGTCTTCTGCAGTGCCTGGTTGGGATGTGGTCTCACTGGTATCTGACACATTAAACAACTTGCCCTTAGCAATGCCACACTGCTAAACATATCGGAGGTGCTATAAATCCAAGTGGGAGAGCAAGAGACTGGACAAGACCCATGGACAGGAGCCACCAGAACATAGTATCCTGTCCCTTTTCCTCAAGACTAATCTCAAGGGAAGCTGCTGGAGAGAGTCTGGGTATATTAGTGTAATATTTCAGCTTATTAAAATCTTTGAGGAGGCTCCTCCCTCTGCATCTGCTTTAGATTGGGTCATTGCTTGGTAACATGTGACAAACAAAGTTTCCTAATATTCACCCAGGATCCTAAGAGACCATGACCACTAGAGGGATGCGTTTTGACTATCCAATACCCCAAACAAATATTAGTAATTATTATTGAATTAAGGATTACTATTTAAGACACATTGTTAGGAATGCTGTGTGATAGAGGCTGATAATTGCTTACTTCTTAACCATTGTCCCTTCTTCCTTAATAATAGAAGCTGGTTTTCAGGGGGCATCAAGATATCCTGATGCAAACATACATTTTCCAGCCTCACCTGAAGATAGGAATGGCCAGGAAACTAAGTTCTAGGTAAGGCTTTTACGAAAGATTTACAAGAAAGATGTTAATCCAGTTAGGAAGCTCTTTGACCTTTTCCTTTTCCTCCTTTTCCCTGCCTTGAATGTAGACTTGATGTCTGGAGCTCCAGTGACTATCTTGTACCTTGAAGATGGGAATTGCTTGCTAAGGATGACATAACAGAAAGATAGAAGTCTGGGACATGGATGGAATCAGAGAACCACTGTACCCACTATAGAAAGTCAACCTCCAGATTTCTTGTACATGAAAAATAAACTTCCATTTTGTTGAACCATGTTATTTCAGGTTTCTGTTATCAGACCCCAACATAGTGCTAAAGAAATCATTCTCTGTTTGTTACAATAAGAAAAGCAGAGAGAAAAAAAGTTCAACTTGTGTGAAAAAGAGAATATAACATTTAAATTCTATAATTGTCAGGGCAAAGCGCATTATCTGTGAGTAGGCCATCACTTGGTGAGCGCCATGGAATAACTGTGATATCCAAGTTGGCTAGGCAAGTGGGACTTGTTTTGAGGCAACTATAAGAAGCCAGCAGATTTCACCTGTGGCTTTCAAAAGCTTTGCCCTTTGTGGTGATTATACACCTGCATTATTTATTAACATTGAATTCACCCAGTCTGATCCTTGGAAAGTGTTTCCCATGTGGAGCTTGGGAGGCTTCTAAATCTGTTTAATGAAAAATAAAATGATGGCAGGATAGCAAGTTCATTCAAGTCCACATCAATGCCAGTTTCTCCAGAAGCAGGAAAAGAGACCAGCAGAGAAGAAGCTCTTGACTGCTCTCCTAATTACCCCTAATCTGCTAAAGAGCTGGAAATGTCTTACAAATGCTAATTAATTAAGCCCCCTACTAGTCAAGCAGTGAATGCAGGAAGAGGCCTCTCTACTACAAGTATGGACTGTGACAGAATAGAATGGGCTGGAAATGGATATCGAGTTAAGGAGGCAGAATTTAAAGTCCTATAAGGTCAGCTAAAGCAGTGAGACGCAGTAACTGGGACTGTAAGAACAAGGAGGGCACAGACTATAGACCTACAAGAAATCAGCATGTGTGATATTGGCATTGAACTCTTCTTCACCTTATCCCCCAGCCATTTTCAGTTTCCAGCTCACACCCCCATACTGCACCTTAATCTCAGGATTCCTTATCTTCTGGAACTCTTCCAAGTTTCACCTCTGTTCTTTCAACCACTCATCTTGTGGTACTGTTCGGTTCTCATGCTTCTCAAATTGTATTCTGCTGAATCATGTTGCAGAAGACTTTTCAATCAGCCACGATGCTTTGGCTGCAAATAAAAGAAAATTTAATTCAAAGTGGCTTAAAATGTAAAGGGAATTTATTGTTTCTGGTTGACTTAACTGAAGAGTTGAAAGGTATGTCAGCTTCAGGCATTGATTCAAGATAAGGATTCTGGTTCTATTTCTCTGCAGTAAAACAAAGGACTTGCGCTTCGCTCCCTGACAGACAAAATTAGGATGGGCACCCACCCACTCTTGAAACATTCACTCTGCCCCAAAGGAGTGGTGAATCAGCTAGCTTAGTTTATGTTGTGTGGTGGTAACAAATGACCCCAGATTCTCAGTGGCTTGCAAAGCAGCAAAGGCTTACATCTCATTCAAATTGCACATTGGCAGTTGTGGATCAGCTGAGACTCAATCCATGTCCTCTACATTCTGGGACTAAGACTAAAAGGATCAGCCACTTTTGAGGACATATCAATCTTGTAGCAGAGGAAAAAAATGATGGCAGAACCACATGCTGGCTCTAAAAACTTCTACTTGGAAGTAGCACATGTGACTTCCACTTGCAATTTATAGGTCAAGGAAAATGGTTGCCTAAGCTTGTTGTTGTTGATAGGGTGATAAGTAAAATCCTCCAGTGGGAAAACCCAGAAGGGATGAGCTTGAAATATTCTGAACAAAACACAGTCTACTGCATATACCATATGCTGACTAGCTTCAGCTAGGTTTCTCATCCCTGAATCCGTTACCAGGTAAGGGAGGTGGCAGAATGCTCCAGGGCTTACATCAGTCAGAGACTACCCCCCAAAATGGGAATGGCCTCAATCATGCCCAAACCACACTATCTTCTTCACCCACCAACATAGGACAGATAGGAACCTCATTTAACAGGTAAGAAAACAAGCTCAATTTGATTGTACCTGTTGAAGATTACAGAGCCAGAATTCAAAGCTAGGTCATCTAAATTCAGCCAATCTTTTCCACTGTATTCTTTGAATTTGATGCTTCTATATCTAAACACAAGCTTCGTATTAACTCATCCATTTGACTAACAAACTTAGCCAACATGGATAGGAATCATATCGGAAAGTCATTATTCTTCCCGGACAGTCATCATCCATAAAGTAATTCATAAAATCTAAATTTGAAAGGCCCTATAACTTGGATACAAAGTCAAAAAAGGGCACATTTCATCTAAGAAACCAGGCATGCTCAAACAGTGCAGTTCAGAATATACATTGTATGGCCTTCCTACAGGTCAGTTTGAAAGTATCTAGCAGAAGCCTTAAAATGTGTACATAGATTGACCCATAATTCCACATCTAGGACTTATCTAATGAAAATAACAATGGTTTAGTGAAAAAATTAATAAAAATAAAAGTAAAATACAAATGCTCAATGAAGCAAATGTTTTTTTTATATTCATTTTATTGAGATATATTCACATACCATGCAGTCAGACAAAACAAATCGTACATTTGATTGTTCACAGTACCATTACATAGTTGTACATTCATCACCAAAATCAATCCCTGACCCCTTCATTACCACACACACAAAAATAACAAGAATAAAAATTAGTGAAAAAGAGCAATTAAAGTAAAAAAGAACACTGGGGGCCTTTGTTTGTTTTTTTCCTTCCTCCATTTTTTCTACTCATCCATCCATAAACTAGACAAAGGGGAGTGTGGTCCTTATGGCTTTCCCAATCCCATTGTCACCCCTCATAAACTACCTTTTTATACAATTGTCTTCAAGATTCATGGGTTCTGGGTTATAGTTTGATAGTTTCAGGTATCTACCACCAGCTACCCCAATTCATTCAAACCTAAAAAGGGTTGTCTATATTGTGCGTAAGAGTGCCCACCAGAGTGACCTCTTGGCTCCTTTTGGAATCTCTCAGCCACTGAAGCTTATTTCATTTCCTTTCATTTCCCCCTTTTGGTCAAGAAGATGTTCTCCATCCCACGATGCTGGGTCTATATTCCTCCCCGGGAGTCATATTCCACATTGCCAGGGAGATTCACTCCCCTGGGTGTCTGATCCCACATAAGGGGGAGGGCAGTGATTTCACCTGCCAAGGTGGAGAAGCAAAAGTTTTAATAACCTAAATAACCAACAACATGGGATTTGTTAAGTAAACCAGAGAATATGCATTCAACAAAATATTTTCTCGCCATTGAAAAGTAATCTTATGACTGGATATTTGATCATAGATTTTTAAAAGTTGTAACAAAAGCAAGTTATTAAATGGCATATGCAATGTGTTTCTTTTTAATATGGATTATGGAAGACTTTGGGTTTTTTGCTTATGTTTCTATTCAAATTTTCTGTGTCAAATGTGTACTACTTTTATACTAAGAAAATAAACAATGAAAATTTCTTTTTTAATGAGTCACTTCCAAAAGGAAAGCCAGGAGAAGAGCTCTGTGAAGCAGATGTGATTACCATCTGCAGAAGTAATATGCTCTACATATGTGTTGCTGATTAGGCTAGGGTGTTTCTCATATATGGTGAAGGAGATAAAATATAACCCAAGCAATATAAACTATGACATGTAATGCTGTGAGAGCCCAAGGATAATGGGTCTACAAAAATGAGATTTCAATTAGGAATGGGCCGTGTGACTCTAGCACTGCCATTGAGAATGGTTCCAATTCTAATCACCCCTGTCAGAGAGTGAGGCAGAATTTGGCCCAGGTAGAAGATGGCAATTCATCCAAATGTTCCAGCTTGGAGCTTAAAAATATCAGCTCCTTTTGATTTAAATCCTACACTGACCCAACCACCTTCTGTCTGGCAATGCCTTACCTATGCCAATGACACATTTTACTTTTCCTGACTGATAAAAATCCCATTGAACATGACTAAGTCAAAATTCTGGTCTATTCGCCAGTTTTGGGGGGAGGGGTTTAGTCAGTGCTATTTTATTTGCCGAGGTCATTTTGGCTCAGGATAAATTAATCCCATCAAATGGAAGATAATCAACTGCTTCTTTGTCTTTATTAACATTTTGACATCTTTCGTTACCTGTGATATTCCAAATGCTTCCAAAATTCCCTCCTTTGGTTTCTTAAAAGTCGTATGTAATTGTCACCTATGCCCAGTAATTTATTTAAAATACTTGATTTAGCATTATAGAAAGGAAAATTTGAAGTGTGCCTCCTCCATAATCTGACCATATTTTTATCTACTATTTCAATGACAGATCTTTATTATAGCCACACTTCCTGGACACATCTTAGATATCTACATCATTGTGCCTTTGTTCAGATTCTTCAAAGTCTTGAATGCTTTCCACACCATATGTTGAAATTATTCTCAACTACCAATGAGCAGATAGAAAAAAATTTCTCTTCCCCGTGAATTCCTTGCAAACCTTGGAATCCTATTAAATGAAAATGTAAGTTCCATAAAGGCAGGTACTTTATTTTGTTCATTCCTGTTTCTCCAATACTTATTGAAGAGTGCCTTGCATTATTGGATAATGAAAATTGCATGAATTAGTACAACTGCCTTATTCCTAGCTTCTTCCTTTATTTTACTACACTGAATACTCACTGAGAACAAAGAAGAGAGAGCATGTCAGCTGTAAAAGGTAATGCATATAAAGATCCTGGTGCAGGGTCTGGCACATAGTAAGCCCTCAATCTGTGATAGCTATTTTTTCTATGGTTTTCCTGCCTTCAGAATCTGCTTATGCTATATCTCCCCCTCCCCTTCCTAGATCTAGCCCTTCACCGTAGCAGGTGCTCCATGCCCTCCAGTAATGTTTCTCTAAACCTCTCATGGTATTGCATAGCGTGCATGTTTAATTTTTTATGCTGATCATTTTCAAACACATTTCTAAGTAGAGGCAATAGCTCCAGCCCAGATCACCCAGTTTTTATTTTAACCAGTGTTCTTTTGTCCAACAATGAAAATCTTGAGCAATTCAAGGGTACATTTACACAAAAACTGAGGTTAGAGTGATGTCAGAGTACAAATTCAAATTTCTATCCTGAGTGTTTCATTCCTCACTCAGAAGCCAAATCTTACAATGGTTTCAATCCAGGTCCTAATTTAATGGATCAATTCAATGAAACCTCTTAAATATCATGTGAAGAATTAGCAAACAGCACTTCTTGCTGAAGCATAACCCACAAGTGTCAGAACTATAACTTGTATTAGTTTTTGACATTTGTTTCAAAAATGCCACTTCCTACAGCTTTCCATTATCATGATTGTGCTTGCTGCATTTTTTTTTCCAAGAAATGTAAAAGATGTGACAGAGAAGCATCAAGATTGTGCCAAGTGCCAGGACACGCTTTTCAAGAACATTTTTAAAGAAAAATGAAGTGAATGAAAAAGTAAGTCTTATGTCTCCAGAGACCTCTAAGTCATTTAGCTGCAAAGGAACTTCTGGCTCAGGGCTACTCCTGGTGCACCTTTGACATATAATCCTTCTCCAGAACACTGAAATTTATTTTTGAAATTATCATATACTTCTAGAGTTTAACAAGAGATAACTGCATCTCATATTTGAGAATATAAAAAAAAATTAAACTGGGAGCAGGAAGACAGGAAACCTAGGTGTCCTAGGTTAAGTGAGGAGCTGGCCCCCAAGAGGCAGGCAGGAGGCATGTGGATAAATCAACCCAGTCCCTATAGGCTTGAATATCCAAGATCCAAGGTGGCTGATCCAGAGAGAAGGGACTATAGGAATTTCCTATGAAGAGGGCCTATTCTGTGTCATGGTAATGGTAGCAACATACCCTAAGTAATTCTATTAAGTTTGAAGCAGGAATCCAGTCAGATATGATGAGCCAAATGTGGAGGGATCAAGGTCATGAAGAACAAGGATTCAGATCTGGCCAGGACATAGTAAATAGCCCAGAGAACCAAAGCAGAGGATTGAAAATCATGGCCGTATGAAGAAGGAATGTCCATTCACATTATTCCCCTTCCCATAGGGCAGCAATACTCCCTTCAGACCCCATTGCTGGTGGGCATGGGGCTCCTACTATAGTGAAGAGCTAGATCCAGGAAGGGGAGGGGAAGACACAGCTGTGAGCAGATTCTCAAATCAGGAAAACCAGAGAAATAAGTGCTATGACAGTTTGAGGGCCTACTATGGGTCAGGCCCTGCATGAGGATCTTTATATGCATTACTGTGTGCTGCTGACATTACCACCACTCCTCCATGAAACATTTACTAAGCATTTATTATATGTCAAGTATTGTTCTATATGTTTTACATGGCTTGTCTTATTTGGTCCTTACAAAAACTTCATGTACTAAACACTTTTAATCCCCATTTCTTAAATAAAGAATTGGGATAAATAAGTGATTAAATAACCTGCCCCCTGATTCAATAACTTATTTCCAGGTTACACAGATAGCAAGTGGCAGAGCTGGGATTTGAACCCAGGTTGTCTCAGTTTTCCATGCTGCTAGCTAAACATGAAAGCTGGTTTGGTTTCAACAACAAGAATGTATTGGCTCATGGTGTCAGAGGCTAGAAGGTTTGTGTCTTAGTCTCCTAGCTGGTAAAACAAATACTCTACAATGGGTTGGCTTAAACAATAGAAATGCATTGGCTCATGGTTTTGAGGCTAGAAGAAGTCCAAAATTGAGGTGTCTGCAAGGCAATGCTTTCTCCCTGAAAACTGTGGCATTCTAGGGCTGGCTGCCAGCAATCCTTGGCCCTTGGCTTTTCCATCACATGGCAATGCACAGGAAGTGCTGTCTGCTTTCTCTTCCAGGTTCTGTTGACTTCCTGCTTCTGGCAGCTCCCTGTGGCTTTTCCTTCCATGTCCAATTTCCTTTGCTTATAAGGACTTTAGCCATATCAGATTAAGACCCACCCTCATTCAGTTTAGGCACACTTCAACTAATAGCATCTTCAAAGGTCCTGTTTGTAAATGGGTTCACGTCCATTGGACCAGGGGTTGGGACCTGAACATGACTTTTGGGGTGGTGTGGGGGGATCTTGATTCAATTCCAATAACTTGTTTCCTTCCAGGGTTAGTAGCATTATGGCTGACTGGGAATCCTTGGGTTCCTTGGCTTTTCTGTCACATGGCGATGTCCTCTCCTTTCTTTTTTGGGTTCTGTTGACTTCTGGCTTCCGGCTCCTCCCATGGCTTTCTCTCTTTATGTCTGAATTTTATTCTGCTAATAAAGGACTCCAGTAATCCAGATTAAGTCTCCTCATTCAGTTGAGTCACACCTTAACTAAAATAACATCTTCAAGAGATCCTATTTACAATAGATTCATACCCACAGGAATGCAGATCAAGACAAAGAGCATGTCTAAATTGGAGTATATAATTCAGTCTACCACACAGGCTTTCTGAGTCCAGAGCCCCAATGATTGCATCAATAGCTCACTTAGGAATAGCTCTTACTATGTCCAATTTACAGTTGATGAAATAAGACTAATTGAAGCCCAGTGATTTAGCAAGGACTTGCTGTACCTTCTAGTATCCTCATTTTACAGGCCCAGAAAGGCCTGGGTCACCCATCAAGCATGTAGCAAGAGCACAGTGAGAACGTGCATCCCCATCTTGAATCCTGAGGAAGGGTTATTACACCAGTGGTCTCCTCACCTACTGCCCCAAGCCCCTCAGCTCTTTTCTCTGGTTATCCCTTTCTTTTCCAAGCCATCTCTCACAAAATCTGACATACAACGTTTACCATCATTCCTCCTTTCTCCTCTCTCTTCATTACTGGAAAGTGAATCTCATCACGAATAAATCCTAACTCAGAGATAGACTCACAGAAGCTCAATGAAGTCAGCCTGGGAGTTTTCTGGAAGCCAGCAATGGCAAATGAATCTCTAAATTACTGGTATTAATCAAATGCTTCCCAAATCTCCTCACATCACTGTTTTCCTACGTGACCACATCTGCTCAGAGCCAGCTCCTTTCTTTGCACAATACTTGGCATCTGCTATTCTTAGAGTTGCTTGATCTAAGATATAATAAATTGCTGGTCTGCTGTACAAGAAGAGGTGGCAATTAACTAGTGGAAGGAAAAAGAAGTGGGCAGTAGTGAGCCAGCACTAATTCATGATCTCCCCAAATTGGACTTGACACAGCTGGAGGAAGGTAGGAAGGAAAGAGAGCAGAAGATATGGAAGCAAGAGTCACCATAAGCTTCTGGGTGATAAATGTTAGACCAGCCCTGGAGGATACAGTTGATGACTTTTGCCATTTCTTAGTGTCAGGTGCCTGACAAAAGACAGATCCCCTACAGGAGATTCAAGGTGCTGAGTAGAATAGAACTAACACCATTTTACAAGACTCTGGAGTGTCAGACCAAGCACTGGGGGCGTATATTCATGACCTCCTTCATCCTCACAGCAGCACTGCAAGGGCAGTTATTTAAGTGCATAATGCATTCACATGGTTCCTAAACAAAAATGATGCAGAAACTATATATTGAGAAGTGCATCCCTATCTCTGTCCATGTCAATCCCATTCCTACCCTCACCCCTATAGGTAGTCACATTGATTTGAACCCTTGTTTTATCTTTCTGGTTTTTCATCATGCAGATACAAACAAATGAAAATATATAATCTTATTTTTACCTAAGGGAATTAGTGTTGTCTATGAACCTTACATACAAGGAAACTGAGACTCAGAGAAGTTGATCAATTCTTCCTCTGGCCTGGTCTTTGGCTGATCAAAATCCCCACTACTCCTTAGATCATTGTTGGCTACAGAATCCATCTCCTCCCACCCACCCTGCATAGCCATGTCTTTCAAGGGACCCACATAAGTGTCACCCTAGATTCTAAATTCAGGGATCCTGGTTGAGTTAGCAGATTTGAAGGTTTAAAAGATCCTGTGCCTTTTTCCATGGTCCTAAGGAATTGCAGATCTGAGTTAGAAGCCTTTGTACCACTACTACCTGAAGCTTGAGATTTCATGAACCAGTCAATGGGCATCTTTTTGCAAGCTTCCTGGAAGAGAAACATTGGGATATGTGTGCCTAGGGTACTGCTGTCAGATAAAATAAAGGAGGCTGAGTTAAATTTGAATTTCAGATAAACAACAAATAATGTAGATCCCATTCAATATTTAATTGTATTTATTGTTATTGTTAAATCTGGCAGCCCTAACACAGGGAGGTGTTGGGTGTTGGGACTCGGGCCCTTCGGTCTCCAAAGGGCAACTGGCCATAAATCAGAGGGCCTAGAAGAGGCTCCTGGAGTGTGGGATTAGCTGGGCCCTATCCCTTTATTTAATAAATCCTAAAAGTAGAAGGCTAGAGTTCTAGGTTTCAGGGCCCTCAAGAATGGAAAGGAAAACTTTGGACATTCTGGCAAAATGGTTTTCAAGAGTTTTTACAATCCCAATTAAACCTCCCCCAGCCGGAGATGAGTGTGAAAGCTGCAGAATTACCTAGCCAGTGCAGTGTTAGGATTTAACGGGTAAAATGATACCTTGATGTTGCTTCAGTTTTCATTTTCTTGATTATTTGAGAAGTTAAAATTCTCTTTTGTGTTTCTTTACCATTTGTATTTTCCTTCATGTAAAAAAAAATCCTTTACCAATTCATGTTAAAATTTTGAATGGACTCATCATAAATTATACATATTGTCTGTAATACTTGAGAAAATATTTTCTGCCTTCCTTCTTATCCTTTTAATTTTAATTCTCATATATTTTCATTTTTTATTCATATGAATCCTTCAGCATTTTTCCTTTGTAGTTACTTCTATTACTTCAAAGCAACAGAAAGAAAGTTGCCATATCTCTATGGATTTCAGAAATGTTTTGTTTTCTGCTTGTCTTTCTGCATTTAAAAATATTTGCTAACTCTTAAATTGAATGATTGTCAAAGACTGGTGTGAGAATTGTCTGCACCAGATTACCTGCTTTGTTTGTTTCAATGTCCATCCCCAATATCCATAAGAGACCTAAATTGCTCTAAAAGGGCAGTAGAAATACTCATTTTTAACCACCACTTACATGATTCTTCTGCACCTGAAGATTGAAAATCATTATTCAAGGCATTTGAAATTTATTACACATTTTTGCTTGCCAGTTATAAATTGAGTTGGGATAATTTAAGCAAAGAAGGGCATTTGTTGGAAAAATGGGGAAGAGATTACAGAATTGAAGTGAAGCCTGATGAGCCTGGCTTGGTAAAGGAAAGCCCAAGCAACTCTGGAGATCTTGGGGGCAGAAACCAATCAGCAGACATGAAAGAAGAGCAGCAGAAGAAGGACCCCTGCATTAGAGAAACAGAGAACCGAACCGGTATGTATATTACATATAAATGTACATATTGTGAGATTTATCATAGGAATTGGCTCACATGACCATGGGGATTGGCAAGCCACAAACTGGGAACTCGGATGAAGGTTTTGATGAATTCCTCAAGAGAAGCTGGCTAGCTGAAGAAGAGATAGAAATTCTTCCTCCTGACTGCTGAAATCATCAGTTCTCCCTTTAAGGCCTTCAAGTGGTTGGAGGAGATTGTTGAAGGCAATCTCCTTTGCTGATTGTAGACGTAGTCAGCCACAGATGCAGTCAACTGACTAATGTCTTAAATCAGTAACAATGAGGCCAGTGCTTGACCAAACAACTGAACACCAAAACCTAGCCAAGGTGACACATGAAATTAACCATTACAAGCCCTAATTGACTCCCCCCCTTTGCCCCCAGAACATAAGCTCCACGGAGGCAAGAATCTCTGTCTGACACTTAGTAGAGTCTCAGTGAATTTTCCCTATTTGTGTTGATCCATTCACAATGGAAAGTCCCTTGAGACAGACTCCAATTGACCTTACTTTGGTGACAACCACCCTTTGACCAGAAAGGGACAGGGAATTTACATTTATCCACACTGCACACACTAGAGGAGAAGTTATTTCCCAAAAGAAAATGAAAATGCTGGTACCACAAGAAGAGGAATAGATGCCCGGGTGAGGTGGGGGTGGGGTGGGGAGGTGGAGTTTAAAAAAAAAATTCATTGTATCATGTTATGAGGTATGGCATTTTTTTTTTTTCTTTATTTCTCAAATGGTTCTCCAGTTAATCTCTGCTGGGGAGAGACCTTCAAATTCCTTTCATGCTTTCTCCAGGTTTATCTGAGCTCAGAGCTTGTAATGAGCAATCTGAATATGCTAATTAAATCTGCCATTGGAGCTTGGTTGAGCTATCTTCCCTTGCTCCTAGTAGAGACTGCTTCTTTTTCCTATGGGGAAGTGGTTCCAACTCAGCCTGTGGTGCTGGGGGGAGGGGCACCAGCCTCCACCAATTGGGAGACTGACTGACAGCTCTGTGCTGTCATCTCGGCCCTTCCACCCATTCCAGACTGGTACAGGATGTGTATGTGGTCACGGACATCCCCCAAACAGTTGTTGCAGACAGTTCCTGGCTATTTACTAGCTGCCCTAGAGGACAAATGAATTTCCACACCTCATTGTGCTGCCACCTTGCCCTGCCTCCTCTCCCATTATTCTCGATATAACTTATTTGTCCACCAATCTTTCTCATCTTCCTGATATTGAGTAGTTTACTTAAACATAGATTACATTGCTACACCCAGCTACATCCATTTTGGGATTTCTACTTTATTCCAGAGGTCAGTAACTATGTTTGTAACATTAAATTAACTCCTATTTAAGGCACAGGATTCCCATCACCTTTTAGAAACTATAAGGAGACCACTTAGGCTGCTCCTTGTGCTACCTCCTTGGTTCCATTCTCTGCAAATATGTTTCTAGTTTTAATGATATTGTTCTTTGAGGTGTAAACATCTTGATTTCCCTGTTGGACGAAAATGAATGTTTTCTTAGCAGTGGACCCCACTCTGTTTTTCCTTTAGGGATGCTCCAGCCAGAAATTTTTTATAAAATAAAATATCTTCTCTTCCTTGAGCTTCTTAATAAGGGTAATATCAACCTTGTTCATTTGGCTTTATTTTAGGAGATATAAAGTTCTGGGCAGGAGCCCTCTCCCCTTAGCTCCAGACCAAATGGAAAAGTGTTAGCAATATGCACCCCTGATTTCTCATGGTTCTTTAGCATTCAAAGCAGCCCCTTCTGCTTCACATCCAACTATTTTAGTCTGAGATTCCATCCTGTATGACTAGCTGTGACATACGTGTTTTACCAGGGAACTCCTCTTACTCATTATCCCTGAGAATCCTCAAGGAATATTTTTACATTTTATCAAATCCGTCTTGATTATTATTTGCCATCTCTCACTCTGAACCAATGCCATCATGGTCACCTCTCACCATCTCACAATTATTTCACAGGCTCTCTCTGCAATGCTCTCCCTAAAGACATAGCCCTTGTCTTATCATAGGGCATCCCAGGAATCCAGCCCCATCCTGATTTTCCATAGCACAGAGCATGCCAGACTGTGATGTCTGAAAAAAATGCCATAGAATTCTTGCTTATTGCAAGGAAAAGGAAAATTTAAAACTCATTATTAGGTAACACAACTTCTAGAACCCATTGGCCTAGAGTGTTTTCCCCTCCACCCTCCACAGGGCCATAGTTCAAGGCTGGCTCATCTTTCCCATAAAAGCACTCTTTACTTTTACCCTTTGCCCCTTGAGTCATGCTTTTACTCTCTTTAGCCCCAGAGAAAGGAGGAGTCTAATCCCTTCCCCTAATCTAAGGCCTAATTCATTTTATCAGCATGATGAACCATAATAAAAATATATCCCTCTTATCATGCTGGGGTCCAAACAAGGCAACTACAATGGTAGAGAGCCTAATTTTCAGCATGTATTTATCTAGTCTTAAAAGCTGTGTGTGGGGTGCTGAACATGTTAATCCATAATGACCTGAACCACATTGAATACAGTTCAGCCTAAAGGAGAGATCAGACCTGCCTGCTGGGAGGAGTCTTGTGGTTTACTTAACAGCAATATTTAAACTAACACATTTCCCAAGAAAAAAATAGTGATTTGCTGGGATTGTCCACACTAAATCTACATGGGGGAAAAAAAAGTCTTTTCTCTGTAAGAGCAGAGTCCTGTTAAAGATACTCCAATTTATGGGATTGACGGAGCACTTTAGGTCTCAATCTGAAATCTTTGGCAGGGTTTGACTGACTTTGAAAGCTCAGAACTTCCCCGAGTACGATGATGACTGGGCATATGTCTTACATGTATATGATTAAATGTCTCACAGAAGAATTGAGACTAAGAAATAAGTCCAGGAGTAAAAACAGCCTTGAGTTCCCTGGTGAAGCATTATAAGCCAGGTAGCAGGAATCTGATGACCAACAGCTGAAAGTTTATGCTCACAAATAATGCTTTAAGCAACAAGACCCAGTGTAAGAAACAAATGGATCACTGCTGCCAGCAAAGGCAGATTTGTATCATCTTTGCTGTAAAAAGGCTTGTCCTTGGACCACAAAAGACTGTCCAAAATAATGATTCTGAATGCCTCAGGGAGCTATCAACAGCTAGGGCTGAAGGGAGGACTTTGATTTATTTCTTGGGAGCATTGGTTTTCTTGCGGCTTCAATCCTAAAATAAAAATATCAGTAGCAAGAGCTTGCCGAGCTGGAGAGGTCTGCAAAAGGAGCAGGAGCCCTGAAGACAGTGGTCTCCAGTTCAAGTTTTCACGATTTACAAACTGGGTTCTGTAACTCTGGGAAAATCATTTAACCGCTCTGTACACCACCTGGAAAACAAAGCACAGTTGACTGAGGATTGGGTTAAGGTTTAATAGTTTGCTTGTGTGACCAATTGGGAGGGGATTGAAAGAAGTGGCGGATAACTGGGAATGGATACTGACGGCAAGAGAAAGAAATATGGGTAGCCCCTGGCTCCGGATAATTCTAGTTCCATTCCCCTCACTGGAATTTAAATGAATTCCAGAACAATTCCTTTGACAATAATAATTATATTACTGTATTCTGGGAGTACTTCAACGTGTGACAAAGGCCTGCTCTCTAGTGGTCTGAAAATGGCAATGCCTCCTTTTATTAAATTGTTTCCAGAACTTAATGATTGAGCGACCTCTGCTGTCATGTTAATCATTTCCTAGAATGATAAGCTGAAAGAGACCTTAAAAATCATTATCTTCCTCTTCCCATACCTCACCTTTTCTAAAATGTTCCTGACTCTTGCTTCAACACCCAACTTCCATGTATGAATGGCAGAGTAAAACAAGTTCACGGAAACTTCTTCCCACACGTGATGAAACGGTTATTTTCTTAAGGCCAGTAATTCATCAGTGACAACCATAGAGGAAATGGGTACAAGTTGAACCATAAACTTCAAAATCTCTCAGTCATGAAAAGAAGGACATTCTGATTTGACTGGGTGCAACTCCTAAGGTCACCGCTCCCATTGAGAAATTATATTCTCTAATTGAAAAAAATGGATAGAAAGTTCCATCCAGCTCCCAAACCATACCTTGAAAGAGGAAAGACAAAATGATTCCAGATAAAGTGGGAAGGGTGTCGACACCATTTCAGGGAATCAATAAACAAAGCTGCCCACTGTTAAACATGAGCAAAATGAAAATAAATAGCACAGAAATTATGCAAATCTAAGACTACAAAAGAGTAATAGATCAATCATGAGAGAGGCCCCCCAAAAAAACCTCATGAAGAAAATAAAACTGAAACAAGAAATACAGATTCCTTTTGCATGCTTCATTATAGAGAAGAATTTATTAAGAATATGAATTCATATTCATATTCAAAACAGACTTCAAAGAGAAATTATAAAACAATCAACCAAGATGAAAGAAGAGATTGTAGAGCTAAGAAAACAAACTGAGAAACAAAACAACATTGTTACAGATAAAAAAATAAATTATAAATGACAAAGAAGAGAGAACAATGGGGTTGAAAAGTCTGTTGATGGCATGGAAAGGTGGCTGGAGGTAATCAGAAAATGCCAAATGAAACTACAAAGTGATTAAGTTGAATATGAAAGATACATAGAGGGAAAAATCATCCAAGATGGGGATAATTGGCATCCATAAAGTAGAGTTTAAGAAAAAAACAAAAGAGAATTTATAAAGATATAACTTAGAAAAAATTTCCTGGAACAAAGGAAGAATTTGTGTTCTTGGATAAAAAGGGCACACCATATGTCCAGAAAAATGACCTAAATTGAGATATTTCCTGGTTAAAATACTGAATGTCAAAGAAAAAGAAAAAAAATTCTTCAGACATTGAGGCAGAAAAAGGCAAGTCAGCCACAAGGTGGGAAAAAGCCAGATTGGTTTCAAGATTTCTCTATAACAGCTTCAACATTCAAAGACAGTGGAGCAAAAGCCAGGGTGTCATCAAGCGTGGCAGCCATTTTCAGACCTGAAAGAATTCAGGAAACACAATACTCATGAATTCATCTTAAAACACAACAAAACAAAATGAAGCTATTTGGCAAATAATCCCATTTGAACAAGAAATGAGTAACAATAAGGAACTTACAAAGGAAGAGGCCATGGCAAAAAAAAAAGTAAGTGTAGGGCACCAAATTTATTTAATTTCACAGCTAAGGCTAGTCTTGTGTGGGCATGAAGATAGCATAAAAGAATATACAATGAAAATAATTTAAGCAAAACCTGGAAGACTGAGGCAGAAGGAAGAGTAAGCATGCTGATCTTGACTTTCGTGGCAGGAGTCAGCAAACTATGGCCAGCAGGCCAAATCCGGCCCATTGCCTGTTTTTGCAAATAAAGTTTCACTGGAACGCAGTTGCACTCATTCACTTACGTATTATCTCTGCCTGCTTTCATGCCACAACAGCAGAGCTGAATAGTTGTGTCCAAAACTTTTTGGCCCACAAAGCCTAAAATACTTGCTATGTGGTCCTTTACAAAACTGTGTGCTAACCCCTGTTTTATAGTACTGAGACAACCTATAATATTTAGAAATATGTGGCTGAAAAAAAATAATGACCCTGCCTTTTAAATTGCTATAGTAATTGTTTTTCTTAAACATAAAGGTATCTTTGCTGAGGAAATTTTTATTCAACCTGTATATGCATGTGCGTACACATAGAGAGATGTCTAAAATAATGTTCACTGAAAGTTAATCATTATTACTTTCTAAGTGGTGATATCTGAAGTAATTTGTTGCTTTTTAATGTTTCTGTATTGCCTGAATATTTTGTGCTGAGCAGATATAATTTTTTGGAAACAATAAAGTGATTGATAACTCTTAAAAATAAAAAGGCCAAACCATTTCATCTCTAACCCAGCTTTACTAAGAAGATTGGACTTGTGGGTTAAGAGCTTCATCATCTCCCCTTCTCTTCACCTCAAAACGTGGGTATGTCTGTTTTGGAAATGGAATTGGAGATTTTCTGTACATTCTGTAGAATTTTCTGGCCATTCCTAAAAGAGCTGCCATCAAGTGAGGGTAAAGAACGACTTGAAACAGCAGAGGCCATCCTCCTCCATGAATGGAGAATGTAGTGCCAAGACCAGCCTGCCCAGCCCCGCTACTTAGTAGTCGCGTGAATGCAGCCAGTCACTAAACACCTCAATGTCTCCCACAGCTGCCCTCTGCTAATCTATCCTCCACAGTGCTGAGCAGATCATGCCACCATGCTGCCAGCCACCCTTCTGTGACTTCCCATTGCTCTCAGAATAAATTCTAAACTCTTTAGCTAAGGCTGACAAGGCCCTGCATAATCCCACTCCTGCTGTCTCATGCCACACACCACATCACATCCTATGCTCCAGCCACTCTGGCCTCTTGTCAATCTCTGGAACCTATTAAGTGCTTTCTCCCCCCTGGAGCTTTGCACTTGGCTTTTCCTCTATTGAGAATATTCCCTCCCAAGTTCTCTGCATTAATGAAACCTTCTCATTCTTTGAACCAGGGTAAATGCCACCTTCTCAGAGAGACCCTCCCTGACCATCCTGTCAAGAATCTCATCTATTTTATTTTCTATCACAGCACTGTGTCTATTTCCTTACTCATACTTATCAAAATCTGGCATTGTTTTATTTGCTTAATTGTCTCCTGTCTATCCCACTAGAATCTAATGTCCATGAGGTCAGGGACCTGCCTGTCTTCTTCATCATTCTACCTCCAACATCTAGTTCAGTGGTTGGCACTTAGAAAGCACCCAGTAGATAGTTGTTAAATGAATGAGTGGATTTGCAAAATGTGAATGCTGGCCACTCCCTCAAGGCTAATATAAAAAGAAAAAGTGTGAAAACTCTTTATAAATTAGACAGTATTAAATGGAAGTGACAGCAATGTTTAAAAGAAAATTGGTGTGAGCACCATCGATTAGGCACAAATGGGGATCAAAATGGCAAATGTGTTCAAGCTATTTAGTTGAAGCAACAGAGTTTGAAAAGCTAAAGCCTGTGCTAGAAAGGCAGGGCCAGCTACTTGATTTGAAGGGCCCAGTGCAAAATGAAAATGTGGGGTCCCTGGTTCAAAAAGCAGGGAGAAAAGTGCCCCTGAAGATATTAAAATGTAAAGCTTTTCTTTCTTCACATCTCTCAACTTGCCATGGTATTTGTTATTTGCTATTTAATGTTGATCTAAGAACTTTACCATTCACCTTTGTATTGTACATTGTTAGTTTTAAATGCAAATATAAGACCATTTAACTCGTCAACAGAATCACTAAGGTTATGCAATTTGTATTTTGTTGTTCATGTGTGCATATGTAGTTCATTCTTACTAGTTGAATGAACTCATTCAACTATTTTCATTTCACTGCTTGATGTGTACACATTCTACCAAAACTCTCTACTTAGGCTTACATAACTAAGGAAGAACTGAAAAGAAAAGTAACTATGGGTTCCCCCATCTTACCTTACCTTCTAAGCCACAATTTTCAGGGTAAGTGGTTGGCTAATAAGTGGAAATTAACACAAGTAAGAAAGACTGTGATAAGGTTCCTTGGTCATTTATGTTCTTTAGGATGCCAGTGCCACTTTTCTGCATTCAAAATAAGCTCTGGATTGAATAGAAAGCATGGGCCCTTGGGGCAGACAGTGTCACACTTACTCAGTGGTAGATATAATACACTTACCTTGTACTCCCCTTGAGTCTTGCGAAACTTCCCTGCATCATGTGTCCATCCACTTATTTAAAAATACAGAAATAGTATTTAGAGATAACTAAAATGGGACATTGTGAATGCTATATGCAAATAGGGCAGCAAGGAGCAGCCGCGGGCGCATGTATTGCATGTGTCTCCTCTGCTCATGCCCGTGCTCCATTGTCCCATCAGACTTTACCTACAAAATACAAGTCAAAGACGGTATTGTTAAGAATTTCAAGATGGCCACAACAGAGCATTAAACCAAGCATGGGGCCCTCTGAGCCTGGGGTCCTTGTGACTGCTCATATTGTAAGCTCTTGAAGCCAGTCCAAAAGAAAAGTGAAGCCATTGCTCAAAAGTCAAGGTGGAGAGCAAAGAAAGTAGGTGGGTCCCACGCTGACCGAAAATAAATTCCCAAAGAATAAGCATCCTGAGGAGATCCCCATAACTCTCCTATGAAGAAGTGCCAAAGTGAAGTTCAGTGTCCAACCCTTAAGAGTACAGACAGAAATTAAGATTGTGTACTGCTAATTTTCATGATAGCGTGTTGTATCTCAGGTCCAATGGGCTTTGTGAGTGAGACTGAGAATCTAGAAAGGTGTAAAACCTTCTTTCTAGAAAAAACTTGTTTCTGGGTTCTCAAAACCTCAACAAATCTTCTTTGGGAACCCACCCTATACCTAAGGTATCTGTGCCTGTGACTTGGAACATTTAACTTTTTAACAACTTGTTGGGCCTTTTAAGAGGTAGCTGGAGGCAACAAAGTACAGTGGAATCCTGGGATGGAAGCCTGGAAGCCTGGGTCTGATCATCAACCCTGATAGTGAGTGTATGATCTTACTGCATTCGCTTTCACTTCCACTTAGTCTCATTCATCTCTCTGTAAAGAGAGTCCGGTTAGATGATCTCCAGGAGCCCTACTGTGCTAAAAAGAGCTAAAACCAGAGAAACTGTATGTGACAGAGAGGGCAGAGAGAAAAGAGTGCCAAAACCACATGGAATAACTTGATTGTGAATAATGAAATGGAGACACATTTAGAAACCACTGTGGGCTGTACCCCTTCACAGGTCTTAAAAGTTCCCTGACCACTTACGGTCTGACTTCTTCCAGGCTAAGGGAGTGAAGGGCGAGCAGGGGTCATTAGGAGCTCTCCCAGCTAGCTGGCTTTTCCTGCTTGCCAACTATGGGGACTTGTCTCTAAGGCAGAGCCTTTCCCCTCATTCCTCCCTAGTCTGATGTTGGCCGATTAGTGACGCTGAGCCAGTGGAAGATCCTGAATGACCTGTGACCTCTTTGAACTTTTTGTCATTACTGTTCTTCTCATTAGCCCTTTCCTGGCCTCTGACACCTAGACTGTGAGCACTGGCAGAAATATATCAATCAGGAGGCAATAGGATGTGGAGGAAAGTAAGGTGAGGCGGACAGAGCACAGGACACTTGGGAGCTAGCTGTTGCTCTGATACTAATGTAACATCAAGTGACCTCAAACAGGCCACATCTTCCTGAGTTATCATTTTTGTTTTTGTTTTTTCCCTCCTCAGCATCACTTCTCGGGTGACAGCATCCTGTTTTGCACTTATGGACACACCCTTCCACTGTTATGAAATCATAATGTTTGGGTGGGATTGACCGTTTCCCCTGCTCAACGAATAGGCTCCTGTTGTTCCAATCCAATTGGCACTACCCATCCCCTCTGGCCACAGTGGTGGATCAGGGCTGAGAATGGGATCCAATTAGAGCCTGTGAGAAGACTTGAGACCTGTAACAGGTCTAGGAGACAAGTGTTATCTGTTCACCAGATTTAAAAGGATGAGCATTTGAAGATCATAGCTGCTGTAGTCATTTTGCTGTCATGAAACTGGGTCATCTGAGAGTAAAGTCAAGGATAAAGCAAAATGAATAGAAATTTAGAGACACTGGGTCTCAATGGCATTGTTTGAGTCTCTGGATCAAGCTGTACCTGAAGTCAAAAGTCTCTCCTGGTGTTAAGCCAATAAATTCCATTTTTATTTAAGCTGGTTTGTTGGTCACTGGAATTGGTAATAATTCTAACTGTTATACTTCACTTGTCTGGGCCTCAATTTCCTCTATTACAAAATGGCACTTTTGTGAGTAATAATTAGCATGAGGAAGCATTATGGTGAAATAGGGAGGGATTAATTTTTTAATGAGTTGTTAAAATTCCAGGATTGTAGCAAGGATGTTTTTTCAAAATGTCAAGGACTGGGTTCTTTACCTGCCAAGTGTCTGATTTCAGAGAATCTCATACATGCTAGATGACAGTTCTTAATATATTTAATTATAATTGTTTGCATATAATAAAATTCTGTATATCCAGCTGAGGTCTCTCCTGTGAGCCTCAGACACCAAATCCAAGGGCATACTGAATGCCTCCACATATGTGCTCAGCAGTCATCTCAACCTGGCAGGTCTCAGGCTGAGCCTGGATCCTCCAGCCCACCCCTATCAAACTTGAAGGTACCACCATTCACCTGGTTGCCTAAGCCTGAAATCTACAAGTTGCTTTTTCCTTCCTCTCCCTCTTTCTTCATAATCCATTGCATCTGCAAGCCTTGTCAGGTCTGCTTTCAAAACAGCTCTCATATTTGCACCATTCTCCTGAACTCTCCTGCCACTTCGATATTAGGGTCCATGATTATCTCTTGCCTGACCACTGAAAAAGATTTCTAACTGGAATCTAGAGGGCTCCCTCCTTCTGAGTTCTGGTTTCAGCTCCCTCCCCTCATCCCTTTGGGCCTGGAAGTAGAAACAGCTCTGTCCCACTACCCCTGTGTTACTGTGTGATCTGTTGTGGTTTCCCTTTGTAAACAGACCTTCACTGAATTGTTCTAATTCTGTTTCTCACTGGGACCCTGACCCCTACCCTTCTTCCCATGAACACGTCTCTCCCCACAACCTAGGACGAATCTCTCTCCTTTCCTCTTCTCTTCTCCTTGACTTCTGCTTATATACCCTGGAGAGAGGAGGGAGGAGGAAGCTGGGAGGTCCATGGTGGCTGGGCCAGTTGTGACTTACAGAAAGTCCTAGGGATTTATGGGGAGAGGAGTATTCAGGCCACAATTGTTGCCAGCTCTTTCTAGAAAGTAGGACTACTAACTCTTGGTCCATTGTTTGGAGCCCTCATTATCAATGCTGGAGCAATAGGAAAAGTATGAATAAATATGTATTACATATGGCCTTCTGGTGCAGGACTTAATGACAAACACACAGGGGCTTTGTCACCAAAGATCTTTCGAAAGCTCATTGGCATATTCTATTTTCTAAGCCTCTTCTAAGCTTTGTATCTTATGCTTATAAGGGTGTGCGGTACTCAGGTATCTAACGGTCCCTGCTTCCTAGAGGTGAGATGGGTGAAGGAGGCAGAGCAAATACACCTAATCTGACCCATTTAGTTGTGGATTTTCCGCATTTGAGAACGTCATATTTGTGTAGAACATTACAGTTTAACAAGGACTTTCATCCCCCAGCAGCCGGCACATGACTGAGTAATCAATAAATGTTTCGTAAATGATTGAACGAATCTTTAGAGTCGTTTTCTCCTCTTCAAAATAACCCTGCAGGGAAAAAAATGGAGAACAGGGATTTTCATTTTCAACTTAGGAAAAAGTTAACTAGAACCCATAGTACTGGAATTGTCTCCTGACACCACAGAGCTAGTAACTGTAGTAGCTCAACCTGGAACCCAAGTGTATCCAACATCTAAACTAGTTTGTATTGAGAGGAGACTGTCTGACCCACTGCCAGAAAGGGAGAAAGGGCTTCTGGATGGGGTGGAATTTGGGTCAGGTGCTTTCATGTCTTCTCACTCCCATGGTTGGGAGCGACCATGGGAGTGGATGGGTAGGCCGAAGTTCAGGCTGAGAATTGAGCAAAGGGAAACCAAGAAAGACCTTCTGGTGCCAAGACTCCAGGGAAATGTTTGTTGACTTTTTGCTTCACATTGACTACTTCCAACTAGGCTTTGAAACTAACTTTTTGATATCAGGGCTCCCTGGGGTGGGTGGGGAGTTCACAATCTTGCTGCTGCTGCCATTCTCCAGGCAACCACAAACCCACAGCAGCTCCAGGAAGATGCTTGAATTACGCAGAAAGTGTCCAGGGAGCTGTGGGGAAAACAGAACTACAGGGAAAGTGGAGAGAGAACAAGAATTTAAAAGGCAAAACAAGAAAGGCCATGACAGCCATGCCTTGAGCGTGTTGAAGTTGCCTCTTCTGGATTCCTTCACAACAAAAGCCCCTTACAAAATTGAACTAGGAAGTGTCTGGAGGAATGAGCACCTCTGCCTCTCAGCCAAGTATTTTAAAATGGATTTCTTGATGGAGTGACCTTCTAAAATCATAAATCTGAACATTCAGTCCCTTGCTCATAAATGTGTCACTCTCCATTGCCCTCAGAATAAAGTCAAAATGCCTCAACAGAGCTCACAGGTACTATTGAATTTCTCTCTTCGTTCCCAACAGTTTTCCTGAATCCAAGCATTTGTGCAGATTTCTCCCTCCACCCATCATGTTCTTTCTTCTTTTTTGGCTAACTCCAGGTAACTTCTCTTTACCCTTGAGTACCGGCTTAAATGTTACTTCCCTCAGGGACACTTCCTGACTCCAGTTCCCCAGATCATGTCCAGTGTTCCTTCTATACACTTTTGTGGAACTTCCGTGATGGCCAAACCACCCACTCCGTTAGGGGCACATGTACCACATTCTTGGCTGTTTTTCCGCATGCAGCAGAAATCTTGGCACTTAGGAGATTGCGATAAGTATCTGTGGAATAAATAAGAGGGAGAGAGAGTCAAGATCTCTAAAAGAATTTTCTCTCTCACCAAGCAAGGAGGGAAAGGGAAATAATCAAGTGTGCAGATTTGAGCAAAAGAGTTTATTGATAAAAAGAACAGAAATCCAAGGAAATAAAAATATATTTTAATCTAGAAGTCATCAAGAAGCATATTATAACCTTGATAACTCTGCAGTTATAATTGCCTCAGGTGGAAAGAGAGGTCTTCTGGGAAAATTTATTGAAGACACTTGGAGATGTCCTTCTTTAAAGGTAAAAGTAGAAAACCAACATCCACAAAATATCTGGTTATCTCAGAAAGGATATCAAACTTGGAGTGGACTGGACAGCTCTAAATGGGCAGCTGCTTCTCAGCTCAGGCTGACTGCTGAAATACAATAGACCACTGTTGCCAGAGCTTATGAATTTTCCTGAAGAAACCAGAAGGGTGTGTGGAGGGTGGGGTGGGGTGTGTGATCTTCTAATTTTTAAATCTCCTTAACTTGTTTATATTTTTTGTAGTTACTGATAATGCCAAAAAGATAAAGCTTAAGGGTGCCAGCTTTTGACCCATGCACCAAGGAACCTGACCCCCTGAGGATCTGTTTATTCAAAACTGTCAACATCAGACTGCCAGCACAAAGCTCCAAGCAACATGATTCACATATAGAAAGTGATCAATAAATGAACAACTAAATGAGGACAGAGGTTTGTCTGCGTCAATTACTGGCACATAGTAGGTGGTCAGTAAACATTGAATGGGAGAAAGAATGAATGAATGTTGAGTGTACATCTGCAGTGCAAGATTTCTACCACTAGATGGTGAAGTTAGTTTTTCTCTGCAGACAAGCAATGGTTTGTTTGCGATTTCTGAGTCAGAAGGTTTACCTTGGAAACAAACAGTTCTCTAGAGAAATAAAATATTTTATGAAAATAGGTTTATGGGCACATCTACAAGCCATGAATACTTAGCTTGGACATCCCACAAATACCAATGGCTGGTTTCACATTTTCTTTGCTATCCCTCCTCACTCCCCAACCTAAGCAGCTCCGGACACAAATAAAGCCCTTAGATGGTTTCACTTGGTGTGAGTGGCATCATGATTAGAAATAGAGAAAGAACACTAGATAATGTGTGTGTGTGGAGGGGGATGATATTACTCAAACTCGCAGTCTTGTTGGGTAAATAAACTGTAACGCAGTTACAATACAGTATGTTTGATACGAAAATAGCATGTGTAGATGGTGCTTTGTAGTCCCAAAGGGGAGAGCAAGTGCCCTGTCTTGGTTGAGGAGGGACCAGGAAGTCTTCTCTGAGAAGCAGCTCGCAGGCTAAATGGACCTTGAAGGACGGAAAGGACTCCACCAAGTACAAGGGCAGGAAGAACATTCACACATTCAACACACATCTCCTGAGCACCTGTGTGTGCCTGGCACTCTCCTGGGCGTTGGGTATTCAGCAGTGAACAAGGCACAAAGTTCCTGTCCTCAAAGGTCTCACAATGCAGTAAGAGAGGCAATTGCCAAGAGAGAAAATTTTTTAAAATTGCAGTTTGTGGTAAGAGCTAGCAAGGAAAGAGGCAGGGTGCTATGATAGAGAAATAGGAGACAAGACCTAAATTGTACGGGGTAGTCTATGGAGGCCTCTCTGAGAAGATGACATTTCAACTACACCTGAAGGAGAAGGGACCAGTCATATAAGCAAGATAGGGGAAGAAAAGGGTAAGGCAGGAGAGGGGGACATTCCCAGCAAGCCATATAACCAACATCCTCCAGGAAAAGGATCCAGTATTTGTGACAGGGTAGGAAACTTCCTGCTGTAAATAGTTTCTGTTATATTAGGATGTATGGTGGGAAGATGGTGGGAGCTGAGGCCTAAGAGATGGGCTGTGTCCAGTTTGTGGAGGGCCTTAGATTTTATCCTGAAGTTCAATGTTTCCCAAATGTCAGTCATACCCATAGCCACCACAGCACCATTTATGTCATATCCTCATTCCATCAGGACAATCATTTCCTTATTTTTCTTTTGTTGATCTTATTTTTCTTTACTTAAAATATTTTTAAGGGAGACAATATTATTGCTTTACTATATAGGGAAAATAGTAACATTTGCCATTAAACTATTTTTCAGGCAACCAGGAAAATAAATACAGGACCATTACAACAAAAAATGTCTCAAATGCCTCCTAAAATTGTCTTGAGTTGTATACATCCTACACCTTAGGACATGGGGATGAAGGACATTGGGGATTTTAATCAAGGGATTGAGAGTAGATGGGCTTAAAGCACTGTTCCATTTATCTGTCCTACACAAAAGGGATGGTGATCCTGGAGGTCATAAAAAGGGATGTTCCCAGACATAGACTTTTCCCCCAAAGGACTTTCCAGTGGAGAGTCAACTTTGGAAGCCCTGAAGAATAGCAGGCAACTATGCAGAAATTTGGAGAGAAACTGGTTAAGGATGACCTGCTCGCTGAAATTCCCAAGTTTAGTATCATTTCCTCCAGCTGAGGAGGAGTGCTTAGCTATTTGGCAAGTTATGAGTAAAGAGATTTAGATAAAGCTCCTGAAAATGAGGAACTAGCTCATAATTCTTGACTGGGCAAAAGCCGCAATACAATATCTAATGGACTCTTTTGTTTTTCTTATGAACTCATATCTGGCAGCTTAGAGAAAAGAGTGCACTTAAGCTCCCAGCTCCTGGAGCAGTTTAGCCTTTCATTTTGCCATTTGACAAATATTTGTGAAGCATCTAAAAATAGTCAGATATTGTATAGGTATCAAAAGTGCTTAACAGGGTTACAAATTCAAAGGCTGAACAAGTGCCAGGGAGGAAGTGTTGATGAATGAAGCGGCCCTGTGTAAGACAGTAGGGAACAGTGGGGCCTGCAGTGAACTGGACAACACAACCCCTATATGAAAGAGCACACTATTACTCGGCTCTAGTCAATAGTAGCAATGCAAAAATGTGGACACTTTAATTGGCAGGTTTTAAGATATTTCAACAGAAAAATAAGTGAACACTGGTCTTTCTATTTAGGAGGGAAGATGGGGGTGGAAGGAATACCTCCTTATTTTTAAAAGCTGGTGAGAAAATCAAAACAGTTATAAACAATCTGTGGGCCAAATAAAATATTTCTGCAGGCAGGATGCAATCCAAAGGCCCCAGTGGCTGACCTCTGGGTGTCCCAGAGTCTCAGCCTTTTAGGGGCTTATGTGTTGGGAGATAAGGCATGTTCATAAATAACTACAGTACAGAGCAGGGTGATAAGTGTTGTGTGAGCAAGACAACGTGCTAAAGGAATTCAGAGGAGAGAGAGATGGCTGAGCAGCAAGGCCCTAAGGAGGGATTAGAGGGTTCTAAAAAGCTACTTCTAATCGTGTACTGAGGAACCTAATGATCCCAGTGAGGACAGGAAAGAGAAGTATCCAATGAGCCCAAAAGTCTGCCTGGGGAAATAGCTAATGAAGTTAGGGCTGAGCATTAGCCCATCTCAGGGAGCTTTTTCAAAATGCAAGTGTCTAACCCTTCTCCCAGACATCCTAAATTGGAATTTCTTGGGTTGGAGCTCATACACCCAAATTTTAAAATATCATTTTAGTTAATTCTCATTTAGATCCATTCATTAAGAACTTCTGCTTTAGGGAGGTGCTCCCACAATGCTGACTAAACCAACAAATATTCTCTTGTTCTCCATATTCCCCCAAATTCAAACAAACTGATCTGCGGGGTATCAGGCATTCAGCCCGCAAGTCTGTAGCCTGTGCGTGTACACAGGATCCCAGCCAAGGAGAGGTAACAAGGCTTGCCATGGGCCTGGCAGAGCACTGCATCAACCCAGAGAGAGGGCACTTTCTTGTACTTGGTCCATTTGGAGAAGGCGCCATCTTGTTCTTCATACAAAGGCACTCTGTACCAGAGCAGTTGGAAGGTTTTATGTGAATTGATATATTTCCAAGCCATTTCTCTCACCATTATCTGATGAAAACATAACATGGTTATACAGAAGATGCTGCTTAAGATATACATTGACTTAACTTGGAAGGGAGGATGGCATTGGTATTCAACACAGTTTTAAAAATCCAAGTTCAACTACACTTTTTCCAATTTATAACTCAAAGTCCTATCAGAATGTCTCCATATGTGCCTCACTTTTGAAACTTTTCCAGGCATTCCCAAGCTCAGTTTTAACATCAAAGAAACCCAGCGAGCTGGCCCTGTCATGTCACTGTTATTGTTGCCACGGGATAGTTTTTTTGGGCTCCAAATCTGCTGCCCTTCTCACCATCAACCAAACCTCCCGAGGGGTTGCTTATCTAAACACCAATCTATCCTAACAACCCTTGCTGCAAACTGTGCAGTGTCTGAAGAGAAGATGCACAACGAATGCAGTGTTCTTTGGTTGTTTGAATTACATACCTTTAAAAATAAAGAAAGCCTTTAACATGCAGAAGTTGTTGGATTTCTCAGCTATGGCCATTCTCTTCCAATCTTGATTCTATTAAAAACCCAATTTGCTTTTGTATGCATTTTAAGTCTACAAAGTGAAAAAAGACTGGGTAACGGACAGCCTTAGTATCATTAAAATGAACGAGTCCACAAAATTGCAGGGGCAGTCATTAAAATGAGGAATATTTGCATTTTGTGAACTAACTGTACTGCCCAAAATAAAATGAGGGGGACTCCTTTCTATCCTCCAAGAGGAACTGATCACAGGAATCTTGAAGTCACAGTTAAACAGTGGAAACTGCCCATTCAGCTTGATGATGCTTTTCTGTACTTGAGAAGGCATTGGTATTCAACACAAGCCCATTAAACAATAATACTGCATGTTGTATGGAGTTTTTAGTTTAGAAATCTGTTTACGTCTATTACCTCAATTGATTCTCACAACAGTCTTGAGAGACAGGCAGGACAAAATTATTATAATCATTTTACAAAGCAGCTGGGGCCCAGAGAAGGGATGAGTCGTGGATAAGTGATGTTGTTGCTACCAAATGTCCCTTTACCCTTCTCCTAGTTCTCCTCTGTGGGACACCCTCCCCTGATCTCAGCCCTTGTGCTTTGGGAGGCGCTGACACCACCATTCATCACTGTAAGGCTAGGGCATATGAATCAGAGCATCAGACACTTTAAGCTCCACAAATTACTTTAGGGATGGGCCTGTAGACTTGGATAGAACTAAGGAGGTGCAAAGAGACTTCTATTGGCTGGTAGAAAGATCTGTCCACTTTCCTTCTTGCCATCATGTGGTGTCTGAGAATGAAGCATACATAGAGGAGAGTAAAACCACTAGGGGAGAGACTCAATTCAGGTGAATCATTGACTTTCCAACTTTGAAGCAATTACATTTCCCTTTTTGCTTAAATTAGCTTGAACTGGATTTATTGGTGCCTTCTCCTGAAGAGTGATTCAAAATGCTTATGGTGTCAGTGTCCCCATAACTTCACTTTGCTCCTGGACAACATAAATCTCTAGCCCCTATTCTGCATCACCTTTCTGCATCAGTGCATATCATTGCCAACTGACAACTTTCCTCCATGCTCTGAGGAGAGAATTGAGCGGAGAAGCATGCAGTCAATTCCTCGTTTTGCAGTCTAAATTTGTTGGCCACTGACCAGCCTGTGGATTGCATATCCTTGGCTCAAGTGCACCCTCCCTTCCTGACCCAACCCACAGTGGTCAGAATAGGAGGCCAGAGGGTAGGGGTGGGGAAAGGTCGATGGGTGATAAGGCACAGGATGTGGCTACTTAGCCAGCAGAGGCTTGGAAAGGGCAGCTCCCTTAGAAAGAGCCTGTAGGCATGGTAAACCTGACTACAATACCAGTGATTCTCAATGCCGTCTCAGGGACCCACAAGTTCCTGGGTGTCCTACGAGAATGTTCATACCAAACAAAAAGCCAAACGGATCACAGAACTTCCTGGAACAAAAGTTTTGCAGCAATTCAAATAGAAAACCTGTGATGGGAGAACTGAGGCTCAAGGGAGTATAGGCAAGTCAACTTCCAAAGGCCCTTGTCAGAGTAGGTATGAGCAGTGAATTCCTATCAGCCAAACAGTCTAATCCATCATATTTCATCAATTTTATCAATTTAAATTGTAGTTGCTTTGTAATTTTATTTGCACTTAATTTATAACTTTGTTTTGCTATACAAAAAGCAATATACTCCTAGTTTTATGTTTGTGCATATTTAAATAACATAATTAAAAAATATAAAAATATGTCAACACTGAGGGACAATAAGAATTTCTTTTTTCCTTTAAAGGGGTCAGTCAGTGTCTCAAGCTTGAAAACCACTATGGCTTAGGGACTCTCCCAGCACTACTTGCCTATTTCTGGCTCTTTCCTTGTGGTTTTATCCCTTAGTGACTTTCTAATGGGTCTTCCAATCTGGTCTCTTCAACTTCCTAAGCAAGCCAACACAAAGCTTATCTTCCTTAAATATGTTCCTCATGTCAGCCCTAGACTCAAAAACTTACACTAGCTGCCACATTTCTAGCAAATGTAAGTCCAAATAACTCTTCCTAATGTCAAGGTCCTGAGCCTGCCCTATCTTACCTGCTTGCTTTCCTCACCCACAAGCTGTGCTGAAGTCATTTGCACCCTCCCATCTGGCTCTGGAGCACACCCTGTGCCTTCCTGCTCTTTCTGCGTGTTCTTTATCATGCCTCTCCCCTGTTCTCTTTTTCTCTAAATTCTTCCCAATAATTCAAGTTCTATTTTCATTGCTAAGTCCTCTATGAAAACTCAACCAATAATTTCAGTCCATTGTAATCCCAATTGCATTCCTACTTCTCATAACACTTATTGGGAGTTCTCTATATTTTCATGCTAAATTGTATTCAAATTGTGTGCTGCCTGCTAATGTGATCTGGTGTTTCATGATTGTAAGTCTTTCCTTTATGTAGTAATTAAAAATGCAAGCTCTTTCCTAAAAAGTCTCAGGATTTTCTCTTGGGTATTTTACCTATGAGTTAGGTGAGCAGTGATGCCTTGCCTTCACTTTTCGTTGTCCAGTTGGATGTTACCTGCAGGTACAGGTAACTGAGAATAGACTAACATGTTTTTACAAAGTGGGTTCATGTGTACATTTGCTAAAATATTATAACCATTGAAAATAAACAGGTTGTCTTTAAAAAATAAAACATTTAATAAAATAAATACATGAGATACACTTTTTATTTAACTCTAGTATTAACTGCCAATAATCCCTGCTAAAATTAACCATGATTTTATTCTTTGCATTATTGTGGTTTGGTAAGACTCTTTATGAATCTTCATCTTAGGTTCAGAAAAACGAACCCAAATTTGCTGGGTGCTATATTGCCCAACAGATGAGAGATGTCTACTATTTTTGGAAAGGCTGCAATCAACCCACAGAGAAAGAGAGCTGAAAGAGGGAGAGAGGAGTATCCCAACTACATCATCTAAGCCTCTGAATCTGGCTGTGCTTAAAGCAAAATCTGATCAACATTCTCTTTTGCAAAAGCTAGTTTGAGTCTGCTTTTAAGTCACTTGCAATTGAAAAGTCTTGATTTCTAGCAGTTTCCATGAATTGTTCTGCCTTGTCTGAGAAAGTTCATTAAAGGCTTACTTATTTAAAATGTTATTTGTTATTATTATTTCTTCTAAGCACAGTAGAAGCAAGTGAGGAGGAACTCTGAGGGGAAGCTTAAGCCTTGAAAAGTGTGGCTTCCTTCAGAGGTAACCAGAGCCTTTATGTCATGGATTGAAGCAAATGAGTTAACCCACTTGAAGTTACTGAGCAATTACCTTTTAATTCTTTGAGTTCACTAAAATAAGCCTACCATATTTTTTTTTTTTGTATTTTTTTACACAAAGGGAACATGCTATACATGCTGTTCAGGATTTTGCTTTAGCCATTTAACAATATATCTTAGAGTTACAAAGAAGTTCTACCACATTCTTTCATGGCTTCAGACTTTTCCACTATCTAGATGTTCCATATATTTTTAATAGTCCCTTACTGATGGACAACTAAGTTTTTTTTTTTTATTTCAGTTTCTAGCTGTTGAAAGAAAGGTGTTATAATAAATAATGGTGTACATACATCTTTTTTGGCCAAAAGGATGGGCAATAGAAATTTGGCAGATTTTTCCAAATTGCTCTTCAAAGAAGCTGTACTATTTTACATTCCCACCCAGAGTGTATTCTGGTGAATCTCTGCATTCTGCGTCATTGAGTGCTATATTACCACTCTGTTTTTTTTTTTTTTTATTAGAGAAGTTGTGGGTTTACAGAATGATCATGTGTAACATGCGGAATTCCCATATACCACCCTATTATCAACACCTTGCATTGGTGAGGAACATTTGCTACAATTGATGAAAGCACATGTTTATAATTGTCCATGGTTTAACCTAGGGTTCAATGTTTGTGTTGGGCAGCTCCATGGAGTTCTTAAAAATATTTTATTCTAGGAATATATACATAGCCTAAAATTTTAACCCTTTCTATCCCATATAAATTTATATTTCAGTGCTCTTAATTACATTCACAATGTTGTACTACTATGATCTCTCTTTTTAATCTCAACCAATCTTATGGGTGCAACATGGTATTTCAATGTTTTCAATTACAGTTCTTAGGTATGAATGAGCTTGAGCAATTTTAAAATTTAGAAGTCATTTAATTTCTTTTCTTGTGAACTGCCTGGTCATATCATTGACCTAATTTTATTGTTTTTCTTCCAAATTTGCTAGAGATCTTTAAATATTGAAAGGAAAAATTAGTCCCCCCTTTTTTCTTACATGTTGTAAGTGTTTCCAATTTTTCCTCTGCATTTTTTTTTACTATATGCATAGTACATTTTTCTACATAGCAATTTTTAATATTTATATGGGTAAATTTATCACTATTTATAGTGTCTAGGATTTGTATCTTCTTCGAAAGAATTTCATCACTCCAAGCAAAATTTTTAAAATATATATACATATTTTCTTCTAATATTTCTTTTAATATACTTAGGATTTCATTTTTGTGTTAAAATTTTTGACACTCATGGAATTTCTATGGGTAATAAGAAAACTGAACTTTATGTCTCCCCAAACTGTTCATTGAATAATCCTTCCTTTTCCACAGATTTTTAATTCCACCTTGATTATACACTTAATTCCTTATGTATTTGGGTGTATTCTTGACTGGCTTAATATTTAACATGACACTATCATTAATTAAAGCAGTGTAGCAGCTGTCAAAGTGAAACATGCAAGCTATTTAATATTGTTTCAAGCCCCACAAATGCAAAAAAGCAAACAAATTAAAACCATATTTGTTCTTTATATTTTTCTTCTTGGCTATGATTGCTCCCATACTTATCTAGCACTTGACTATTTCACATGTATTTTCTTATTTCATAGTAGGTCTGTAGAAAAAGTGCTGCTATTTCTCCACTTTACAGATGAAGAAACTGAGGCTCAGAGAGGTTGTGTGGTTTGTCTTAGGGTATCTTGCTGATAATTGGTAGAGTTGAGACTTAAAGTGAGATTTCCTGACCTCAGGTCTCCTTTTGAATTACCAATTCCTTTGAGCAAACATACAGCCTATAAATTATGGCAAATGAGACTCCCCCAATCTGTTTCTATTTCTACGATATTTGGCTTCATATAAAGTGGTTCCCTAACAAGAGTCTCAATTAGGCATCATTTTTTTCAGTTGAGAAAAAAAATCTTGAGTGGTCACAGTTAATATTCAATAAAGGGTTGATAAATGAATCAGTCATTCAGGCCCCCACCTAATTTTGATGGGGTGGGGAGGGGGGACCTGCATGCTCAGTGATAGCTCATCAATTAGGAGTTGTCATCAAAAGAAGAGGACTTTGGTGTACTAAAAAAAGCCTCCAAACATTAATATTTAGCTATCAAGTTAGAAAAATTTAGAGACTTTTGTCCCTTAGAAGGGTTCTCTGCCTCTCATTCTCATGCTATGCAACCTTTGTATTTGCTTAGATACTTTCTGTTTTTTCCTACAGTTGGGATCCCCTAGGAGTCAAAACTGGTCACATGATCAAAGTAATTATGATTAGTATTAGTTTTTCAACAGTCATGTCTCACGGCAAAAGCTAAAGTAATCCACCAAATCCTAGGGGACTTCTTTGTGCAATGCTCTGTAAACAGCCAGATTTGCATCCAGAGAAATGAAACTTATTTTCTTGACAAGTTGGATTTGTGCAATTTCAACATAAAGAATTATCCAACTCAGCTTTGCCCATGTCTTTCCTCACATTTCAGAGTTATGAAAAAATATACAAACTCGAAGTGTTGGAACTTTCTGGCAAGTAGAACAACAATGCATATAAAATATAGTCATTTTTACCACAAGTAATCATAGAGAAGACCCTCAAGAACTGGAGGAGCTGTTGTACAGAGAGAATTCATTTATTCACTCATTCACTCATTCAGGTGCTTCAGATAAATTGTGAATAAAAACAAATATGCTCTCTGCTTTTAAGAGCTTCCATTGTGATAGAGATCTAAACCTACCACTCTACACTATTTTCTGTTTGTTCCATTAGTTTTTTTTCATTCCTCTGTTCTTCCTTTCCTGCTTTCTTTTGGATTAATTCAATTTTGCTTTAGAATTCCATTTTAATTTATCTATTGGATTTTTAACTATATCTCTTTGCATCATCATCATCATCATCATTATTATTATTATTAATTCAAGTGGTAGCTCAGGAGATTACAACATACGTCCTTAACATTTCAGTCTTCTTAGAGTTAATATTATGTCACTTTACGTTAAATGAAAGAATCTTCCAATTATAAAGGTCCATTAACCCCTAACACTTTATGATATAATTGTCATATTTATTACATATATAAATGTTATAAATGTTACATATATAAATGTTACATATACAAATGTAATAAATATTACATATATAAATGTTATAAAACTCACAATTCCATCTAAGAATATTTGCTTAAAATAGTCATATGTATTTTAAGGAAATTGAGAGTAATATTAGTTCTTTTTTTAATTTATCTTCATGTTTATCATTCCTTGTGTTCTTTGTTTGTTATTGAAGAGACATGAATCAAACTGGTATGATTTACCTTCAGCCTGGAGAACTTATTTTAGCTTCTCTTGTAATGTAGGACTCTTGGTAATGATTTCTCTAGTTTTCTTTTACCTGGAAATACCTTTATTTTACCTGCATTCTTGAAGAATATTTTTACTCAGTATAGAATTTTGAGTTGACAAGTCTATTCTTTCTTCCTCCCTCCCTTTCTTTCCTCCCACCCTCCTTTCTTCCTTTTTTCCCTTATTTAGTTACTTTACTTTCAGCACTTTAAAGATGGAGGTCCCCTCTCTTTATGCATCCATTTTCTTCTGACGAGTCAGAGATGGATTTTAGTGCTGTTCCTCTATGGAATGTGCCATTTTTTTCAGGCTTTATCTCTTTATCTCCAGTTTCCAGAAGCTTTACTATTATGTGTCTAGATACAGTTTTATTTGAATTTATCCTACTTGGAATTTGCTCTTCTTCTTGAATCTGTAAATTTATTCACTGTTTCTTCTAAGATTTTTTCTGTTCCATCATTTATCTCCTTTTTTTCTAGGAATCAGATTATATACTTGTTCATCTTTTTTTTATATGATGCCATGGTCACCAAAGCTGTATTCAACTTTTTTATTATTGTTTTTCTCTGTCTTCAAATTGGATTATTTCTGTTGCTCTACCTTAAAGTTAATTGACTTTTCCTTCTGCCATCTCTGTCTGCTATTCAGTCCATCCAGTAAGTTTTTTATTTCATATATTGTATTTTTCTGATCTAGAATTTCCATCTTTTAATATTTTATATGTTTCTTCTGATAGTCCTTATTAGTTCATTTATTACAAGTATTGTTTTCCTTTACATCCATAAGCATGGTTTTAATAGCTCCTTTTAAAATTATTGTCTCTTTATTCTACTATTGAGTCATCTCTGAACAGATTGCCTTTTCTTTTATATATGGGTCATTGCTTCCTTCTTCTTTGTATGTCTAGTAATTTTGAATTGTACATGATACGCTGTAGAGACTGGATTCTGTCATGATCCTCTGCTGAGTATTGGTTTTTAATTTTAACAGGCAGTTAACTTGTCTAAACTCAAGTTCCAAATTCTGTCCTTCCAGTCATGGCAGCAGTTTAAGTTTCTATTCAGTTCATTCCTGTTCAGAACATGCATATTTCAGGGCTTGACAACAGATGAGGGCAATGTTTATTCTCTCTCTGAGGCTCTCTTCTTTCCAAATTTCCCCTCTTACTTCCAACTCCTGGAAGTTGATCAGTCTCTGTCCACTGGTTCTTTAAGCCAGTAAGACTGTGAGTTTTCTGTTTTTGTTTATTCTCCAGTGCTTTCAGGTAGATGTCTTTTTTTATTTTTCTCAGAGTTTAGAATTGTTATTTTCAGAAGGGTTGATCTAATAGAATTACTATTCCATTACCTACAGCCAGTAGAAACCTCATTCTTGTGTAGAGACAGGCATAAATCAAATAGTTATTCAGATAAAGATAAAATTTCAATTATGATAAAGTGTTAAGAAAGAGAGGTACATGGTATTTATAAGAGTCTATATTTTAGTCTATTGACATAATTTGGATCAACTCTTCATTATGTTGTTTTGATTATAAAATGAATAAATACATGTAAAACCCTTAGAACAGTACCCAGAACATAGTAAGCACTCAATAAATGTTAGATATATTAGTAGTCCTAGTAGTAGTAGTAGTAGTAGTAGTAGCAGTAGTATCAGTAAGATCAGAGAAGTCCTCTGTGAGGAAGGTGTGACTGAATTTAAAATCTGAAGATGAGTAAGAGTTACGATTCTGTAAAGGGGAGAAAAGAGTTTTCCAGGCCAAGATAAAAGCAGATGCAAAAAACCTAGAAGGGAACATAGCAAGTGGGTGAGACTAAAGCCAGTATGGTTGTCATGGAGAGAAAGAGTGGGAGCATACAGGAGATGAAGGCTGGAGAGGAAGGTAGAGACCAGACTATTTGGGAATTGGAGGCCATGTTAAAGATTTTAGACAAGAGTCATGACAAGCCACTGAGGTGCTCTAAGGAAGGAGGAAAAATGACCATATTTTTCTTTCAGAAAGAAGTTTCTGGCTATTGTGTAGAGAATGAAGTGTATGTGATTTGAACGGTTGGAAAACTGATGCAGTAGTCTAGGCAAGAATTATGATTAGCATTTTCTGGAAGGATTGCAGTGCAAAGTTGGAATTAGGCAGAACGAGTTGTAATGAGAGACCTGGAAGGAACTTACATACCAGGTGCCCACATGGCCGTATTCCCCCAGGCACTTCTAAGTCAATGAGACAAAACAGAATACCATTCACCAACTTCCAAAGGGGGAAATCTCAGTAGTTCCTGATTCTTCCTGTTTTTCACTCTTGACAATCAACCGCTCCCCACCACGAAGTCCCAGCAATTCTTCCCTTAAGATTTCTTTATCTCCCACCGCTGCATTATTGTGGAGCCTTATCCTTTTTCACCCAAATGAGTGAAATAACCTTCTAACTGGTATTCCTATTTCCATATTTCCAGGCTCACTTTTTTCTTATTTACCCTCTATGCTGCTCTTAGGGCCATCTTTCTAAAGACTCAATCTGATTATATTATTTCTGTTTAACAATATTTCACGCCCCCTGTAAGGTATAGGAGAAAGTTCAAATTCTATAGCTTGTTGTGTGATTCTCACAGCTATGAATCTTTCCTGTCACTTTTTCTGCAAATATTTTTGTGCATCTAATATTTGTAGGGGAAATGGTGGCTGAAATCCTTGTTCTCAGGTTGCCAAGAGGTTAATGGGGGAGACAGACCAGTTTCAAATACATCTTCCTCTACTTCTTCCTTTCCCCTCACCATTCTCCTGAGATTTTCTCCAGCACTCAGACTATTTTGCCATAATTACCCACTTTATTCTATTCTTTGATATCATTGAGACCTTGGGCCTTCACACATGCTGGTTACTCGTCTTATTATATGCTTTCCTCCTTCACTTCCTGTTAAGAAGACTTAAATACCACTTTTTCTAACACCTGATGCTCTTGATACTATAGTATTTTACACCTATCCATTCAAATTTTTGTTAGGAATCTACTGCTTACCGAGCAGATACTTCTACAATAGTCCTCATAACTTCACATTTAACTATTTGCTTTCTCATCTGTCTCTTGCAATAAACCACAGAACCTTTGAGGGCAAAGTGCTGTTCTAATTCATCTTCTATTTCTGTCATATGACCCATTGCCCAGCCCCCAGGCAGCAACCAATTGTTTATTGACTCCTTACATCCTTCTCACTTTACAAATGGGGAAGTAAGTCTAGAGAGGGGAAGTAACAAGTCTTGCAAAATGTCTTAGAGTTGTTTTAAGCTCACTGCTTCTAAGTAAAGGGTGGTCAATATTTCTCTGAGCAACATACTGGAAGGTTTTGTAGAAGTGGCAGGACTTCATATGAGTTGACAAGTTTGAATAGGATGTAGGACTGTGGATATACAAATAGAGGCTGGTAGAAGTTGTACTGGGATATTTGGTCAGTAGCTTAATGGCCTTTACAGGCTGATCCATAAGCACAAATTGCTAACTGGAAAGCAAGAGAACTGTAATGAAAAGAGACCGAACTTATCAGGAAAAAGGTCTGAGTTCAGACCTCACTATGTGACTCTGGGGAAGTCCTATCTGCTTTCTGAGCACAAATTTTGAATAATAAAATAAGCAACAACAACAGTAATAACAAGCACATATATTTATTGACTCCAGACTAGGTGCCAAGTATTATTCTAAAAACTTTGTTTTACAGTTGAAGACAACTACTTTCAAAGAGCTGAAAAAAGTTAGCCAAGACTACATAGCTAATAAGTGGTAGAGCCAAGATTCTGCCTCCAGAGTGTTGGACTAGATCATCTGCATTCCAACTTAACTATAAAGACTTTAAGGGAGTTTCTGCCATGGCAAACCTTCAAGCTCCTAGAGCTTATGACAAGAACAACCATCTCTTTTAAAGTGTCCCATATGCCCAGCTCCCTCCTACCTGAAACTTCTCACCTGGGAAACACAGGGAGAATCTCTGGTTTGCACCCACATGAGAGACATGGATCATTTGAGAATCTTGTTATGCTCAAGATTTGCAATGATGGCAAACCATTATTTTAAAAAAAGAGTTTCAGCATACAGAAGTCTTATCTGCATGGTTCCATTTTCCATCTTTAAATATTATTAATCATAGCAAGATAACAAAGCAATTTCACATATATTGTCTTATTCAGTCAACACAATTGCCTGTTTTACAGATGAGAAGACAAACCTATCCAGTGATTTGCCTAAAAGCATATAGACAGTAAGTAGTGACATTGGTGCTTGAGCTCCAGACAGCCTTCTTCATCATCTTCCCACCTCTAGAGCATGTGTTAGCAACAAGCACAAGTGAATTGGTGTAAATCACAAAGTATTAAGGATCTGAACTTGATTTGACTTTCTGCTTTGTAGCACACTATAAGCTTGATCAATCAATATGCTCTTTACAAGAGACTCATCTTAGACCATGAGACACAAAGAGACTGAAAGTGAAAGGATGGAAAAAAAATATTCTACACAAGCTTAACCAAAAGAAAGAGGGGTAGCTATAATAATATTGGACAAAATAGACTTTAAATGCAAATATTTCGTAAGAGACAAAGAAGGACACTATATTTTAATGAAAGGGTCAATTCACCAAGAAGAAATAATAATCATAAATGTTTATGCACCCAATCAAGGAGCTCCAAAATGCATGAGAAAAACATTGGTTAAACTGAAGGGAGCAATAGACACATATACAATAATAGTGGGAGACTTCAATACACCACTCTCTTCTATAGATAGAACAACTAGACAGTGTACCAATAAAGAAACTGAGAACCTAAACAATATGATAAATGAATTAGACTTAACAGACATATATAGATAGTTACATCCCAAAGCACCAGGATATACATTCTTCTCTAGTGCCCATGGAGCATTCTCCAGGATAGATCATATGCTGGGGAACAAAACAAGTCTTAACAAATTTAAAAAGATTGAAATTATTCAAAGCACATTCTCTGACCATAATGGAATGCACTAGAAATCAATAATCACCAAAGAACCAGATCTTTCACAAATATTTGGAAATTAAAGAACACACTCCAACAACTAGTGGGTCAAAGAAGAGATTGCAAGAGAAATAGGTAAATATCTAGAGATGAATGAAACAAGAACATAACATAACAAAACCTATGGGATGCTGCAAAAGTGATGCTGAGAGGGAAATTTATAGCTCTAAATGCAAATATCAAAAAGCAAGAAAGAGCTAAAACAAAAGACCTAACTGAACAACTAAAGAGGCTAAAGAATGATCAGCAAACTAACCCTAAAGCAAGTAAAGAAAAAGAAATAACAAACATTAAAGCATAAATAAGTGAGCTGGAGAACAAAACAACAAAAAAACAATAGAATAAATAAAACCAAAAGTTGGTTCTTTGAGAAGATCAACAAGATTGACAGACCCTTAGCTAGAATGACAAAGTAAAAAAGAGAGAAGACCAAAATAAACAGAATCAGAAATGAGAAGGGGATGATTACTACATATCCTGAAGAAATAAAAATATCATAAGAGGATACTATGAACAACTGTATGCCAACAGGCCAGACAATTTAGAGGAAATGGACAATTTCCTGGAAACACATGAGTAACCTAGACTGACTCAAGAAGAAATAGAAGATGTCAACAAACCAATCAAAAGCAAAGAGATCCAACCAATCATCAAAAATCTACCTACAAATAAAAGTCCAGGGCCAGAGGCTTCACAGGGGAATTTTACCAAACTTTCCAAAATGAATTGACAGCATTTCTGCTCAAATTCTTTTAAAAAAATGGAAAAAAAAGAAATACCACTGCGCCGGTTTGAATGCATTTTGTCCCCCAAACGCCATTATCTTTGATGTAGTCTTGTGGGACAGACTTTTGGTGCTGATTAGATTTGCTTGGAATGTGCCCCACCCAGCTGTGGGTGGTGACTCTGGTGGGATACTCCCATGGAGGCATGGCCCCACCCATTCAGGGTGGGCCTTGATCAGTGAAGCCATATAAACATGCTGACTCAGAGATGGAACTTAGTGCAGCTGTGAGTGATGTTTTGAAAAGGAGCAAGCTTGCTAGAGAGGAATGTCCTGGGAGAAAGCCATTTTGAAACCAGAACTTTGGAGCAGACGCCAGCCACGTGCTTTCCCAGCTAACAGAGGTTTTCCGGACGCCATTGGCCATTCTCTAGTGAAGGTACCCGATTACTGATGTGTTACCTTGGACACTTTATGGCCTTAAGACTGTAACTGTGTAGCCAAATAAACCCCCTTTTTACAAAAGCCAATCCATCTCTGGTGTTTTGCATTCTGCAGCATTAGCAAACTAGAACAACCACCTAACTTATTTTATGAAGCTAATATCACTCTGATACAAAACCAGATAAAGATACTACAAAAAAGGAAAACTATAGGCCAATCTTCTTAATGAACATAGATGCAAAAATTCTCAACAAAGTACTTGCAAATTAAATCCAAAGTTACATTAAATGAATTAAACACCATGACCAAGTGAGGTTCATTTCTGGCATGCAAAGGTGGTTCAACATAAAATCAATTAATGTAATACAAAACATTAACAAATAGAAAGGGAAAAATCAAATGATCATCTTGATAGATGCTGAAAAAGCATTTGACAAAATTCAACATTCCTTTTTGATAAAAACACTTCAAAAGGTAGAAATTGAGGGAAGCTTCCTCAAAATGATAAAGGGCATATATGAAAAACCCACAGCTGGCACAGTACTCAACAGTGAGAGGCTGAAAAGCCTTCCCCCCAAGATCGGGAACAAGACAAGGATGCCTACTGTCACCCCTATTATTCAACCTTGTGCTAGAAGTTCTAGCCAGAGCAATTTACCAAGACAAAGAAATAAAAGGTATCCAAACTGGAAAAGAAGAAGTAAAACTGTCACCATTTGCAGATGATATGATCTTATATTTGGAAAATCCTGAAAATTCAATGACAAAGCTACTTGAGCTAATAAATAAATTCAGCAGAGTGGGGGGGATATGAGATTAATGCACATAAGTCAGTAATGTTCCTATACACTAGTAATGACCTAACTGAAGAGGCAATCAAAAAAAAAATTCCACTCATAATAGCAACTAAAAAAATCAAGTACCTAGGAATAAACTTAACTAAGGACATAAAAGGCCTTTACACAGAAAATTGCAAAACTTTACTAAAAGAAATTTAAAAAGACCTAAATAGGTGGAAAAATATTCCATGCTCATGGATAGGAAGACTAAATGCCATTAAGATGTCAATTGTACCTAAACTGACCTACAGATTCCATGCAATTCTAATCAAAATTCCAACAATGCATTTTGCAGACTTGGAAAAGCTAGTTATCAAATTTATTTGGAAGAGAAAGGGGCCTTGAATTGCCAATAACATCCTAAAAAAGAATGAAGTGAGAGGAATTACACTTTCATACTTTGAAGCCTACTATAAAGCCACAGTGGTCAAAATAGCATAGTATTGGCACAAAGATAGACATATTGATCAATGGAATTTGGAAATAGACCCCCAGATCTATGGTCAGCTGATTTTTGATAAGGCCCCCAAATCCACTGAACTGGGACACAACAGTCTCTTCAACAAATGGGGCTGGGAGAACTGGATATCCATAACCAAAAGAATGAAAGAAGACCCCCTACCTCACACCCTATACAAAAATTAACTCAAAGTGGATCAAGGACCTCAATATAAGAGAAAGCACAATAAAACTCTTAGAAGATGTATAGGGAAACATCTTTAGTACCTAATAATAGGAGGTAGCTTCTTAGACCTTACACTCAAAGCACAAGAAACAAAAGAAAAAAATAGACAAATGAGAACTCCTCAAAATCAAAAGCTCCAGTGCCTCAAAAAACTGTCAAAAAGGTGAAGAGGCTGCCAACTCAATGGGAAAAAAATATTTGGAAACCATATATCTGATAAGAGACTGATATCCTGCATATATAAAGAAATCCTACAACTCAACAACAATAGTATAAGCAGCCCAGTTGTAAAATGGGTAAAAGATATGAAAAGACATTTCTCCAAAGAGGAAATACAAATGGCTAAAAAACACATGAAAAAATGTTCAGCTTCACTAGCTATTAGGGAGATGCAAATCAAGACCACAATGAATATCATCTCACAGCAAGAAGAATGGCTGCCATAAAACAAACAGGAAACTACAAATGCTGGAGAGGATGTGGAGAAATTGGAACTCTTATTCATTGCTGGTATAATTGCTGGTATAATGATGTGACTACTCTGGAAGACAGTTTGGCGATTTCTCACAAAACTAGGTATTGAATTACCCTATGATCCAGCAATTCCACTTCTCAGTATATACCCAGAAGATTTTTGAAAGCAGTGACACAAACAGACATTTGTACAGTGATGTTCACAGCAGCATTGTTCACGATTGCCAAGAGATGGAAAAAATCCAAGGGTTCTTCAACAAATGAGTGGATTAACAAAATGTGGTCTATACATATGGTGGAATACTACGCAGCTGAGAGAAGGAACAAGGTCCTGAAGCATTTGGCAACATGGGTGAATCTTGAAGACATAATGCTGAGTGAAATAAGTCAAACACAAAAGGAGAGAGATTGTATGTTACCACTTCTATGAACTCCCAGACAATGTAAAATCAGTGTCTTATAATGTGGAATATTGAGGACCTAGTGATAGACTGAAGTTAGTGAAGGCAGAATGATAATCTAATATGTTCAGATATGTTAATGATGGTAAATTCAAAGGCATGGGAATGGATAGGGGTCATGATTGTTTTTAATGGGATTATAAGTATCAGAGCTGTATTGAAGGCAAATAGGATTGAAAGGGGTTGTTTAAAGGCATGTATCCCACAGATCAGCAGTAGAAATGTAGAAAAGAGCCTGCATGATATACTTCTAAGGAATGACACTAGTACAGAGAGTTGACAATAGACTGGTAGATGAGAAAAATCTACCTATCGCATACTAGGGACTATAATCAATAGGAATACCTTGTTAGTACCACACAAATACTAGGGACAAATAATTAAGGGCTGAAAAGAGCTATGAGGATTTGGATCATGAGAATTGTTTAAAATGGACAGTGATGAGGATTGTACAACTGAGTGATGATAATGTGAGATATGGATGGATTACCATGGGAAAAAAAAGAAGCTTGTGATTAGAAGGGTTTTTAAAGGGCCATTGGGTCCACCATTCCTCTCATCTCTTTATCTGTTCCAACTCCCAATTCTTGAAACACCCCCATTAGGTGGTGGTGCAGTCTCCCAAGGTAGCACAATTTATCTCTGATCAGTTTTCAAGATTAATAATAACTAATAACCTTCTTTTATTGAGCTGAAATCTGCCTCCTGCCATTACCACCCTTTGATTCTTACCCTGCCTTATGCCCCAGTGAGTATGAACAGTAAATTTGTTCCAGACACTAGGTTAAGAGTGGTATATGTTTTACCTTATTGAATTATCACAATAACACTATAAGATAGTGTTATAGATGGTGATTGTGCCAGTTTGAATGTATTATGTCCCCCAGAAAAAGCCATATTCTTTGATGCAATCTTGTGGGGCAGACATAATAGTGGGGATTAAGTTGGAACGTTTGGATTAGGTTGTTTGCATGGAGATGTGCCTCACCCAACTGTAGATGATAACTGATAGGATATTTCCATGGCGGCGTGGCCCCACCCATTCGGGGTGGGCCTTGATCAGTGGAGCCATATAAATGAGCTGACTCAAAGAGAAGGAATTCAGTGCAGCTGTGAGTGACGTTTTGAAGAGGAGCAAGCTTGCTAGAGAGGAACGTCCTGGGAGAAAGCCATTTTGAAACCAGGACTTTGGAGCAGATGCCAGCCACGTGCCTTCCCAGCTAACAGAAGTTTTCCAGACACCATTGGCCATCCTCCAGTGAAGGTACCCGATTACTGATGTGTTACCTTGGACACTTTATGGCCTTAAGACTGTAACTGTGTAGCCAAATAAATCCCCTTTTTATAAAAGCCAGTCCATCTCTGGTGTTTTGCATTCTGCGGCATTAGCAAACTAGAACAGTGATGAAACTTTAAGAAGCTAAATATCACCTGCCTAGTGTCACACAGCCAATAAATGGTAGAGCCAGGATTCTAGTCCACGTTTGTCTAACTCTACTGTCTGAACCCTTACACTACTGTCTCATTTTTGAAATGTTTCAAAAGTTTGCATCTGCATATCACTTCTTCCATGAAGGCTTCCAGTATGTTCTCCAAATCAGATTTAGAGACCCCCCACTGTGTTTCATTGCATTTTGTGCATACTTTTATGCTAGTACTGCATCTTTATTTTGTCTTTTTTAGTTTTCCTTCCACTTTAGACAGTAAGCTACTTGAGGGCAAGAATTCTTTTTTGTGTTTGTATTCCTTACTATGAACACATCTTTCTCCTCTCACAGATAGGATTTTGGTGCATTCTTGCTCCAGATGATTGTCAATAGCTCTTGGATTTAGGGCCAAAATCAAAAGTTGTTGAATAAGGGATTGAGAAACCCCATCCAGGCTCCTTTAGACATCTAGGGGATTCCTCCGGTTATTCCTGGAAGGGATAGAAGCTCAGGCTTTGAGTTAAAGAGAGGGAATGATCCAACCTTGGCAGCAGCTTCCCTAAGGTTAAGTAGTATTGTTGGGTTTCAGGTATTTTACAAGGAAATTTCTGGAGTGCTTACTGCTAAATCCCTGTGGAAAATGGACCTTAACCCTGTGCTCTTGAGAGAAGCAGGTACGGTTCATGCAGTCGAGCTTGGGGTCAATGTAGAGCAAGAGTGTGAGGACCATCTCTGAGCCCATTTGGAGGACCAGTGATGACGAGAGCATCACAGAAACAGCAGAAGTAATGATGGGGAGCATTTCGGGCACTACTCAGGACCCAGCATTCCCCATTTTTCATACTTTAAGTAATGATGAGTCTTAAATGACCCTAAGTAAGGCAAATCCTTCAAGCATGACAGATTTCATTTAATACCAACCTTCATGTCTGGGGGCCCAGATAATTATTACACCAAAGTCAAGATGCAAATTCATACCAGTTACAGCTACATATGTACCATATCATGCATATGTATGCACATGTCAGTATATGTGCATAAAATGTTTCTTGAAGGATACAAACGGAACTATTGAAGGAGGTTACCTCAAGGTAGCAGGGCTGGAGCCCTGGTGGTGGGGAAGATGCTTTTTTCTGGGAAACATTTTTTTTAATTGCATAAATATTATATCATGTGCATGTATCATTTGTATAATAATATAAACAAATAAGCTATTTGTGTAATAAAATGCTTTTAAAAATAATTAGCTCAAATTCTAAATGGTTAGAAATTGAATCTATTGTATGGAGAGTCTCAGCTTGAACCTAAGCTGTGTTTTCATTAGGATTCAAGGGAGAGGAATTGTGCAGCAGGTCTGCCAAAAGTTCCTTTACATGGAATACTAAAAAGTCTACTGGAAAATAGACTGGGGCCTATGGATGGAAGGAATAATTTGGAATAACAGTGGTAGTAAGAGAAATAATTAGCATTTTAATTGAGATATAATACCGAACTCCTTAAATGAATCATCTCATTTAAACAACTCAATAAAGCAGGTAAAATTATTATCCCTGTGGAAACTGAGGCTCTGAGAGATCAAATGTTTAGCAAGTACAAGACTTGGATTTGATTCTAGGTACTCTTCAAGCAGGCTCCCCGTGAGAAGGGCCCATTATCTGATCAGCGATTCACTTCCCAACCCAGCCTTCTTGGTTGCACAGCTGCCCCCAGCAGGGTCAGCATTAACCAACCAACAACCCAGCAAGAGAATTGGCAAACCCACATGGCCATCTTGAGAGCCAGTCGTTACTTTACCTGTGAGACACCCCTCCCAAATGATCTGGAATTATTTCCACAGAGAAGAAAGAGAGGCAGCACCAGAGAAATATCATCCTGTGGTTGTTATCATGGCCTTATTTTTACTCCCTGTGGCCTGGGAAAGATAGGGCTACATAAGGATGTTTAAAGGAAATGGGAAATACCCAAACAGGGACTCCATTATCCAAGTCATGGGATTAGGGTGCTCTCAATTTCTGCAAAGCCATATTACCTGAGGCTTAACTGTGGAAGAAAACAACCTGGTATTCTGCAGAAGTCTTCAGTCTGTTGAGGTGATGACACCTAGAATCAAAAGCAGTGGCATGGGCTGGGATTAGGAAAGGCTAGCCAACACACTAATGTAATATTTTGCCTCTTTGATGGTGGAGTGGAAAGTTAGCTCCTTGCCTCATGGGGCTTTGCAAACAGTGATGTAAATCACTGCACTTTTGTTCACTTAAGAACCTTAAGTCTGAACCCCATAGGGACTGAATAAACTGAATGTCAAACTGTCCAAACTGGAGCCAGCAAAGAACTCAAAGTTCATCTAGTTCAGTGTTTTTAAAAATATTTTTTGTTTGTTATTTTTATGTGGGAGCTGAATCCTCCCCCTTTTCTTTTTCCGAACGAGATCTCGTGCAGAACTCTAACACGTAAAGTAGATAAAAGTGCAACTGCTCTGGATGAAATGGGGAGTTCCTAAGCAGTGCCGGCTCATGTTCCCTAATCACAACCCCTGTACTCATTCCCTGTGGTGTTTCAAGAGTAGGACAATTTTGAGAGTGAAAGGGGACCCTATTAATAATTATGCTGCAACAACAGGTATAAACAGGGACTGTCCTGGGCAAATCAGGAAGTACGGAGAACCCTGGATGGAATATAGTATGGAAACTTTTGTCCCAGTCTAACTTCTGCATTTTAGAGATGGGGACTCGAGGGGGAAGAACTTGCCCAAAGTCACATGGTTGTTTAATGGCTAAGCAAGGGCCAGAGTTTGGAGTTCTTGAGTTGGAGGGCTGCAGTTCATAACACAGCCCCTTAACCACTGCACAGCTGGCTAACCCCCGTGACTTGTTCCAATAGAGAAAATTATAACCTGATGAGAACCAGGAAACTTCAAGCAGGTGAGCCATCACCTCCGTCTAATCAATTGGATCAGGATTCAGATGTTCCACCCTGGAAATATGCAAACTAGGGCATGACTGCTATTATTCTAAAAACTGAGTTAATGCTAGACATCCCAAACCTCAGTTATTCAAGTACCACCTTCATGCTTTTTGCCATAATAGTGTCCAATCTGTATTATTTTTCACTTCACATTGTCTTTCAAATCAGCACACTTCTTATACTCAGCTATTTCAGACTCCCTCAAAGTAGTAAGATCTGTGAAGTCATGGATTTTATGTGCTAGTCATATTTTTCTTAATACCCATGAAAAGGCACAAATAACTATTAAAATTTTTACAAATGAACCTGTAAAATTATCTCATATTCCACCAATAGCATGCCTACTTTTTTTGGAAAATGCTCATTAATAATAAATAAAACTTTCTGAAATTTAAGAATTAGTTGTGTTACACTGCTGGCAACCACAGTTCTGATCTATACTAGAATCAAGTAGAAGATAGCATCTGATCTAGAACAGCTTGCATGGATTGCTATTTTAAGTTTAATGTAGAAATATACAATCCTGTTCTGTGAAGAGTACTATGATTTCTAGGAACTTCATTGCCTGAACAAGACGGTCACTTTGTTCCATTCGTTTCGGCCTTCCAAATACGTGCCTCTGGTTCAGTTTTCAATGCTGCCTTTTCTCTTATATGTATTTGTTTGTAGATGCATTCATGTACAACCTGGTTGTGAAAGGCATTCCTGCCAGCTATTTTTGAGAAGTCACATTTCATACGCCAGCAGTGAAGTCAGTGGAATTAAATGATCTTACAAATATTTATTGAGCACCTACCATGTCCCGAGTCTTGTCTAAGCTGGGGCAAATGAACAGCCTAGAGCTCCGGCCTCAGGTTGCTTCAGTTTAGTGGGGCAGACAGGCAAGTCAGCACACACTTGCAACACAAGGTGCTACGTGGTAACCCAAGGGAGGATTTGGAAGGCTCTTCCTGTTGATCAGTTCAAGGAAAATGAAGGCCTGTGTTCGGAACAGGTATAAAATTATACTCCACAAATCCAATGGGAAAAATGGATAATTCTTTATTTTTCTAGCAAACCTCAATTTTCATTCTCATTCTCCACACACTTCTAAAAAATAGTAGCACAAATTCAGTTAATTTTGGTTTAAAACTTAGGGCTTTTTTCCACTAAGGTTTAAGCAGAAGCAATGCATAACTCACTCCCTATGAGGACTGTCCTTCCCCATTTAGGAGCCTCCACTCTCTGTCCTGAAATGGTATCACCCAAGGGGAACACAAGCATAGCATCACTGGGTTGGAGAGTGTATGGGCTGAGCTCCAGAACCTTATTGACCTTCCTCGCCGTAGACTTTGGGAACCCTGCACTGGAATTAACTGGATATGACCCCCCACCCTCAGCACCTAGGTTTGAAGACAATGCACTGGCATCCACTACTGATGTCCCCTGACTACACCTCTGACTCCAGTTGAGGTCCTTGCCATCCATAACTTCTCTGATCCAAGCTCAGTCCATCTGGTCTACCAAACTTCTCAACAGTTCTACCATTCCATTTGTGGCCTAGGAGCTCTCACCATGCTGTGATGATGAGGGTTCTATGAGGCTGAAACAGGAACCCCACTGTGATGCTTAGGTACATGTGTCAGTTTGGCCAAGTGATGGTGTCCAGTTGTCTGGTCAAGCAAGCACTGATCCAGTTGCTATTGTGAGGATATTTCGTGGACTTAAATCATTAGTAAGCTTATTACATCTATGGATGATCACATCTACAATCAACTGAGGAGATTGCCTTCAGCAATGAGAGATGTCTCATCCAATCATTGGAAGGCCTTAAAAGAAGGGATGATTTCAGCAGTCAGAGGGGAGAATTTCCATCTTTACTTTAGCCAGCCAGCTTCTCCTGGGGAATTCATCAGAAACCTTCATTGGAGTTCCGAGCTTACGGTCTGCCCTATGGAATTTGGATTTGTGCATCCCCACAGTCACATGAGGCAATTTTTATTAAAATCTCATAATATTTATTGATCTCTCCTGTCAGTTCTGTTTCCCTAGAGAATCCTGACTAATATACCCACCATGCACCCACCCAGGCACTCCCAAGGGCATGGCTCCTCTACGGCTCTCCTGCCAAGGTGGCAGCGACACCAAGCCAAATGTGAAGCTTAACAACCTTCCCAAGCTACATCCTGGACAGCAAGGATCAAACTCTCCCTGCTCTGGGGTAGCTTCCAAACCTTTCAGGATTTGCTACATGTCCTGCCCCCACCCCCAACCCCAGTCTGGCAGGAGCCAACCTTATTTTTATCTTCATCCTTCTTAACCCATGGTCCATACAAAAACTGTGCTGCACTTTTCCTTGCTTGGCTCGTTATATTTAAACAAACAAACAAACAAACAAAAAAACAGATTCAAGAATTTTTTCCCTCTCAATAAGATTGTTTCTTGCAAATCAACAGTGTTTTCTTTCAGGCAATGTATTGTTTAACTCTGAGCCATGAAATTTCTAGGAACCTCAGGGATTACTTGGAATAAATACAATATAAACAACTAACATAATATTTTAAAAAAATGTTATTCCTACGAAACATTCAAATTTATTGAGGTAGTTTTTCTCAGAGATCTGAGTCATTCAAACAATTTTCTAGCTTTTCTAGAATTTAGAAATTAAGGAAAAAGGTAAAAAGGGCAAATTAATATTTATTGAGCTTCAACAACACCTAAGTACAGTGCTAGGTATTTTATATTCTTCACCTTCTTTGATCCTCGTAATTTACCCTTTGTGGGACTCCTTTGATGATCTGCTTTTCAGTACAGTTTCCAGGAGAACATTACGGCAAAAAGGAGAGAAGGAGTCTGAGTCTTAGAAGAGATGATACGACTTTCTCAAGTGATCTGGCCAGAACCGATGAAGCCAAGTTTCACACCTGGATCTACGTGTCCCCCAAGTTTTTTTCCTCCTATTCCACAGGAAGTAAATCGTCAGTGATTGAATGGCAACCTAACAACATAGTTAAATTTCATGTGCTGTATATGCTATTTATAGCATATGATGTCCCTTGCAATAATCAATGGATATGATATATTTATGTCTGTTTTTCTAGTTTTGGGAGTAGCATGATGTACTGAACTTAAATGTTAATGATGGTTGTTGGCTGTACCTTTGGTTTTCAGACTTACTGTTGGTCTTATCCTTGACTGGTTTGATGCTGAATCCTTGGTTAACAACAAAGAATCAATGCTAAAATTATTCCCATGGGAAAATTAAGCCTGCTTTTCGATGACCTGTTTTTCAGTACTGTTTCCAGGACAGCATTACAGCAAAAAAAGGGTACTGCTTGTACATGTGAACATGGATTTCCTGAAAAGCCCCGACTCAAGGGCAGTTGCCAAGTCCCTGGGACAGCAGAGTTCTCTGAGGCACAAGGGAGCCTCTGTGTGGATGCAGCAAAGAGTCGTAACCAACATCCTGGCAACTGGGCCACAAGATTCCCCAGGGGTGAGGGTTGTGCAAGTAAATACAACTTTCTCACTGTGATGACCCTCTCAGGCCCTGCAGAGAAGCTTGTGACACAGATACCACCAACAAAAGTAAGAATATCAGGGAAGCACGTCCTAAAGATTCAGGAGCTGGGGATCCCCAGATCATCGATGGAATGACCAATTGACTGCGAATGATATACAAATCACCTATTTCCATACAGAAGTAGGGTAGCTTATGACAATGTAGATAAAGAGCTGGAACTATATGTGATATGCTCTTCATAATGGGTGCTATCCAAAATTTAAATTGATTCATGTTTCATAAAATTCACTTTTTAATAATTTAAGATGTGATGTGTGTGTGTGTGTACGTGTGTGTTATGGGAGTCAGCATGGTTTAGACCTCTGAACTAGGAATCCTGGCTTTTCTTACTACACACTACATACCATATACCTTCCCAAGGCCCCATTTTCCTCAGCTTTAAAACAAAGATGTTAGCCTTCCTTTAATGTCAGCTGATACATATTAAGTATACAATATGCCACACACTTTTACAGTAAACTACTACATCCAGTTCTCCCAGACTGGAGTAGTTTGGCCTTCTACCTTCTTTCATATCACTTATTGCAGGGGAAATAAAGTAATAATTTTTCTAAGTTCCAGAGGACAGGGACTGTGCCAGTCTTGTTCATCATTGTATCTCTGTACCCGGATCAGCCCTGGCTAATGTTTTTTGAATGAAGAAACAGATAATAAAAGACGACAGCCCTGTGAGGATGGTATTAGTTCTGAGATTCTGCCAGGTGACACTTTAACACATTATCTCTTATTTGCAGTGCTCTTACTGTTCTTAAAAGTCACTTATGACCTCACTTGTCTAATCCAGAAGGCTTCCAAACCCAGATGTCAGTCTTGATCCTTTTGGACCCATCTGCAGTTTCCACTGCTGATCATTCCTCTCTTTGGGGATTTTCTCCTGTTGGCCTCAGTGATAATGTAACTTCACAGTCCTAAAAAAAGCAGTAAAGGGGGAATACCCTAACAGAGATGAAAATTAGCAAATTACAATAATCAAATTAGTCAAGAGCTTCCATGTGAGTAGACAGACCAAAGGAATGGAATAGAAAACCCAGAAATAAATCCAAATATGGGGATTTAGTGTGTGACAATGGTGACATTTAAAATCAAAGAGGGAAAGATGGGTTGTTAAGTCAGTGGTGTTGGGACCTAGACTTCTCAGTTAGTCATCTGAAAATATAAGCTCTGGGATAAATTCCATACGCATAAAAGTATTGCATACTTTTAAATGTAAAAGAAATAGAAAAAACCTCGGCATTCTTCTTTTTAATTATCTTGTGGTGGGGAGGGCCTTTTTACATATGACTTAACATCTGGAAACTACAAAAGTTTGATAAATTTGACTACATAAAAATAAAAAGCATCTGCACAGCAAAATCAACCATGAGCAAAATTAAAATACAAATGACACATTGGGAAAAATACATGCAACTCATATCATGGCCAAATATTGTTTTCCTAAACTATAAGAAGTCCCTGAAAAATGATGAAATAGACCAACACCCATCAGGAAAACGGGCAAAGGATAGGAGAGACAGTCACAAAGAAGGAAATTCAGGTTGCTCTTAATAATGCCAAAAGATGATCAGCATCACTCATAATAAGAGAAATACACATTAAAACTTCACCAAGATGAATAATGTAAATTGGACAATTGCTTTGAAAGGTGATTTGACAGTATCTAACAAAATTACAAGTGTGTGTGTACTCTTGGATGCAGCAAGGCACTTCTGGGAATTTTATTGTACAGATCAATTAAAAGACATGCAAATGACATGAGAACAAGATTAATACTGGCAGCACTGTTTGTGAAAGCAAAATATTTGAATATATCTGAGTGACCATTAATAGTGAACTCTTTAAAAGCACACTGTATTATGCAACCGTTAAAAAATGGAAAAGCTCTTTGCAGAACGATAAGGAGAATGTTCGCCAAAGTATATTGTTAAAATGTATTATATGAAAGAAAAGCAGTGTGCAGAACTCTGTGTATAAGAGAGGAAAATAATATGCATATGCATTTGAACATGCATGCATAATATACTTCTGAAAGGCTGCCCCCAAAACTGTTGATATTCGTTGCAGAGAACAGTTTAGCTAGGGGCCCAGGGTAGAAGAGAGTCTTTTCATTCTAAAACTCTTTATTCTTTTTGAATTTTGAACACTGAGAATATTTGATGTACTCATGATTAATTAATTCATTAATTAATTGCATTCTTTAAAAAGTTGTTAGAGAGTACCAGTTAAGCATGGCAGGTTGTGAATATGGTTTATCCTTATTGCCTCCTAAAACTCACTAAAATAGACAGGAAAGAGTTTTAAAAAAAAAAAAAAAAAAGCTATGTTGACAAGAACAGAAAGACTAGAGAAGAGACAGCATCAGACTTGTGACGCCAGCAAAATCTGGGAAACTAAAAAACAGAAGGACAAAGGTAACTGAGTCAGCAGACCAGAGAGAGCTGACCCTAAGTTGTAAAAGGAGGGGGAGTCACAGAACCACCCACCCAGGTACTGGGGCACCCAGATTTCTGAGAGTCAGATACAGACAAGAGCCAAAACACAGGCAGATGGTCGGAGAGAATTAATGAGAGCATATATGGGAATGTTCAGAATTATTGAAATAAATAGTAGAGGATACAGTGAAACATGAGTTGAAGTGGATGTCTCTAGGGACTGGAGCTACAAAATAGGGAGGAATGAGGCAGAGGACTGCTATTTTTCATTTACACCATAGTTTGAATTGCTCAACTGTGCACATGTATTATTACTTTGAAAAAATGCCTTAAAAGTTACTATTCACAGTGCCATTCTAATATACTCGAACTTTTAGTGACATGGATGGGGCTTTAAGAAAACCAGAAATGACCAAAATTGACACAAAAAGAAGTAGAGATGTAAACCAACTAATAAAAATTGGCAAAAATTTAAAAGAACTACTACTACTACTACTACCACAACGAAGATAATTTTCACCAAAGAAATACTTCTTTTTTAAAAAATATCAAAAAAATTATTATATGCTAAGTAATTCATTTTATTATGGGATTATTTTAAGCAGAATCTAAGTAAATAAAATGAGTTACATGCGAAGAGAATTATTCTCTGTAACTAAATACAGTTTATCCTACTATTGCAAAACAAAAAATATTAACACAGTAAACAAAAGCAAAAGCCATCAAAAAGACTTTTAATAAAATTATCAATTTTTGATAGAAGCCAGACTGGTATTGGGAATCCAAGGAAAAATAAAACGTTTTCTGTCTTCCAAGAATGCATGTGTGATTTTTTTAAACATATTTTTAAAAAGGTAAAGGGATTATACTTTAGCATACAAAGAACACTTGACAAAAACGATGAACATTAAAATCATGCATTGAACAAATCACTTTGGAATGACGTCTATGAGACAGAAACTCTTGGGTGGCGTGTTGAACATAGGTAAGATACCATCACTGAATTCAAGAATAATCATGATCAATGAGCATGTTCATTATCACATTACAACAGCAGATATTTATTTCTTAAGCACCCCTGTGTGATAAAGCTGAACACTTAACATAGTAATAGTAACCAATAGCATCTCAGCTGTAACAGAAAAAGCAGGCTGCTGTTTGATCCAGACTGGCAGGGCGTTGGATCACATGTGAGGGGATTGAGAAAACAGAGAGAAAACTACAGTCAGGGGAAGGAACCTTAGCATTGTGGGTTCTGGAGCTGAGGCAGTTACAGGCACCAGATGGTCCACGGCGATGTAATTCATAATGACAACATGGAAAACCTGCAAATGCCCCAAGTTAGATTAAGATAAAGTCAACCATGGTACACTAGAGAGATGGAATGCCATGTAGCCATAAAATGGATCATTACAAAGGCCATAAAGATGTATGTATAAAATACTGTTAAGTAGAAAAAATAAAACTATAGACAGGATAAACCCCAGGATTAGAGCTGAGTAAAAATCTCTGCACATTGATAATGCTAGAAACAAATTGTAGCAAGGGTTAATAGCTTCAAAAGAGTTTATTTTTGTTGCTCTCGTAATATTATGTAGATAATCACTTAAAAAGAGAAAAGGGAAAATATCTTTGGTCGCTCGCAAATTATTTCCTTTGCTGAATCAGAAAAGACCTGTCTCGACTGCAACAAAACTAAAGGTAACCCACTTTTCTTTCTTGACTCTTGGGCCCATAATTAGTTCCTTATGCTGGCCTGGGGGAACATTTATAAATAAAAAGGTTTAATAAACCTGTCTTCTTTTCACCAAATATGTCCCAGTTCAGAAACGCCAGCAAATGTCTGAAATGGTGAAGAACAATGAACAAACTTATTACTTAATTTTACCTGGAATATCCATTGTGCCAACAAGTTTTTTAAAGCTGGAAGATATTTTAGAGCTCTGGTCCAATGGATTTCAACCTTTGTTCCACAGAAGTGGCTCAGGGATCACTTTGGGGACAAAGAAGTAACATGATGGACAAATATAGTTTCTATGTCTCTCCCTCTGCACTGCCCCCTGAGCCTCCAAATACACAAACGATTCAACCATAGCATCTTTGTTTATCTGCTTCATATACTAGGGTTCCTAAAATCAAATTGGGAGCTTTTAAAACCTGTAGAATCCTGAGCCCTAACCCTAGACTACTAAATCAGCACCTCTAATAATGGAGCCCAATGATCGGTACTATTTTAAAGCTCCTTGTTCAATTCTGACACAATCCGAATACAGAAAACCTCTCTACAGCATATTGCAAAGAGACAGACATACGGCCTTTGCTGGAACTCTTTCAGTTACAGGAGCTTCTTTCCCACAGAAGGCAGTTTTACTTACTAAAAAAGAATACATTTCCATGGAGCTGGATTTGCTTTCTTTTTGCCCTCTCCTTCTACACAGAACCAATGAGCTCCCATAATCCGGTGACAGGAGACATAGCCAAAGCTGAGATGACTTCCCACTTCACCATGGTTCTTTTACCCTTTCTTCTGCTAACCAGGTCCATACACCTTGCCACAGTAATCAGAAAGATGCAGGTTTGGTCAATCATAATCCCCCAATTCCTGGTCAAAATTTGTGATCCCAACCCATACAATCAGAGTACTTCTCCAGGAATTTTAAAAACCAAGGTCAGAATACAGAATCTTTTATCTCTCATGTCATAGAACTAGACAGTTTATAAATCTCAGGCTGCTGGTGGTCATGTCTTCTACTCACTGTCAAGGATGCTGTGATGCACCGCCGGGAACAATGGAGTCACATTCACTCCCCCAAGTGCCAGCAGTGATGTCTGTTGGAGGCTCACAGCTGATTCCCACCCCTTGGGCAAACGGAGCTTCCTCGACCAGCTCCCAGTGTCAGCCCACACCCAGTGACTTGTTAATCCAAGGGCATGAAGACCTGATTCTTGTGCCTCAGTATGGGACAACTCTGATGGGCTCTCCCAGTTTCAGAGCTCCCCTGGGATCTGCTGAGATCTTCATGGTGAGAACACTGCTGACCAACTTCTCCCGTTGTCAGGTTCTGATGCTTCCACTCCTCAAAGCTGCTGTTCTTAGAGCAATCCAAGCAAATCTTCATCTTAGTATCTGTTTTCCCAGGGAAACAGGCCTGTGCCACAGAGCATGGAATCCCACCTGCAGATGGAGGAAATGGGGCTGAACAACAGAGGTGAGAGAGACCCAAAAAGAACGCTGATGTCACCTGTGGTTCACCAATTCTTTGCTTCCTAATCTTCCAACTATCCGTAACTACACAATTTTCCAAACTCCTCACCATCCTGATAATGTGCTGTTCACAACTGAATACAATTGTCTCAGTGTGGACCTTCTAGGCAGAGTATGGGGAAATTTTGAATACATTGCAATTCTATTGATTAAGCTGAAGATTAGGTCAGCTTTTTAGCAGCCCAAAAAATTGTGTTGGTTTATTGATGCTTGTGTTCAACAAAGACTCCTACGTCTTTCTGCCAAGCCTGCTCTCTCTCCCCACATCCAAACATCGTTTAGTCTCTCAGAGAACTGCCTACACTTTATGACTAGCAGTATTTCTTAGACCATCTAAACACATGCCTCAAATATTAGCAAAGATCCGGAAGGGTAAGGGGGAGGAGAGGAGGCTGTTTTCTGCAGTTTATATTATGAAAACAATAAGTATATTGAATATGAATATGCTTTTTTTCAAAACTGTGGACATTGGTCAACCAGCCTGTGTTTGGCTTCCTTGAGAACTGTAGGGTGCATGTCTTTTGTGATGACCTGGGATTCTTATTTGGAACTTTTAATCACAGCTAATATGTGTGTGGCATGTAAGCAAAGTCCCAGAGACATTCACTTTGCCAGTGATGTGGCTATGTTTGAAAATTAGATGCCTTGTTGATTCAGTGCTACTAAGAAAATCAAAGTGATGACAGATGTGGGCAAGGTTTTGTTTTCTTTAATTTCCAACTATGAAATGTTTGGAGTCAGATGGGACTTTAGAGACTATCTAGTGCTAGAATGGCAGATACTCACCACTCACCCAGACACTCCTGCTGGAGAACCCGTGGTAGACATTGCTAATAGAACCCAACAATCGTTCGCCTGGGCCCCAATATCATTCCTTTCCCACAGGGGCTTTTTTCATAGGACTCAAATAATGTCCCCTAATTCTCAGCATACCACAGTAGACCACTGCTACCAATTAACTGGTTCTGGAAAACTAGATGAACTTTATTTTTGTACCTTTCCCAATCACCCTGTTTTCTCAAAAAGGGTGAAATAATTGGCTTCAGCTCACATTATGGTTAGTAATTAAGCTTAACCCCCCAAATGCCAGTTCAATAATTGTAAAATTCCCCCAGACCCTGACCCACCAGGTCCATACTTGGATAGGGCTCTCTCCAGCTGCTCCTTTCTGAAAAGTCCCCAGTGATTTCAACCATCACTCAAACTGGTCAGGTATGCAAGATTCCGGGCTTGACTTCAACAGGAGTGCCTCTGTTATAGAATGGTTACCCAGCTGTTCCTTGTGATGCTTATGACATCTATGGGAACCCGGAGGCCACCTGGAGGAAAAGAGGTGGTCCGGACAGGGCTCCAGTATTCACGAGGCCTTAGATACTTCAATAATAATAATAAAATGCTAAGACAAATAGAAACATGCCCTGTACCCAGTGACTCATAGCTCTAAGCTAATCCCACAATAGCCCCACCTCATTATAAAAAACATGAGAGAGAGAGGGAAAAACACAATCCCATATATGTCAGTCTCTTTGGTAACCACAACAACCAGCCATAAATGGGAAGTAACTCCTGACAAATGGTTTTGTTTGAAGTCCAGAGCAAGCCTCTGGCTTCTGAGATGTCACCTGGGGCTCTGAAGAACAAAGTGGTCCCCAGGATATCTGCCCCCCTTGAAAATGCTCAATCTCCCCAGCAGTAGTGCCATTCCCCTTATGCCAGGAGGATGGCAGAGCTGTAAGCAGGATGGAAAACAACCAGCTGGCATGAGGTATCCTCTCAGTCAGTCAGAAATTACAGGATGATGTGTCAGGATCCAGGAAAAGATGGGTGTGATGAGCATGTCCTTCTTTTTCCTTGGCACAGAAAGAACACAGGCTCCATCCTAGAAGGTACAAAGCAGAACGAACCGTGGAGACACCAGACACCATCCCATCCATCACTTAGATAATGAGAATGAGGCCCAGAGAGGGGAAGAGACCTGGCCACAGTCACACAGCAAAGATGGCTGACGTCTTCAAGAGCAGGTCCTTGAGAATTAAAAAAGAAAGAAGCTGAAAGATCAAGAGCAATGATAAACTGAAACAATTCATCCAGTGAAACACCTCTTGGTCTTGGCAGAGCTGTTCACCACAGAAAACAGAATTCTGTCCTCCTCCCCTCCCCCCACCCCTATCCCAATGGGGCTCTCTTCTTTGCAATTCTGACTCTTACTAATGCAAAATGCCAGCTATAAAGTGACTCACTTCGGAAACAGATTTTATGACTCAATCCCTGTTTTCTAACTACTAGACTACTCCTCAAGATTTTTGAAGATCTTACTGAAACTATAAAGAAGTCCGAAAGAGAGGGACCTTCCTTGCATTAAAGGAAGTAGATAGTTGTGAGTCAGTGATAGACTTCATGAAATAAAAGACAAAGGAACTCATAATTAATTCAATATCTATTAAGCACCAGCTATGTCCTGGGATCAATTCCAGATAGCCTATCCCTTTTAATCCTCATCACAGCCCTAGGGGAAAAGAGAACTATTCTGAGTTTTTAGAAGCAAAGGGTCAGACCTGACAGTAACTGGAAATGGGGTTTTTGAGCATTTAGGTGACTTGCCCAAGTGAATGGGCAGAGCCAGGATTCAAAACAAAAGTCTGGTTGGCTGCAATGCCCTCAAGATTTCCCCCGCTTCCTAAACCCCACATAATGTCATGGTAATTTTCACATGTCAAGGCGCAGCAACCTCTGTAATTTTGTCAACACAACAGGTCTTTGTGAGGTTGGCAGAACATCTGTCAGATAAAAAAAGAGAAAGAAACCCATGTGGCCTTGAGGAATCAAATCTTGTGTGTGAGCCTCAGTTTCCTCATCTATAATATGGGAATATTAAAGCATCTAACTGATAGGTTTGCTTTAAAGATGAAATGAGACTCTGTAAGTGAAAAGCACTTTGTAGAAACTGCAACGTGCCCTTCAGTGAAAAGTAAGGTCACAGAGAATGACAGAGACGACAAAAGGATGAGCAGAAAAGCTAACAGCATAAACTGGGTCTGGTGTAAAATCATTACTTGGGGCAGGTCGGGCAAGATGGCGGCATAGAGAGGAGTGGAAGCTAAGTAGTCCCCCTGGAACAACTACAAAAAACCAGAAACAACTAGTAAATAATCCAGAATAACTGCGGGGGGACAAACGAGACCATCCACTCATCATACACCAACCTGAATTGGGAGGAATGCCTGAGAACACAGCATAAAATCTGTAAGTAAAACCTGCGGAACCAGGTCGGGAGACCCCCTCCCCCATAACCCCAGCTGCGGAGCCACATGGTGCTACAGAGAAGCTCTCTCCCAGCAAGCGAATACAGCTCAGCTGAGCTCCAACTTGGGTTTTAAGTAGTGAGTGGGAACTGCTCACTACAGGTACGCAGCCCCAAAAAACAGACAGAGGCTTTGGGTGACGACTGACCTGGGAGAGCTGGAGGGTCGCCTTGGACTGGGTCTGAAGGGGACTATCTGTTTCTTTTTCAGCTCAGTGGAGAAAGCCCCAGTCATTTTCAGTTTCCAGGGCTGTGAAGCGGAGAAGGGTGGAGACAGCACAAGCAGAGAGAGAGACCACTGAAATGCTGATGACCTCCACCTGGGGGTTCTGTCTTCTCTAGGAGGAAAGGGGTGGGGCCCTTTCCATTCAGAACAAGACCCCAGAGCCTGGGGGAACACGGTCATACCTCCTCACACCAGTCAAGAATTATAGGCTAACAGGCGTTCACCTGCTGGGCAGAAAAGCACAGTGACCCGAGTCATCAAAGGGTGGAGCAATTTTCTAAGACACACCAGCAGGGAAACCAGATACTGAATATTTCTTCCCTCTGGGACCTGAGCCTGTTCTGGTCTGAGAAAACCCGATTTGGATAACCAAGGAAACCATGCCTAGACAACAGAAAATTACAACCTACACTAAGAAAAACAAAGTTATGGCCCAGTCAAAGGAACAAACATACACTTCAACTGAGATACAGGAATTTAAACAACTAATGCTAAATCAATTCAAAAAGTTTAGAGAAGATATTGCAAAAGAGATAGAGGCTGTAAAGGAAGAACTGGACATGTATACGGCAGAAATCAAAAGTTCAAAAAACCTACTAGTAGAATCTATGGAAATGAAAGGCACAACACAAGAGATGAAAGACACAATGGAAACATACAACAGCAGATCTCAAGAGGCAGAAGAAAACACTCAGGAACTGGAGAACAAAACACCCGAAAGCCTACACACAAAGGAGCAGATGGAGAAAAGAATGAAAAAATATGAGCAACGTCTCCGGGAACTCAAGGATGAAACAAAGTACAATAATGTACGTATCATTGGTGTCCCAGAAGGAGAAGAGAAGGGAAAGGGGGCAGAAGCAATAATAGAGGAAATAATTAATGAAAATTTGCCATCTCTTATGAAAGACATAAAATTACAGATCCAAGAAGCGCAGCGTACTCCAAACAGAAGAGATATGAATAGGCCTACGCCAAGACACTTAATAATCAGATTATCAAATGTCAAAGACAAGGAGAGAATCCTGAAAGCAGCAAGAGAAAAGTGATCCATTACATACAAAGGAAGCTTAATAAGACTATGTGCGGACCTCTCAGCAGAAACCATGGAGGCAAGAAGGAAGTGGTGTGATATATTTAAGATACTGAAAGAGAAAAACCACCAACCAAGAATCCTGTATCCAGCAAAGCTGTCCTTCAAATATGAGGGAGAGCTCAAAATATTTTCTGACAAACAGACAATGAGAGACTTTGTGAACAAGACACCTGCCCTACAGGAAATACTAAAGGGAGCACTACAGGGTGATAGAAGACAGGAGTGCGTGGTTTGGAACACAATTTTGGGAGATGGTAGCACAACAATGTAAGTACACTGAATAAAGGTAACTATGAATATGGTCGAGAGAGAAAGATGGGGAGCATGTGAGACACCACAAGAAAGGAGGAAAGATAACGACTGGGACTGTGTAACTTGGTGAAATCTAGAGTATTCAACAATTGTGATAAAATGTACAAATATGTTCTTTTACGAGGGAGAACAAGCAAATGTCAACCTTGCAAGGTGTTAAAAACGGGGAGGCATTGGGGGAGGGATGCAATCAGCATAAACTCTAGAGACTGTTACTAATAGAATCATTGTATTATGCTTCCTTTAATGTAACAAAGGTGATATACCAAGGTGAATGCAGATAAGAGGGGGGGATAGGGGAGGCATGTTAGACACTTGACATTGGTGGTATTGTCTGATTCTTTATTCTACTTTGATTTAAGGTTATTTTATCTTTTGCTGCTTCCTAGCTGTCATTTTTTTGTTTCCTCTTTCTTTTGCCTCTCTACCTTCTTTGACTCTCCCTCCTGCCTTGTGGAAGAAATGTAGATGCTCTTGCTTAGTATGAGCAGAATGTTCAATTAGGATGAACTTAAATGTTTGGAAATGAACAGGGGTGTTGGTAGCAAGATGTGAGAATAACTAACAGCGCCAAATGGTGTGTGAATGAGGTGGAAAGGGGAAGCTCAGAGTCATCTATGTCACCAGAAGGAAAGTTGGGGGTCAAAAGATGGAAATGTATAAAACTGAATCCTATGGTGGGCAATGTCCATGATCAACTGTACAAATACTAGAAATCACTTCATGAACCAGAACAAATGTATGACAACACAATTAGAATTTAATAATAGAGGGGCATATAGGGAAGAACTATATACCTATTACAAACTATATACTACAGTTAGTAGTATTTCAACATTTTTTCATAAACAGTAACAAACGTACTATATCAATACTAGGAGTCAACAATTGAGGGGGGTTGGTTAGGGATAGGGGAGGTTGAGAGTTTCCTTTTCTTTTTTTCTTTTTTCATCTTTCACTTTATTTCTTGTCTGGAGTAATGAAAAGTCTCTAAAAATTGAACAAAAATTAAGTGTGATGGATGCACAGCTGTATGAGGGTACCCAGGGGCAAATGATTGTACACTTTGGATCTTTGGATAATTGTATGGTATCTGAACAATCTCAATAAAAATGAAAAAAAAATCATTACTTGCCTCACAGCAAGCAATAACAATAGTATCTTATATCCATACAGTGCTTAAAGATTTAGAGTTTATATGGAGTTTTAGAATAAACTGGCACACCTTCTGGTATACAAATTAGAGCACAATCCTCTTTAAACCAATGGCTTGAATCTTTTTTTTTTTCCTTTATTCAAAAGAACTATTTACATTTCTCATAGATTAGGTAAGCTGCAGTAGCCTATGCATTAGCAAGTATATATTTATCTAATTCTGACAACACCTTTCTGAAGTAGATGCTATGAGTTATGGAAATTGAGGCACAGTAAGTGCCTAGCCCTTGATTCCACAGCTGGTGAGTGGAGGAGCCAGGCTTTGAACTCAGGTCCAGTCTGGCCCTCGGATCCACTCCTTCCCAGCTACACCACTTTCCTAGAGCGCCACAACTTCATTGTGCCCACAGCAGGTATGAGAGCTTAGTGTTAGCCACTCGGGAAACAGCGAAGATCAGCGTAGGGAAGGGAGATGTGAAAACTCCCTCCCAGAACGTTAAAGGGCTGCCCTGGGCAAGGGGACTTAAGTCTCCCATGCCTCTCCAGCATTCACCTCACAGGACTTTCTCTGGCCCCATGAACATCCCTCATACCACTCTGAGTCAGACCTGTCATTTCTTTCTCACTTTTCTCCCTAAATATTTTTCCACAGTGCTTTTTCTGAACTTCTTCTTTCCTTAAATCCTCAGCTCACCCCACAGGACTCTGCCCTCTCTTTCTTCCAACCCCATTCCCTAGTTTTTCTCTAAGCCCATAACTTATTCCATGGTTCATTGCAAATGGGTGGCCCCAGCGTCACTCCCTTGCCTGCCTCATAACACTCTTGGCATAAAGGTTTAGGAAGTGGGCTCTAGAGCCCAACTCTCAGGGACTAAATCCAGGCTCCGCCCTGAGAGGCTATGGAAAACTGGACAAGCAACTTGACCTTTATTAGCTCCCAAGTCTCTATTTCCTCCCTCATCCACAAAGTGGAGGAGGTGAAAATAGGACCAGTCTCAGAGAACTACCGTGGGAATTAAAGGGAGAACGTTTGATGATAGCAGGTAACATGACACCTATAATCAATACACTTTTGTGCATCTCTGATTCATGCATTGGTGTTACTCTTCTCCCACCATGTCTCTGATCTCTGCAGAAACATCTCTTTTGTCTTGAGCCAAGTCCTCCACTTATCCCTTCCACCTCCCCCAGGAACCTAGTCCAAGAGCTATTCTTCCTCTTCATAGCATCACTTCTTCTTCTACTCCTCTTCCTTCTCTTGGGGCCCCATTTTCTGTTGCAGACACCCCCTCCCCCAGGCACCAGGCTGGACACTAACAGGCTGTCTTGGTGCCCCATGCTCCTTTCCCCCTTCCCCACCCATTCAGAGTCCCCAAGGCCCATGGATTCTTCCTTTAAAATGTCTCTTAACAGAGGTCCTGGCCCCCATCTTTGCTGCCTGCATAGCCCGAGCTCTGACTGCTGTTGCCCCTCCTGTGGGGTCATCACCAGAGCTGGGCATTCTGCTCCAGAGTTTTCCAGTCCCAATTAGCCCTTAACATCTCCCTCCACCCCCTCCAGCCCTGCCCCCAGATCCATTTGTTTACCCAAGTGCAGGGGCCTGTGATGTGCCCGACATGACTCTGAGTACTAGGGACACAGGGGTGAAAAGGTAGGTAAGGACCCTGTTCCCATGAAGCTAACTTTCTAGCCAGGAGAACAGAAAATTAATGAGCAAGTCAACAAGTAAATAAAGTAATTTCAGATGGTGACAAATTCTACAAATAAGGGGAGAGGGCGATAACAGTATAGAGCTTGGCAGGAGGGGCTGGAGGGTTCCTGACATGGATGGAGGGGTCAGTGAAGGTCTCTTTTGGGGGATGACAGTGGACCTGAAACTTGAAGGACAAAAAGGAGCTGGAATGGAGAAAGAGCTTTCCGGAGAAAAGGAACAGTTAGCCCAGAGTTCCTGATGTGGGAATGAGCACAATGTGTTCAAGGAGCAGGAAGAAGGCCCACGTGGCTGTGTGCAGTAATGAAGAAAGACAGTGGAAGGGCCAGGGCAGGTGGGTCTTCAGACCATTGCAGAGAGACTGGATTTTATCCAAAGTACAACAGGAAGCTCATGGAGAGTTTAAGTAGGGAGTGATCTAATTCTATGTTTGTAAATTGAAAATAAAAAACCATTAGTGGGTCATGAAATCAATTTAGTGTGTCACTAACAGTATTTTTTTAAATGAAAGGATACAATGGAATAAAATGAAATTAATAGAACAGAAAAGAATAGAATAAAAATATGAGTGTATTGCATATTGTAAGAGTGAGAGTCATTTCACTGAAACCTTCATTTCATTTTCATAGAGATATGTATGTGTATACTATGATCACAGTATAAAATTGATTTCTCATTGGGGGGTAAAAGTGTAAAGCCACTGGTCTAAGTTTTATATCTTAGAATAATCAGTCCAGCTTCCCTTTGGAGAATGGATCAGGTAAGGTCAAGAGAAGAGGCTGGAAGACCAGAGAGAAGTCTGTGGCAGAAGCAGAGGAGAGGCCACGCTCGCCATTTCACTCGGCAGCTCCTTAGTGGCCCCATCTAATCTGAAAGCCTCAGCCTGGCATTTGGGGTTTCCCCAAACCCAGACCCATTCTGCCTTCCCTGCCACTCTCCTTTCCACTCTCCCTGTTCTATTGCTGGCAATCCCACTCCTTTCCTCATCATGCATTCTCCCTTCCCCAACCTTTCCCCTTTGCTGCCTGTATCCCCCATCCTCGGGGAGCACCTTCTCTCCCTGCATGGCAGGCAACACTCACCCTCCAAAGCGCAGCTCATCCAGGTGACTCTCATCATTTCCAGTTAGTTTTCAATTCCCAATAGCCTTCCTAGCTTTCAAATTATACTATAATAATTTATGATTTGTCCCTAAATGAGTTACAAATGTCTCAAGTACATATCTCATAGGTCTATGTATCTCCTAATAGAGTGTGGAATACACAGAAGACCCTCAGGACATATGCACTGATTGATTGGGTAAAGGATCCATCTGTAAACTTTAGAAAGTATACATTGAAAAAGGAGATACTGAGTTAAGACTTTTATCAATGAACATTTACTCAGTCCTTATTCTGTGCCAAGCAATGAACTTGGTGCTGGAAAAAGTAAAATAAAATAATAGTAGCCACCACTGAGCCAAACATCCTACATGCATTATTCATTTAGTCTTCACAATAGCTTTAGGCAGTTAGGTAGTATCATTATCCCCATTTTGCAGATGAGGAAACCGAGCATGATGTTTAAGGGGCTTACCTAATCATTGTTGCACTGGAAATGAATGTCAGAGTTGGACACATTGCTATCCATTTACCAATTAATTCAACTCAATATTTATTAAGGCCTATCATCTTCTTTATTTTTTTCCAAGACACACTTAAGAACAACAAAATCCTAAAAATGATTCAAAAAGGCAGGTATGTGTGCGTGGCCCAAGGCTCCTGTCCTACTGCCTGTGAATCTGGGTGTGCCTTGAATTCAGTAAAAAACAAAACCAAAACAAAAAGCAACAAATACCACCTACAACTGTATTTAGAAGCTATTGAGACTTTGTAGATTCTTCATAAGGATCAAAGTTAATGTTTTCAAGATTAAAATTTCATTTTACCTTGAAATAAATAAAAACACAATAAAGTTTTCATGGCTATAAAATTGAAATATTCTAAAGATGCTATGTTTTTCAGTGTTTAATGAATTGTGCTAATCAGAACCAGAGAGAATCAAATCTACAGTGACTTATTTTTAAGGTCCTGTGCTTAGGCTTGTGCACTATGGAATGATGAGTTAAATACTATTTCTTTCCTCTCGAATTTAAAGCCTAGTGTGATTATTGGGTGTAATACTAGAAACAATCAAGGAAATCCCTTTGTTAAAGCTATTAACCCTGTGGCTAACTGGAACATAAATAGAGACCCAGATCTTCCACTAAATTGGACAAACAACCAGAATTTGAACCCCGACTAAACATTTATTTATTCATTCACTCAAAAATATCTATTGAATTCCTAATGTGTGCCAGACACGCATCCAGGCACTGGAGGGACAGAGGAGTGATCAAGGCAGGCAAATCCCCTTCCTTCTTGGGTCCTACATTCTTAAAATGTTAACACAATAAAGAGTTGAGTTAGCTTGGGAAATGCTCTGTTCAATCTTGGAAACCAGACCTCTTTACTGGCGGACTTCTTAGAATCTTTAGGGTGCTGATTTGCATCTGGACTTTCAAGGTGGGGCTGAAGCTGGGAGGTTTCCCAACCTCATTTGATCCTAGGACTCTCTTTACATAAAACACACACTGGGGATCCCTAGTGTAACGACTTCAGCTTAAAGCCAGCTAAGATCTAATCAAAGATGAAAACAGGGATGTAATGAGGAATGGGCCTTGAAGCCAAGATCGGGCATTTTTGGTTAATATGAGGCTAATGTAAACTTACCAGAGTTTGAAAAAATTCGTAACAAATAAAAACATAAGAAGGTCACTTTTGCTGCCCTGTTTAGAACTGTAGGATTAGAGTAGAGGTCTCCAAACATTCTAGGGTGTTTGTAAAATGATCACTTGGGGTGTGGGAAGAAAATATTATGTTGGCTTACATTTATATCATTTCAAAAAATCAGAAATATTAATATTGCTAACATTTAATATATGAGTTAGAGTAGCACATGTATATGATTTATAACTGTATGTGTTTAAATTGGGCTGTCAGGTTCAAAACTATTATAGATAAGAATGCATGATCAACTCGGGCAAGATGGCAGCATAGAGAGGAGTGGAAGCTAAGTAGTCCCCCTGGAACAACTACAAAAAACCAGAAACAACTAGTAAATAATCCAGAATAACTGCGGGGGGACAAACGAGACAATCCACTCATCACCCACCAACCTGAATTGGGAGGAATGCCCAAGAACACAGCATAAAATCTGTAAGTAAAACCTGCAGAACCAGGTCGGGAGACCCCCTCCCCCATAGCCCAAGCTGCGGAGCCGCGTGGTGCCAGAGAGAAGCTCTCTCCTAGCAAGCGAATACAGCTCAGCTGAGCTCCAACTGGGGTTTTAAGTAGCAAGTACGCAGCCCTAAAAAACAGACAGAGGCTTTGGGTGACGACTGACCTGGGAGAGCCGGAGGTCAGTCGCCTTGACTGGGTCTGAAGGGGACTATCTGTTTCTTTTTCGGCTCAGTGGAGAAAGCCCCAGTCATTTTAAGTTTCCAGGGCTGTGACTCACTCAGGGAAGGGCGGAGACAGCACAAGCAGAGAGCAAGACCATTGAAATGCTAATGACCTCCACCTGGGGGCTCTGTCTTCTCTAGGAGGAAAGGGGTGGGGCCCTTTCCATTCAGAACCAGACCCCAGAGCCTGGGGGAACACAGCCATACCTCCTCACACCAGTCAAGAATTATAGGCTAACAGGCATCACCTGCTGGGCAGAAAAGCACAGTGACCCGAGGCATCAAAGGGTTGAGCAATTTTCTGAGACACATCCGCAGGGAAACCAGATACTAAATATTTCTTCCCTCTGGGACCTGAGCCTGTTCTGGTCTGGGAAAACCTGATTTGGATAACCAAGGAAACCATGCCTAGACAACAGAAAATTACAACCTACACTAAGAAAAACAAAGTTATGGCCCAGTCAAAGGAACAAACGTACACTTCAACTGAGATACAGGAATTTAAACAACTAATGCTAAATCAATTCAAAAAGTTTAGAGAAGATATTGCAAAAGAGATAGAGGCTGTAAAGGAAGCACTGGACATGCATAAGGCAGCCATCCTCTCTCTCTCTGACTCTTACTGAGTGTGCCCAAACTTTCTGTCCTCATAAGGACACCAGACAAATTGGATTAGGACCCACCCTAATGCAGTCTGGTCTCATCTTAACTAATAACATCTTCAAAGATCCTACTTCCAAACAGGATCACATTCATGAGACTGGGAGTTTGGACTTCAATATATTTTGCAGGGAGACACAGTTCAATCCACAACACTTTGCAAGGAACTCCAGGAAATGTAGTTTGCAGACTCTGAGCTCCAGTTTCACAGAGCAGAGATAGAAAGGTGGGAGTGGACTGAGAGGCAGTAGGTATATAACCAGCACAAGCACAGGACCAGAAATGAAGCGGTATGGATTTGCTATAATTTGGAAAGAGTCCAGCCAATGGGTTTCTAACCCTGCCTCTGTCACAGGTTGATTATATCCTGGGGCAAAGAAGTTTCCCTGCTCTGATCTTCAGGTTCACCATCCACAGCAGAAGGAAGAATTAGGTCATCTCTAAGGGCCTGTCCAAGTATGAGCCCGGATTTGACAGGAGAAGCAATCGGGAGTTGCTGGGGATTTCTAAATGATGTTGTCATGCTGGAGGAATCCTATTGCAGGCTCTAGGCATCAAGTGAATATGGCATTTCCTCTTTCCGGTTCCACAGCTACTGTTTACAAGCTCCAAAGAAGGCAGAGGAAGGAAACCAGGGCTGAATTTCTCCAAAATGGTGACTCTTGGCAGAACTAATTACAAAAAGAGCCATTAAGGGGAAGTTTCATTGTGAACTTTGAGCACTAAAGGGGCAAAATAACCAAAATAGGGGGATCAGCAGAGGGAGGAGCAAGTTGGGAAGTGGAGGTGAGTGAAAAGAGCATGTGTTTTTGCATACATAGGGCTTAAATTTGCTGTCTGTCTGACTGGCATCAGCAACACTTTCTCCAGTTCTCTCCTGTTGGCATGTCCTCTCTTCCCTTCATGGATGGCTCTGCTGAAAGGATGGACACTTGGGTTCAAGTCTCAGCTCAGGCATGTATTAGCTGGGAGACCTTAAGAAAGGTATTTGTTTTTTTCTCCTGTGAGCCTCGGTTTTCTTGTCTTGCCTGCTACTCAAGATCTTGAGGATCAAAAGAGCTGATATGTTTGGAAGTGCTTTCTGGTTCTGGATGCTATTTACGCAGTGTAGTTTGTTTATCAAAATGCATTGAGTACTAAGATGCATTTATAAAACTGTAATGAACATACAAGATTTTTACACTTACCTGCATGTGTTATACTTCCATAAAACTAAAGTAAAACTCTAAGGGGAGAAGTTAACAGATGATATAAATTTATTTTAATTTATAAACCAATGGTAGCATCATGTGACAAAAAGTGACCTACTTAGAGAACAGTATCAGTAGTATGAGTAATATATAAGGGGATGCCAAGCACTCTAGATTTCACATGCATGGCTAAAATTCTATAAGTATATCCCTTATTTAAATTATATCTTTGCAAAAGGAAAGCATATTTATTGCAAACAAATTTGGGAACTGTAGAAAAGCACAAAGAAGAAAATAAAAATTGAGCACAATTTTACCCCCTCCCCCCCGCACACACAAATGCTCTATGAATTACAAATGTTACTCAACTATGAGGGACTGACTGGTGAAAATGTTATTTCTCTATTCCCTTCCTCCTGTCTACCTCTTCAGATGCTCAGAGGTTGAGAATTTCTATAAGTGAGGTAGAGGCGGCAATACAAGGTCCTACAGGAAGGTAGCATAAACAAGTGACCCAGCCAGGCTGAGCCATTGCAAGTACAATGATAAATGGCAGCTGACTGTTTGGCCTGAAAGCTGGGGGCATTAGGGGAGTGGTAGACACTGTGACAAAATCAAGAGCATGTGCGCCAAGGGAGCAGCTCCTATTCAGCTCCAACCGTTTATTCCCGTATTTCTAGTGTGGCTAGATCGCTGACATTTTTAAAAGAATCTAGGCATCTGAAATTTTACGTGACAGCCCCCAAAGATTAAATGTTAGAGCCTAATTTTTTTTTTTTTTTAACTCTGAAGACCAAACCAAAGATACCAATAGGCCAGATGTGGCCTGTGGAGGCCAATTTGAAACTTCTGCTAAAGGCAAAGTGGAAAGGGAAGGGTTAATTGGAGGTCCTTGGGCAGCTGGTGTGAAAGACTGACTGGAGGAGGGAAGAGACCGGAATTGGTGGGAATACAATATTCCAAGTGAGTTGGTGCCTCAACTGGGGCAGTGGACAGGGGTGCTGGAGAGGAGCAGAGGGGTGGTGATGCTGGGAGAGTTGATGCAGGGAGGGACCAGGAACCCAAGATGTAGCCAAGACAGCAGTTTTCCTAGAGACTTGGGGACTCACTGCTCAAGTCTGAGGAAGGAAATGCCTTGTTTGGTAACAGACAACTGCAGAGAAGAAACTGTTTGTTCCTGGAGACGCCTCCTTCCCAAATAGCAAAAAAGACTAAACAAGAATAAACTCCACCTCTTAATGGTGGAATGGCATGTGCATATGGGAAAGAAGGAATTGATGGTGATCTTCTTGGAGATAAGCCATCATAGTGATTACATATACTATCCCCAATTTACAGTCAAAGTATTAGAGGTTAAGAAACTTGCTCAAGGTCACAAAGCCAGCAATTGGCAAAATCGGGATGCAAACCTCAGTCTTTCTGATTCCAAAACCTCCTGCATTTAACCACTGTAATGTTCCTTTCCCAGGAAAAAGTCCTGGGTTGAGAGGGCTGTGTTCTGATCCCAGCACTGCCTCCAACTTGCTGTGTGACGCTGGGTAAGTCTCTCCCCACCTCTGAGCCTCAGGCTCTGTGCAGTGAGGGTTGGACTTCTTGATCTTGCCTGGCAGTCTCGGCTCTAGGATTCTGGGCTCTGAGGGTCTGTGCTTCTTCCTCTTGGTTCGCTGATCACCAACTGGCTCTTACTCCACTGAGCACATCAGCATGTCAACTCCGTGCCCAGGGCAGGAGCTTCAGCTCTTCCTCTTTTCCGTTCCTCTTAGCAACGTTCTGCTCTGCTCCCCTGGCTGCTCTGTTTACCCAGCCTCTCCTCCACTTTCCTATAACCAGTAAGCAGAGCCTTACGTCTGTCCGCCTCAAAACCCTCCCTTAAGTGACTCTGAACTTTGCAGAGGCTGAGGTAAACATCTTTCCATGCCAGACAGGGCACATCAGGCTTTGCTCCATTAAGAGCACTGAAAGAGCATTTGCAAAAGTGAATTCATGCTCTTGTTTGGTGCAAACTGTCAACTATACACTAGAGTGCATTCCCATTGAAGGCAGGGTTTGCTTCTGACTTATTCATCATCATTGTATCAACAGAGCCAGAGAAGGTGTCTGGTCGTAGTAGGTAATCAAAACCAACGTACCTCTTGTCAGCAAATACTGTTTTTACATTTCTCCCATTCAGTTCTTTACATTGCCACTTTATGGTTCAATTCATTCTTGAAGATATTTGAACACAGTTTTCCTCTTTTGTCTATTCTAGTTTCTGATTTTTTTCTCTCTTCATTGGTTATTGCAAGTCTAATATTTTTTTCCTAGTAACATTCTCTTTTCAACTTAGACTGCTGAAATTTAAACTCACCTCTAGGCCTTTTCTTCTTCTTTCCCATCTCAACTAAAATGTAAGAATAAAAAGCTGGAAAGAGATTGAGCTTCAACACCCTGGATTCTAGACCCAGCCCCTCCCCCCCACTATCTCTGTGTTCTTTCTCAAATTCCTCCCTCACCGTAGATCTCAGTTTCCCTTCCCTCACTGAGAGGGGGTTGGAGTATCAGTGGGTGTTTTTCAGCAGTGGAAGATTCGCACAGACTTCATTTTCTGCAGAGGCAGGACAGGGAAAGCAGCTAGAAGCAGCAGTACTGGTCTGGCCTCCACCCGGAGACCTGCAGCCACCGCCTTGCTGTGCGTGGCCCTCTCGGAGGCCCCTCTGCCCTAGTGGGGCCACATCAAAGCGGGTTTGTAAAGCACTGAGCTAGGTAACCTTTCAGGGCACTCCATGCTGAGACAGAATGATTTATAGCCCCTGCTAATCCACTGGACTGTCAAAAAGGACCATCTCAGCAGAGATGGGCGGCGATACGCACTCACATATACTCAGAGCAGAAAATAAGCTCCAGAAACTGCTTTAGCAAGCTCTGTCTCTTCTCTAACAACAGCTTCCTCATTTGTTCACATTTTTGCCTTCTTCATTTTCATTTCCTGGTTTCTTCTCACATCCTTCCTCTTCCCTCTCCAAAGGCATTACTAAAAATTCTAACAATTTCTATTTTTACTTCTTTGCTGTTATCTGTTGCACAACCCCTCCCCACCCCCAGCCCTGGTTTCCATAGTAACCGTTATTGTTGAGGTTGTTAACCTTTGCTTTAATTGCATCTCAATTTCCCCACCAAAAAAGGGGAGTCAAAGAAAGGACCCCTGTGGCCATGACAGTATATCTAGAATTCTGCGGGGCGTTCTTTTGTTTTTAAATTGCACTTTTTATAGGATTTATAGTAAATATTCAAACAGAACAGATAATCATAAAATGAAAGTAAAAGTATAGCTGCCTGCCCTCCCCACCCATCCCATCTGCCAGTCCCTAGTACCCTATGTTAAACAGTATTAATGCTTTTTGAGTGTCCTTCCAAAATGTGTTTGTGAAAATAGAAACATATTATTCATGCATGTTACTTATACAAAACATGTTATGCACACTGTTTTGTTCCATGCCTTTTCACTGTAATAAAATATCTTGGAGATCTTTCTGAATCAGCACATATATAGATCTCATCCTTTTTAACTGAAGCATAAAATTCCACTGTTTGGTTACACTAATTTATTTCACCAACTTTCTATTGATGGGCATTTATGTTATTGGGTGGATCTCATACAATAGCTTGTTAACACAAATGGGAACATGCTACTTGCTCTGTTCTACATTTAGCTTTCTTCCTGCACAATATATTTTGGAAATTGTTCCATATAAGCTAGTACAGAGCTACCTCTTTTTAACTGCTGCATTATAATCCATAGTATGTCAAGACGTTAATTTATTTGGCAATTCTTTGCCAAATGTTGAGATAATTTCCAATTTTTTTTTCATGCCAATCATTGCTACAGTGAACATAAAGACTTTACATATCTGTGTGCATATATCTGCAAGAGAAATTCCTAGCAGTGGATTTGCTGAGTCAAAGGGCGGGTGCATTTTACCTTCTGATGGAGCATTAACTGTAAGTAAATACCAGTGCCTCTTTCCAGCCCTGAGTTTTTGTAAAGCACTATGCTCTCCTGTCTGGTAGATGAAAAATGGTTTCTCATTGTGGTTTCTGGATTTTGCATGAGCCATTCACTTCTTTCCATCCCTCATTGCTTAGATGACCCTTCCATGTGCTCCCCTAGCTTGCCATGCACCCCTGTCCCTGTGTCAGTCTGAATGCTCCCCTTGCCTGAGGTTTGTCCTATATTTTATCTCAGTAATAATCACTGTCAGTTGAGCCCTTTGCTGGCAGGTAAGAGAGGAGCGAAAATCCCCTTTCCAAATGCAGAAATCAAGACCTGCCACACAGCAAGAACCAGGAGAGCAGCTCATGTCACTTTCCGTGCCAAATTCATTCCTTTCTTCCTCTGTTCCTTTGCATAGGGCAGCTGGGCACTTCTCTGTGAAATAGCCTCATTTATCTCACTGTTGGCTCTTTTCCAGATTTGAAGCTTTCCATGGGCCTATCCCACCTCCTTCCATGATTCCTTTTAAGCCTCAACTCCTCATCCCAGCTTTCAGCAGCTTTACAAGTATGGTTGCCAACTCACATCTTGCTCTTCCTCTCCGCTCATTCTGGGTGCCCCAGCTATCCTAGATCCTAGCATATTTGTCGATCCTCAAGCATAATTCAAAGTTTTCCATGTCTATGTCTCTGTTTGTGCTGTTTTTCTCCCTGGCATTCCTTCCTTCCATGCCTGACTACCAAACTCACATCCATTCCTCAAGCCCAGTTCAACCTTCATCAACGGAACACAGCTTTTTATGATTTCCCTTCATCTTCCCTGACAAATTAACAAGCCCTGTCCCTCTGTGGACTGCCAGATCTCTGTTTTACACCCGTCTTACAGCCTGTCTCATGTGCCCTGTGATATAACAATTATCCTTGTTATCTTCCCTATTTTACTGTCAACCTTTGAGCGTACAGCAGAATCTGGGAGTAGGGGCTAAGTAGGTCCTCAAGAACTATCAGAAAAACATAATATACAATCTGGTACACCATTTGCTTTTTTTACCTTAATGATAAAGCATCAACAACTTCTTGAGTCATTATATTTAGATCTACTTCATTCTTTTCGGTAGCTACACATCACAATATATGGGTTCCTTTCTCATTTATTTAGTCATCCCCCTTTTGCTGAACAATAGGTTTTTTTAAACATATTTTTTATTGTAGAATATAACATATATACATAAAAGTGATACTTTTCCAAGGAAATTTAGCAAGTAGTTAGAGAACAAATTTCAAAGAATATTATAGGTTACAGTTCCACAGGTTCAGTTATTTTCTTATTGTGAAGCATAACATATATACAAAAAAGGTAATCTCTTTCAAAGCATGCTTTAGCAAGTAGTTATATAGGAAATTTCCAAAGCGGTTATGAGTTGTAGTGCCAGCTAAGTCCCAAAACCCAGAAGCCATAGCCTCTTCAAGAACATTAACTAGATGTGTCCCCTTTTCTCATAAAGCTGACACCCCTTTATAACATGGACAATAGGTTTTAAAAAACTTTCTTTACAAAAACTTTTACTGAAATAATATTTTTACATATGCATTGTATATTTATAGAACACATTTTTAGCAACAGAATTTTTAGGTGAAAGGAAATACACATTTTACACCCTAATAAATTGTGCCAAATTACTCTCCAGAAAACCTGAGCCAGTTTGTTTTCTTTTTTAAAAACCCATTAGTCTCTTGGCTAAAGACTCCTTGTGATCCAATGCTCACCTGCTCTTTCTGGAAGCCTTCCCAATGGCCATCCTCCCCATATACGTGTGGGGGAGGGAGAGGGAATTAGTTTCTTTTTTTTTCCCCATAAAATCAAGTTCCTACTTTATCATAGTATTTACTACATTACATGGAAGTCAAATTTATGTTCTGACCCCACTACTAAATCTGTGAGTTTCTTAAAGGCATCATTCATTCTGCATATTCCCTTAGCCCCTCACATAGTAACAAGGCCCATAAATGAAGAATATTTAGGGAAATGTGTTGTGTAGGTGTGTGTATGTGCATAGACCTGCCTGCTATAATTTTTGGCCTGTGCTGGGGTGCTGGGGATACAAAGAAGAATGAAATAGTGTTAACCTTGTCTTCCGAGAAACAATAGACCATGGGGAAAACAAGCAAGCAAGTGGCACCTAACAGTAATACTGGAGAAGCGCTACTGTGGAGCAAGTGTTTGGGGTGCTAAGAAGGCATAAAGAAGACATCCCTAACCAGCCTTGCCATCAGCAAGTTTTCTGGAGGAAGCTGGGTGTCCATGTGCCTGTGTGTGTGTGCAAGAGAGTGTTTGTATATGTATGTCTGTGGGTTGGGGTAGGCACCACTGCAGGAGATGAGGGGAGAAGGGCAGGAGGCGGACTAGGGCAAGTGCTGTTAGTGGGTCCCAGAGGCTCATGGCTAGTGCCTGCCAGGCTCTAACATCCTCCTTCTCTTTTTAGAAATTGTGATCAGGGTGCTTGGCTCAAATCATGGTCATTTGGCCTTATTCCCATAAGTGATTGGAAACTGCTGCCTCTTTGCTCCAGTAGTCTGGTAAGGCTCAGTGGGGCGAGACCTTGACAGCCAGGGCACTTCCCCCTCAGCAGTCTGCACGGGCAGCCCTTTCAGTGATCCTGGAATTGTGCATCTGAATCCTGTGTTCGTGGTTCAGAGGGAGGCCTTTGATCAAAGGGAACGAGGTTTGAAACGCTTCACCTGTTTTTACCTACCGTGTAACCAAAGGTGGGCTGCCTAATTTCTCTAAACCTCTGTTTTCTCATCTGTAAAATGGAATAACTGTGCCTACCTCATAAGGTTGTGCAAAATGAGCATAAAAGGAGAGTATGTCTGGAAGGTGCTAAGTGCAGCTCCTTAATACACACATAATAAACAAAAGGTACATAATACACACATAATAAACAAAAAGCATGATTACTGTCTTTCAGATCTCTTAACAACATCAGTTGACTACAATGTGTCAGGTACTCATTATTGAGCTCACTTGTTTCAACCCTCTCATTCCATGAACTGAAGCCCAGAGAGGGGCAGTCACAGAGGAAATTGGAGGGCCAGGACAGGACTCTCCTTCCTCCGGATCTCAATCTCAGGAAGATTCCATCGCCCCACAGTGACCTCCTGTCCCTTGGCTTTTCAACCTGGTAAGATCTTTCCCTCTGTGCCACCAGCAGAAAGCATCACTTGGGAGAAAGATCAGCCCTGCATTCCTTCCTGAGGAGACAGACACAGTTCTCTTCCTTCACCCTTCTTCCCAGTCACTGCCTGCTTTACATTCTCCTATGTTTTTCCCTTCAGCCTTGCTTCTTTTCCTCTTCTTCTCCAGCAGATATTCTTGATCCCCACACCTGTTTCACTTCTTCTTTCCTCCAGGGCTCACAGGACGCTGTGAATTTCCTTTCCTTAGGCTCCAGCACCGGGCACTCTGCACTTAACAGTTCTTCTGCCCAGGAGGTTGCATGTATAATCTCTTCCCTGCGAGAGAGTCCCTGAATCCCATAGCTAACAGACCTTTCCACGGTTCTTCTAGGTTTAATATCAGTGATTAATTCAGTACTTGCTATGTGCCAGGCCAGTTCTAACCACTTTACAGAAATTAACTCATTTGATCTTCATAACAATCTCATGAGATAGATAACCTTCTTATCATCAGCCCCATATACAGAAGAGGAAGTCAAGACATGCGAAGATTAACTTGTTCAAGCTTAAACAGCTAAGATTTGGAGGAGGCAGGACTTCAAACCAAGAGGTTGGCTCCAGAGTTGCTCCAGAGCATCTCACAGCATCAGCTGTGTCTGGGTCCTTGCCCTGAATCGCAAACTGGATTTGCTTCTTCCCTTTCCTCACTGGTTTCTCTTGGGAGCCCATTCTTACTAAACCCCTTACATACAAACTCTCATCTTAGTGGCTGATTCTGGGGATCCCACCCTAATACACCCTCCAAAATTCACCCCAAGGGTTACCACAACTAATCACTTGACATATAGAAAGGATTTTTTTCTTGTTGGGTTAATTTATTTACTCAGGTAAAAGATTCCCCTTAGAAAAATGAACATAATTTCCTGAAACTGAAGCTGTGCTAGAACACCCAGGATGATGATAATGATGATGATGTTGATGAGGACAGTGAGAAACCCTTTTTAAAAAAAACACTGTGCTAAGTTCCTTAGATGCATTGTTTCATTTGCCCATCAAAAAGATCCTCTGGGCATGCTGCTATTATTTCATTTTAAAGCTCAGGAAAGTGAGTCTCTCAGAGACTTAGCTGTCAGTTGTTGCAACTATTCTGGTTGCAAGGTCTCCCATTCCACCATAATGAAGACACCTGCCCTCTCTCCTAATCATTATCATATTTTTAGCTTCCAATATAATGTCTAGTCAAAACCTCAAATTTGCTATGACTGTTATCTGAATTCATCATCCCCTTCCTGTCCTACAGATCCACTCAGGCCATTGCTCTCTTATTTGGCTCCTTTGACTCATGGCCCGTCCCCCCAATCTGAGTTATGCTGGTTTGTTCTGTTGTCCTAACTCTAGGTCCTCTCCCTTCCTTTCCAAACCTGGTTTTTCTTTCATTTTTTCAACTCCCTCAACAGTTCTCCAAGGGGTCTGATCCTCATTGCACATGTGAAGACTCTGAGGCCCAGCTGCTGAAGCATAATGCTGGAAGCACACAGATGATTAGGAACAGGGTCAAGACTAAAACCCCAATCTATCTGGCTCCAAAGCCCAGGCCTTTTCTATCACAGCAGTGTGTCACATAGAGCAAGTCTGGAAACATGTGAATCTCCTTTTCATGCAGTAAGAAATCATTTTACATAATTCAGTAACTCTACGTTAAACAACAGTGTACTAAGGAATTATTCCCTTTCAATTTTCTTTCAATCCTTTTAAATAGATGGAAACAGTCCAGTTTGTTGCTAAAATATCATTACTATTTCCCTAGCACTTGCTAAACTTCCTTTTCAACAAAGAAGGAGCAGGCCTCAGGCTCAGGACCTTGGCAGGCCACAAAATCTAGCTAGAATTTACTAACATTGTTTCATTTTCATGATCACCTTCTATTTATGGCAAATGACACCACTTTCCTGGTTGGAGTGATATAAGACTTTCTTTAAAAATAAAAGTATTTGAGTTTTAAAAGTGAGTCATTGTCAACAAAAATGTTGAGTAAATAATTGACACACCTGCTGCTCAGACAGGCAGAAATCATGATGGTGAAATGTGGGGAAAACCACAACCAAGTTGTTTTGTTGGATGTTGAAAATTTTTGCTTCCCAACTCCATAGTGGTTTTTCATCTTCTCATTTTCTCTGCACTGATGGGCTTGCTCATTTTAGAGCCAGAAGACCCTCAGATGTCACATACCCCAACTTTCCATTTCATGGTTGGAGAAATTAGGGCTCAAAGAAGGTGGCATATTTAAGCTTACTCAGAACATTATAACTGTTCAGGGACCAGCATCTGGGTCTCCTGATCCTCTATCCGTACTCTCTCCTCTGTTCCAAATCATCTTCATCACATACAGTTCATTAACATACACGAAACAGACCAAGAAACCCTCTCAGTTTCTGCAAGGTCATTAAACACTATTCCTTAAGGCATCCGCTACATTGTACATGATTTAGTTTGTCTCTATGTACCATCGTTGGAAGAACTGGGGAAAGTAGTCATTCAAATAATTTGCTGTAGGATTTAATTCTCTCACAGAACCCCAACTGAGAACAGCTGCTACAATGTAGCCCCTTTGAATGACTGATTCTCTTCAGGCCAAGGAGGGCTTCCTCTGGCCAACTGAAGTCTCTCCTGCTTTAATTTAATGCATCTTCCTTTGTTCAGTCCCCCTGATATGTGGAGAATTTATTAACATGTCTCTCATAAAACTCTAGCACAGCAGGAAATTAAATTCACCTAGTATAATCAGCTGTTCAGAAAGCTTTGCTGGTAGCCCTGCACTGCTTTATGGTTGCCAAGGTGATTGCAAATTGATTGTTTGATGACTTGTTCTAGGATCATTCCAGGTATTGATGTTACGTTTGGACATTCACAAGCCCAAGCATGAAAAGAAGAGAACTGCCGTGATGGCCTGGAGATGATTCATGTGAACTTGAAGAGAATCCCCCAAAAACTTAAGGATGAGTCTTGGGAAAGAGACAGGAGACTTGTGTTAATGGCCTCAAGGGGGCAGACTTAGGATCCATGGATAGAAGCTATAAGATGAGGATTTCAGTTTAAATCTGGATAGCTGGAGAAATATATACCTAAGAAAGGGCTTGGCAAGATGGCTCTGTAAGAGTTTTGGTGGATGAACTGCGTAAAGAGCTGACTAGACTGTGAGATGCTTCATTCAAAAACCACTAACACACCATCCAGCCCTATAATTCATTGATAATGGTAATTTTCAGAATCATTCTTCTTTCCTTTCTAAGGATTCAAGTTACGTTTCTTTTTTTGATTATTTTTCACAGCAAGTCAACTTAAGAATAAATGACTTGTTATCTACATTCAAAGGGTCCTTTCACAGATATGGCCTGATAAGACAAATATGCTGTTTTTATATACATTTTGATTCAAAATAATATAACAATAATAGCTATTGCATTTCCAAGGCATCATGTTAAGCATTTTACATCATTTTATCTCATTTAATACAAATCTAATGAGATAATACAAAACAGAGGTAATATTAAACATCGATGTTTAGAACAATCATTTAGAAAGAAATCTACAAATGTTTCTCTTTTCAAAAGATCATAAACATGAATGGCATCTTACCTAAGCCAAGACCCAGGATAAGATTCTCCTAAGGGATCCAGTGGTTGGTGGGAGGGATAATTCTCTGGCACCACAGAGCCTTACTCCTGGTAGGTAAATCAAAATGTGTTTCCTCCTGTTTGGCAGGCAGGAAAAGACAAATCAGTGTCTTAAAGGACTGACAAAAGATGTAATTAGACACTATCAATCACCATAAAAGAGCCTGCTTTTTCTTATATCAGATAAAGGTGCATTTAGTCTACTAAGAACTTCCCAATTCAACTGAAACATTAACTCCCTAAGCCCTGGAGCACAGTAAGCAGTAATAGTCCAGCTCCCCTGCTGGGAAATGAAAGGGCAGCACAGCACGGGCAAGAGAATAGCATTTGTCACCTTGGACTTCTCAGTCCTGCCTTTCAGTTTCTTCAGTTGTAAGCTGAGGGGAATAAAGTAAACTATTAAACTCTTTCCCTTTCCAACTTTTTCTAATCCTATGATCCTAAAAGGAGTCCAGGAGAAAAGACTCTTGGTGAGAAGACATCATCTTGAAATTGCTACCGGTCCGGTGATACAGCGGAGAGAGAAATAATACGTACGGCAAGGCTCATGGGCAAGGGCTGGGACTTCTTAGTTGGCATAAGCAGTTTTCCCTTCTAGATTTAGCGTTTGTGGATTTTTTAAAAAGGTACTTCCCAAAATATTCAGAGTTAAACTTTGGAGTGACTTGTGTGTATATCTAAATGATCAATTAGTGTTTGTTCTTAAAGAGTTTTTGTTGTTGTTGTTGTTCTTTTTTTGCATCTGAAGGTTAAACACTATGCTTATTTATTCCATAGTTTCATAAACAGGAAGGAGGTTTTAAATGACTTGGTTCCACAATTCAGGGTGGATGTATATTTAAAGAAACCTTGTTGCATAACAGATACTGCCTCTTCCTAAAATGCATCACACCAGAGCCAATTTTGGAAATCACAAATAAGAGGTGGGTATATTTTGAAAACTGTGTGAACATAATAGATCCTTAACTAATATTTGTGGCTGTTAGGGAAAATATTTGTTTTTTAAAGCATCTGTCTTGCCAAACCAGTTTCTGCTATTGAAGGAGATTAAAGAGGACATGTAGGTTAAATTCTGTTTCTGAGATTAACTTCTAGGGTAAACACCCAATTTACTTCTGTCCTAAGGTATTTTATTGTTCTGGTACAGAAAACTAACCAACAGTATACAGTAAACTGAGTAATTTATATAAAATTAATTTATAATCCATATTTGCGTGGCATTTATATGTGTAAAGCACTCTCAAATTTATTATTATTTTATCATTTGATTCTTACTCAACCCAATGGAAGTGACTTTATTTCCCCCTTTAGAGATGGAGCAAATTAGTCTCCATCTTTGTGATTTGCCTAGGAAAGTGAGTTAGAAAACTCCAAGACAGGTGGATCTGGAACCTGAGTATTCTAATTCCAATTGCAGCTTCTTCCCTATCCTCCATTCCTTTCTGCTTGTATCCATGCAGCACATTGAAAAGATTCAAAGAGGGGTTTTAGAATCAGACAAACCTGGATTCAAGTCCTGCTCTGGCACTACTGGCCATGTGCCCCCAGGAAAGCTATTTGAGTGTCATTTGTGAATTAAGCTAAAAATAGTAACATCTGCCCTCCCAATGGACTGTGGGAAGGATTAAATGGACTAACACATGAAAAGCCCATAACAGAATGTTCCATAAATGTTAGCTATTGTTATATTATTATATAACTACAAAGTATGTTTGGTTGCACTGCTTGAAATACTTTGTTTTTCAGAAACCACTAATACATGTGAAATCAAACCCTGAAAATTAATTTATTCTTAGCAGAAAAATCATACATCAGATGCCAAAGGAAAGTATTTCATGTACAAAGACCTTAGTTTTAAGGCTTGGTATGATTTTTTAAAAGACATTTTTACTCACACATCACAGAATCCATCCAAAGGATGCAATCAGTGGCTGTTGGTATAATCACAGAGCTGTGCGTTCATCACCACAATCAATTTGAGAACATTATCATTGCTCCAAAAAGAAAAACCCCAACCCCTTATGCTCCCCTAATAGTGACACTTAGCATTGCTATGTTACATTAGTTACAACTGATGAAGGAACATTACAATATTACTGTTAACTATAGTCCATGGTTTACATTAGTTGTATTTTTCCCATATACCAACCTATTATTAACACCTTGTAATAGTGACATACATTTGTTCTAGCTCATGGAAGAACATTCTTATATTTGTACTATTAACATCATCCACAAAAGGGTTCACTATGTTATACAGTCCCATGTTTTATCCTCTGGCTTTCCTTCTAGTGACATACATGACTCTAAACTTCCCTTTCAACCACAATCGCTCCCACAATTCAGCACTGTTAATTACTCTCACAATAATGTGCTACCAACACCTCTATCCTTTTCCAAACGTTTACAATCAAGCTTATTAAATGCTGCACAAATTAAGCATTGCCTCTCCATTCTCAACCCTCATTCTGTCTCCTGGCGGTACGATTTTTTAATGCAATTTGATTAAGATATACTCACATACCATATAATCCATCCAAAGTATACAATCAGTGGCACACATTGTCATCATATAATTGTGCATTCATCACCACAGTCAATTTTTGAGCATTTTCATTACTTGAAAATAAAGAGAAAAAATATTTTTTAAAAATATAAAAATAAACAAAAGAACACCCAAACCATCCCTATTGTTTCTATATTTTTTGTCATTATTTTATTACTTATCTGCACATACACTGGTTAAAGGGAGTGTCGGTTACCAGGTTTTCACTATCACATGGTCACATGATAAAAGTTATATAGCTATACACTTATCATCAAGAACCAAGTCTACTGGATAACCATTCAACAGATTCAAGTATTTCCTTCTGGCTAGTCGAATACACTAGGAACTAAAAAGGAATGTCTATATAATGCATAAGAGTAACCTCCAGAATGACCTCTCTACTCTATTTGAGATCAATCAGTCCCTGAAATTTTATTTTGTTTCTTTTCTTCCTTTTGGTCAAATGGCATTCTCAATTCCAGGATACCAGAGCTAGGCTCATCCCTGAGAGTCCTGCCCCTCTTTGCCAGGGAGACTTACACCCCTGGGAATCATGCAGGGGGAATGGGTAAAAGTTTATTTGCAGAGTTGGCTGAGATAAAAAGGCCACATCTAAGCAACAAAAGTTCTCTGGGGGTGACCCTTAGGCATAAATGTAAGTAGGCTTAGCTTCTCCTTTGCAAGAATAAGTTTCATAAGGGCAAGCTCCAAGATCAAGGGCTTGACTTATTAAACTGAGATTCCCTAATGCTTGCAGGAATATCAGGAATTCGCCAGGTGAGGAAGTTTAATATTTCCACATTTTCCCCCAGTCCTTCAAAGGGACTTTGCAAATACTTTTTTATTTTCTGCCCAGAGTACTCTGGGGTGCATTGCGGTATCATATTAACCTGTGCAGAATAACAAGATCTCATTCCCCATTCTAGGTTTCATACAACCATGTTGCTTAAATAAACTGACCATACAGGTTATATTAGAAAGCATGCTCCAGAGAATATAAATTTTGTACCAAATAAACATCTCTTAAATAACAGTCAAAACTCAGGAATAGATGTGACAGCTGTAAGAGTTTACAATCTACAGACCTTTACAACAAGCCTCGCTGAACACTCTGCTCTCCTGCGTCATTGATTGCCTAATCTCTGTCCACATTCTATCCCTTGGTACCTATGCTCTCAAATTCACTCTTCAGCATTTGCTCATTAAAGTAAATTTATATTAGTGAGGCCTTACAATATTTGCCCTTTTGTTTCTGGCTTATTTCACTCAACAAAATGTCCTCAAGGCTCATTCACCTAGATGCATTCCTCACGACTTTATTCCTTCTTGCAGTTATTCGATATTCATCCATCGATGTACCCTTAGGCCACGTCATTCATTCGCTGCAAATCGTGAATACTGCTGCCATAAGCACCAGTGTGTGAATGTCTACTTGTGTCCCTGCTTCCAGTTCAGTGGTATGATTTTTTTAAAAGAATAATTATCTTTTGCTTTCTATAGTTTCAAAATGTTCATTATGTTAACGCATTCTAAATGGTTTGTACCATATGAAATTGCCATTTTTGAAGTTAGAAATGTGTGATTAGTGGCAAGTTCAAATGGTTCGACACAGATTAACAAACTATGAGGCAAGTGAAAGGTTTGTTGCTGCTGTTATTTTGTTTTGTTCTGGTTTGTTTTTAGTTGCAATGGGGATTACTAAAGAAGTTGACACTGAAATGACAAGTATCCCATTTTCAACTCATTTCCATTCAAACAGATAGTGAGGGAGTCCCAAGAACTAAAAACAAAAGCATAAAACTTTTCTTCCTCCATCCCAAAATACATACATGAATACCCCAGGGAAATCCAAGGAGTAAAATTATGTCTCAATGCCTGCAAATTCCCAAGGAGGGCACCAAAAGTACTTGACAGTGAATGTGCTGAGGAAATCGGCATCTGTTGAAGTCACCTCCTGTGGTCTTGCCAAATGTTTGAAAGGGAATATGCTGTGTGTGTGTGTGTGTGTGTGTGTTTGTGTGTGTGTGCGCGTGTGTGTGGTTGGGGGTGGGGATGAGGGGGAATGTCATTTACATCTGCTTAGGTTGAAGGGGTTTTGTGAGTACCTGGACGAGGAGGTCCTCGTCTGCGTCGCTCTGCATACCTCCAAGCGAGCGTTTGGATCTGTTTACTTCTTTCTCTGTGTGTGTCCATGCTTTCGTGCCTCTGGGTAAATCTGTGTTTGTTTCTGGCCGCGCCTCCGTGTTGGACACGGTGACTTTGTGCCTGTCTGCTTCTGTGTGTGCGCGCGCGCGACTGTGCATGTCGGTGCGCTGGACGGGTGTGTCTCGGTGTCTGTGGTTCCGTATAAGTCTGAGCATGTCTGTCAGGGTGCCTTTGTGTCTGTATCTGCGTGTCTCGGTGGGCACTGTCGTCTGTGTTCCCGTATGTGGGGAGGTGCCTATGCGCTGCACAATGCTCTCAGACGTCGATCCGCACAGGCGCCCAGGACAGACAGGTAGCAGCCACACAAGAGCCGAAAGCTCCTGGCTCCACTGGTAAGCACGCCAGCCCCAGCTTTAGCCCTCTGGGACCAGCCCAGGGTAGCCTGGAGGGAGTGATGGCCCGCCCGCCGGGGAGCAGCTGGGCCCCGCCCGGACCAACCCCAAGAGCCGGCGAGCGAGGGGAGGGAAGGGGCGGGAAGGGGACGGGGGCCTCGCCCCTTCGGGGCTGCCCGCGCGCCATTGGCGGAAAGTTCTTGCACGTCATGGGAGGGCAGTTCCCCTAAAGTCCTGAGCACATAACGGACAGGGCGCACTCTGAGGCGGCTTCTGCAGAGCGCAGGCTGGGACTGACGGGCACGGCAAGCCCAGGGCACCCCACCAAGCTGAGTGTGCAGGACGCGCCCCAACCAGCCCACCTCACGGCTGCTGAATGAGGCTTCCGGGCGTCCGCTCGCGGTCCGCAGCGCCCCGCCGGAGGTCCGCCCGCTGAGGCGCGGCCAGTGCGCCGGCAGCCAGTGCACTCACCTGCCAGCCTGCGCGCCATGGGGCAACCCGGTAACAACAGTGTCTTCTTGCTAGCGCCCAATGGAAGCCACGAGCCGGACCACAACGTCACGCAGGAACGGGACGAGGCGTGGGTGGTGGGCATGGGCATCGTGATGTCCTTTATCGTCCTGGCCATCGTGTTTGGCAACGTGCTGGTCATCACAGCCATCGCCAGGTTCGAGCGTCTGCAGACGGTCACCAACTACTTCATCACCTCTTTGGCCTGTGCGGACCTGGTTATGGGCCTGGCGGTGGTGCCTTTTGGGGCCAGCCACATCATCATGAAAATGTGGACTTTTGGCAACTTTTGGTGCGAGTTTTGGACCTCCATAGACGTGTTGTGCGTCACGGCCAGCATTGAGACGCTGTGCGTGATCGCAGTGGATCGCTACTTCGCGATCACGTCACCATTTAAGTACCAGAGCCTGCTGACCAAGAATAAGGCCCGGGTGGTCATTTTGATGGTGTGGATTGTGTCGGGCCTCACCTCCTTCCTGCCCATCCAGATGCACTGGTACCGGGCCACCCACCAGAAAGCCATCAAATGCTATGCCAACGAGACCTGCTGTGACTTCTTCACGAACCAAGCCTATGCCATTGCCTCATCCATTGTGTCCTTCTATTTGCCCCTGGTGGTCATGGTCTTTGTCTACTCCAGGGTCTTCCAGGTGGCCAAAAGGCAGCTCCAGAAGATTGACAAATCTGAAGGCCGCTTCCATGCCCAAAACCTCAGCCAGGTGGAACAAGATGGGCGGAGCGGGCATGGACATCGCAGGGCCTCCAAGTTCTGTTTGAAGGAACACAAAGCCATCAAGACTTTAGGTATCATCATGGGCACTTTCACCCTCTGCTGGCTGCCCTTCTTCATCGTCAACATTGTACACGTGATCCAGGACAACCTCATCCCTAAGGAAGTTTACATCCTCCTGAACTGGGTGGGCTATGTCAATTCCGCTTTCAATCCCCTCATCTACTGTCGGAGTCCAGATTTCAGGATTGCCTTCCAGGAGCTTCTGTGTCTGCGCAGGTCTTCCCTGAAGGCCTGTGGGAATGGCTACTCCAACAATTCTAACAGCAAAAGTGATTATGCAGGAGAACAGAGTGGATATCACCTGGGGCAAGAGAAAGAAAGTGAACTGCTGTGTGAGGACCCCCCAGGCACAGAAGACTTGGGGAACTGTCAAGGTACTGTGCCTAACGATACCACTGATTCCCAAGGGAGGAATTGTAGTACAAATGACTCACTGCTGTAAGGCGGTTTTTCTACTTTTTAAAGACCCCCTCAGAAAAAAAAAAAAAAAAAAAAAAAACACTAAAGAGACTATTTAACTTGAGTGTAATAAATTAGAATAAAATTGTATAGAGAGGTACAGGAGGAAGGACATCCTTCTGCCTCTTTTTTTATTTTTTTAAACTGTAAAAAAGAGAAAAAATATTTGAGTGATTATTTGTTTCTTGTACAGTTCAGTTCCTCTTTGCATGGAACTTTTAAGTTTATGTCTGATGGGCTTTTGTCCCAGAGGACCTGGATCTGCTATGTTATGACGACTTTTCTGTGTATCTACCTCATTGGCCAAGTATTAGGGGTGAAATATTGCTGCTGGTAATTTGTATCCGAAGGAGACTTTCCTTCCTGCACCCTTGGACTTGAGGATCTTGAGTATCTCGGACCTTTCAGCTGTGAACATGGACTCTCCCCGCTCCTCTTATTTGCTCAAACGGGGTATTGTAGGCAGGGATGTGAGGGGCAGCTTCGGTTGTTTTCCTGAGCAAAGTCTAAAGTTTACAGTAAATAAATTGTTTGACCATGACTTCATTGCACCTGTTTCTCCAAAACCCCTTCACAGGAGTGTTATTGTCTCCCCCACTGGAAACCTCAGGTAACTATTTGTCATAACTGTCTAGTGACTTAATGCAGAATGATATGAGAATGACATGTGCTGATTGCTTAACCCTTTCGTTTGCCTTTGAATCTGCTGCTGCTGCAGACCTTTTCTTTCCTAACATTTGTGCCCCAAATCAGTTCTGCCTGCTTCTGGCATAGCTCAGCTCGTCCTACAATTATTATTCTGTTGGTTACATCAGAAACACTGACTCATAGAAACGGAGTTATGAGCATATGTTCTTTCCCTCTACACACCCCCCACCACCCACCTTCCAGTTCCACTTGTTTAATAACTGCTTATATTTATATCTTTGCCATATTTTATAGTGGAGATCTTTGTACTGCATCAGGACTTGGCATTTTAAGGATGAATAAGGAAGATTTCTTATGAAAAAGCAACCCAAACATAGCCCCATGATTCCAAGGGAAAATAAAGGGTCATTGCTTACAGGGAGAAAAAGCTGGAAAATAACTGATGAGTACCTAATGACCTAGAAATAGGGTTTTTAACCCCCTCCTCCCTCTTTTCCTCTCTTTCTCTCTCCTCCTTTCAGCATAAACCAAGGTTTCTCAACCCTGGCAATGTTGACATTTTGGACCAGATAATTCTTTGTGTTCTTTGTGGTGGAGGCGGGTGGTGGTGGGGGCTGGCTGTCCCATGCATTGTCGGATGTTGAGCTGCATCCCTCTGGCCTCTACCCACGAGCTTCCAGAGTCCTGATAATCAAAAGTGTCTCCATACGTTGCCAAATGCAAAGTCACCCCAGTTTGAGAACCACCGGTATAAACTTTTAAAATTGAAACAGATTTTTAGATTCTAATCCACCACATTGTTTTGGGTGGTTTTTCCCAGTTCACCCAATTGGTGACAGACCCTAGGCCAGTGTCTCTTTCCACTCCATGATGCTGCCTTCCGAACTTACTTTCCTGTTGCCCTGGTACTGACTGTGAGACGTTAAGACGGCCTGTATAGAATCGTGTGGGAGGGTTCATTACCGCAGGCGAGGGCTACGGGCCGTTCCTGCATGTTAGTGGAGAGATTATAATACTGCTAAGAGGTATAGGAGGGAAAATCACAAAAGTAAACACATTCCCTCCCACCTCCCTGTGGCCTCGCCCCCACCCCGTTCTATTTTTGCCTGGGTGTCGCAGCCAGGGCTTGGCTCAGGTTGGGTGAGGTGGATCGTCCTCCCTAGCAACACCAGGCTGGAGGATTCATGGCCATTTCACTCACTCATGAAGCTGACTCCATATCTCTCTTCCCTTCCGTCCCAGCCACGGTCCCCAACCAGAACAGCATCAGCCTTTTCTGCTTCCTGTCAGCTCGGTGACAGGGTGCCTGGGTGAATACTGAGCTCTCAAGAGAAGGTTAGGCAAGCCTGAGTATTTGGAACGTACCCTGAAAAACTGGAGAGTGTGTGCCATACAGCACTTTTTTCCTCCAAGGGCTCTCATCCCTATTACCACTTCTCTAGCTCCTACTCTCAGTGCTACTCCCCAAGATGCAGGCAGTTTCTGCAGCTGATTTCATACCCCCCATAGCCTCCCAGTGTCTTAGACTTGCAAGAGCCCATAGACAGCATTTAATATCTGAAGAGACCACCCAAAGTAAGAAGCCAAGGATGTCTGCTAGAGTCAGGGCTACCTTCAAGCAAACCACTCCAGGAACTGGTGGATTCTCTTGAGTACATTGTTGTTGAATTCTGCTCTCACCCTCAGTCATGGACGTGTTTCCCTGGAAGCTGTAATGCACCGAGTTCATTTCAGTGGATGTTTTTATGCTTTATAGTCCTTAATATAAAATTCAGGGAATCAGCAAATAATCTGAAATAAGGAAAGAGAAAGAATTGTTCATTTTATTCAGCAAGAATCCAGCAAAATATCCTCTGTATTTAGCAAAGCTGGGAGATTCCTTAATTCTTTGACTTGCCAGAATTGTCAACCTACTTCAGGTAGAAGTGTCCCATAGCCTTGTTTACGAAATACTGGAAATTTTGGCCATCATTTGAAAGTCCCGTGGACAATAAATATTAATAAGATCAATGTTGTATGTATGCTCTTTTGGTTAATGTAATTTCAGTTTAACCTACACATGTTAATTCAGGTTCCCAGCTAAAAGGGAATTTTAGCCATTTTCTGATCCTTTTAAGAATATTTTATATAGAGGAATTTGATTGGCTCTAAGGGTATTGATAAGCAAGAGTGCTTTAAGCATTTGTCAATCCCTTGTTTCCTAGCTCCTTTCGTTTTGCTTTGTTTCTCTTTGGGAGCTTTTCTTGGTGTCTCTCTGTCTCTCTGTTTGCTGACAGTTTGGTTATATAAGGCTTGTGCTGAATTCATCATGATAAAGTTTTCTTTGCCTGGACAGGAAGTTCTGTGAGTCTGTCAAATGAGAACCTTATCCTGAGACACAGGCTGACAGGTGTGTATAGTGACAGGACAGGGTGGACCTCCGAGCTGAGATAATCACTGGGGGAAGGAATCTGGGGAGAAGAGGGGGCTGGGAATAGGAACTGTCCTTACAGAATGCTTAGACTGTTTCTGATGGAGAACCTACTGCCAAGTGGAACCTAGACCAGAATCCATCGGAGAGGGCATCGGGGTGGGGGGTAGGAGAGTTTTTGTGAAGCTCTCATTGTTTGCAGCATGAGAAAATTATAGGCTTCGGCCTTTGTCTTTCACAGCATAATATTAAAAGTGATAAACAGATGCCTTTTATGGAATGCTTACTAAAATGCCAGATTCTGTGCTAGTCACTTTTGGAGCATGATGTCACCTTCACAACCTTATGACATAGGTAGCATAATTATCCCTATTTAACAAATGGGAAAGGTTAAGGAACTTGCCCAAAGCCCCACAACCAGCTAGTTGCAGAGTCAGAACTGGAACCCAGGTCTGTGTGATTCCAGTGCCCGCAGAGCCTAGCACACATGCAAACCAGGAAGCAGCACGAGGCTCCTTATAATCTGTGGCAAAACAAGTGTAAGAACTGGAAATTTTGAGAGAAGAGGGAGAATGCTGTGGGTTGGGGCGTGGCAGAATGTTCCCTGGAAGCATGTGACTGACGGCAGGGTTGCTGGGGACTGGGACAGGAAACCAACCTCTGAAGTGCCTCCTTTGCCTGTCTGAATCTTCACTTTGTCTGTTCATCAGAGGATCAGGCCAAATTAAAAAGAGGATATGAAACTAAAATGAGCACAGCAGGGTAAAGCAGAAACACAGGCTGCCTCACACCCTGGCAAACTAATTCTGGCTTCCAAATTCGGGAAGGCCTCCCCGTAAATCAAGCAGATAGCTGGGCCTTATGGGGAATTTGTCAGGACTGGGTGGCACTAGAGGTGTGCCTTCCATTTGGAGCTAGCAGCTCCAGAAAGGGAGGTGAATTTCTGACAGCAGGGAGCAAGGAGGGTTAATCAACTTTGAATGATACTTTTCCATGACAGTATAACCTGTACTAAATTCAACTCCGTGCTAATTGCTACTTCACTGACAGTGCAAATATAATTTGAAGGAGGAATTTTTGAAATACCTAAGGGAACAAACTTCTCAAGCACTTTCAAGAATTTGAGAAATACTGGTGCCTTGTGAATATTAAGTGGCAAGGTAAAGTGAACGGAGCCCTGGATTGGAGCGCATACAACTAGGATTCAGATCTCAACTCAGTGTCTCTCACTCACTGAAGTTGAGTGAGATAGTTTTCCTCAGTGGACCTCAGTTTGCTCATCAGTAAAATGATGAGGCCAGTGCTGGTGGTCTCTAAGCCCCCCTCAGCTCTGAATTTATGTCGCCCTGAATTTAGAAGCTAATTAGAGACAGAAGTTTATATTTCTAATTTGAGCTGAAGACATTTGTAATATAAATAATGGTTGACTATCCTGGGGATGTTCAGTCTGCAGAAGAGAATGTGGGGAGGAAGGACGATTTTGTAGATGATAACTGCCTGCAAATAGTTTAGGGAACATCTGGGGAAAAGGAGCACAGCAGTTCTTTGTGAATAACAGAGGGCAAACAGAAGCTTACAGGGAGGCAGTTTCCAGTTCAGGTGTCAGAAGACTTTTCTAATAGTAAAATAGGTTATCTTTCAGAATAGTGACCCTCCTGTCATTGGAAGCATCCAAGAGCAGCCGAAATGAAGCTCTGTGTGGGATGAAGCGCAGGGGTTCCTGCACTAAGCAGAAGGAAACTGGATAAGGCTTCTTCCAAATCTGTGATTCTATAGACCTGAATGTCCTTAAAAAGTATTCAGATTGTTCCCTAATCCCAGCTGTCCTTCTCCCCAATTCCTCTGGATTGCAGAGGTTTTACTGCATTCCCAAATGGGAAACCTCCCGGGGAAATCAGGATCTCAACAGTTCTTGGTTGTGTGGGGAAATCCAGAAATAGAGCAATAAGGTTAAGCAGTTTTCCAAACTATTAGACCTTTTCATCAGCTGCTCTTCCCATGCCTTTTGCAAATGACCTACTAACTCCCAGAGAGAGAATAATGAGAGCTGCAAAGTCCTCTCTGCAAAGGCTATTATATCCTTCTCCACCCTCGGATTCATTGCACTTCCTGTGGTCTTTCCGTCGCCCTCACAAGGCGGGAAGGAAGGGAGGCAGGACTCTGGCCAGCATGGAGCACTTTGAAGGGCTTTGGCTCAAGAGCCTGAAAACCTGGGATCTGCTGTGGTCCGGCCACCATCAGTTGGTAACCTCAGGCAGGTCACTTCTCTCTTCTGGGCCTCTGTTTCATCATCGCTAAGGAGGGATAATTTGGTTTATGTGAGTCCCATGTTTCCTTCTTTCTCCAAAATTCTGCAGGATTTCAGGATGTCTTTAGTGCCGCACATCCGGCTACATTATGTTTATTTTAAAATCATATATTTTTTCTTGTTAAAAAGGTAATATGCTTTGAAAAATAAAGGACAGAAAGAGATAATTCACGTGTTATGTTTACCATACATATGTAACCATTGTTAAGTTTGATGTATATGCTACAGTCTTTCTTCTAAGCATGGCTGTCTGTCCAAATGTGTATACATATATTTTTAAATAAGAAATGGGATTAGATTATTCATACTACTTTGGACCCACTGATAATACTTTTACAGATGTCCTTTAGATATATTTTATGCATAGTATGAACCAGATATCGTAATTCCTTCTGGTCTGTGGGCCTGACAGTATAGAAATGTTCAGCAGTTTTCTAATTTACGGTGCAAAAGAATCACCACTCCCAGAGAGACTGATTGGGAGGGCTAGGATGGGGCCCAGGGATCTGCATTTTAACAACTTGCCCCAGATATTTCCAGTGCAGATGGACCACTTTTTAAGAACACAGTTACAGAGACATAAACTTTGTAAATTAAACGGAATAGAACCCCTTGCTAGTGGATGAAAAAGATGCTTTTTATACTGTTTTTCTGAAAGTACACTTTCTGCACCTGGGTTCTAATCTGCCTTCAAAGCAGGGGAAACTAACCACTAAACTCCTAGACAGAGTTCCTTCTGCATTATTAAATGCCTCCAACCAAGCCTGTTGATGTGTATTAAAATAAGTTTATTCAAGCCATATAGTGGCCAGTACCTCTTCTTTGAAAAGTGCAACAGTAGGTCTCTACTCTGATAGAGCAACTCGGGTGATAACAGCACTGGCTACCAGCAACAGAGGGCTTACTAAGAGCTAGGCATGGCATTTAGCAATTTTCGTGCATGATCTCATTTAATACTCACAACAACTCTGTGAAATAGGTACTATTATGCTTGTCTCCCTTTTATAAATAAAGAAAGGGAGGCTCAAAGAGGTTAACTAAGTTGCCCAAGATCACACAGCCCATTGGAGTGGCCCAGGCATTCCAGGCCAGAATCCTTATCTTAGCCACCCATATAAGCTGCTCAGCCTTCTGTTTGAAACCAGGTAGGAGAGGAGGAGGGAAAAGATAATGAAAGGAAATGTTTAATGCTTGCATTCATTTTATTCTCCAAGGATTCTTTTCAGAGAGTCCTGATTAATTTCTGACCTTTGGGACTCAGGGACAGCCCCATGCTATATCTAGGCAGTTTGTGACCAAATATAAACTAGAAAGCCAGATTGCACTTGGGTCGGCAGCACGGTGCCTTTCAGCTTTATGCAGCAGGGTTTAAGTGAGCATCCGTTGCCTGGTGGGAGGGCAAAGGGAGGTGCCTGGAAATAGCACATTGGTTTGCACTGACTGAGTCAAATCACCACTTTCAGGTCAGGAAACTCCTGACATCTGGAAATAGGGTGGTCACCTCTTTTCTCTGTCCAGGTCCGTGTCAGCAATCAGAGATTTCGAATCTCAGAATAGCAGGTCAGGAAGGACCCAGAAAGAACCCGTAGCCTCCTTACACTGACCAAGAAACCCAGGCTCTAAGAGAGTGGGGTCACCCAGTGAGGCAGTCCAGAGGCCAAGAGAGTACAGGCTCTCCTGGCTTGCTTTATTTATTTATTTTTCCAGTGCTGTGAGGGGAAGGCTGGGGTTTCTGAATGAGTTCATTTATCCAGGAAGAGAAAACCGTTCTTAAAATCACTGTGGCAACATCCATGACAAAGCAAAATCTGAGTCAAAGGGAACCCCCACTTTCTTTTCAACCACACCATATTGGTTTTGCAGCCGAAAGCCTTCTGCCCAAAGCCACAACTGCCTTTGTCTGGGGATTTTCCTTTCTTGTCCCAATTCTCTCTCTTTATTCTACTGCCTACTTTTTCTCTTTGTAAAAATCCCTTTAGATGTTTCTAAATGTTGCTGACTATCCTGACAGCGCTGTTAGTGGTTGCTTTTTTAATTAATTTGCTTTTTTGAGAGGGTGCCCACAGTTCTCATGGTACGTATTGCAACAAGAAACCAATCTGTTCACAAACATTCAGATTTCCCTTCTTGTTTCATTACCCACAGTGGCTCCATAAAACCAGATGCTCACCTAGCACCCTCAGCCTAAAAGAACTGAGGCTCAGACTCAAGGACATGAGCTTGCCAACCCTAGAAATCTCTTTTTAAAGAATTAGGGAAAGTTAGTGGCATCAATTTAGATCTCAATTTCTTGTAATTATTTAATTTTATTTTATTGCAGTAGACACCAGACTTTACGGAGCACAAAAATGATTTGGGGAACTTCTGAGAAAATGCCCATTCCTGTCCTCTGTCCCCAAGATTCTGACCTAGCGTGATTGTGGTTGGGGTCCAGAAATCTGCATTTTTGCCACAATTTACCCCAGAGGACTGTGAAACAGGTTGTCCAAGGATCATGAATTGAAGACACAGAGATCACACTGTCTTCCCCTCTGCACCCTTCCTACTCAAGAGCACAAAATGTGGGAATGTGTGGAATGGGCCCAAGCAGCTACAGGCATTTGCACAAACGATTGCTCTTTCAAGTAAATGGAATCCCACATTTTCTGTGTTACCAAATAGAACAGTACAGATGAAAACAATTTGTAAATGACCAAACATTACTATAAAAGAGGAAAGTGCTAATATGGTGTCTTAAGCTATTACACCCTTAATTAGAAACATCTTTTGGGACAACATGACATCTACAGTTACACCCACCAATAGCATCACTGTCACCTGGTCCCACACTGCCTGCATTTTAGATGAGGACATAGCACAGGAAGCAAAAGAGATTTTGCTGCAGGGCTCAGCTCCTGTAGCAGGCTCCTTCCTCCACACTGCCCTGCCTTGGATTATAAGTCAAATCAAGCTATTGTCTATATGCATTTATTTGCCTAATGTACATAAATCCTCCCACTTAGAAATCTGAGCAAAGCACCCGCCCTGCTGCAGAGAAGAGTATGATTCATGCATATATATATCCACCTCCACAGGTGCACATACCCAAATAAATACACATACATAGACTTTTACATTGATGCCTACACCCAGATCAACACAAACACACATACATGCATTTTCATATAGGTATATATGCATATCTAGGTTTTTTTTTGTAGACTCCCTTATGAATAGGTGCACACACATAGGACACAAACATACTCAGACCTAAACATTCTCCCTTAGATGTACGTATACACACACAGGGATTCCTAAGCGCATTTCTGTGTGTTCCAAATTAGCAAGCATCCCATACCTTGTAATCATGGTCACACTGACACCTAAGCACACACAGGGTCACATGCTGAGTCCTCTTCCTATGTGAGCCTATGCGTGCTCGATTCAATACAATTTACTAGATTCCTATTACATGCAAGGGACTGTTAGGTGCTGAAGATTAAGAGGTCAACAGAAACAGTTTATCTTTGCCCTTACTGAGTTTATATGTAGTAGGGGATACAAATAATAATAGTAATAAACCATGCAGAATTGCAACTAGGTAGGTGTTGTGAAGGAGATACATGGCCTTTTGAGGGAATATGACCAGTTCTGAGAGGACAGAAGAAACTCCCCAAAGGAAGTAAGGCTTCAGCTTATAGTTGAAGGATAACCAGATCATTTCTAGAAAAAGAGGAGGTAAGAACATGCCACTCAGCAAGAACTTCATGTGCAAAGGTCCTGGGGCGTAAGGAAACTTTGTGCATAGGAAGGACTGAGTGAAGACCAGTGGGGCTGTTGTGCAGGGAAGGAGAGTGTCGCAGGGTACAAGATGAACCTGCAAGAGGCAAGCAGGGGCCACACCATGAAGGACTCTTAGGCCACTTTAAGGATTTGGGTCTTTATCCTAAGAGCACTTAGAAACCATTGATGTGTTTGCAGCAGAGGTCAGAATTGTATTTTGAGAGAATCTCTCTGAACATATGCCTGCACATACAGAAGTATTCTCCATAGATAAGTTCAGACATATGAGTTCATATGTACATTTGTATGTGTTTTCTTAAAGATGTGTATTTACATAGAAGTATTCACTTGCAAACACTGCCTCCCAGGGCACACCCCTGTGTATTTATATGCCCATTATATCTAAACCCACAGGGCACCAGGAGGCGTAGAAACACCTTCCTCGCTGGGTGCCATCAGGTCTAAGCCAGTCCTTGGGACTAGGACCAGGGTAGGGATGTATTGGACACACATCCTTTGCCTTGGAGCTTGCTCTAGCTATGATGCTTGTCCTCATGCATGTGCCTCCAGCCAGAGAGGCTCTGTTCCCCCTCCTTGTCTCTGAGCATCCAGTGACAAGGTGGGCTTTCTTCCAGAATGGGATCATTGACTATTCTTGGCCCAGGCAAGGAGGGGAGGATGGGCAGCCCGTGTTGCATAAAGATTGCCTTGTGCCCTCCCAGAGTTGTAAGCAGAGGCTCTGTCCAGCTCGGAGCTGCAAGTACTCTTTGCATAGAGTCGCCGAAAATACAGAGAAATAAATGCAAATAAAGATGGTACACCAGAGGTCTGCAGATCCTGGTGGGGACTGTGGTGAGGCTAGAAGTCATTATTGTGTATCATAAGCAACCACTACATGCAGCATGACACTGGAGAAAGAAACAGATGAAGCCCTGTGGGAGAGCCCTTTCAAGGCAAAGTGTCCATGTTCCTTACTGCCTTGGCACGGTAAATACATGTATAAACTTATTTACACATTAACAAATTTTTCTTGAGTGGGTGTAGCACCTTGCAACAGAGGAAGTGTCAAGTAATTTATCAGCCACAACAACACCCTGCATTATTTTCCCTCCAATGAAAGAAAATGTCACATATGTACCTTCTGCTCCTGTTCCCCAGCAAAGCCAGCAAGGGCTTTGGCCAGAGCCAGCTGACAGGCCCCAGGGAGATCAATAGAAACATTCACTTAGGATTAAAGGCTCACCAAGAGCCTTAACTCTTCTGGCAAAAAGATGTTACCAAGTGATTTTATGACATCCTAGAGACTCCTACCATAGAGATTTTATGTTTTCTAATATGGGCTTGGAAGATGTTTTCTTCTGTAATTAAAAGAAGTGTATAATGTAATTTGAATTTTGCTTCAGGTTGTGTAGGGGCCATCCTTCTTTTCTCCCAGTTGGGTGCTCTTTTATGCTATCCTGACAGCAAGCTATGGGATCCGTCAAGCAGCTGAAGACCATACAGTCGATCAGGTGGTCCCAGCTTTGGGCACTTTACAAAGGTCTTTTATGTCTGTCATTTTTTCTAACCCTCACAACAACCCTGAGGACAGTATGATTGTTCCCATTTCACAGATGACAAAGACTGAGGTCAAATGACTTGCCCACGGGCATAGAGCTAACACAGGGCAGGGTTGGGACTTGAACTTCATGCTCAGACTCAGAAAACAAAAGTTCTACTATGCTCTGCTACCCTCCTGGGACTTGGGACTTCTTGCTGTATTTCTTTGCCTTCTGCTGTCTTTTATCTTACATCCTCAGGGTTAACACTCCCCAGCCCTGAAGCCACAGCTGTCAAGCCACTGATAAGTGATTGCATGCTCCAGGGACTGTCTCCAGGATGCTTTAGATGGTGACAAACCCCAAGCTTGGGTGAGCTGATGTTGAGGGTGGGCAGTGGCAAGCTCTTTCAACTGTGGCTTGGAGCAGAAGATCCCAGCCTTTGGTGGCCCCGTTGCCAGTCATCGCACACACCACCACCATGGTGGGGCCAGGGGATCCTGTGTCCTGCTTCCCGTACCTGCCCTTCTGGCAGCTTGGGTCTCTTCTGAGGCCGTCCTTGTTCACTTTGCCTAATTCCTCCTGGATCAAGATGTTTCTGCAGAAGGACCTGGTGTGATCTGCCCCAAACCCACACCCATTGGAGACAGCCCAGCCTGCTTTTAAGGGCCAAGTCCCACACCTTGGTAAAAATTGCAGGCTCCAGGAAGTAGTTTTGCTCCTTGAAACAGCTTGTGTTTGGTTGAGATGTTTTATTTTAGTCATAGCAATTAGATGTTCTTGTTTTGCACACACATCTTCCACTAGAATTGCCTTCAGTGCAGATGAACAATGTATAACGGCTCTGGGAAAACTTAGTGGATGCCAGACCCAACAATGAGGAAAGTTTCCCTTGGCCATCTCTTCGCCTTGGAGTGTGAGCTTATCTGGTTTACTTAGCTTACCAGGGTATACCCTGGTATAGCAGTGGTATACTGGTATAGCAGTGGCCACGACAGACATGGTCCTTGCCTTTGAGTTTCTTACAGTCTAGTGGGGAAGACAGACAATGAAAAGGAATGATAAACAGAATTTGAATCTATTTAACTAGTATCGGTACTCAGAGAAACTGAAATATACTTATGAGCAGAGGTTGGTAAATTGGCTTCTAGATTTCACCAATAGATTCAGAAAGAAATCAGATAGCTATCAATCTCAGACTGGCCTTTAATCATTTATTAAAAAAAAAAAAGTAAGACAGTTCCCTTTAAAAGCATCTCAAAGAGAGGCATGTTGAAGATGACTTCAGAGGTTATAAATTGTCCCAGTCTTGGTCCACCTCTGGAATATTGTATCCAGTTCTGAGGACCACATTTTTCAAGGGAAGGGAACCATTTAGGACCCTAGTAGGGTTACCAGATTTAGCAAATAAAAATACAGGATACCCAGGTATTTACAATTCAGATAAGCGAAGACTAAATTTTAGAATAAGTATGTCCCATGCAATAGTTGGGACATACTTACACAAAAACAGTATTCATTATTCTCTGAAACCGAAATTTAACTGGGCCTTCTGTGTTTTAATCTGCCAACCCTAACAGAGGAAAAGAGCTAAGACAGTGAGAACCCTCAAAAGGAATGATTGGAGGAGCCTGGCTTTCTAGCTTGAAGACCATGATGGTAAGAGCTTACATTTGTGAAAGGAAGCATTTCCCAAACTGTGTTTCTAATAGTTTATATGGAAAATAGTAAAAAGTTACTCTTGGAGAAAAAAGAGTTTTGAGGTCAAAAGTTTGGGAAACACCACATAGTGTATCTCCCTTTTGGAGCCCATAGAATGCAGTAGCATAGCAAAAATTCTGAGCAGCCCTGCAAGGAACAAACCTGGTTGGCCTGGTTTAGCCTAGCATACCCATAGAGCTCCATTTGCTATTTACAGGGTTTTGTCTGTTTGTTTTGCTATGTTTAATTTACACAGGGCACCTATTGACATCATGCAAACTTAGTATTCTGTTAAGCATGCTTTGGGTAACACTGGTATAGAAAAGAAAAGTTATCTTCAAATATCCAGTATTGCTGGGTAGGAAGGAAGTGGACTTAGTCTTTGTGAACTACAGGGCAGATTTGGAGCCAATGTGCAGACATATCCAGGAGGCAGATTTTCGGCCCAACGTGAGGAATAGAACTTTCTGACAGTTAAAATAGTCTGAAAGGTAGTGAGCTCCCTGTTCCTAGAGATGTTAAAGCAGAAATGGAGTCAGGGACACTAGAGGAAACTCTTGCTCTGTGTAGGAAGTTCTCGGAGTCTGCTGTAAAAGGTGCATCCACATAAAACATGGAAGGGGCCTCCACCAGCAAATGTTCTTTATGATTTTGTCCCATGTTCTATCTCCTTTCTGAAGTCTAATCCACTGCTCCTTTATCCCCCTTTGGTATGTTCCCTTCACATCTATGGGATGAGCAAACCCGTGTCTTTTAAACATCTCGAGAAGATAAGTCCTCAAAATTTAATGATCTTTACTCTTGTCTGGTCTCTTCACAGCCTACCCCAGCTACCTTTGGTCTTGGCTGTTGGTGACCCCACCCCAAGCCTCTGGGAGGGGACTATAGACCTCAGGTGTAAACTAGGGCCCACAGCTGAACCTGGAGACCCAGCAGAGGATGGGTCCAGAGAAACCCTGGTCCTACAAGCCTGTAGGACTGAGGGACTGCCCCACGCCACGTCTGCATTCGAGCATTTGTCACCACTAACCTCAGGTTCACGGCATAATGGAGTCCAATAGAGTGCTCCATCCCAACCCTGACCCTTCCCGGGTCTGTGATCTGGAGGAAGTTGCTTTGCTTCTCTGAGCTCAAATTCTCTCTAATGAGAAAACGGGGATGATGATACCTGCTTCATAGTATTATGAAAATTAGAAGATATGAAAAGTGATAGGATATCTGAGATTTGCCATAAAATATTCTGGTTCCTTAGTATATAGGTAAAGATATAAATGAAACAAGATAAACCATTTATTAATAATTATGTAAACTGCGTTTTGGGTACGTACGTTATTTTTATTCTATTACCTCCAATTTTCAATGTCTTAAAAATTTTCCATAATAAAAAAGTTTCATAAAAAAAGATGAAAAGTGCATAAAGGACCCAGCTGAATGCCTGGTACGTAACAGACATTCAGCAAATGTTTATTTAGTGGATGACTGATTGTGATTTTACTATTATTGTAACAGACTTCCAAAGAAGTTAAAAGACTTCTTTAGAAATTAATTGATCAATGTGCCAAGATTCCAGGCTGCAGCCAATGAAATAAGCAGGAAATAGTCTAGATCTCTAACACCTTCCTTTTGAGAATAGGTGCTTGAGGTATGCATATTGAAGAACGCCATTTTCCTTCCTGAATCTAAAGACTTGGAGCACTGGACTTGGGAGCAGTTGCCTCGGTTTGTAGCTAAAGGAACTGTGACCTCCTCCTTTCTGAACTCCAGTGCTCATCTGATCTGTAAAGTAAAGGGTTGGACTAAAGTTGCTTCCAGTTTCAATGAGCCGTGCCTTTCAGTGAGGGCGGTGAACACAGATATTTAAATAATGCTGCTCAATGAAAGAAAGCCCTCACCACCCTAAAATGATGTGTGTGTGTGTACGGGAGACACCCAGTATACAATGTGCTTTGAAATCACTTTGCCCCCTGTTCTTGTGCCTGTCTGCAAATCTGGCAAATATTTAGACCCTGAGATATTTGTGGAGGCGTGAGATGGCCTCTAACCTCAGGACTGGGAGAGCTGGGTTCGAGTCCTGATACTGAATCCACAGGCAGAGCTTGTTTCAAATCTGCAGGGTGTGACGTCCACCTGCCTCTGCTTCCCCATCTTTCTTTCACAGGAGGGGTTCAGTTCCAGGATCTTGAGGGGACCGAGCTCTGCATCTCTTGGGAAAGTGTCTCTGATCTGGTCTCTGATCTATTTTTGCTTGGCTTTCCACACAAATTATCATCTGGCTGACTCAAGCTTTGCTTATTTCTTTTGTTTGATGTGTTCTGGTTTCATAATACAAGCTCTAAAGCCAATTTTAGCCCTTCGTGGATTATGGGAATGTCAGAATGAAGGTATTGGGGCATTTGTCACAGTTTCCGCCCAGGATACTTGTCTCCCCCCAATTCTTGCGCTGCCCCACCCGTGGCTCTCCTTTCCACTTTGGCACAAGCACAGCCGCTCCCCTTCCTGAGATGACACGCTAAGTGGAGTCTGGTTTCCACATTAGCCGAGAGAGGAGGCCCTGAAGTCAGAAATCCTTAGCACATGAGTCACTTTGTCTCTTTGTGCCTCATTTCCCCCAAATATAAATAGGTGGGCGCTCCCACTGATTGGTCTCCCAATATTTGAGGGCTCTTCGCATTGGTGGTTTGCTGCAGACAATGTGCCTCCCCCAACGTGTAAGTCTCTGCTTTGGGCTCTCTCTGTGGGTGCTCTCGAGCATTATGGCCCAGGGGGCTGCTCTATTAAAACAACCAACATGTCTCTTGACTCCCTGCTTCCAGTCTCATCCCCTCCAGACCCCCGCCTTACTGCCAGAGTGAACATTCTAAAACCCAGAGGTCAGCCGTTACTAAAAAGCCTTCAGGGGCTCCCTGTTATCTTCAGGATAAGGTCGTCAGCAGGTGAGTTTGCAAAGAAGCAGAGTTAAAGCTCATGCTGGGAAGTAATAGCACACACAAATGACCCCTGACTTCTAGACAGCCACACGGATGTATCCCCATCTTTTATCTTTTACTCGCTCATGTATTTGGACCTATAAGGTGCAAAGCAGTGTGCTGGATCTAGAGAGCGGAATAAGATTTTGCCCCTGTCTTTAGGAAGCCTACATGCTTTCAGAAGAGGTAAAGTACACACATATGAAAATAACTTAAAAAAAAAAATACTGGTAGTGCCCTTAGAAATCCTTGACCTTGCTCAACTGCCTCATTTTACAGTTGTGGAAAGTGAGGTCACAGAATTGGCAAGTTGTAAAGAAAAGTGTGTCTCCTAACTGGTTTCCCTGCTTCTACTCTGTTTCCACCACACAAGCCTCTGCACTCTGCAGCCAGTCACCTTTCTGAAGGGCATGCGACCTTGTCCCTTGGGTGTAAAACCTTTCTGTGGCCCCCACAGCACTTAGAATAAAAGCCAGACTTCTTCCCAGGAGTATGAGGCCAGGTGTGGTCATGCCCTGCGATCTGGCCTTTGCTCTGCTCTGTGAACACACTAAGCCTCTGGCCTTGCTTCCCTCAGATGAGAATGCCCTTCTCCCAGCTCTTCCAGCTTCTGCATTTCATTCATTCTCAACTCAAATGTCACCTCCTCTAGGCAGTCCTCCCTGACCAGACACCTGATGGAGATGCACTGCCTTAGACACTCTTTCCCATCACATCTATTGGATGCTTTCCCAGCCTTACCACCATCTGCATTGTCTAGCTTGTTTCTTCATTTTTGTGTTTATTGTCTGTGTCCACTCACTGGAGGATAAGCTGCAGAGAGCAGGGATTTGCCTATATCCCCAGTGTCTAGAATACAATTGGCTGGTTGCTGGTACACCAGAAATATTTGCTGAATGACTGAAAAAATAAATGAAGACATATTAAAGAAAATTTAAAAATGCAGGATAGTATAAGGGAGTAAATAAAAATCTTATTTCCTCCTTCCAGATAGAACTGCTATTAGAATTTTGAAGTACTTCTTCCTTTCAGGTCTTTTTCTATATGTATACTTATGATATATAATATATATTTAATAAAATTGAGATTTTGCTGAATTATGGCTTATATCCTGCTTGTTTTTCATTTATCAGTATTATATTTCCACATGTTATGTAAGTCTTTTAAAATACCATTTTACATGCTGCACATTTCATATGGATTTATCAAATTGTTTTAAGTATTCCCCCACTTTTGGAAACTAATAACTGAATTTTTTTTCAAATTTATCTATTCTCTGTCCAAACCATTCTAATAGAACTTGGCTTTTAGGATATTTGTGCTAACTGTTCCGAGCTCAGAGTAGTTGGAAAAAAAGACTTTTCTTTCCAGGAAATATCAACAGACCTATCCCTAATTCTGTATATTTCCTGTGGCCTCTTATCAGTGGGAATTGACTTAGTTGATGATCTAGTTTTTAAGGCTAAGATTTATGGTTAGTAAAGGGTTGTGTTTCAAAAACTCCTGATTGAAAGATAAACCAATACAAGTGTTCACAAGTAAATGGGGAAGTGGAAGCAGGTCCTGTTCACATCTAACACAGGCTCTTAACCCAGGGTCGGGGATGGAAGATGAACGAGTTTCTGAGTACTCAGACTCCTGAAAGCATAGTGAGCTGAAAGGAATATTAGTGATAACTAACTTCCTCACTTTAAGAACAGGGGAACTGAGCCTCAGAGAGGGCATTGCGTCGCCCAGGATCACACAGCAAATAATGATGGAGCCGGTGCCTGAACGCAGCCCTTCTCCCCGCTATTCAGGACAATTTCCATGCAGAGCAACTGAAATTCTGCTTCATAATGAATTTCAGGTTGGAGGTGACCAAGTTAAAAGACAAAGATTTGAATTTTAATGTTTTAGAGCAATCCATTTAGGAATCTTTGTGGTCAACTGTCCAATTGCTTAAGCTCACTTTGTTGGGATACCTGAACTTCTTTGAAGATGCATCTTTATCAGTAAAAATTTATGGGCAAACCCCTAATACATGTATATTTATTTTGCTCAGAATATACATGTGTCACTATAATAGTAATATATATGTGTCACTAAATAATAACACTTAAAATTTAAATGGTAAATAAATTTAAACATTTAGTTAAATGTTAAAAAAACGTTTTACAAGAATGAAGTAAAAACAATACAAAAATTCGTTCCATTATTTTCTTTCTTTACCCCATAAATTGTCTTTGCATCCCCAAGGGTGCCAGCAACCCTTTCTGGAAACCACTGGCTCATTAGTGAGCCAGGAAATTAATTTGGCAGGTTGCAGCTGATATTTTAAATGAAATATAATATAACAGATAGAAAATAATAGAGTGGATTGCAGTCAGTAAGGGTAACAATATTTTTGTGGAACTTTCATTCAGTTATTTATGTGAACAAGTATGGTGTACTGGGCAGTGATGTGACTTATGAACCCATCCAAATCAGCAGTTTGATGTTTACGTGAACCATTCTCACTTGACTTCCATAATTTCTAACCCTCAAAATGATTGGTTGTCACTAGCATGTCCATCCTTTATTGATCTAAACTGAAACAAAAATCTGACCACTCTTCTGTTCAAAAATCCTCAATGGCTCCCTGCTGCCTGCAGGATGGAGTTCAGACTCCTCAGCCTTGGGTCTGAGACCCTACCAAATGGATTCTAACCTACCTTCCCAGTCCAACCCTCTCCCTACTTCCCTTCACAGCACCTGGGCTCAAGCCAAGTGGCTGCTATTTCCAAATTTGATCTGAATTTCACTGTCTCCCAATCTGGATCATGGGAATTCCCATGTCTTTTCCCTTCTCCACATGTTTAAATCCAATCCCTCCTTTCATCTGCCCTCTGCAGCATTGCCTTCTTTATGAGCTCCTCAGGATCTTTCCATCCCTTAAATTAACTCCATGCACTAAAGAAAATTATTGTTTCTGTAACCTACAGCTAAGTGAACAGGTCTGATAAAGAACTAGAGGAGAGGCCCAGAAACAAGCTCTTTGGCTACCAAAATCTTCTCCCAGGCACTCCCCTCACCACTTGCTGCTAGACACATACACCCACACCCCATTTCCATAATGAGATTCCAGATCAGATCTAGCTCTGGGATATAACAGATCATAATCAGTCAAGAATCGTAGAGGATAACTGGAAGAGCTCTCCAAGGTCAATTTCTCCAATACCACCATCTCACTGATGATAGCTATGACACCAACTAAAAAAAATGTATGTACTAGGCTATGGGCTAAAATTGTTGCAACCACTGTCTTATTTAATCCACGCAACATCCTATGGTGTAGATATTATTATGCCCATTATGCAGAGGTTTGAGTGACTTGCCAAGTTTGGATAGCTTGGTGAAGCCAGAATTTGGACAGCCTGACCCTGCAGGTCACCACTGAATCAACAGTGAGAACAGCTGCTCAAGTAACTGAAAAGGGGGTAGTAAGGACAGTCTAAGGTCAATTGAGTTAGTTTGCTCACTCACCCTTCCTTCCTTCTTTCTTACCTGCTCTTGCCTACCAACTTTCCTCTTTCTACCTCTCTCTTGCCTCTCCCTGCCTGTCTCTGCCTCTTCTTCCCTCCTTTCATGAACTAGATTTCAGAAAAGATTTCACAGAGCTGGAAGGAATCTGAGAGATGAACTACTCCAACCTCTTCACTTTGAAGAGGAGGAAACAGAGGTCCAGACAGGGGAAGGGCGTTGTATCAGGTCACCAAACCACTAGCTTATGGCAGAGCTGAGGTGAGAACCCACTTCCTCTTTCTTCTTATCCTCAGTCTTTCTGCTGCCCTAGCTTTGAGGGGCCTATAAACAGTCAACACTTAGCAGAGTCTGCCTTTTGGCTCTCTTCCCTTGTGTGCTAAGGAGTCATCTTATTTGACATAGAGAATTGCGAGACCATAGCCCTCAATAACTGCCAGCCAACATTCAGAGTCAGCTGTGAGAGAAGCACTGTGAGAATGCAGGGGATAAAGCAGTACATGCAACTAAACATCCCTTCCTTATCCAACCCCCGCCCCACATATGCACCCTTGTAGCACATATCCCTCTCCTTCCTTGCTTTTACTACATTGACTTGTGTGATCTTTTGATTGTCTCACTCTCCTTCTAGACTATAAGCTTCCTGAGAGCAGAAGACATTTTATCTTTCTTTGTTTTCTCAACAGTCTATGCCCTGTTGCACAAATCAGTGCCTGGCACGTAGTAGATGCTCAATAAATATTTGTTGAATGAATGAATAAAACATCATCCCCTCATCCTTCAGCAGCTCACAGTTTAATGAAAGGGAGGTACACACAAAAATATAATAAGACAGTGCAATAACTGTCTTAGTAATAATAATGTAGGAAAGTACAAAGCCTTGTAGAGCACAGATAATGGTTAATCATAATAGCTACATTCTCATGCATCTCCATGTGCCATGTACCATTTTAGACACAGAGGGTATTGTCTGATTTAATCCTTGTCAAGATTAAATGTCAGCAAGCATTTACTTGTGCCCGCCATGTTGATCGCTTTGCTAGAGTCTAGAGATCCAAAAATACGTAAGCTTAGATCTTGGGTAGAACGATTCTCACTGTTGAATACTGAAATGCATTTGCATGAGCACGCACACACACACAGACACACATTTCTGGTATGCTGTCTCAGTCCATTTCTACCATGTTCAGATCTCCCACAATAGTGATCTCCCAGCCAGGTGATTCAGTCTGATTCCAACCAGGAAAACAGAAACCACTCTAGGTCTTTCAACATAAGAAATTTAATATAGATACTATTATTATTATTACACTTCGCAATGAAGAAAATGAAGCATAGCCAGTAAGTAACTTGCCCCACATCACAAAGCTAGTAAAGTGGAGGCCTAGGGCATAATCCCACTCATTGTGGCTCCAAAGCCCTCAGTCTTAATCAGCACCCCAAACTGCCTCTCTGACAAAAAAATCTTAAAATTTTTAGCCCACATTAGACTTAGCCATAAAGTGGGGTAGAAAGAGCAGAGAAAGGAATTACAAATAGAGAAAACAGGATTGCAAAAGCCCAGGTTTGGATGGGCCTGACTGAGCAGGTGACATACACAGAGGGCTGGTAAGTGAGGTGAAGCTGGAAAGGGGCCAGATTAGGTGAGGACTTATTTAATGTGATAAGAAAACTGGGCTTGATTCTCCAGCCAGAGGTGAGCTATTGGTTATTTTCATGACAGATCGTTTAATCCTACCTTCTCATTTTACCAGTGAGGAAACCAAACCTCAGAAAGGAAAAGTGACATAACCTAAGGTGACATAGCAAGTTAGTGGAGGAGCTGAGGCCAGCACCCACATCTCCCAATCCCAGTCCCCTGGCAAGCTGTTAAACTCTGTTAAACTACCTGCATAAGCATATGAAAACTGAAATACCTAAAAAGGATGCTGTACTGGTTTGAATGTATTATGTCCCCCAGAAAAAGCCATATTCTTTGATGCAATCTTGTGGGGCAGACATATTAGTGGGGATTAAGTTGGAACCTTTGGATTAGGTTGTTTGCATGGAAATGTGCCCCACCCAATTGTGGGTGATAACTCTGATGAGATATTTCCATGGAGGTGTGGCCCCGTCCATTCAGGGTGGGCGTTGATCAGTGGAGCCATATAAATGGGCTGACAAACAGAAGGAACTCAGTGCAGTGCAGCTGTGAGTGACGTTTTGAAGAGGAGCTACAGCCCAGAGAGACACTTGGAAGAACGCACTGGAACTGAGAGAGGAGGTTCAGCTTTGGAGACATTTTGGAGACGGCCTTTGAAAGCAGACTTTTGCTCTGGAGAAGCTAAGAGAGGACAAATGCCCCGAAAGCAACTGAGAGTGACATTTTTGAGGAACTGCAGCTTAGAGAGGAACGTCCTGGGAGAAAGCCATTTTGAAACCAGAACTTTGGAGCAGACACCAGCCATGTGCCTTCCCAGCTAACAGAGGTTTTCCGGACACCGCTGGCCATCCCCCAAGGAAGGTACCCAATTGCTGATGTGTTACCTTGGACACTTGATGGCCTTAAGACTGTAACTGTGTAACCAAATAAACCCCTTTATAAAAGCCAGTCCATTTCTGGTGTTTTGCATTCTGGCAGCATTAGCAAACTAGAACAGATGCTTCTTTCCATGCTTTCCCATGTCTTTTCACCAGTCTTCATCCACTTTCATTTTTAAGTAACTATACTTTTCCACAAGTTTTAACTAATATCTTCCTATCTAAAATAACTTTATTATGGTTCAAAGTCAGAATGATCCTCTAGAAATTGCTAATGGTGCAGATTCCTCTATGGCTCTGTAGAATGTGGCAGAATGGCTCACTGGTACATTTATAGACTAGAAGAACCCGTGTTCCTTATGTCTTAGTCTTATAGATTCTTAGAGCTATAGAGATAAACTAAACAGCCACTCCAGCTGGATATATTTTACCAAACAGCAAATATTTACCAGTACCTGCTATATGCCAGGCACATGTTAGAGCCTGGAGATCCAAAGCTATATAAGCTCACTTTCCAGGGGGGAAAACTCTCACCATTTAATAGTGAAATGTGCACATACACATTTCTGGGATGCTGTCTCGGTCTGTTACTGCCATGCTTATAGCTCCTCAACATAGCTCTTTGGCCAGGTGATTCAGTCTGGGTCCAACCAGGAAAAAGGAAACCACACTAGGTCTTTCAATGTAAGAAACTTAACATAAGGATTTGGATGCACAGGTGATGGAGGAGCTGAGAAGCCAAACGAGATGGTGAGGTACCAGAGAGATTAGCAGCAGCAGGAAGCTGTACTGCCCCAGGGCCTGGAAGGACACAGGAGAAGGTGGTGTTAGCAGAGCCCTGAAGTCAGGGCTGTTTGGGCAGGAGCTAGAGCCATGATGAGATGAAGCCCCTGCTGGAGATGCCACTGGGGGCAGGCAGAGAAGGGGAGAAACACCCTGGGTTCAGCCTCTTCACCTCTAGTCTCCTATCACCACCTGCCAGTACTCAAACATGCCTATATGCAACAGGGTAAGGGAGCCTGAAGCGTGTGGGCATCTGTGACACAGGGCAGAGCAGGGGAAACAAGAGGCAAAGGGCAGAGGACAAATTGGCTGTTGACAGGCACACCAAGTGACCTTGGGCAAATCACTTCACCACTCCAAGTTTTAGTTTCCTTGTTGGTAATTTGAGAAGAATAATCCCTCTCAGTTTGTTGTGAGACTTACATGAAATAAAGTATATGAAAGCACTTTATAAGCTTCAAAACACACCTATACAAATGTAAGGGCTTTTTATCATTGATTTTAATCCAATATGTTTTGGGCGTTAGGCTCTGGCAAAGAAAGTTGGGTGTCATCGGGAAATTTATAATGCTCAGTTAATTACCTAGATGAAGAGAAGTATCTTTTAATTTTACTGTGTGTTATTTCATTCTGTCACTGTGGTCCATCAGCCTTTGAAAACCAATGATTGATTGTGAATAAATCAGCACATAACTGAAAGGATGTCAGAACATGCGCTAAGTTCTATTTTGGGATCTGTTTGTGGTTTTGAATCAAAAGGTGACAAATAAATAGGGCTCTAGAAATTACTTCAAAACCATTTACTCCACCCTTTTCATTTTGTAATGGAGTTGACAGGAATAGAGAGGAGATAGGATTTGTACACTGTCACATGTTAAATTCTTGGCAGAAAGGCATGTAAAACCCAAGAGAATCCTCAACTCCTTTACAAGTTCCTCTCTTCCTCAGACTTTGGAGTTTCAATTTAGTTTCATATAACTGTTAGTGTTTACAATTTTTCCTTCCTCCTTTTCCATTCATCCTTATGCCTCTCTCCTTCCCATCTTGTCATTTGCCTCCTCTCCTTTCTAATCATCTTTGACAACTCAGTGGCATAGACTCTTTCTTCTATGCCATGTTGATGGACAATAAAAGCTTAGGATTAAGCCATGTGCTATTTTAAGTTCAGAGGATATAAAGTTTTCCTAAATAACTCAATTCTCCTTTGATATCAGATGTAAGAAAATATTATCACAAACTCTTTGAGGCCAACTTTTCTGTCAACCCTGGGACTTATGGTGAAAATCACAAGATATGATATGAATCATACCTTCCTTTCCACTGTCAGAAACCTGAGGGCACAGCCAGAACTTTTGACTAAGCACCAGGTGCTCTAGCCTGGCCCAGGAGTGTTGGAAGCATTTTACCAATGGCACAAAGGGATTTGATCCTCATGGTAAGAGCGTTTGCTAAATGTGTTTCGGTGGCAATTGGTATGTGAATTACAAGGCTAAAAGACATATTCCTTGCTTGTCAAATGAAGAGATTGTACTCTGATTGTTCCCTTCCAACTGACAGTCAGTAAATCAGTATTATTCCACCAAAGAAGGCCAATTATGGTTACAGAAGCAGTAAGATAGTAATAATCCCCCAAGTGACTCATGGAATTCCCAGTGGGCTACTGTGATTTGACATTTTACTGATGTGGAGACTCTGGCATCTTAAAATGCCAGTGCTGGTAGGGCATCATTCATCATCTGCAGAGTGCATGGAGGAATCTGGGACCTGAAGCTTATGGGTTTCCATTCACTGATTTCTTCAACAGATATTTACTGTGTCCATACTGTGTGCCACGTACTGTACTAGGTCCTAAGGATACAGTAGTGAATAAGACACATCAGGTGCCTTCCCTCACATATACCAGTGGGGCAAGATGCATGATAACAAGTAAGTAATAAATAAGCAAAGCAACTATACTTTGTAATAATTGCTTGGAAGGAAATAAAAAATAAAATGGATTCATTCACTTTATTCTGTGGATGTTGAGTAACTTAAGGAGGGAGTGATTATCTTGTCTGCAGAAGGGGCACGTGAGGTCTGAAGCTTGAGAAAAAGCCAGCTGTGGGAACTGGGGTGTAAAAAATTATAGGTAGAGGGAGTGAGATATGCAAAGGCCCTGAGAAAGGAAAGCATTTGGTATATTTAGGGAGTAGACAGGCAGCCTGTAAAAAGTAAAAAGTAGTATGAGAAGTAGACGGAGGGGTTGGCTGTGGCCAGATCACCCTCATGGGCCCTAGAAAGAATTTGGGTTTCATCCTAATAATAAGACTTTGAAGGCTCTTAAGCAGGTAAGTGAAATGTTCTGGTTTCTATTTCTTAAGGCAAAGGGATTATAGGAGAAAGAGTGAGGTTATTGCAATAGTCCAAACAAATTGGAAGCAGTGGAGATAGAAAGAAGTGGGGGGGGGGGGTATGGGAGATGTTTAGGAGGTGGAGCCTAGAAGACTTTCTGATCACTTGGATATATAAACTGAGAGAACCATAGGAATCAAGGAAGACTGCTAGGCTTTTGAGCAACTGGATGGATGGATGTGTCATTATTGAAGTGAGCATTAGAGGTGAGATTAGAAAGATATGTTTACTGTAAAGAGAAACAGGTTCCCGGGGGACACAAGGTTGGAGAGCATACAGGTATGCAGGTGGCATAAGATTTGCAATATTTGCAAAGATCCTCCATGCCCTATGAGAACTTGGGACCTTGAATCACTTTACAGCAGTGAATCTCAGTGGGAGTGATTTTGCCCCCAGAGGACATTTGTCAATGTCTGGTTGTCATGACTTGGAAAGAGAGGTCCTATTGGCATCTAGTGGGTAGAAGCCAGGGAGGCTGCTAAACATCCTACAATGCACAGGACAGTCTCTCACAAAACAGAATTATCCAGTCCAAAATGTCAACTCAACAGTGCAGAAGTTGAGAAACCTTGCTTGACAAATTGCTTTTTGGTATTTATGCAAATGAAGTTTCAAGAGGAGGGTCCTCGAGAGGTCATTCTGGATGGAACTTTTAGGAAGGAAGGAGCCTGGACTTGCTCCTGTGGCCAAGGCTGATGGGAACTGGTATGTATGGGGCTTGCATACCTGTGGGTGGGTCTGAGCTCTATGGAGCATTGATAAAATAGAACATTGATTAGATGCAATTAGAAAGTATCGAACCCGTTGGGAAGCCAGACGGATGTGCTGCCAAGAACTCCCTAATTGAGGAAGAGAATTGATGGGGATGAGTCTCAGGGAAATGAGGGATTCTGGAGGAAGAGGAGGCTGGGAATGCTAACAGGTTCAGGGGAGGGAACAAGAACTGAGCCTTGGACTTGGACTTCTTAGGGCAGGTTTCCAATTGGAGCTCATCTAGAACCTGCCTGCCCAGTAAAAACCCTGGGAAGATTTTAAAAGTAGCATACCTAGGCCTCCCCCTAAGGAGTGTGATTAAATTAGTCTGGTTTAGGGCCCCAGTCCTGGAATTACAGAAGCTCCCCAGGTATTCTGGGTTAAGAACCTCTGATCGAATCCAAGGGTTGCATGCTGTCAGATGCCCAGGGGCCAGGCAAGCAAAGCAAATGACAGACAGGACAGCCCCACTGAAATAGGCAGCCTCTGCTCAGCTGCAGCCCATGTTGTCTTGTGGAAATCTGGGCTCAGGGTCACCAGATTTTTCTGTCTTTTTTGCTTCTTTTTATTTTTTTCAAGAGAAGCCTAAAATACAGAGTATTTAGTGTTAGTTCCAAATACTTTAAAAACCCATGCCAAACAAAACATGTCTGCAGAGTGTATTTCTGATCCAGTCCAGTGGTTTTCACACTTTTTTAGCCACAGGAGGTTTTCTCCAAACAAGTTATTTTGTGAAACCACTCTAGATTAAACAATTCTAAGCAGAATTTGGGTCTGAGCAGTCCAGAGGCATTCTCGGCCTTACCTTCCATCCCAAGGCAGTTCTTAAGACAGCTCCTGAGGCCCCTCTGGTTCTGGACAGCCCCTCAGGTCCATTTAACAGATGAGAAAACGGAGGCACCTCAGAACCCACCCCACAGGGGCATTTGGAAATGTGTGTGACTTTTGGATTTGCCACAGTGACAGAGGGGGCACTTCCAGCATTTAGGGACTGGGAGCCAGGAAAACTACACTTCCTGCAATGTCCAAGACAGTCCCACACAATAAAGAATCATCCCACCCAAAATGTCAATAGCTCTGCACTAGGAAACACCAGATGAGGAAACAGAGACCCAGAGAGGGGACAACCGCTGGCAAGCTCATGGCAAGTGCACAGGAGAACTTGGGCCTCTGGCCCACGGGCTTGGGAACTTTTCATCTGTACCCCAAGGAGAGGGCAGTGGCTGGGGCTGGGCTGGCCTCACTCCAAACACAGGGGAGAAAGGGATGTTTTAAAATTAAAGCCAAGTAGCCTCCCACTGTGGGGCAGCCAATACACAGAAAGCTAAGTGCCAGGTTTTGACAAGCCACTCTGAGAAAGGGGTTGGGAGCTGCAGTATCCGTTCAGCCTGGGGTGGGTCGGTGTTGGCAGGGGCAAATCTGCTGCTGCAAGGGAAGGGCTGAAGTCAGGGCAGTTGCACAGGTTTGTTGGCCCCTGTTGGTCATTTAATCCCTGGGTCAAAATAGGCCAGGTTCAAAAATAGGATGCGGGAGCAGAAGGTGAAAGGAGGGTATTCCCCACACTCTAAGGAACATGGAGCCAAAGGAGGAATCAGCCTCCTATTTTTGTCATCACAATGCCACACGTTGTACAGAGTTCACCTCTTCTAAAGCCCTTACTACACATTTACCCTCTCAATCACCAGCAAGGAAATGGGGCCTCAGAGAGGTGCTGATGTGGCACCTTTCTTTTCACGATCTGATTTCAGTTTTTTCTGCTTCCATTCATCATCATAAGGAAGGCCAAAGGAGAGATTCCTGTCTCCAGTTTGTAGTTTAGACCAGTGGTTCTCAAACGTTGCTGTGTATGAGAATCACCTGGGGGAACTTGGCAAAAATACAAAGGCCCAGGCCCTATCTTACTTCCAGGAGCCTGGGCCTCCGAGTTCTCAGTTAGCATTTCGGGTGATTTTGATACCCACCAACACCCAGACCAGTGAGGCAAGTCCATTGATGATGCACTTGAAGGTCAGGGCAATGTCAAAGTGCTATAGAAGATTCTAAATACCTATTCTCTCAAGCAGTGATGGAGGTGAGATGACATGCTGTGGCATGCTAGCAAACTGCCTCTCAGCTGGGTAGAGAAGCCCTTATTTGAAGTGTTTGCCTATTTCCATGGTGTAACTACTCCTTCCATGACTGATTTCATGCTACCAAGTTGACATCACTGAACATGCAGTGGAGAAGACATTTGCACAACCAACTCTTGCGACGTTGTGTGAGCCAGTTCCAGAACACATCTTTTGTGTCCCAGCTCCAAAGTCAGGGATCCTTCCCCTAAAACATGCAGAGTTGGGACTGGAACAGACTCGTGAGGAAATCAGGGACTTCTATAACAGCAACATTTTCAGGGGGCAAGAATAGCGATACTCCTATTCTACTGTGGTCCTTGGGGAGTGGTAACATGCCTTTGAATCCCAACATGGTGGCTATTGGTTGTGTGACCTTGAACAAGTCTCAACCTCTCTAGATTCCCATCTCTAACCTAGAAATAATAATGCATTCCTTAAAGGATATGATACACATTCAAATATGCATGATGGTTCTTGGCAACTAACTGTACTCAAATGTTTGTGTGGTTCCCTACTCTCACATCTTTTACATTGTTTAGACCTAGAAAGGGCCTCTCAGTTCATCCCACCTGGATCCCTTGCTGGGGAATTAGAGACTCGGGGAGGGCAATTGTTTGCTCAGGAAACCACAACTCCTTGGCTTGGAGTGCACGCTGCATCCCAGGCTCTCGATTCAAAAACCAGAAAATCTGTCACTAGACTACAGCCTCTCCATCCCCCCAAAGCATGAGCAAGTTGGTTTCCAGCGACTGACCTGGAAGCCAAGCTGTGGGAATTCCGCGTGTTTGCATTGGAGAGATTTAGTCACAGTCAATCTCCACACAAAGGTTTTGCCAGAGAAGTCCAGAGGCATTTTGTGTAAGTGGCCTGGACTTTGGAATTGGGCTTGACCTACAGAAGGTCGCTTTCACCTTTCTGCTACAGTTGACGGAAACATTTAAAGCTATGGATTGTGTCTCTGTATCCTCTTCCTTTCACACCAGCTAATGTGTTTTTCATTTCTCTTGGCTGGCTCAATTTCCCACATGTTCTCCCAAGCTCTTCCTCTCGGCTCCCCAGGGCTTCCCACAACAAACCTGCGTGCTTTGACATCCCAGCAGGCAGGGATTGCTGAAATGTGTACCGGATATGCTTTGGGCTGTGTTTATCAGCCCCAGCCCGAGCTCCTGTGGCTGAAGCAGAAGTGGGCAGCGGCTGGCCGTTCAGGTGACCCCAGCCTAACTGCTCCCCATTCCTGAGAGCAACCTGCTCATCTGGCCAAAGGAAATAGAACCTTCCTTCAAGTCTGCCATTAATTCACAATGTGGGATGGTCTCAGTTTCCTCATCTCTGAAAATAACGACAATGCTAGTAACTTTGTCTATAAGGAGCACTTTGTACTTTACAGTAGTCCTTTCACCATGGCTTCCTGTTTAGTCCCCATTTCAACCTGTGAAGTAGGGGATTCCAGAATAAGTATGCTGCCCTGCTGCGTCAGGAGGACTGCAGGGTCCACTCACTCCGAGTCCGGGACTTTTGGCCATCCCCTTTAGCTATCTCTTTCATTAAAATGAGGAGGCTGGGCTTTAACTTTATGTCTGTGGTTCTGTTTTGCAGAGTAGGCCCTGCTCCACTTCCTTTGGCTCCCTTCCTCTCTCTCCTTGTCTTTCTCTGGAAGTAATTTTGCCACCTGAGAACCTTCAGGCTGGCTGGAGCATCTATCCTGAACACCACTTTCAGTGATGTCACATTGATAGCTTGACATCGGCCATGATAGGAGTAGTTACACCATGGAAATCAGCAAACACTACAAATTAGGGCTTCTGTACACCACCACAGAGAGCTGCCCACTGGATGTTGTTTTATCTCCAACACTGCCTGAGAGACTAAGCATTCAGAAATTTACATAGTAATTTGACATTGCCACAACATCCAAGCTGGTTTCTGATCCTCATAGATAATCAAAGAGTTAATTAGAAAGAATTCACTCTTTAAACTCCTTCTTTGAATTCTCTGTTGGAAGAGGCATTATAAATGTTCCTACTCTTTTCTGCTTTGTTTTTCTCTTTGTTTGTGCACTTGTGCCCTGTCACCAAGTACTACTTTTGGACCCAGAATGTATTCTCTTTCTTCCTTTCTTTCTTTCCAGTTCCTTTTGGCAGAGGAGTCAGGCAGAGCACAAAGTATTTGTGGAATCCATAAGTTCAGCAGGCATCCAGGCTGAAAGTGGACCACAGTGAGAACCTGCTTGTACCATCCAGCTGTTGCTTAGGAAAGTAAAGAGGAGGGTGTTTAGAATCTAGAAAACATTTTAGGTGTGCTGATTTCCTAGCATATCCTGGAATAGCACCCCCACCCCACCTTTTCCACCAATCAAAGGTTTCTGTGGTATTTTCAGTTGGAATTAATTTCACCTTCCTAAATGCAAACCCCACCTCACATCTCAGTGGCTGTGCATCCGTTTAGCCTTTCATCATTCTCTGTGTCACTTATGTGATTCTCTAGGTCAATCGCAAATTTTTTCATTTCTTAATCATTTTTTAATTCATCATTTCTGCTCCTGCTACCACCACCCAATACCTAATAATAGCAACAATAATAAATACTGATAAAAATAGCAGCTTCCATTTATTAAATCCTTACTGTGTGTCAAAGACTATTTAAACAACATCAGTTAATCTTTATGTCAACCTATCGAAGTAAGTAGTGTTACTTCCATTTAAGTAATTCTCCAAGGGTCATATAAAAGTTGGAGAAGGATCTAGGGTCTCCAGCCATGTGTGTCTGACTCTAATTCCACGGCTGGTGTTAGTGACCGCTGGGATATCCTGCAGACTGTCCTATGTAGCGCTGTGCCTGGGGTAACAGACCGTCTCTAAGGGAATTCCAACCTTGCTTTGCTAAGACTCAGCACTATCTGAACAGAAAGAACACTTGCAAGGTCACTGCATCCACCCTTTCATTTCAGCCAATGAAGAAATTAAAGCCAAACAGGGGAGAGTGAGTCAACTAAGGTGGCCTGGCCAGTTGGTGGCTCAGCATACACCCAGTCCCACGCCATTTCCCCTGCTGCCTGCAACCTCTCGACCGATCGCTTTCCTAAAGAGTTTCCACAGGACAGGAATCGCTCGGCATTGGAAAGCTGAGGCAGGAAGAGAGTGTGAGCACAAATGTGTGTCAGACTTTGAGATCACGCTTGTGTAGGACACCGGAGACACCCCGGCTTCCCCAAAGCTTTACTTTCCTAAAAAGTTGTGCATAGATCAAATGCTTGTTTCCCAAGTCCAGTAAGTCAACCTCCTGCTGGTGAGTCAGTTTGGCTTGTCACTGGGAGTCTGTGTCATGCCTTTGTCTTTGTGTTGGTTATCAGTTGAGTATGTATATGAACTTTACGATATGAGGTATATATATACACACACACATATGCATATGCATATATTTATATATATACATATGTGTGCATATACACATACATGCAAACATGCACACACACATATATTCTCATGAAATTACTTTTCTCATGAAATTAACCACTCTGTCTCCTGATACTATTTAGTGGGCTAAATAGTATCAGGGATTCTTCTCTACCAGATAATTCTCTGTTGTGGGGCTGCCCTGTATATTATAGAATGTTGAGCAGCCTCGCTGTCTTCCCCCACTGTGACAACAGACATTGGCAAATGTCCCCGGGTGGGGGGTGGCACCAAAATCATCCCTGATTAAGAACCACTGATTTAGCTCAGTCCTTTGGTGGGGAAGGGGTGCTGATTGGTTGGGAGGGCAAATATCCAAAACCCAAGCTGGGATCTACACCCTAAGCACACTCTACCCTGAGATTTGAAAACATTCTTATGGTTTCCATGCATTGCGTGCTTGCTGTGTGCCCATCAGTAGCTAAATGATATTAACTCACCTATTCCTCACAAGAACCCTGTGGGATAGCTATTATTGTTCCTATGTTACAGATGAGAAAACCAAGGCTTAGTATGGCTTGTCCAGGAGTTACACAACTAGCATGTTTCAGGAGAAAATGTCAAGCCCAGGTTTCTGCTGTTAACCTCTTTGTTTTTCTCAATCTGGTAGGCCCAGTTCATGCTGCATGTGTGGTACATCGCTTGGGTGAGTGGGGCAGAAATAACATTTGAGAAGCACTGCCCTATATGCTTCCCCTCCTCTGATTATCCCAGAAGCACCAGAGATGATTAGGATAATCGAATCCAGTGAGATATTCATCCGATCATCATACAAATACTCAGGGAGTGCAACTAGGGTGAACACCTGCTGCTAAGATGTGCATATTCCTGTGGGAGTGGACCTGGGGTCAGGAGAGGCCTGCCCATGAGGGCATGAATAGGGGTGAAGTGGGTAGAGAAAGCAGGGAGCATCCCAGTTTCAGGAAGGGCGGAAACTTGACCCAAGCTGGCTCTGCAGAGTGAGTTCATACAGTTGGTGGGAACCCACTGCAGAAAGGGGCACAGGCTATGGGGATTTGGAAGCCCTGGAGGGGAGGAGTGACCGTTGTGAAACCACAGAACCCCATCCAATGCCAACCCTCATTTTAACAAGGAAATGGGCCCAGAGAAGTTATTTGTTCAAGTACTCACAGGGAATTGCAGAGGGGGTGCAAGAGCCTCGATGTCCTGCCTCAGAATCAAAGCTAGCTCCGGGTACCACGCCACCTCCATTGCAGACGGCATCCTCCCTGTTCCCTGGCATTGCCCTTCCTTCACCCCAGAAGGAGGCACCCAATCCTTGGTGCTTCAGAGTTCTTGCCCTTGAGTCTCTCACTGCCCCTAAAGAGTGGTAACAGATGCTCTCCTCAGTCCACGTGTACCTTGAACTTTGAGCACAGAGTCATGCCCCAGGAACTGCCACTCAAGAAAAAGCAAGTCCCTGGTAGGACTGAAGTACTGGATCAGCACCTGGGAACATCGAAATAACACATGACCAATGGAAGCAGAAGTTACTGGATGGTAGCCTGCAGGCCAGATCTGACCCACAGGTGCCTTTTGTTTGGCCACATAATGTTTTTAAATGTTTTTGAAATGTACTGCCACGATTTACAAGTCAGAACATTTCCTGTAAAATTCAGGTTTCTAGCCTGCTTTCCTGCACAGCAGCAATTACCTGGAGCTGCTACTTCCTCTCCTCACTTTCCTCAGGTCCTCACTCCCTCCACTGTGCCCCTGACCCCTGAGGCAGTGCCCACAGGTGGCCTCTGCAGCCCTGCAGCACAGTGTGCCTGCCCTGCCCTGCCCTGCCCTGCACCACAACAGCCCTTAAAGAATCTGCAGACAGTGACCTTGGAATGTCCTCTTGCCTTTTCTGTCTCCAGGCAGGTCAACACCAGCTCCTTCAGCTGATATGGTCTGCGGTCGCCCCCCAGTCTTGTCACCCTTTTTCTGGCCACACTCTCCTTGGTCCATGACCCACTTGAAGGGATGCATTCAGAACCGAGCACATTGCTCCTGGGGTGGGCTGACCATGCAGAGGATTTAAAGAAAGTCTTTATAATTATGCACCATTAGTCTTTAACCTGGCAACCGGACCAGCAAGCACAGTGCCAACCTAATTTGAAAGAAGCCCCATAACAAACAAAGTTGCTCTCTCTTATGATTCCAGCTAAATAGAATAACCCCCTGGGGAAGAACATCAAATCATTTCCTGAGACTCTACACAGGCAGACTTATTCGAATGTAGCAGGAATGACAAGCATCTTGAACAATTCTTTTGTTTATAAGTAGAAGCAGTGAGAAGACTCTAAGGAAAATGCTTGTAAAAGTCCTTGTAAAATGATGGTGATCTAACCAGCTATTTGAAGTTACTGCTTGTTCTCTCTGCTCCCAAGAATGAGCCCAGGTAGAGTTTTGTTTTGTTTTGGTTTGGTTTGGTTTGGTTTGCTCTGGTTCTCTGGGATTAAAATTGCAAACAGAGAAAGCAAGAAAACTAATAATGTTATAGAAAAAGCTCTGGTACCCTGGGAACTTTTTCCCAATCTGCTACTGAGCGTTGGGAGCTATTATGTAGGTCACTTAACTCTCTGGGCCTCAGTTTCCTCATTTTCCTCATTTGTGCCAAGAGATTTTTTAATCAGATTGGCAATTTCACAAATTAGGGTAGTGTATCCACAATGTCACTCATTTATGGGTAGCCCTCCCCGGCCTTTTCTACAGTGGCAGGTCGTCTGACGTGTCTATCATTTGCTTAAAGATTCTTTTAAAATTCTCTTTGATTCTAGTCATAATTTTATAGGTTAGCCTCATTCTCAGCAAAAATGTTGGTGACATCGTAGATTTGATGTGTTAGTGAAAATCAGTATTTGTCTGTGTACCACCTAAAATTATCTGCTTTGTGCACCATGCTTTGAGGGCACCAAACTTTAATGGGTAGACTTCTGGAGATCCTTGAATATGTAAAATCTTATACCAAATTGTGTGTCTCTGTGTGTGTGTGTGTGTGCATTTCTGTGGGGAGAGCTAAATTTCCATGGTTCTCAAAGGTCCCTCTCTTCCCTAAGAAAGCTGAGAATATTTTATATGCAGTGGATCTCCAAGAACCCATCAGACCTTTCCTAAAGCCTATGAGGGCCTCTTTTAGGCAAGTTTCCTCCCATTCTTCTTTTAAAATGGCTCCTGATTGGCTAAGAAAATAGTTTTAGTTGCTTGGTGGGTGGGATTGGGGTGGGCTTCTCTTGAACCTGAGACTGGGAATTGGGACACAGCCTAATTTTAGCTCCCAGTGAAACCAGGGTAGACCAATCCTGGAGATGCTAGAAGGAGAATGTGCTGGGGATCCTAGCAGGATTTTGCTTATGGTGACTTCACAAACACTTGGCAAAAGTCTCTAACACCAGAATCATACCTGAGTACAGATTTAAGCAGATCCATTTCTGTCTCTCCAAAGGGCTTGGGAGCTCAGCTCTGCGGGGTTGTCACAGGGAGGGGGGCAGGAATTATAAACGTGTCTCCCTCCAGCACTGCTTTGACTGGCGGAACTCCCTGCTAGTTCTCCACCTGCTTGTTTTGTAGCTTGCCGAATTTCCATATGTCTGACCTGAATTGTTAAGTGGCTTTGATCACCTGGCTATGAGGAAAAGACCCATGACTTTCTCTGGCCCTGGAAGTCATGGTGGCTGCTGCTGCAAGCAGACATAATGGTGAATGCCCCTGACACATCACACAGTGGTCTTGATCTTGCCCCCAATAACTGAACAGTGTTTTTCCCAAGAGGAGGGGGCAGAACAACTCATCTCAGAGCCCAGCCTAGGGAGGTGCCCAAAAAGAAGCTAGTAGATATGCAAATGTTTCCTGAAGAATGAACGAATTATAACTACTGGCATGTGTGCCACATACAGGGTCTGAAAAAGATAATCAAGGAAAGCTGCATAGTAGCAGTGATATTTGAACCAGGACTTGGGGTTGGGGGTAATTTCAATAATGATAAACACACAGAGCTCTGGAGTCTGGCATCTGATAGGGTCTGAATCCTGACACCCCCATTTTCTAGTACCTGTGAGCAAATTTCTTAACCCCTCTAAGCCTGAGAGCCCTCACCTTCAAAAGAGATAATGATAGCACCTACTTCAAGAACTGTTTGTGAAAATAAAATAGAAAAACCACACAAAACACTTGGCACCGAGCCTCAGTGAATGTCCCCTTCATTCTGGTTGTGGTCATCACTTCTGCCACCACCATCATCATCATCGTCCTTGACACAGACGTCATCCTTATTGTCATCGTCGGTGAGGAAAGTGGGGAGAGCATTTCACGGAAAGGAAGAGGAATCCCAATGAGCAGAATATCAAGGAGACAGCCCATTACCCAGTGAGCTGTCTAATTGACCCAGTGGGCCAATTAGACTATGATTTCCACAAAACGATCAACCACCTAAACTATTCTCAGCTAAAGCTTGCAATCCAGCTAACAGACATCAGGGTGGTGGGAAGTGGGGAGGTGAGGTGGAGGGTCCCTCACCCCTGGCCCCTCTCAAAGGCTCTCTTCTGATTAGCTGCACTGCCCCGTGCTGTCCAGTGGGCAGGGCCTGCCATTCCTTGTCTGACGGGGGGAGGCTTGGCACCAGGACAGAGCCTCCAGGGTCCCACCACGGAGACACGGAGAGCTCCTGCATCTTCAGGCCTTGGAAGCAGAGTCTACTCATGGCTGCATTTCCCTCAGAGAAAGCTAAACAGGATTGAAGCCCAGCAGCTGCCCCCAGGCCACAGAGTCAATGAACATCAGGGAGGGCCTCAGGATGCAGGAAGAGCCACAGAATTGCCAGAGGCTCTTGCTGAACTGTTGCTCCTGGTGGGAGGTCAGATAGGCTTGCACATCTTGGGAACAGGCATCCCTCCAAGCCATGGGTCCTGGTGGGCCCCGTTCATTCCTCGTGTTTTTATTATCCCCTGCCCCTCCCACCACCACCACCACATGAATCAGACTCAACTGCTTCATTTTTCTTTCATTGCACTTACCTGTTACTATAGTAAGGCAGTGAGTGTTGTATCTCTTGTATTAGGAAAGTGCCTGACACATAGGAGGCATGTGGTAAGTATTTGCTGAAAGTTGGGAGAATGAATGAGTGAATGAGTATCCACAAAGCCTGGCACATAACAGATGTCCCATAAATAGTGTAGTATGGTGAGAGTTTGCTTCCCTGGCTGGGGAGCAGGGTTAAGGGTGGTGTGGGAGGGGGAGGATTTTGTTCAGGGAAGTGTTTGTGGAGATAGCATTTGAGCTAGACCTTAGAAGTTGGAGTGAAATTCCACAAGGAAGGCTGAGCAGCAGAGAATTCCAAACAGAAAGGACAAGCGTTGAGACACGGAAGGCATTGGGAATGTTTGAGAAATTGGGAATAGTTTGATTTTCCTGGAGGGGTGGAAATGTAAAGAGGGGTTACAGGAAGCCATGCCTGGAAAAGTTGCCCCATTATTGTAGAGGGTCTCAAATGGCCAGTCAAAGAGCCAGAGCCTGCTTCCATCAGGCAGTAGAGAGTCGCCAGTGGTCTTTAGGGAGGCAGGCACGTGATCTGACCAATGCTTTTAAGAAGATTAAGATGGCAATGCCTTGTGGAGAGGATTAGAGGTGGGAGGGAGAAAGATAACAAAGATCTGAAGCCGGAAACTTGGAGGAATATTAAAAGTCTTATTGACGTTGATTTAAAACAATAAACAGGAAAGGGAAGAGTCAGAAATAAGGGGCAAGCATCTTACCTGGATGATCAAAAGAGGGATAATGGCATTGCAGCTGGAGCAGAGAGATTAGAGGAGGAGCAGGAGGGGCTTGGGAGTCTGGAGAGGAGCATAATACAAAGTCTGATCTTGTCTGTGCCTCAGACACCTCCATTTGGTGAATTCGCATGCCTGGGGGGACATACAGGGGTTAAGGGCCCACTGACTGCTGGAAACAGAGGCTGAAACTGCAGATGTAGAGAAGGGCTGTGGATATGTTGAGAGTCACCTCCATGGAAGTTGTCGCCATGGAAGGAGTCTCCCCAGGCCTTGGAGTCAGAGCATAGCTTCTAGAGTGGGTAAGTGTGGCTACTAATCCTTATGTGTGTGACCTCGGGAAAATCCCTTCAGTCAAATGAGCCTCCACTCTCTCATCTGTAAAATGGGAATAATAAATCTTCCCCATAGAGCTTTAGTGAGAATCAAACAGCATATGCAATTAAAGTCCTGAGCATGGTGTCACTTACTAGTGTGGTGAACGCTCAGGATACATCAGCAATTATTAATATTATTTCATTATTTTTATTTAAGACAAAGGTTGCAAATGCAAATACCAACAGGTACTATCTGGAAACAGAAATTAATTTTAAGGCAATTCACCATCTGAAAGGAACAGTGGCTATTCACCTTCAGCTGATTACTTTCACATGGGAATGGGGTTCTGGGTTGCCAGAACTTGCAATCTTTAAAGATAAGCCAGAAATGTATACATGTTTGGGGTGAGATTTCCCATTTTAAAATGTTGACTGCAAATTTAAATTACAAAATAATATTGTGTCATCCAATATATGGGCCAGACAGAACGTGTCTGTGGGGCTGGTGCAGCCCAAAGGCTGCCATTCAGCGAAATCTGCTTAAGACAGGTTTGCAGCGTGGGTGCAGAGACCCCAGATGGCCCTCTGGAACACGGTGCTGCTACTTCCTCCTCCCAGGACATGAGGCCACAAGTTGTCCCGCATGTAGAAAGATGGGCTGGCTAGGATGATCTGATCCCCTCAGGCTCTGAGATCTTGGGTATCTAATTAGTTGGAGTGTCTGGTCCTGACAGCTTGAGGAAATGACCACTGGGTGAGATCCAGACCTGGAGTTGCTGCCCGGGAGGCCAGGCCTGGCTGCCAGACTGCCCTGGGGAGAATCCCGTGGTTTTTGTGCCACTGTAAAGACAGTCAGTCACGAGAGGTGGCAAGACTGCCTGGAGAGGGAGAAGCAAGATATCTGTCCTGACTAGTTGAACCACTTTACTAAGAACTACAACTGAACTGAACCCAGTGTGAATCTGAGTCTATGTGTGTATGTGTGTGCCTGCCTGCCCTAGCTGGGGAAGCAGAGGGGAGAATAGGCCTACAGGCATATCTGCTTCATCTGTTTGCTTTTCTCTGGTTTGTTCCTGTGTACAAGGGCCTTCCTAATCCCTTGTGCTCACAGAGAAGGAAATATCAGCTCTGGCTCTATTTCCAGAAACTGTACCGTACCCCACTCCCAACTCAGTAAACCCTTGCCCACAAATCCCCAGGGCACCCTGACCTCTGGTTTTCTAGAACCCAGAGTGGAGATGGAAAGAATCCTATGGCAAACCTGAACATTACTCCCTGATAAACTCAGACCATCTGCCAAAGAATAGCTGGGCCTGCATTTCCAAGATGGGGCAGATCAATGTATTCCCAGCAAGGCCAGAAGACATGCCACCCTTGTTTGAGGAGATACAAGTGGGGATTCTGGAAAGCAAGATCACCTTTTAACAGTGAACCTGGTTAGCCCAAGGTAAGGATTTGGTCTCCTTCACTTCACTTGGATGTTTGATTTTGAAACCATGGTTAGTTTCCACCTCTGAGCAGATATGTCTTGTGGCTCTGTGACCCATAACATTATAGAAAAAGAGATCTTAGAGATTTTCAATGTCTTTATATCTTGCACTGATAAAATATAATTTCAAATGATTGATTAACATGTTCCTTGGTCATTTTAAATCTTTATTCTTTGGTGGCAAAGACTTTATTATTTTCAAAATCTCAGGAGTGCCTCCAGGAAACTTGAGAATTCTTTGGAGCCACCAATATAGTCCTCCTCCCTTTCTGGGGTGTTGGAGCTCTGAGTGATGAGAGGTCACTGCTTTATCATTCACAATGGGATAAAGAAAACATAAGGGAATCACAGCATTTTCCAGTGATTCACTGATTAAATTTGAACAGGAAGTAGCATTGTGTGTTACGAATGGAAAGTGTGGTACAGAACAAAATAGAGCCTTGCATTGTAGTGTTGGTGCTGTGAGAGCTAGCACTCACCGTGTGGCTTAAGGAAGTCGCTGCTCTTCTGTAGACCCTGTTTTCCATTTGTGGAGGTCACGCCACATGAGGGTCTAGGATTTGGCTGCTGCTCAAGGTGCTTGGCACGAGACGCTGTACCATCACAAGAACTACACAGGTACACCCAGTGTTCCGTGAAATTACACCTGGCCCCCTCTACACGCCCTAATTTACAAATTAACACTAAGTTCTTTAGGGTGATTAGATACAGAGCAATGTAAATGGGCTGTTGGACGGTCTCAAGTGACAACATGCAGTTCAGAAGAGCAGCAAATGAGGCCACAGTTCCAAGTGCTGGTCCTGCAGCCAGACCCAGATTTCTGTTCTGACTATAACATTACTGGCTGTGTGACCCTGGGAAAGCCACTTACCCTCTTGTTTTCCCCACCTGTAAAATGGGAACAGCCGGGTACCTCCGTCTCATGGTTGCTGGGTTAATTGGTATTATAAAGCTTAGTGGGGAAGCATTCAGGCTTCGACGGCACCCACACCTGGATGCAAATTCCTTCTCTTCCGCTAATAAGCAAAGCAACTATGTGGCATCAATTTTCTCATTTGTCAAGTAGGTTCAGTGATTAAATCAGATAATGTTTGTAAAGCAATTTAGTCAGCACTGTACTTGGAGTATAGTAAACACCAGAAAATACAATGGTGTGGACAAGTGTAAGGAGAGGCCTGTGGAGGAAATAGTGCCAGCTATGGGTAAAGGACAGGGATGGTTGTACAACATACTGGAAAGATCCCAGCCCTGGGAGGGCAGACCTGGGTGGCACCGGGCTGCACAGCACTTCCTGGGTGACCTAGAGAAAGACTCTTCTCTTTCTGGACCACAGTCTCTCCATGGAGTATGTTCTGCTCACGGTCAAATTCTAATATTCTCTGGTTTTATGGTGAACTCTAAGCTCTCAGATCTGGGAGTCAATGTCTAGCATCCCAGCTCACATGCCTTTAGGGTCAAAGTCATCACGCATGAGTAAAGTGAGCCATCTTGAATTATATTTTTCCCAAGACGGTCACAAAGTTGACCTCTTAAGCATGAAGTACTATACCCTTCCTAGCCACAAAGAAAATTTGCTCCCTCCCATTTTTCTTGAATCACTAAGGACCTTAAATCTGGAGAGACTAAAGGAAGAAAGGGGACCCTGAAATGAATGGGGTACTCAAGCCCCAGCTTAAAGGGGATGTCTGCTATTCAGCAACTGTTGATGGTGGTCAAACAGAATTGAAGGCCAAATGCTATTAGATCTTCTGGATTTTTAAGAAAAGTTGAAAATCCAGATTTTTGGGGGTGAAATCTTCTGATCTTTAAAGGTTGGAAAATAATTTAAAATATTTTTTTAAAAAAGACAAGACTTCTACAAATCTGATTCAGCTCATGAACGATATTTTGCAATTTCAGCTGCAAGCAGATCCTTAGACATATCAGTGTATGTGTACTGATGTGCTTAATGCTTCCCTCTCACCCACCCACCCACCCCCCAAAAAAGGAGGATGCAACAGGCAAGGCCTTAGACCAAACAGAACACAGGCTCACCACATTTGGTAGGACCCAGAATGAGTATCTGCCCAAAAGCAGCTCCCCATTGTTATTGTTTCCAAACTTTGGAAGCAATAAAAATTACTTGGGTTCAAAATCACTTGAGGAATCTGAGTAAGATGCATTCCGGGTGCCCACCCACAGAAATTCTGATTCAGCCTCAGGAATCTGCCCTTTTACAAGGATCCCAGATGGTTTCTAGGCCTCCCTTTGGAAAGCCGATCTCAGGTCTAGCCGGGGGCCAATGAAACGGACCACTTTGCAAGTTCTACCTAACAGGGATAATTAGCACTGGAGGGTGCTCAACTGAGCAAAGAAGACAGAGAAGCGCATGGAACAGACACCCACTCATGTTACTCAGTAGCTGGAAATTTATTCTAAATATTGACAGCAAAGTAAGGAAGATAAGAAACTATCTGAGCAGCAGAGCCAAACCCCATGTGGGACCAAACATTGATCAGCAATTGGAAGGTTTTGCACTCTTAGTGACTGGATTATCTCATCTGCCCATAAAGAGTGGCCATTGTTGCAGACTCCTCTAATTAGGAGCACTCTTCTATGCCTTAACCCTCTCTTACTGCTCCCCAAGAGGAAGGTATCATAGGTTCAGCTGGTCACTAGCCTGGGCACAGGGCAGTCACACAGCCACCTCACAGCTGCTGACTAGCCCAGAGCTAGAGGTCTGTGGGTGAAGCCATTCCATATGGTGTCACCTATGGCTGGAGGACCAGGGTCAGGTGAGCTAATCATGCCGAACTGCAGATCAGAAACCTCCCAGAGAAAGGTATGGCCCACCAGCTACATTAATGGAAGTGAGGAAAGGTAACCAAAACTTCCAAAGAGGTGGAGGTTCCGTAAGTCTGAAAGGACAGATGCTGCAACAGGAGTGCTCTCCCTGGCTTGTGACAGATGCCAGATGCAGAAAGCACACGAGCATAGTGGGTGAGGGGACAGGCCCTGGAGTCACCCTGCTTCCGTTCTTATCCCAGCTCTACCACTCCCTGACTGTGTAAACTTGGGCAAGTTATTTAACCTCTCTGAACTTGTGTTGCCCAGTCTTTTAACAGGAATGATTATAGTAATGTCTCACAAAGGGCTTGTGAAGTGTTTTAGTTTCCTAGCTGCTGAAACAAACACCATACAATGGGGTGGCTTAGCAACAGGACTTCAATGGCTCACGGTTGCAGAAGCTAGAAGGCTTGCTTCCTCTCAGGGTCAGTATCTTCTGGCTGCCTGGCAATCTTTGGGATTCCTTGGCTCTTCCGTCACATGGCAGAATCTTCTTTCTCTTCCAGGTTGTGTTGACTTCTAGCTTCTGGCTGCTCCCTGTGACTTCCTCATCTGTGTCCAATTTCCTTTGTTATAAGGACGTCAACCCTACTGTATCAAGGTCCACTCTCATTCAGTGTGGGGCACACCTTAACTAATGACATCTTCAAAGGTCCTAATTACAGATGGGTCTACTCCCACAGGACCAGCAGTTAGGACCTGAACACACCTCTTGGGGGGGGGTACATGAATCAGCCCCCAACTTGAGAATTAAACAAAATTCTGCATGTAAGGCCTTTAGCACAGAGCCTAGCATAGAGCAAAAGACAATATTTAGTTTAAAAGAAAAAAAGAAACCTACAGAGAGTTTCTCTTCTCAGAAAAAAGTCCTCAGAGAAGAACAGAACAACATTGCAAGAGGAAACCCAAGTTCTGAGGAAACATGAGCTGTTATTGTTATTCTCCAAGTGTATAAAATGAGTGTGGACTAAAGGTGGTATGCGGTGTGCTTGGGGGATGGAGGGGAAAAGAACATCAAATCAGTGGTCAGAACACCTGGATATGATCCTTACTCTGCCATTTTTGTCACTCGCTTTGTGACCAGCCATAAAAGAGGCTGTTCCCACGCCTTTTTCCATTTCTGAAATGAGGGGTTTGGGCCATCTGATCTCAGGAGACACTTCCAAGTCTCCAGCTCTGGCATCTTGTGAATATTATGAACAGTGGAAGGAGAAACAAAGACTCTGGAAGGGCTTTTTTTTTTTTTTAAATGAAAAGTTGCTCTGAAAGGTAACTTTAGGCTGAAATAACAGGCAGCTTTTCTTGGAAGAGAAGGTTTAGTCTGGACCTAAGAATGGTCTTTGAGAATGTGGAGGAGAACCTCACCTGGAAAGGGGGTTAAGCTGATCGTGTGTTATCTTTGGTTGGGAGGCAGACACTGCCCCATTTTAGGGGTGTCCGTTCTGACAAGTTTAGGTGTCTTCCTCTAGATGGCTTCAGGGCACATTCTCTGGCTTCATTTGGGTCTCTACAAAAGTATCACCTCCTCGGTCTCTACTCCTAACCGTCACCCTCACAGAACTCTAAGCTGAACTCTAACCCATCTAAAATGTCACTCCCATCACCCTCTAGGGCTTAATCTGTGTTTCTCTTCACACACAGCCTGAAATCACATTATATGTTGTCTGACTTCCCGCAGGAATGTCAGCTCCACCAGGCAGGGAATTTGTTTGCTTCATTCACTACTGAATCCCTAGCCCTTAAAACAGAGCCTTGAACATAGCAGTTTCTCAATAAATATTTGTGGACAGAAAAAACATCCTGCAATTTATTGCCGTCCTTTATCCTGGTGAACAAAACTGCGGCTTAAGAAATTAATTCCTAATTGTTAAAATTCAGAGCTTTTCTGAGTTCTGGGGGAACAGGTGATCGTTCCCTTATTCCTGAAAAATTTCCCGGATGGCGCTCCGTGTGAAAGGCCGGCAGCACACTGGGGAAAGGGATGCCACATAGGGATGCTAAGTGGAGAAAAGGCATTTTCATCTGGAGCAGATCTTGACTGGCGATGGATTTCCCTCTTTATTCTGGAGTCTGTTTGCTGGCCTTGCACTGGGCTTTGAAGGCTTGCACGTTCAGGAACTGTCCTGAAATGTCCCCCTCTTCCGCGTCCAAGAGGCATGTAACTTTCAGGAACTGTCTATTGTCTAGGGAACATAAACAAAAGAACAAAGGCAGAATCTACTAATTGAAAGGAAAAGAATCTCAGATTGAACTGAACATAAAGCCACTTGGAATTTAGACACCTGGAATGGTATGGAGAAGGAGTACTATTATAAACCCTAGAGAGGGGTCCTGAGAAACCAAAGAAATTCCATCCTGGTCCCTGTTCACAAGAATGTAATGGAAAGGGGCACATTTCCCCAGAGTTTGAGCTTCTCCTTGCAAAGCAACCCTGACTGTCGGTGGCATCTCCATCTGCTCTAAGAGCAGAAGAAAAACTCTAGACAGGCTTGCTTTTGCTCATCTAAATATGGTCTCTTTTCCTGAGAAGGCTGTGCTAAAAAGAAATGTGAATCAGGAGACCCGAGGGCTGGCTGGCATCACTACCAATGGGCTGTATGATTTCTGGCAAGTTCCTTCCACTCTCCAGGACTCAGTTTCTCCTTCTATAGAGGGAAAGAGTTGGGCTGCATTTTGGCTTTCTTCTCTGTTCCTTCAAACCTCGTTGTCAGCAGCCTCAAAGAATTCAGTGTGCTTTTCTGGCCCTGTTCTCTCTGCTCTCTCCTTTTCTGTTGGCAGATAAACAGTTTCTGGCTCAGTGTGGAACTACACCCCCAGAATGGGGAATGGCTTTGAGTCTTAGTCACAGACACTCAGGGAGAGAAGACTCTGACTGCCAAATAGACAAGTGCCTGGGCCTCAGCTTGCTTCTCCTCCGTGGTGCCAAGGCCTGCCTTTCCTCTCCTTTCTCTTGGCACCATGGACTATTTTGCCAAATTCCCCTCCTTGGCCTATGACAGCATGACACCCTGAGGAATAGCTGTCAAGAACGGCCCTAAGTCCTTGGCACCAGGTGACAAGGTGGAGATCTCCCAGCATATAACTGGGGCTATAGGGAATCCTTCTCTGCTAAGTAGTCTAAGTTTCCTTACCTATGAAATGGAAAAAAGAAGACCTCTGGCCAGTCTCCTCAGAGGGATTTTGTGAGAACCAGATGGGAAAACAGATTGGAGGAAACCCTTGACTTGCCACTTTGACCCTCAGGTCCAGACTCTCAGCCACCACTTTGGCCTCCTGCCCCTCCAGTGCACTGTTGCCTCACTTCACCAATCCTGTTAGCCAATCCAGCAATTACAGAGCAGTTTCAAGCATGGGCTGTGGAGTCAGACGGCCAGGGGTTTCATATTGGCTCTCCTGTATACCAGCTGTGTGGTCTTATGCAAGTTAACTCACCTCTCTGATCTTCAGCTTCCTCATCTGTAAAGTGGAGATAAAACCGAACTTACCTCAAGGTTGCTCCGAGATAATGTATGAAAGCACTTGGTGCAGCGCCTAAGATGTGTTAGCTCCTGTTGCTATTAATATTAATTCTTTCAAGACCCCCTACCTAGGGATGACAGTCCAGCCATCACTGCTAGGATCAGTGAAAGACTCAATATAACTAATCTGACTAGTAGGCATCCTGCAAACCAACACTTCCCAAGGGATGGTGCTGAGAAACTTGGAGGACTCCAACATCCTTTCAAGCATCCACAAAGTCACAACTATTTTCAAAATACCATTATTTTGCCTTTTGCACTCTGTTGACATTTGTGCTGATAGGTCAAAAGCAGGGGCAGGTTAAAACTGCCAGCACCTTAGCATGAATCAAATCAGTGGCACCCAACTGCACAAGTTGTCATTGTGTTCCTCATGCTGTGCACTCACGGAAATAAAAAGTCAGTTTCACTTGAGCATATCTTTTATTAAACAGTAAATATTGTCAATTTTATGAAATCTTGACCCTTGGGTAAATGTATTGCTAATATTCTGTATGACAAAACAGGAGGCAGGTATGAAGCACTTCTGCTGAACACGGAAGTATAATGTTTGTCTCAAGGGAAAGCATTTGTGCAGTTGTGTGATTTGCGATATGAATTGGCTGCTTTTGTCATGAGAAACCATTTTTACTTAAGAGAATGACTGATGGACAAACTCTGGTTATTCAGACATGGGTATTTGGCAGTCATTGTCTCAACAATGAATGAGCCTGTCCCTTCAAGGAAAACAACTACCAAGTTTGTTGCCAATGATAAAATACTAGCTTGCAAGTGAATTTTGGAGAACTTATACCTGCCACCATGAACGTGACAGCTTCCCAACACTTAAAAGATTCTTTGAATGAAATTAATGATAATATTAATGAATGTGATTTTTGATATTATAGAATGAAAAGTGTCAACATTTGGAAGACTTTCCTATAACCCAGGAAACAAAATCTTCCCAGTAACTAAGGCATGATATGAAATCATACATGGATAAAAGACCTAGTCCAAGTATAAAGTAGACCAGTGGAAATTATTTATTAAAGACAAAAATTCATTGATGTGGTTGCAGAGTCCACATTGCAACAAAACTTTCAAAAATGACCACTTGCCAAATATTGGTATAGTATCAAAGAAGTATACCCACAATTATCTGAAAAGGCCATTAAAATATTCCTCCCTCTCCAGCTATGCCTCTGAATGAATCTGGGTTTTCTTTATATACTTCCACAAAACGACATATTACAATAGATTAAATGCACAAACGGATATGAGAATCAAGCTGTTTTCTATTAAGCCAGACATCAAAGAGATGTGCAAAAATGTAAAGCAACGCCATTTTTCCCACTATTACTTTATGTTTGGGAAATTTTCTCACAAAAAATTGCCAATTAAATTAAACATTTAATGGTTTATTTTGTTATTAAAAATGAATTAATAAATCATATTTAAAAATGTTTTTGTTTTCATTTCTTATATGGTAAATATAAATAGATACAATCTGCATAAACAAAATCTATTTTTAGTCCTCAATTATTTGTTAGGAAGGTAGAGGGGATTCAGACTAAAATTTGAGAACCACTGCTATAAATGTTTGTGAGAGAACCAGGCAGAGGGCAAAAAGAGAAAAAAGTCCCATGTGCTAAAGCACAGGAAGTGGCAGTTCTGCTATTCTCTGTCCATTAGCCCACATGGGAACACTCTGGGATATCTGTCCATCACAGCACCTCACTTTTATAGGGATGCTGACAAACTGAACATTAGCCAAGAAGGGGTAACTGGGCTTTTGAGGAGAATGAAAACTATGTCTCCAGGGGAACAGTAGAAATAATTGGGTAATGTTACACTGTAGAGAAGCAAAAATAAAATTTAAAACAGAATATTAGGAAAACACAATAGTTGCTTCAAATCATTGAATGGTTGCTAGATAAATTTAAACCAAACGGATATTTAAAGATGTGCTCCCAATGTGTGTTTTGCTACCTAGGCTTTGTTGTTTTTTTCCTGTTTTCTCTCATACTCTAATTATCCTTCATTTCCTAAAATGTTGTTTCTTGTTTCTCCTTCTCTCTCCCTTCTATTTTTCTCTTTCATTTTCCTTTTTCTTTCTTTCTCTCACTTTCCCCTTTCTTTCTCCTCCACTTTCCTTCATTATTTCCCTCCATTAATTACCCACAATATATACCAGATATATTTTTGTTGTTTTTTGTTCCACTTCTTTCTTAAAAAGGTAAGTGCAAGAAGAAGAAAAGGAAGAGGAAGAAGAAGAAGAAAGGAAGGAGGAGGGGAAGGAGAAGAAGAAAAAGAAGAAAAGGAGGAGAGAGTAGAAGGAAGAATAAATAACAATCTGTTTTTATTCCTCCTCTGCAACCTGATGTATTTAAAAGGACAAAGGTTTAGATGGTGGTGGTACCTCCCAGCATAGCATGAGCAAAAATGTCTCCTAGCGTGGGGAGAAGTGTGTGAGACTGAACCTGGGCTCTGGGTGTTATTTATCCCAAGATCACTGGAGAGAAAAAAAAAAAAAAAAAAAGCCAGAAAACAGAAAGTATGAATGTTTTGCAGGCAATGTGAGGAAACAGGATAGAGAATCTGGAACATTTTCAAAGGAAGACTTGAAACAAGGAGATTCTTTTGTAAGGAGAGGACCTTCAGGAAATAATCTAAGATACAGATGTAAAATTATGTTCAAGAATGTTTGTCATGAAATTATTTAAAATAATGAAAATGGAAGTACCCTGAATGTCCAACTGTGGATGAATACTTAGATCAATTCTAGACATTTATGCAATAGGCTACTAAGCAACCAGTAAAACCATTTAATAGAGTGACATTTAATGGCACAGGGAAATACAATATAATGTCAAAAAATAATCAAAATGCCAAATCATGTTAAGTAATTTTTTCTCTATCTTTTTATCTAGCTACAACCTGCACTATAGCGGATAACTGGGCATTCAGTGGTAGACATAGTTCCTGCCCTTATACAGCTTAAATTCAAATGTGATAGATAGATATTATGTAATTAATTATGTAAATAATTAATTATATGAAATGCAACCCCTATTTCAATAGAGAAGCATGAACTTATAAAGGGCTAGATGAAAATACAAAATATTAGTTAGAGTTATTTTTGGATGATAAAACCATAGGTTACTTGCATAACCTATATAATTTTCTGTATCTTCCAAATTTTCTAAAATAAGAACATATTTTAAAGTCATTTTAAGCTTTTATAATAAATATTTAAGAAAACATTTCTAAGAGAGCCACTCTTCCAATTAATCTCTAACCTTCAACATCCCTTCCTTCCTACTTTCCATTGTTAAACACTAGTGATGACTTCCACCTCTATGACTTATGTGGGAAAACTGAAAAAGGCAAAGGGCTTCATTCTTTCTTCAAATAGTCTGGACAGAGTGTGAGGTGTGAGCCTTACAACAGGGCACAGACTGACCAACAGTGTGCTTACTGAGCTTGGAGCTTGGTGACGGGTATCAGGACGGTGGTAACAGGTTGTGGTAGTTCAGGGGCTTTATGGAGCCCCAAAGATCATGTTCTTAAAGCTAAACCATTCCTGTGGGCATAGACCTACTGTGGGTGGGACCTTTCTATCCAGTTATTTGAGCTGAGGCATGCCCCAGGTGGGTCTTAATCCTCTTACTGGAGTCCTTTACAAGAGGATGAAATTCAGAGAAAGACACAGAATCTGAAAGAGGAGGACACAGAAACAAAGAGGAAACCACTGAAGCAAGAAGCTGAAAACAATGAAATGCAGGAGAGATGGGAGAGACCAGCAGACACTGCCATGTGCATCGACATCTGACAGAGGAGTCCAGGTATCGCCTTGATAATGCCTTGATTTGGACATTTTCCTGGCCTCAGAACTGTAAGCTTGTAAGCTAATAAATCCCCATTGTTAAAAACCACCCCATTTCTGGTATATTGCATTTCAGCAGTTTTAGCAAACCGAAACACAGGTGCTTGCCTTGACTTGCCATGTGACAAGTAAACAGTGCAACAGCTATTGGGCACTAACCTAAGCACGTACTCCAAGTGCATCATCTCATTTATTCTTCACTACAAATTTGTAAAATAGATTCTATCAGCCCCATTTTACAGATAAGGAAACTGAAGCTCACTAAATAATAGTTGTAGGTGGCATAGCTAGTTGAAACCACCATGGCCTGATTCCAGAGCCCAAGCTCTAAATCACAAGCAAAGGGATGTTGCTACGAGACAAGTTGGCCAAGGCTCCACCAGGGACCTGAGCATGAGGAAAACCTTCCTGGAAGAAGCAACCTCTAACCTGAAACCTAAAGAATGAGAAGTAATTGTCTGGAAACGGTGTTTCAGACAAGGACCTAGGGACACAGTCTAGAAATTGTGTGGGGTCCGGAGGCAGGCAGAAATGAGTCCAGAAGGGTAAGCAAGAAACTGATAGTATAGGACCTTCAAAGCTAGGTTAAGAGATTTTGACTTTTTCCTCAAAACTATTGGATATCATTGAATTGTTTTAAACAGGAAAACATCAGGGCCAGTTTTGTAATTACAAAATATAATTCCAGCAACTCAGTGGAGGATAATTTGGATTAGTTAAGACCAGACACAGGGAAGACAATTAGAAGGCTGCAGCAGTAGATCAGCAGAAAAGATGATGGTGTCAGAACCAGGAGAGAAGCAACAGAGAAAGAGAAAAAAGGTCTGGTCCCCGAGATATTTTGGAAGTAAAGTTGACGTGACAGACAGAGAGTAATTGGATATGAGGAAGTGAGAGAGAGGCAAAAATAGAACACTGGATTCTCAAGTATTGTACCACAGGAGATGCCAATCACTGAGAGAGGGAACCTGGGAGAAGTGTCATTTTGTGGGAGGAGATAATGAGTTCACTTTAGGACAAGTTGGGTCTGAAGTGCCTGTGTGACATTTAGGTAGTGATGCCCGGTGAGAAGGTAAATACAGAATCTGAAACTCAGGAGGAGGTCTGGCGGTCTACTGATCTACTGGTTTAACCCTAGGAATGGCTTATGATTCCCTGGGGAGAGATGTGTTGGGAGAAGACCAGAAGGCCCAGGATAGAACCTGAGGACACTAACCGGTAAGCATTGAACAAAAGAAGCAGATTAGGGAGAAAAAAGACCCAGGTAGATGGAAAATGCCTACAGTAGAGAAGTGTGGTGTCATGGAAGCCAGCAAAGAGAATGATTCTAGAGGTGAAAGTGATCAGCAGGCAAAGAAGTGTTGACTGAATTTAGAAACAAGGAATTTGTTGGTCAATTTTGGGAAGCTAGCTTCAGTGATAAGGTAGGGGTAGAACTCAGACCTGGAGTAGAGCTGACTAGCAGGTGAGAGGGTGGGAAGGAAGTAAAGACAGCACCTGGAGACCATGGACATGTGACTGCAAACACAAGGAGAAAGGTGGAATGGCATCTGGTAGAGAACTCAGGCTAAATTCTGGTTCCTTCCTATATCACAGTTATCATGTTTTGAAGAATAAACTAGGCCAGTTTCTCTTCACATGCACTAGAATTGATAAGTGACATTACGATCAGGAACCATTGAGCTTCTAAATCACCTATGTCTCTAAAAAGCTGATGCCAGAAATAAAGGTTACCGAGAATCTCAGAACATTTGATTTGTACTCCATGGAAGTTAAAATTGACCTTTTGCTTGTATAGCACTAATAACAATTACTAAAAGCTAACATTTGCTGATCACTCATTATGTATGTGCCATGCCCTGTTCTAAAGACTTTACACAGAACTTATGCAATCCTTACAATAACCCCATGAGGAAAATCATTATCCCCTTTTTACAGACACAGAAACTGAGAGGCAGAGTGTTGGAGTAACTTGTCTACAGTCACAGGGAAAGTAGGTGTTGGAGTCGGGATTCTTTAGAGGTATTTCTCCCTGACTTGTTCCAGGGAATGAGGAGAAAGAACAAGTTGCAGGGGTCTAAGGCAGAAAAGGTGAAGGTTGCTGGGACACTTCCATTCCAGAAAAGTCCTGGCATGAAAGGAGAACAAACTGGTCTGTAGGTACTCAAAGTTCCCTTTTGCTGGTGGCTCAGGAGCTGACAATGGTACTTCCTGAGCCAAAAGCTCTAGGCTTTTCTGGCATCAACCACATAAATATGTTCTTTGAAATTCTAGTTGTCTGAAGGCTGGAGCAGAGAACCGAGTTAAAGATCCCAGAGGGCTAGTGAAGAGCAGAAAGGAAAAAGGCCTTTCTTATAATTTTGATTCCATATCTACACAGCCTTGTATTTACTGAGTGACTCCAGACTCATTGTCTCAATCTCCACAGCAACCATGAGGTGCACAAGGAGGGATTGTGATCTCTGGGTCTTGGCACATAATGTTCCCTCTTTTTGGATCTTCCTCCTCTCTCCTTTTCTTATGTTGTTGCTTTGTCATCTAGCTTATCATTTCCTACATTTTGGTCTACCAATCTAAAGGGGAGGCGAGTAGTCAGAGTCTCAAGCAAGTATCTTTATTTAGTTATAGACTAAATGAGATGATGATCTATGGCTCTCCTTGGAGGGGAGGAAACACCAATATCAGCCCATTCTTGGCTGCCTGGGTACACTGGAAATACTCAAAGATGAGAGAAATTCAAGCTACTTAGATGTTTATGAGCCTTGTATTGGTCAGGATTCAATCAGGAGGATAGGTTCACTACGAGTGCTATGGAATAGGAGAATTATAAGAATAAACATTACCCAATTGTGGGAGAAGCTAGGGAAGTAAAAGTCTGGAAGAAGTATTTAAAAGGTCAGAAAAGGAGTCACAGTCAATCTTAAAAGCAAAGTGTGCTCATGAAGGGGAGGCACATGGAGACGTTCATGGGAAGCTGTTATCTCTCAGTAGCTTCCTCCTATGGGGGACTTCAGAAGAGTTGGTGAGCCTGGAATCACTATGGTCAAGAGGAAGTGCTGGATGAGCTGGAGTCTACGGGTTCCTCTGTGTCTGTCACCACAGCTGGCCACAATGACCTTCAGGGAGCAGTAATGACTACTTGTTCACTTGTGCCCTCCAAATCTCATATAAGTTCCTCTTTGGCCAACTCTGACCCAGGACCATAAGGGGAAGCATACATAGTTCCCAAGTAAACCAAGATGACACACCACAGTCCAGCACATGCCCCTGAGCAGTAAAAGAGAAACTAAATGAAGGGTTGAATACATAGGAAGGGATGGCAAGTTAGAGTTGCCTTTGACTCCTCTTACACCTCCCGCATGCCCTATTTGTCACCAAATTCCATAGCTATTATCTCCACAATGGTGTTTTCATTTATTCACCACTTCTCTATACCCATGGTATCACCCTGGTTCAGGCTTCCTTACCCCTCATGTTGAAGACTGAACATCTTTGAGGTCCTATGCTTACCCTGCTCTCTCTGGCCTCTGCAATCTTTGCACTTGCTATTTCTTCTGCCTGGAATACTTTTCCCCCCTTTACACTTCAGGTCCCAGTTAAAATATCACTTCCTTCTGGAAGCATTTTCAGAACCCTCCAAAAATATGATTTAGGTACCTCACTGATATGCTTCTCTATCATAGCTCTTATTATACTTTATGTATTACTAAATTGTCTTCATTTCCATCCTTACCAACTAGTGTTTGGCAGATAGAGGCTCAAAAAATATTAGATGAATGAATGAATGAATAGATAAATGGATGAATGATATGTCTTTCAATTTCCAGTGTGTCTTCTCTCCAATCTATTCTATATTCTATCTTGAAATTAACTTTCTGAAAGCCTCAGCTTCTTCTATGGCTTCTCACTGCCTATGAGATAAAATCCAATCCTTAATTGGGCATTCAAGAACTACCACCTAGGGTCCCAATCTCTCTTTCTAAGCATCTCCCAGTATTCCCCTTCATGTATCCCCTACACTACAACCAAAATGATCTATAGGCTACTCCCTGAAGAAGAGTAATTATCAGTAATAATAATTTCCCAAAGCACTATTGTTATCTGTGGAGCATATGTTATGTGCCAGGCATATAAATTCTATTTTATTGAATTACCACAGTAACCTTATGAGATTCTCATCTATTATCCTCATTTTAGAGGTGAGAAAGTTGAAGTTCAGAAAGGTTAAGTCATTTGTCCAAGGTCACACAGCTGGTATATGATGAAACCAGTATTTAATCCCATGTTTTATCTGACTCCAAATTCAAGGCTGTAACCACTCCACTCTACTGTGTCTTCCAGTAAGATGTTTTCAATAACTGCTGAATTAATTAATTAAATGCTTATGCTAATCTTAACCTTTTGTATAACTTACCTCATTTGAATTCACAAAACAGCTTTATAAAGGAAGAACAATTGTTATTTCCAGATTACAGATGACAAAAGTAAGACTCAATGAGGTGAAGTGACTTACTCTACGTTGCACAATTCAAAAAGTGCAAAACTGGGCCTTGTCGTCCTCTGGAGCTGGAGCGGCTAACCACTCTGCTACACCACTCCTGGTCTGGAGCTGGAGAGGCCCCGAGTCACCATTTTGTCTTACTGTCCTCACTCAATGGGGAAGGAAAACCATGCCCAGAGAGGCTAAGTGACAGGTCCTGATGGTGGTAAGCCAGAACTCTGACTTGCTGTCTGGTATGTTTTTCATATAAGATCCATCTCCATCCCTGACCTGAAATTGATCATAGGCCATGGTATAATGAAAGCCAGCCCTGCACCCCACCACGGGATGTGAGGTTGCTCGTCCGGCCCACTCAGCCTTTGCTCATACTGTGCCCTCTGCCTAATAAAATTCAACTTGATTCTGCTGGTTCTGAGGCCATCTGTTTCCTGTTTTCTACGAATATAGAGGAGAGTGAGTCAGAGAGACATTGTGCCTGTCTTCCAGGAGCTTCAAAATATATCCTATATACTGATGGGAACACTGAGACCATTCGACGAAGGTACCATAAAAACAAGCACTCAAGACTTTCCATTCATACCAGCAATGGAGCTAGTAAGTCCTGACGGCTGCGTGCTTATCCAGGGAATATATCACCTTCCCAGAGGAGATGGAAGTTCAAGAGGGACCGAAATGCTATAAGAGATGAAACACTCTCACCAGAGTCGGGGATGTGGGCAGGGCTTGGGTAAACTGCAAGAAGATGAGGGCAGGGAAAGTTGTTTCAGACTGAAATGGCAATGAATTTTCTCACTCATTCAATCATCTCTACTTTCAAAACATACTTATGGTCCACCTACTGTGAGTCAGGCATTGTATGAGAGCTTTAAACGTAAGAGGTTTGGGGGATGACTTTTCTGCTATGATCTGAAGCTGGAAGTTTGGGTAAGGACAGGGAAAGCATCCCAACCATGTGAAAATATCAGGTGCAAGGCCTTAAGGTGAGAAAGAACACAGTGCATTGGATGAACTGAAAGAAGGCCATTGTGCCTGGGAAGATATTATCATGAAATGGAATAACGGATTGTTTAACAGGTACCAAATCATGGAAAGATCTTTAGTTCATTTTAATGATCTTCATAGTTAGCGTGTGACAGTTTCCAAAACTCACCTCCCAAATTCTTTGATACTCTTGCCATTGAGAGGAGCTCTATGTCACTCCCTTTGAATCCAGGTTCTGAGTTGCTGTGCCAGATTCTGAGCCTAAGTCTTAAGATATGGCAGCTTCTACTGCCTGTCTTTTGGGACATTTTTGGAACCCAGCCACCCTGTTGTGAAGAAGCCCAAGCAGCTTGTGGGGAGGCCCACAAGAAGAGGGCTTATGGACAGGAACTGAGACCTCTGGCCCCAGCTGAGTTTGCAGACAGCCAGCACTAACATGCCAACCATATGAGTGAGCCACCCTGTGAGTAGATTCTCCATCCCTCGTTGAGCCACTTCAGATGATGCTACAAGAAGAGATAAGACTGCCCTGCTGAGCCCTACCCTAATTGGAGAACTGTGATGTCAACAAATGGTTGCTATTGTTTTTTAGCCAATAAATTTTAGAGTAGTTACATAGTAACAGCTAACAGGAATATAGAGAAAGGGGAAGCCATTGAAGAACTCTGAGCATCAGGAAATTTGCTTCTAACTATAATTTTCTCTTTTATATGGGGAATATCAGTCATTTGCTGTATCATAGAGTTACTCTGAGAAGTGAATGAGATAATGTGCTTTGCACAGTGTCGGATATTTTAATAAAGCCCTCAACAAATCTCAGTTATTGTTGCTGTTATTTTAGCGTTCAATGAGGAGGAAGAGAGTGCAAGGAAACTATTTCAGGAGTCAAAGGATGAGTTAATGGTTGGACTAGAATGGTGGCAGTAGTGATAAAGTGGATAGACTGGGGACAGTCATGATTGATAGAAGTGAAGGGCAAAGGAAAAGGAAAAGTCAAGAATAACTCCAAGATTTTTGGCCTAGGTAACTGAATCAACGAGTATAGTAGACAGCTGCCAAATCTGCTTTCAGCATCTTTTCACCCTCCAGATAATTTCACCCCAAATTCCCTGTGAGGAGTCAACCTGCCTCCACTCCTAATCTGCTTTATTTGAACAGGCTGACCCACCCCACCTCCTACTTCAGGTTAGATGTATTACCTAAGTCTAAGCCAATCTCTCACCTGCATTTCCCAGGGTAGGAATTGACCCAAACAGGCCAAACAGAGATAACTCAATTTTAGGGCTTTTTATTTGAGTTTGGAGAAGTGGGCTCTCTGTTCACTTTGGAACTTGAATGTATACGTATATAGAACTGGAACTATTGCAACCACCTCGCAACTGAACAGGGAGTCAACATAGTGGGTGACAGAACCAGGAAATGGAAAGAGAGAAAACAGAAAGTGATAACATCTTTTGTGCTCTGGATTAGGCCACAAGACTTTTCAGTTATTTAAGCTATAAGATTTCTTTTTCTTTTTTTTTCCTTTGATTTAGGTTTATGGATACTGGCCCTTGAAAGAGTTCAAACTGACATATTAGTGATGCTAGGTAAGACTGGAAAAAAGACAGCTATTGCTTTGCATGTGACAGGGATTTTGGTAACGTTAGAGAGCAAAATATTAGTGGAAAAGTTAGGGCTGAGCATAAATTAGAACAAAGTTGGGGTGTGATTGGAAGGAGATGAGAAGTCTATACCAGTCCAAAAGCATGGCTATCCCCAACATTTTTAGTCATTAGAGAAATAAAACTAGAACACAATTCAATGCTATCATACATCCACCAGAATAACTAAAAAGAAAAAGGCAGACAATTTCAAGTGATGACAAGGATATGGAGCAATTGAAAGTCTCATACACTGCTGGTGGGAATGTCAATTGATGCAACCACTTGATAAAACTGATTAACAGTATCTACCAAGACTGATGCATGCCCAGAGACCCACTAATTCCACTCCAGGCATTTATTATGTGTGCCTGAATAAAATCATTTTAATAGTAGGGATCAAAAAGTTTGGAGACCCCAGGTTAGACAATGGGCTCAGTGTCCCAACACCTGAGCAAGGAAGGCAATCTGATCAGTCGGCCAAGTTGCAGGGCTCGTATTTTATAGTTTGGTGAAATTCCTCTGGCTGAGTGAGGTCAATTCTCATCTCCCTATTTTTCCCATTCCTGTTTCCCTGTAGTAGTAGTCAACATGTACTGAGTGTTTGCTCTGTGCCAGGTATTGTGCTTTATCTCATTTGATACAACAATTCTATGAGGTAGGTACTAATATCCCTGATTTTCAAATGAGGAAACTAAAGTGAAAAAACTTCCTAAGGTCACAGAGACAGAGGATTCAGTCCTAACTTGGGTATAGTCTCCTTGAATACTAAAGTGGAGTACAAGTGTAGGTCTGGATTCAAAGATGCACTTTGTAGTTTGTTAGGAGTGCTGTACAACAGCATTGCTCTTGGCTTAGAAACAAGTGACACATTGCTTTAATGTCTAGTCCAAACCCTGTAATGGCCCTCCCAGCCAGAAGTAAATGAAACAGGATGCTTATGGGATACTCATTTCTACAAGATGCTGCATCCCTTCCCATACCAACGGGACACCATTCTTATAAACAAAGCGTAATTCCTCACCTCCACTACCCCTGTCACCGTGCCCCCAGCAGGGAAAGATGCCCAGAGACATTAGGCAGCACATCAGTGTTTAAAGTGAGTCTGAAATGAAAAGTACAACAAACCAGTATGCCTTCCCTCTGGATGTCACGACCTCACTGAATTGTTTACTTGAAGCCGCAACAGAAGGACGGGAGGGAGGGGTGAAAGATCTTCCAAGGCAGACAGCAAAACAAGCACCAGGGCAACTGAGAATGGGCTCTAAGGACTGCAAGCAGGTTGTGCCAGTTTGAATATATTGTGTCCCCCAAACACCATTATCTTTGAGGTAATCTTGTGTGGGCAGATATTATCAGTGTTGATTTAGATTTGAGTGTTTCTTTGGTGATGTGCCCCACCCAACTGTAGGTGATAACTCTGATGAGATATTTCCATGGAGGCATGGCCCCACCCATTCAGGATGGGCCTTGATCAGTGGAACCATATAAATGAGCTGACTCAAAGAGAAGGAACTCAGTGCAGCTGTGAGTGATGTTTTGAAGAGGCATTATAGCCAAGAGGGACACTTTGAAGAAAGCACAGGAGCTGCAGATGAGAGATGCAGTTTGAAGACGGCCGTTGAAAGCAGACGCTTGCTCCAGAGAAGCTAAGAGAGGACAAATACCCCAAGTGCAACTAAGAGTGACTTTTTTGAGGAACTGCAGCCTAGAGAGGAATGTCCTGGGAGAAAGCCATTTTGAAACCAGAACTTTGGAGCAGACACTGCCACGTGCCTTCCCAGCTAACAGAGGTTTTCCGGACGCCATTGGCCATCCTCCAGTGAAGGTACTCGATTGCTGATGTGTTACCTTGGACACTTTATGGCCTTAAGACTGTAACTGTGTAGCCAAATAAACCCCTTTTTATAAAAGCCAGTCCATTTCTGGTGTTTTGCATTCTGGCAGCATTAGCAAACTAGAACACGGGTCCTGCGACAGCACCCTACATACACTTTCTTTGTGTTCTGAGACACCCCCCCAGACTTCATCCCCTTGGGGGCCACAGCAAACAAGGCCACCAGCCTAACATCTGTGTCTTGGGCATTGTTAGCCTACTTCCCATCTCCCTACTGCCTGTTGGCAAATGCACTCCACTCCACACACCTCCCAGAGATTCTTAACAGGGAGAGAGGAGGTCAGCAAATCCAGAATTCCTGTAATGATGAAACAACGACTTGGCCAAGGTCTCCCTATGATAGAACTCAAACTGAAACTCGAGCTTGGTGTCTGTCTACTGGCATCTACTGAGGACTCCACTGGGTTCAGAATCGGACTTGGATGCCTTAGGAGTGGCAGGTGTATAGTGTGCTGGAGGAATGTGTTCTGGCTAGGGGTGTAGCAGCCATTTCCCAGGCATTCAAAGTTTGGTTTGTTTATTTTTGACATACAGTGTGGGGCAGACCAGGAAACCCATTTAGAAGGATGCTCCATCTGCTGCTGGGAGTAGAATTAGGAAGCATTCAGTCTTCCACTGAGCCCAGGCCGGGTGGCTGTGACAGAGCTGAGAATGAACAGAGATCATCAGAGCTGAAAGAGCCTTCAGCAAGCTGATGATCACAAGGACAATGAAAATGGTAATAGTAACAGCAACTGACATGTATTGAACCTTGGCAATGTGTCAGACACTACATTTGAGGATATAGAGATGCACAGCAATTAGCTCTCTTGCCCTAATGCCCACAGTTCAAAGGTAGCAGAGATTAAAACTCAGTGTCTGGAATGGACATTTGTACACCAATGTTTATAGCAGCATCATTCACAATTGCCAAGAGATGGAAACAGCCCAAATGTCTATCAATGGACAAGTGGATAAACAAACAGTGGTACATACATACAATGGAATATTAGGCAGCTGTAAGATGGATGTAAATGTACATCAGTGGATGAACAGAGGGGCAAACTGAGGTGTATACATACTATGGAATATTGAGTGGCTGCAAGAAGGACTGAAGTTGTGGGGCATTCAACTTGGTAAATGAATCTTGAGGACATTATATTGAGTGAAATAATCCAAAAACGAAAGGACAAATATGGTAAGGCCTTACTAATATAAACTAACTATAATGAGCAAATGCTGACAATTGAATTCAAGAGCATAGATTATCCAAGGATAGAATCGGGGCAGAGATTGGGCAATTGATGATTAAGGAGTAGAGAATGTTCAATAAGGCTTATTGTAAAGGTTCCTAGATTGTAAGCTCTTACAGCAGTCGCATCTATTCCTGAACTTTAACTGTTATTTCTGAATTCTGAGATGCTATGTTCTTTGTATATAACCTGGTAGTTCCCTGGAAATTTGGATATCTCTGTGACACCTGAGATTCAGAGTTAGAGTTCTGCAGTTCTGAAAGTCAGCATTACACCATACAACAATGGTTAAAGAAGCTAAAAAAGAGATCACACTACAGTTAGAGATATGAATGAAACAGACTCAGGACTAAGGTAAATTAGAATACAGGGTAAAGGATGATATGATATTGACTATATTTTAAAACTCCAACTTCTGTGTGAGACCAAAGGAAAAGAGGGGCTTTTTTTGTTTTTTGTTTTTTGTTTTTTTTTTTGATAAAAATTTATATTTTCTGTAGCACACTATCTAATTTAACCTGTCTGGTCAATTTATTTAAACAACGTAATTACATGGAATCTAGAATAGAAAATGGGTTCTTGTTATTCTGTACATGCTAGTGTAATTCCCCAATACATCCCAGAATATTTTGGGCAGAAAATAAAAATGTATTTGCAAAGTCCCCTTTGGACTTCCCCTCCTCAGGAATTCTTGATATTCACTTAAGCAATTTAATAAGCCAAGCCCTCAATCTAGAGGCTTGCCTTTTGAAACTTATCTCTCCAATGGTGAAGCTAAGTTTCTTATAACTATGCCTAAGATTCACCCCCAGAGAACCACTTTTGTTGCTTAGATGTGGCGTCTCTCTCTCTCAGCCAACTCTGAAAATTAACTCACTACCCTTTCCCCTTATGTGGGACATGACTCCCAGGGGGATAAGTCTCCCTGGCAATGTGGGACACAACACCCAGGGATGAGCCTGGCCCTGGCATCATGGAATTGAAAATGCCTTCTTGACATAAAGGAGGGAAAGAAATGTAACAAAATAAAGTTTCAGTGGCTAAGCGATTTCAAATAGTATTGAGAGGTCATTCTGGAGGTTATTCTTATGTATTATATAGATATTCCTTTTTAGTTTCTAATGTATTAGAATAGCTAGAAGGAAATACCTGAAACTATTGAACTGTAATGCAGTAGCCTTGATTCTCAATGATGATTGTGTAACTATATAGCTTTTATCGTGTAACTGTGTGATTGTGAAAACCTTGTGACTGATATTCCCTGGATTCAGTGTATGGGCAGATGAGTAATAAAATAAAGACAAAAAATAAATAAATAATAGGGAAGATAAGGGGTATGGGATGTTTTGGGTATTCTTTTTTTTAAAATTTTTTTTATTGGGAGCAATGAAAAGTTCTAAAATTGTGGTAATGAATGCACAACTACATGATGATACTGTGAACCACTGATTGTATACTTTGGATGGATTAGATGGTGTGTGAATATATCTCAATAAAATTGCAGTTAAAAAAAAGTCTGACATCAAAAGTTGGGTTTAAGAATATTGTTTTAAGCAACAGAAACATGTTTTCCAAATGCATCTGACCCATTACCTAGATGCCTAGATGCCAGCCTGTGAAACGGGCAAAAACAGCAGCTACTCAGGTTGGAGGGGGGATGGCAAGAGGAGAGGACACTGAAGCCCCACACTCCTGGACCTATATTCATGCCTACCCGTTGGGGAGGCCTTCTTTGGAACACAGTTTATAAACCATTGGTCTGTTACCACCATCACTTTTTTGTTTTTACAAAGGATATATATTTTTTGATACCTTCAAGCAATAGTACAAAGCCATGAAAAACATGCACTATTGCTACATGAAATAATATAAATGAATTTCACAGACGTAAGAGTGAGTGAAAAAAGCCAGATTAAAGAAACAGTAATGATTGTTTTCATTTACAGCAATTTCAGAAAAAAACTGGAAAAAACCCATCTATGGTATTAGAGGACTCGAGAGTAGATAACCTTGGAAACACCCCTCATTTTTTAAAAGCAAGGAAACTAAGGTCTGAGTAATGAAAATGACTTGATATTTGACTTATAGCCAAGTAGAATTCAAAGTCTCTATGTCCTACAGCACTTTTACAAATATAAAATTTATTCAACAAATATTTATTTAAAACCTGCTGTATGCCAGGCACTCTTTTAGACCAAAGGTGCAATAGTAAATAGGAGAGAAAAGACTCTGCTCCCATGTTGTCTGTGTTCTAGTTGGGAGGTATTGACCCTAAGCAAATGAATGAATAAATGAATGAATGGATGAATGAGAAAAATACCAAATAGTGACTAATGATATGGAGAGAATTAAAACAGGGTGATGGACAGTGAGTGGCTGGATGGCTATTTCAGAGTTGGTGATTAAGACAGGCCTCCCTGAAGTGGTAACCTTTCAACTGAAACTTGAGGGACAAGAAGTTTCCAGCCATGTGACAAGGAGGAGGTGTTCTGTGCAGAAGGAACAGAAGTGTCAAGGCCCTGAAGTGAGAAGGAACTCACTATGTTTGAGGAATCACACACGGTCAGCATGGTGGACTAAAGTGGGCCAGGGGAGAGAGGTCCCAACTGAAGTCAAAGGAGTATCATGGAGCCAGAACATGTAGAGCTTCCTATGCCATGGGAAAAAGTTTGGATTTCTTTCTAAGTTGAATACCAAAACTCTTAGAGGATTTTAAGCCGGTGGCAGTGGTGACATGACCTGATTATGTTTTGAGAAGTTCACCCTGTCTGCAGTGAAATGAATGCATTATAGCAAGGCATGCATAGAAACAGGGAGACCTGTTAGCAAACTTGCCTAAATCCAGGCAAGAGATAAGAGTGGCATGAAGTAGGGTAGCAGTGGTAGAGATGGAAAAATTGGGCATATTCAGGGTATGATTTGGAGGGAGGGAGCGCTGATAGGATTTGCTGAAGGATCAGCCATGGAGGGATAAAGGAAAGAGGACTACACAAGGATTCAGACTTTTGACCTGAACAACCAGAGATTGTGAAAAACCAGGAAAGAGCAGGTCTGAGGTAGACGATAGAATCAAGGAGTTCCATTTTGGCAGGTCAAATATATGATGACCATCCATGTGGAAAAGTTGAATATTCAAATTGGATGTAAGTGCCTGGCATACAGGTGACAGTTTAAGGCTATGGATAAGTTCAGCAATCATCAGTGTATAGATGACAATTAAAACCATGAGACCAGATGAGGTCAACTGGATAAAGTGAGGAGATAGAAGGACCGGGCAGAGACCTGGGGCACTCAAATATCAAGAGGACCAAGAAGGGACCAGCAGAAGACCTTGAGAAGGAATGGTCAAAGAAGTAGAAGGAAAACCAGAAAAACATTTATTTCATAGCATCCAGGAGAAGATAATTTTTTCAGAAGATGAGAATGATGAGCATCATAAATACCATGAAGGAGTCAAGAAAGATGAGAAGAGAGAAGAGATTTGGATTTAGCAATTTGGGAGTTATTGATGGCCTTGATAAGAGTATGATCAGTAAAACAGTGGGGACAGAAGCCTAACTGCATTGGGTGGAAGAAGGAGAATATGAATTGAGAAATTAGAGAGAGAGTATAGATGACCCATCAAGAAATTTTTCTGTGCAAGGGAGATGAGAAATTAGGTAATTAGCTAGAGGAAGATCGATGTAAAGTCAAGGAAGTTCTTGTTTTCATTCATGTCATTTTAATTTGGAGATGCTTGGAGCTTATTGTTTTGTTTGTGGGCTCGATCCAGTAGAGCATGAAAAAAAAAAAAGGATATGCAGAAGGGAGAGGGAATAATTTTGGAACAAAGTCTTTGAGAAGACTGAGTGGGTGGAATCCAGAGTGTGAGTGGAAGGGGTTCCATTTTTCTCAAGGGGGAAATCATATTTGGAGCCAGAAAATTTCATATTGTGCAGCACTATTCCAAGCATCCATGGCCCTGGTAGTCCCCCCTTAGTCATTGTGGCAACCAAAAAAATATCACCACATATTTCCAAACACCCCATGACAGTGCTCCATTGAGAAACAACTAAAAATTTCCTGCCAGCTCCCTCTTCCTTGCCAGCCCCCTTACCACTGGGGAGCCAAGTCTTAGGATAAGGTATAAAGGGTTCTAAATTGAGAAAGGGACCAAGGAGTCTGTGGGAGGGTGATGCACCAAAGCTCTGGGAACCTTGGGATCAAAACCAGTAGTGGGCAAAGCCCAGGAGTTAAGCTACTCTGAAGGCTACCTGAGAGCCATTGTAACTTTCCTTTAGAATAGCTGAACCCTGGCCTTCAAGGTTTAAAGAGCCTTTGCTCTACTTCTGCCTATGAGAAAGTAGCTCATGCTTCTAGAAGGACTAGAAAGCTGGATTAAGCACACCCACACAAAATCTGTTTCAGGGCATCAAAGAGTTAATAAGGCATCTAGGACTATAGGGGCCAAGATCCTAAAGAGGGAGATGAGCCCACCTCTGTTTTAGCCCTTGGGGCATTTGCTGAGTCTTAAGCTGTCAGAGGAAGAGCTATAAAGCTAACCAGAAAGTGCTTGAAAAGTTCAGGAGAGATTTCAGCAGTCTCAAGCTCTCATTTAGAACCCCTAGAGGGCCACAGCCTAAAATGGAGATGAGGTTGAGCATCTACCAGCAAAGGCTCAGCTCGAGCCTTGATTCAGCCCTTATTAGATTGAATTAATCTAATTGCTTGCCAGAATATAAGGTTAATCTGTAATCCTTCATGTACAATGACCTTGTATACCAAGAAATAAGACCAAGAGGGAAAACAGACAAAAGAAACTGATCCATGGGTTGATCTAGATATTGGAGTTATCAGATACAAACTTTCAAATAACTATGATTAATATGTTCAAGAAAATAGATGACAAGATGGAAAATTTCACCAGAGAACTGAAATCTACAAAACGAAATCAATAACATATTCTAGAATTGAACAAAGTCCAATAACAGAAAAGACTCTCCCTTCTCTGTGACCATGTTCCCCTGATATCTTTACTTTGGCAGGGGTGTACACTCTAGATGGGAAAGGAAAGAAAAAGGGAAATTAGCCCAGATTCTCAAGAGGCTCCAAATCTCAGCTTTCTCCTCTGCCCACCAAATATTTGATTGAGCCCCAGTGATAAGGTACGGCCCTCAAATGAATGTACACAAAGAAATCTTAGGATTTCATGGACATGAGTCAGGAACCATTGATGAAGACAAGAGGTTCAAGATTTTACTTCCTCCCATTTGGCTAACAGCAGCTGCTCTGCAATAATTTCTTCTAGCTTCTTTATTTCCAACATTCAAATCTTCTTTATAACCTAATCAACAAGCGGTCATATCGCTTTGCCTGCAATATCTTCACCAGTTTATGCAGCAGCCATTTTTCTTTTTCCTAGATGCCACACCCTGGGTTCGTTTCTCTCTCTGTAAAGGAAGGGCATTGGGCTACTTCTGGAAATGCCTTTCTCACTTTCCTTTCTCCCCTGTACCAGGAGGCACTATTATCAGCTAGCCCCCTGCAGCAAGGATAAGTGAGTCCCAGAACCTTGTGTCACAGTGCTGTGTGGACAGCGCAGGCAATCCAGCTGCCAACTGCCAGCCTCACTCTGTGAGTCTACTGTCTGCCACCAGCTGTGAGACTAGTTGGTAACTTGCAGGAACATTCTGAGAAAATGCAAATCTCACCCTTCAGCAATAGGAAGCCTGTGTGAAATGAGGCTTGGGGTGATGCCTGGGAATACATGTCCAAAGCCAATTCCTGGATATAGAAGGCTTCAGTTCTCTGGGCTGATGGACCTGTCCTTCCCAAGGAGAGGCCTGAAACCTTAAATGCATGCCACAGCATTTCCTAGCCTCTGTGGGGTTCCATTTAATCAGTGTTTGGCCCCAAGTTTATAATAAACTGCCTGCCGCCGGGCCTGGAATGTTGACAAGGCTGAGTGGTGTGGAGGATGGAAGTGCATCACTCTGCGAGATAGGAGACCCAAGTACTACCCCTGCCTCTGCAACTGACCAAGTCATAACGCCACCCTGAGCATGCCCATGCTCTACCCTGGGCCTCGGTTTCCTCATCCATGAAAGAGAACTGTCCCCCCATAACCCTCTGGCTCTCAAGTCCTAGGGTTCTATGACAACTTTAAAGGTGGTCCCTCAGCATGTTAAAGTTGGTGGATTGGGCTATTGGGGAGGGGGGTCAGGGTATGATGGAATTCTGTGCATGGGGTTAGTACTGTTTTTGCAACTGTTCCTATAACTTTGAATTTATTTCAAGATATATAAATAAATAAATAAATAAATAAAAAGGTGGTCCCTGACACTAAGTCAAAAGCCCAAAGGAATCATGATAACAGTAATACTTCCATCTTTACCTTGCTTTCCAGTTATTTTGTGATGCTCTTTCACCACTATTGGAGTTGACCCTCCAAACCGTCTTGTGAATCCCATTAAGGGACACATAGAATAAACAATTTAATTCATGTTTCTTACAGGCATATGAAATATTTGGCTTATAAACTTTTAAAATTGGGTCCGGAAACATAAAACTTTATTTAAAAAGTGCAATGTACTAAAAATATCCTTTATTGAGGCAGACCGGGAAAATTAAAAGGGCATCAGCTTAAAAATCAGGAGGCTAGATGCTGGACCCTGCTCAGTTACAGCCTCAGTCATGTGGTCTTGGGCAGGTATCTCCTCAAACTGACCTTGGTTTTGCCACCTGTGCAATGGTGTCTCTAAATTCTTGGCTCTGCCACTCTGGAATTCCATTATGCCGAATAGTTTCTCCCAAAGCTGTGTGGGACTGTCCCTGGGGGATTGGGGTGAGTGGGGGAGGGGGCGAGGGGTTGTTGTTTGTTTTGTTTTGTTTTTGCTTATCCTTCTGCTGCCACTGCAGTCAACACTGCAGAAAAGAAGCCAGAAAACACTTCTCCTCAGGCAGATCTGATGCATACATCTCATTAAGTAGGTCAGATGCTTAGTTTTAATAAGAATGGTGAGGAGGGCTCACGGAGGGGTAAGAGACACTCTTGTTCTGAAGTCAGAGGGCAGATTCAACATCCCGGCTGATCGCCAGCTCCGCCTTCCTGCTGGAGTGACCCCCCCTACCCCCAGAAAGAATGAGATATAGATGGCGTCCTCCCAATGCTTATCAGGAAAGTCATCATTTATTGCCCCAAGCCCTAAATTATACGAGTGGAAAATAAGGTCCAGAGGCACACTGACTTTTATGAGGTTGAACACACCAGATTCTGAGGTTTACAGACCTTCAGTGCACACTCTTGACAAGTTAGTGTGAGCTCCTACAAACCAGGGTCAGTGTCAAGACCACTTACAAGGGAGTTATAAAAAGAAGGGAGGTGGATTGGAGAAAAAGTACAAAAGGAAGTATAGAAGTAAAAAAGAGAGAAACAAAGAACTAGAGGTAAAGAGAGCATGTACTACAGGACAGTGACTCCCCAAAATGAGTGTCTGAATAAAGAGAATAAACGATCCCAATAAGTTTGGAGAACACTGACTACTTTATCTCCCTTCTTGGATATTTGTAGTCTGCCATAGCATATTAAAGTCCTTGTAAACTTCGATTAAAAAAAAAAAGTTTAACTAGTCCTAGTCAAACTTTTTGACACAGAATCTGGTTTTCTTGTGATATCTATTAACATCCTTGCAATGTATCATTAGAAAAACTTGTCTAAAAGAACCCAGTATGCTGGGATGGAGCACATAAAGGGGAAACTGGTCCCTGTTTTCAAAGAGCTTACAAAATAGTGGGATCATACTTGCAGAATTTTATAAGATTAAACAGCTAAAGGTAATGGGGGAAAATAATTAGTTTTCAGGTAAGTGGTACTGACAGAATTTATTGGGCATTCATTGGTTCATCCACAAATTTCTGAGGCATGTACTTCATGCCAGTTATCAGGCTGAGCCCTGGGGATATACTGGTGAACCTACCAGATATAATCTCTATCTGCCCAGAGCTTACCTTCATAGCAAGGAGAGAAAGACAAAAATTAAGTTCACAAACAAATAAATATAATTAATACCTGTAAAGTGCAATAAAGCAAAGCACAACAATACAAGATATGTGAATGTAATTAACAGCACTAAATTATACATGTGAATGTGGTTAAAAGGGGAAATTTCACGTTATGTACGTTACTAGCAAAAAATTAAAAGAAAAGAAAATGAGGTATGCTTATAGAATAGCAAATGAGCAGGGCTCCCTGATAAAGTAATGGAGCACCTGCTTAAGCTGGGGTCAGTGGTGAAGGCCTTTCCAAGGAAGTGGCATTTAAGTTTTAACTTGAAAGATGAGAAGACATCAGGCATGAAGCAAATAGGGGGAAAGGATCAAAACAACACTTCACGAGCAAGTAATGGCTGTGGGGCTAGGCCTTGGAGCATGAGTAGATTTAGAGAGAGAGAAAACGGTACTCAGTCATGAATTTGAGCAATGTGGTGGTGAACATCTAATGTGACCCATTGAAACATAGACGTTATAGGGAGCAAGCCGAGAAGTCTGGCTTTCCCAGAGCGTTCTAGAGAAGCAGCGTAAGAAGTGAAGGAATGAGATCATTTTAGATAGTGAACTATGCTATGAAGAAAATAAAGCAGAGAAATGTGAGAGAGAGTGGGTGGGAGGTGGGAAAAGTGAGGAAGAGGAAGTACTGGGAAAGTTGATCAGGATATATGAAATCTCTGAGCAGATGATATTTGAACTGAAATCTGAATGACTAAAAGAGAGGACTGTATGAAAAGCTGTCTGGGGAAAATACATCCCAGAGAGAAGAAACTGCAAGACCCCTGGGGGGTAGGGGTGGCCAGTATCTTTGAGGAACCCAAGGGAGGTGTCCTGAGTGAAGGGAGCAAGCAGCACGAGCAACGAGAGGGAGGGGAGAAAGTCAAGGTTGGCTTAAGGCATTCTTTGGCTAAAAAAGAGCCCTCAAGTACAGAATCCAAAGGTGAGAGTTTGGGAAAGTAGGCTCTGGCCACATCTTAGAGGGACTTGAATGTCAAAGTAAGGGGTTGAAACCAGTTCTCAACCTGTTTTTCATCACCACACACAAGATATATTCCCCTGTACAGCCCACTTCAACTGATACACCCAGTCTTTTATTATTGCTCATCAAGCTGCTGCCAGGGATAAGAAAGTATAATAGTTTGTGGGCAACTATTAACAACATTTTAAGACTGGCTAATTGCCCCCCAATATCCAAGCTCCCCTTCTTCCTTGGTAATGCCATCAAATTTTAGGAAGGAACATGACTACATTTCCCAAGTTTCCTTGCAGCTTGGCTTGGTTGGCCATGTGACTAATTTCTGATCAATGGGATGTAAGCAAAAAATAGTGAAGTCAAATTCTGGGAGGTACCCTTAAGGGGAGAGGTTGTGTCCTCTCTTCCCTGTTCCCTCCACTCCCTTCCTGTATTGTGGATATGATGGTTGGATTTCCATCCTGGATCATGAGGACAGAGCCCACCCTTAGGAATTGTCAACAGAGAACCAGAATAAGCCTGGGTCCCAGATGACTACAGAGGCTCCATACGAGCCATAAACTACTGCTTACATGTGGAGTTTTACATGAGAAATAGACTTCTCTCTTGTTTAAGCTGCTGTTCTTTTGGGTGTTTGTAATACACAGTGAAAGCTGGATACTGTCCAATACAGCCACTTACAGCAGACTGTAGCAAAGGAAAAGATAAACCTATTGGAATGAAAGTGAACAAGAATATGTGTATTATAAAGATAACTTCTAACATATATATTTTACATATATACTTTGTATATATTTTATACATACTTTTATATATATATAAAGGCAAATATTTCACAAACATCAAACCTTTTACATGCTGTGTATCAGATTACTTGCAACACAACTCACAACAGCATAACACATTATTTGTATCATGACACTAAGGCAGATAACTTCACTTGAAGTTCCGTTTGGTGAGTCCTGGGAGCAGGGAACACTTGCCATCTTCCAGATCAGCAGAACTGAAGTCCAATGAAAAATCATGTGCTGCCCATAAAAAGAGACATGGCCTGTGGATTAATGTCAGTTTCTTATGAAGCTAAATATAGTCTTCACCATATGACCCAGCAATTCCACTTCTAGGTATTTGCCCAAGGGAAATGAAAGCAGTTGTTCAGACAAAGGCTTGTACATGAATGTTCAGAGAAGCTTTATTCGAGCAGCCAAAAACTGGAAACAGCTCAGATGCCTATCAACAGGAGAACGGATAAACAAATTGTGGTACATGTAATGGAATGCTTCTCAGCAATTAAACTACTAATAGGTACTACATCAAGGATGAATCTCAAAACCATTATGGTGAGTGAAGTAGCCAGACACAAAAGAGTGCATACTAGATGATTCCATTTACATGATAGTCTAGAACAAACCAAACCATTAAATATTAACAGAGATGAATGCACAGCTATGAGATGATACTGTGAGACACTGATTGCATTCTTTGGATGGATGGTATGGTGTGTGAATATATCTCAATAAAATTGCATTTAAAAAAAAGTGAGAAAAAAAAAATACTAACAGAAAGCAGATCAGTTGTTACCTGTGGCTCCAAGCAGATACTGACCACAGAGACTCAAGGAACTTTCTAGGGTGATGGAATTGTTCAATATCTTAATTGGGATGATTTAGCAAGCATATACCTTGGTCAAAACTCATCAAACTATTCATTGAAAATGAATGCATTTTATTGTAAATCACTGTATTTCAGTAAAGTTGATTTTTAAAGTTAAAAAAATTGCCAAGCTGAACAAGACAAAGTGCTTTGAAGAAAAAAAGCAAATAGTGATTTAAAGTATGAGTCCATAAATTTACTGTCAAAAGGGCAGATGTTCTGAATTTCATGTACTTTTTTAAAGCAAGCCGCTTTTCATATGGGCACTCTAGGTAACTGAGCTCCAGGAAGAGAACCAGTAGAGACTGATTTCCTGAGAAAGCAACCCCAGGAGTTGCAAGGGTATAACAGGGAGCCCATGAGGGAGTGCATGGAGGGGCCAGACTTGTTTGTGACTACACGTGAGACACTCCTTGGGCCGTTCTTCTCAAATGATCTGTGGTGAAGGGCCGTGTGCTTCTTGTGGCTGTTGTTTGTTTTGTGAAATAAAAAATGACACATACTAGATGTCACAGCCGTGTCAGATTGCTATGAGAGTTGCTAAACATTTCTTCTCAATGTATGTGCCTACCTCATTGCAGAACATTTGCAAACGTTCTCAGATTGGTGTTGGAGTGCAGAGGACACTTTCCACAGCTCTTCCCTAGAGGGTTCCCAGAACTACTTAGGGGGTGCACTCTGGAAAAGACTGAGGTCCCTTGGAGGCAGGACCCAAAGCACACGTGGGCAATGAACATGAACGTGGCCCTGTTTGTACACAGTAAACAGTGAGGTCTGAGGACATATGCTTACGAAGATTCCTGAGCAGGTGCATGAGGCCAACAAAATACTGTTTTGGAAAGATTAATCTAGCTGCAGATACAGGATGGTAAGAAACGGAGAGGCCACCCTCATGGGGGCTGAAAAGGAGGTTATTGCAACGAACCAGGTGGAAGATGATGATGTACCCATCATGTGGAGTTTTACATGAGAAATAGACTTCTCTCTTGTTTAAGGTGGAACAATCACAGTAGCTGTGGGACTGGAAAAGAGGGAGTAGAGGCCAGAGGATCACAAAAGGAAGGATCAGCAATAACTGGTGTCAGGTTGGAGAGAGGGGCCTGAGGGAGGAGGACAAGGTCAGAGACAGGTGTTCTGAGGGATGAGGAGGAAAGGGAGGGCTCCATCTGTTTTGGAAGGTAGGAAGTTGGCTCTGGGTGCAGCAGTGCTCCCTCGGCCTGGCAATCTTCTGAGGGCTGACTCTGCCTGCCCTGGCCTCTTGTCCAGCAATCCCTGACCCACTGCCACCCACGATGCCACCCACGATGCCACCCACAATGGGTGGCAGAGGGAGACAAACAGAGGGGGCGGGAGAAAGCTCATGCCTTTGTATGTGCCATTTTTCGTGCCTGGCAAGCCTGCTTCCTCCCACCCATTGTCCACCTGTAATTCCTCCTTACCTTCCATGCCCAGCCCAGGTGCCACTGCAGGAGGAAGGAATCACCCCCTCCTGTGCACTGTCATGGCACTCCGAGTGTGTTACAGCACACGAGTTGCACCATAGGTCAGCTGCACATATGTTGGCCCACGCTGCCACACTGCAGGATCACCGTAGGGACTGTGTCCAATGCCTGTTTCACCAACCCTTAGCCCAGTGCCTAATGCAAGTGACTGTGCTCAGGAAGCAAGATACACAAATAAGGAGAGAGTGCACAGAAGGAAGAACAGGGATTCATGGGAAATGGGCTCAGCAAGTGTTGAGGTGAAAGAGAGCCAGAGGTCACGTGAATTTGGCTTCACACTGCTCTCTGATGCAGGTACACTAACCATTATTTGAGATATTAAACTTCCCCAATCCCAAGTCTTTTAGAGGCTCCTCTCTGAATGAAAAAATAATAATAATTGGCAACCTATCAGGGTGGAAATTAATCTTCAGGTTTAGCCAAGAGCAATCTCACTTAAAGACCATAAGGAATTGGGCTTACACTGGACCTGACCAGTGAAATGGGGAATCATCACCTTGGTCCGAGCATAATAATCAAGGGAGAAGCTGGGTAATCCGTCAGATCTACTGGTGCTGAAGTCATTACAGAGAATGACTTGGCGTTATTGCAGAGAGGCGGAATTATCACAAACCTGACGACTAGAAGCCCAGTTTTAGTGTGGGGTTTCCCATGCCCAGGGGCGGGGAGTAATCAGCCAGTATAGCCGCGGGGTTATGGCTCAGTCCATTCTGATTGGCTGGTGCCCTTGCCATAGAGGATGCTAAATGTTTTGGATATCACCTCTGCCCACAACCTAGCAGAAGGAATTACCACAGTGACTTTCTAATGTGCTTGGCTTTTCCTATCCAGAGAAGAGGCTTCTGTAGCACAGAGAGGTAAAGGGCTGGGTTGAGGCCTGGAGAAGAATTAGTAGAAAAATCAGGAAAGGGAGTTTTCAGTTGCAATCAGGATTTCCCTGGAATGTGAGACTTTCAGTGCTAAAACTGGGAAAGTCCCAGGCAAACGAGGACAGTTGGTCATCCTACTTGGAAGGAAACTTAGCGATCATTGACTAACCTCTCTTTCATAAAATATAGTCCCAAAGAGGGCAAGTGACTTGCCCAAGCTCACACAGAAGCCAGGGACAGGGCTGGGACTGGAGCCCAGGCCTCCGACTTGCTTTGCCATGCCCTTTTCCTTCATGGTCTTTGCTTTCAGCGTCTCTGGACCTTTGCCTTTTTCATATCCTTGACTACAGCTTTTTAATTTGGTACCACCCTAAGAAGCGGATTTTCTAGCAGCTAATTAACTTTTAATTGTTAGATAGCTAATTAACTGTCCATGCTTCCAGGGTCGGGAGGAAGTCCAAGGGAAGAGACTAAGAGAAGCATCCTTCGGGGGGCACTTCCTCCTGCCCTCCCCAGGTAGACCAGGCCTCCAGAATTCTTTTTGATGTGCTCCCTGGCGACCTCTGTGATCTACCAGAGGAAAGAATTGCTCCCACCCAAGCTAGGACCAGTGGATTTGTGTCTCTCCCTTCCACTTGGGCCCAAAACATAAACACAAACAAAGCCCCGAAAGGAATACAATCCTCTTCCTGTGCTACTCTTAGCACAGCTGGGCAAGAAGGGGCAGAACAAATGCTCCAGTAGGAATATTCAGTGATGAATTCACAGAGCCCCTCCATCCACCTGAAGGTGGCATCTTAGGTTTTCATCTCTTCTCCTAAGCTTAGAGGACCAAGTGGTTAAGTCAGCAAGTGAGTTCCTACCCCACCCAAGCTTTCAAAGCAGTGGGCTGAGAGTTCAAGGCCATAGGGCAAAGCTGTCTATTTGGAATGTGGAAATACATGCTTCCAGAAGGATGATAAGATCAGGGTGATGATGGAGAGCTATACCTCCGTCTGTTGAAACACAAGCTTACGGAAAACAAGCAACATCTTATTCCGCTCTCCTAAACCCCAGGCTATCTATTTACAAGTTTTCTGTTTTCTCTTTTCTCTCTTCTCACACCTGAATCTGCTCAGATGTCACCCCCCAGCCTTTATGGGATCACCTCATGTCAGAGTAGCTGCCATTGCAACGCCCCTCCTCCCAGAAAGTGGCCTCTCTGCCTGAGTCAGGAGGGCGTGAGGTCATTAGACAGCAAAATCAGGCTCGCACTGCTTCATCACGGGATTGCAAGGCTTGTTGTGTTGAGATCTTGAAAGCAACACGTAATTTATCGTCCAGTTTGGTGAATGACAAAACCAGAGAAGTCACACCACCATCATAATGATTCTACTTTCTTCACTTTGTAATTTATAAAGGTTTCAGAGCCACCCTCTCAACTGATCTTCACAATATCCTTGTGAGAGAAGCAAGGCTTGTAAAGTTCGGAGAATGGGAACGCTGAAGGTCATGGGGCTGACCAAGGGCAGGCAGGTCTAGAAGCTGAGTTGTTGGAGTCCAACTTCAGTGTTTTCCCAACGGTCCCAAACAATGTCCATCTAACCCCATCCCTCCTTCAGAAGTGGATGCACTCGTTAACCATAACATGGACTGACACACTCCCAGAGGCTTTTATGAAAAGCTGAGGTGGAGGAGATGGACGGAGCAACCAATGATTGGGTTAAATCCTGGCTCTGCCCCTGTTGACCTTGATCAACTGATACTACTTAACCTCTCAGAGCCATGGTGTCTGGTTATAAAATGAGGGTAACAGTGCTGACATTGTAGATTTTTTAATGTGGATTAAATGAAATAAGACCCAGGAGATGGCAGAGTATAGTGGTTAAGAGCCATAGCTGTGGAGTCAAATCCATCTGGATTCAAGCCCCAGATCTGTCACTTGCTAGCTCTGCAAACTTGAATAAGTCACATCACCTCTCAGCTATAGTTTCCTCATCTGTGAAATGGGGATAAAAGTAGTACCTGCTTCATGGAGCTGTGAGGATAAAATGTGATAATGTATGTAAAATAGCTTAGTGCAGTGCCTGGCACAAAACAGGAATTGATAACTATTTGCTGAATAAATAAATGAAATGATTGGTGAGGACAGGTTATAGAAAAAGATCTGCCTAATTCCAAAGCCAGGGCTCTTAACTTTTAGGAAATGCTGGTTCCCAGACATGCCAGACACCCCCAACCAGACAACTGGGGTAAGAGGTGCTCTTGAAATCGCTGGGTGATTCTCCTCACAGCCCCAAGTGTCCAGGCCACTTCCTTTCTTAGATGTATCAGAAAGGCCTTCATGGAGAAAGAACTTGGGGAGGAAATGTAACCACCGTACCAGAGACATGTCTCTGCACGAGGAAAGAAGTGGTCTAGCAAGAAACAAAAAAAAACAAAAAAAAACACGGGGTGGATCTGGCCCCGTTCTACAAGCAGATGGAACATTTCTGTCTTCAGGGCTGGGCCCTGGAGTGCCAGGGCAGGGAAAGACCTCGGAGAGATGCTGCTTTATGAGAACACTGAGGCCTAACTTGCTCAAGGCTGCACAGCTAGGTCGTGGCAAAGTCAGGACTGGAACCCAAGCCTCCTGATTTCCAGCCTCAGGCTCCCTGCCACAGCCTCTCTAATCACACGGGCTTTCCAAATCATTAGGGCACAGACTTAATTCAGCACTAAGCTTTTGAAATCCAGATGAGTCCCTCCCACAGTTCCTCTTGAGGACAAAATCACTCAGGGAGAAAAAAAACGTATGAACAAGTCTTTTGAAATGGCAGAGGAGGGTGTTCCTCAAATGGGAGCTTCTAAGAGCAAGGGTTGAAAGCCTGGGTTTGATCAGCAGATAAACTGTACTCTGCCTCTTATGCAATTTTTATCATTTTTGGTATTCAGATGGTGGAAGTGTCAAGTTAATGAGCCTGATCCACGCTGATAAGTGCATTCCAAGTGTCTCTGCAGCCATGCCAAAGGTGTGGCAGGCCTGGAACAGCCTCACCAGAGGCTTGGAGAAACAGGTTGCTCCAATCCTCAATTAAGTTTATTAGGAGTTGCCCCACCCACCCCACCCATGAATTCCAAACAAGGGCTCCCTTCTGCTATACTCCACAATGAGTCACTGGCTCGGCTGGGCAGCAGATTCTAGAACCCCAGAATGTCATAGCTGGGTGGGCCTCACAGTGCTATGGGGAAACTCCTTACCTCTCAGCCCAGTGGGAGAAGGGATTTGTCCAAGGGCACACACTATGAGCTCAAGTTTAAGTGTTTTGGCCAGGTGGCCCAGTTTTTTTTAACCTTAGAGCTGTGGCCTGAGCAGACTGTATTTCAATATCAGAGCATCCAACAAAGAAGCCAGAGCTCCAGGGCAGTGAGGAGAGAGAAAAAGAATCACCCAGCAGATGCCTAGTTATGGAGCTTCTAGGAGCACTTAGCAACCCAGAAGCCTCCATCTCCTGGCGACACAGGTATTCTGGTGCACGCAGCCAGGTGCTTGCATAAGGTGAAGCCTCACCTATTTCAGATGCACACTTGCCAAAAATAGAAGTGAGCCTTTCTCCTCCTCACATCTCCCAGCATCCCTGAAGCTGGATTCCCAGAACAGATATGTCAGCTGAAGAAGGAGCAGTTTAAATTGCAATAGGAAGCATGTTAATCAGATGCAAGGAAAGACAACCCAAGATTTCAGAACCAAGAGGCATTACTAAGGAATTTCTTCCTTTTGAGGTAATTTAATTAACATGGTAGGCACGGTTCTCCAAGAAAATATAGTCCAGGAAGTGAATAATGTATAGATTAAGTCCTGAAAGTTTGCTTGTACTGAGTCATTTGCTTTTGCTGGGGTTTGAGTTTGGGGTTAGGGGATTTTCTTGTCGGTTTGTTTTGGTTTTGGTTGCCAGGGGTAGGGTCCTCCTCTATTATAGTCCTTAGAAGTATCCAGTTAAGCACAAACAAAACAATGACAACAATCCATCAATCAATCAAACTTGGAGTGGATAGGAACTGTGCACAGAATCACAAAACAAATGCTCTTTCCTGATGTAGCCTTTAGGAGTTGCTGATGTAAGAAAGCTTCCTGTCCCAAAGAACAAAGATAGTGCAGTCTGACAGGCAGCTGTACTACCCGGACTCTAGAAACTACCATGCCATGCCTTCATGCATAAACATGCAACACCTTCAGACTTTCATGGGAAAGGTTTTAAAAGAAATCCTTGAAGTTTGAAAAGAAAAAGAGAGGTGTGTTTTCCCAGATAGTCAAGTAATGTTCTAAATGGCACAAGACAGTAGATTTCCCCCTCCCCTGGGCCAGTAGCCTGGGAGGGGTTCATCTCCCAATTGTAGATGCTTCCTAGCAGGTGAGGGGACAGCCAGGGGCTGCCAGGCAGGGGACTGGTATCCAGAAGGCACTTTTACAACTAATGACAAGAAAGAGAACTTTGGGTGGAAATTGAAACTAAAATGCATCCTAGTCAAAGCTTTGGAGAGCAAGAAAGGAAATGGGTGCCTGATCTAAATTCACTTTGAATGGATACCAAGTGGCTAACACTGACCCTAATGATAATAATGCAACTAACAGTCATTGTGTACCTTCTGTGACTAGGACACTGGGCTGAGTATTTCACACCAACCACCTTATGAGCAAGTAACTGCCATTAGCTCCATTTTACTGGTGAGGTAACTGAGGATTCTAGAAATTAAATAACTTGCCTAAGAAATAGCAAAGCTGGGATGACCTAGGCCATCTGACTCCAGAGTCTGTGTCTCTTAAGCCATTATGTTCTACTGCCTGCCAATGTAAAGAGCCTCTTGTAATTTAATTAGGGCCCTTGTAGGAGGGTGATTATTTTTCCTCCACAAATTAGCAGGAAATAAACTCAGCATGTGTTATTGAGTGATGAGGATCGGCTCTCGATGTGGTTCAGGGAGTGTTGGGTTCTTTATTCAGCAATCACAGGTTCGTTCATTCAAATCTGTATTAGCACCTACTTATACCAGATTCAATACTAACTATAGGAAATGCGGAAATAAAAGACACAGGGTCTGCCCTCAGGTAGTTCCAGTCTAGTGGAGGGAAACAGACTTGTTAATACATTACCACTAACAGTTTGATAGGGCAGCAATAGGTGCTTGTGCTCAGCCCTTTGAGTGCCAGAGCAGAAGGGACAATGTAAAATGGTTTTCTAATTCCATGGATTACATGGTAAGAGAGGCCTGAGATTGAACCCTAGCTCCTCCATTTAACTTGAAAAGTGACCTGGGCAAGTTCTTCAACTTTCTGAAGCTTCAGGCTTTATCACTTTTTAAATGCCGACAGAAATACAGTCCACACCTCACTCCACTATTATTAGGATGGGATGATATAATGTCTGCTCCAGCACAAGTTCTAGTACAGAAAAAATGCTAGTGCTAATAAATGGAAGTCATTAGGGAAGACCTGTCTTGAAATCAGGGATGGCTCTGCACAGCTTGGGTGGGAAGGGTGAGCAGCAAGTGGTCAAAAAGAAGAGACTTTGGACAGAAGCTGGAAGGGTGAACATGCCCCTCTGTGCTCAGAAAAGGAGATATGTTACTATGGCAGAGCAGAACCAAGATAGGACTGGACTGAAGACGCTGAACCTGAAAGAAGTGTCAAAAAGGAGAGTGATTTGCAGTGTCCAGAACTCTAGAGCATAAGTATGAAGAGGAACATGTACAGGGAATACATTGCAGCATTTTCTGTAACGGAAATGAATGGATGGATGGATGGACAGATGAATTAATGCATGAATGAATATAAATAAACAGAAACAATCTCAATATTCATCAAAAGGAGACTGGTTAAAAAAATTCTGATATAGTCATATAATGGAACACTGGATGTTTTTTAAAATGAGTTAGATCTATATGCACTTGCATTGAAAGACATATGCAACAGTGTTAAATTAAAAAGCGAGTTGCAGAAGAGTGTGTTAAAATGATCCCAAATTTGCACGTTCATAAGCAACAATAGAGTAAATTTCACCAAACTGTTTATAATGGCTACCTCTAGTCCATATACTTCTTTCATATTTGAATTCTTTATGAGGTATTGTTTGTATAATACTTTTTAAAATGATATTTTAATGCCCTAAATGAGTTGAATAGGATTTTTTTTTTTTTTTTTAAAAAGACGAAGTAGAAGAAGAGGCTCTTGGGAGATCACTGGTTACCTATAAAAAAGTGGGTTCAGTGGCCAAATGGCAAGAGGAGATTAAGGTGAGGTGATTAAGTGAGGTGAAAAGTGGAGCCAGCGAGAGCTAGCTCTTCTTAGTCTGTGTGTTAGATGGAGAAGGAGTCAGAGAAGGGAAGAAATTGAGAGTGCTGTGGATGTCCTGAAGGAAGGTCCAGGGAGGAATGAGGGAAGAATGAGATCAGTCCAGGGGATGGGACCCATTTGGTGTGGGGAGGAAGGAAGAAAGGAAGAAGGAAGGAAGGAAGGAGGGAAGGAAGGAAGGAAGGAAGGAAGGAGGAAGGAAGGGAGGGAAAAGAAAGGAAAGGAAAGGAGACGGCAACTATTAATCCTGAGAGTTCTGAGAAAATGGTGGGCGTCCTCAGATTTATCAGTGAAGTGGGTAGGAGGTGGTTTCCTGAGATTAGAAGAGGTGGAGTCCGGTGGTAGTGAGTTTGGGTTGGAGGGTGGAGGAGATTAGAGGACCTGATCTCCGATTGTACTCAGAAGGGGTGGGGGCATTCCTCCACCTTATTCATCCCCAGTTAAGCCCTTCCAGCTGGCAAAACCAGGAGGACCTCCCATTCCTGGAGCCCCCATCAGGTTTCCAGGCTTCTTGGTGCCAACCCACTCTAAGCTCTCTCCAGTCATGGACCCTTTGTTTTCCAAGCATCCCTGGGGATGTGAAGGTGAGGAAGGGCAAGAGGGTGGCTGGCCTGTGGCTGCAGTTATGAACAATGCTGCTTCCGGGTATTTTGTCCCTGGTGGAATAGGACTTTTTTTTTTTTTTTTTTTAAGAGAGGAAGAATGGGAGAGATTCTCTGAAGTATACTAGAAGTGCATGAGGGTCTTCAGAGCCAAAGTCTTTCCTCACTCCCTGGATCTGCTAGAGATTATCAGATCACGTGTCCTGGTCTTTCTAACTGAATCCATAACCAGCAATTTATTAGTGTTGATGATTTCATTACTGCAGAAATCATCCTCAGCAAACGGTACTTGGAAGGGAGAAGGAGAGAAGAAGGAGAAAGAAGGGGGAAAGAAATGAGAAAAGGAACGGAGCTGGCACTGGCAAGTCACCATTTCTCAGAAGGAGGTGAAGAGGAGCAGGAGAGAAGCAGAATGTTGTCCTGGGGCCACATTGGAGAGCTTTGGATATTGGACAAAGAATGTCGGTTATTTTCCTTAGGTGATAAGAAGCCACGATGAGTGTTAGGAACCTGAAGTTTCCGCTCCTGGGGACCCATCCCCTTCCTCTCTTACTGGAGGCCACCTCAGGAGAACACTGCCTACTCCAGGGCCCACTAGTTCAGGAGAAGCACCCACCCCTATTTGGGGCCATGGGGCAGGTTAGTCCTGCTGGCCTGGATGAAGAGGGTGTCCATGTCAGGTGACGTTCAATTCAGAGGGAGGAGATCAGTCGACAATCATTGGCACCAAAGACAGTGATCCTGGGACCTCTCTACTGCTGTCATGAGAATCAGACTCTCTGGGCTAATGGCAACAAGAAAAGAAGATCCTGAGGGCTTAATATCTAAGAGTGAGAGAGTTGGAAGGAATCTTAGAGATCATCCAGACAGGATTCATCACTTCCTCCTCTCTGTCTTTGCAGCACCTTTTGCACATAGTATGCTGTATTATAATGTATTGCCACGCATCTATTAACAAAAAAAAACTTATTTTATCCATTGTTGCATTACCAGTGCCTAACACAGCATCTGGCACAGAGTAAGTTCAGTAAATGTTTGTGTCTGTTGAGTCTAGCCTGAGCCGCTCATTTTGTCGATGAGAAAAAATGAGTCAGTAGGAGTTAAGAGATATCCCAAGCTACTTACCTGTTCAGGCTAATGTACACTGCCCAGAGTTTAGCTCAAGTCTGTCAAGTTCAGACCAAAATATGAGGGCCTTCCACAGTATACATGAAATGGAAAGAAATCAGTTCCAACAGGGGCAGGGCAACTACATTTTGGAAGTACTCTTGCAAGCAAAAGAGACAAGAGTTACCTGGCCAAGAAAGCAAAGTCTCAAAAAGATGCTCTAACCCCATGGTAGAATGTATGAATGACTTTCCTTTGTTCCCAAGAGGAGCGAATGGCCCTTTGACTCTTCTCAAAGGTGTTCTTGAAGCATCTTCATTAGTGTTAAGCTTCAGGTTGAGCAGCTGAGCTAAGTATCAAAGACCAGAAAGGGGGAACCTTTGGATTAACCCTTTCTACAACAGCCTTGAACTTTCCTCAGAAAGAAGGGCAAAATCCTTCAAAATATTTGGAATAAGATTAGCCAAAGCATTTCCTCAGAACACTAGTACCCAGATGTGTTCTTCGAAAGAAAAAAAAAAATGGCTCTGTGGCCAATAAAGATGGGTAAGTGCTGCATGCCATACCCCTCCAGGGGAGTCACCATATGTATTAGCTCATTAAAGGCACTGAGAAATCCTGCAGTGAGAAGGAAACAGAGTGAACTTTGTTTAACTCAGCATTTCACAAAATTGTGTCACCAGGGAACACTTTGTTCCATGTAACACTTAGGACAATGGCTCTCAGATTTTTTTGTTCACTGTAAGTACACTTTCAAATTCTAGAAATTGGGCAGCACACTTGAAATCAGTAATACATGCGAGGCGCTGAGATTCAGAATATGTGCAGTGCACTTGGATCTGCTGTTTAACAAGGTCTCCCTATGGGACTGTCAGAACTGCATGGTCTACTCTGTACCCTTCAATCCCACATCAAAAACTGAATTGAACTTGGCTCTTCTCTGACCATGCTTTCTCATAAAACCCCCAAACCAGGTTGCCACTTATTCCAGAAAAATCTCCTCTTCCTGTAAGTGCCTTGACGTGACACCATGCCTCTCTGCAGCAAGCTGATCCTACTTTGCAGAACAACATGCAGTCTGCCCAGCTCAGAGTCCTCTCCAACAGGCATCATAGCAATAGTGTTATCTGCAGTTGAAGCAAAAATAAATTTTGCACACATTGAAAAAAGTTTGGCAGCATATCTGTAAAGGTTGAGAATGCTGGCCCTGGAACTGGGACTGTTGAGAAGAGGCATGTGTACAAAGTCATCTCAGGATGGGCCCTTGATTCTCGAGAGGCATGGAGGGGCTGGGTGGGGAGGGGTGCAGGCTGCTGGACTCCTGGAAGCCAGTGACCAAAGTCCTTCAAAACAGAAGAGTAGCTTATAAACCCTATTTTCAATATTTAAACAAAAAATTTCATTGAAAGGGGAAAATGTTCATTTAATTACATGCTTGTGATTTGTAATTTTTTCAAAGCAACTTGCCAGAAAAATAAGGTAACCATTAAATAACACTTATTAGGAAATCATGATGAGTGAAAGGGCATCAGACAGGAGTAAAGAACCCTGGATCCTCTTCCTGGCTCTGTCACTAGAGAATCAAGCCCATTCACCTCTCTGAGCCCCAATTTCCTTAGCAGTATAAAGATGGGTTGGATTTGGACAAGCCAAATCCAATGACACTGAGGCTTAGACAGGTTAGGTTGCTCTGCCAGGACCACAGTGATAGTAGGTGGTGGCAATGGGATTTGAATGCAGCCACCTGACTCAGAGCCACTGTGCTGTCCATCTTCCAAAATACCAAGCATAAAAGTTTACAGATGCTGGTAGGCACATCATTTTATAAGCATATATTTATACATGCTGGTATATTTCACCATGATCATTGTATATGCTGGCATATTTCATCCTAGATTTCTGTGAAATACAAATTTAGGATAGAAAATACAAATACCTAAAAAGAGGGAAGGTTTCTAAAAGTTGCTGATGCAATAAGAAAGCTAAATTGCCCATTTAGAACGGAGGACTGGAATCTATTTCGCGTGTGCCCCAGCAGCCTGACATGTTGCTCCCAGGGTTGGTAAGTTGCCACAGAAGTTTCCGGAGCTGGGTTCAGGAAGGAGTGAGGTAAACTTGCAGGGTCAGTCCCAAAGGGAGGAAGCTGGCAGGCATCCGAAGGGAGGTGATGTGGGACTAACAGTGGAAATTTAGAATCCTAGTGTCTCCAAGGAAGCCTGGAAGTCACCTTGTCAAACCTCCCACCCAAAGCAGGCATTCTCTTTCTAACATCCTAGACTGTATTTATCAAATCTTTGCCTGAGCATTCCCAGAGACAAAGCTTGCTCTGCTTATCAGATCTCTATTGTGGGACATGTAAAGATATTAGGAAGATTTGTTCCATTTAATTAGACAAAACGTGGCATGTGGTGATTTCTACCACAGGCTTCGGTTCTGCCTCCAGGGAATCCAAAATGACATTTAACCCTCTTTCCTGCAACAGGGCTTCATGAATTGGAAGACTCGCTGAGTCTTTTACCTTCAACTAAGTAGATTGGCTCCCACAAACGACCCTTATGGGGCAGGTTTTGTCAATCACCGTCCCGTAGGCATTATCAGACTGAGCAAGGCCCACAGTTTACTGACCTCGGTGTCCTTTATAGGGCCCAACCCAGGGCCTGCAGCATGAGCCTGTGCACCGTGTGATTATTTCAATGGAACTGAACCAGAAAATGGCAAGGGAAAATATGGCACAAGGAAGAGCTTGGGCCCTTAACGGTGTCACTTAGATGGGCCTTTGGCTCTGTCGGGAGGAGCTGTTCCCCACAGGCTACAACTGGGGTGTGGGGACACTGATTCCTGCTCAAGTCTGGAGGGGGTGTTTTGGGGATCACTATTATGGCCCCAGTGCCCAGCCCAGTGCTTTGCCCACTGTAATTACCCCATAAACTGAGCAAACATCGAAGAGTGCTTATTGTACAGCCAGTATGTGCCAAGTTTTTAAGTGGGTGACACATATTATTCAATCCTTACAACTTCATGATTAAAGTATTAACATACCCATTTTTAGAGTTGAGGAAACTGAAAATCTGAAAGGTTAGGAAACTTGCCCAAAGTGACTCCACGTCTAAGTGGAAAAACTCATGATTCAAACCCAGACCTCCTATATCTAAAGCCTGAGCTTTTAACCGGGTCATACTACCTCCCAAAGGAATAAAAAGGAAAGAGACGGACAGGGAGACAGATAGAAAAACAGGTAAAAAGGGGAAAAAGAAAGCACATGTAAAACAGCCTTGTGAACTGTAAATCACAGGAAGCTTCACAACCCTTGTGAGAGAAGGGCCCTCTCTAGACCAGTTTTCTAAACTGGAAACCAGGGGGTGAAGATTCCAGAATCTGATGTCTCTGCTTCTGTTGCTTGGTATGTAGAGACTGCTTTGGGGTTGTTTTCATACCTTTGGAGTCCCCTGCCTTCATGGGCACTAGAAGACACTCACCTCTTTCTCTAGCTGCAGCACTGGCAAACACAGCCTTGCCCCCATCCAAGCCAAGATACCCAACCAGAAACACTAAGGCTGAGCCCAGTGGTACCCTGGCCTCTTGGCATCCCCTCCTCCACCCTAGGTATTTCTTCCAGGCCCTGCCAGCTTTTGCCCCAACTTAGATAACAAGGACTTTACAGGACATGTGTCCTGTGCCCAGCTTGGTGCCTGACACCTGCCCTGAAAGAATCATAGCTGGAATCCAATATTCCAGGTACGCATATACTACTGGGGAGTACTGAGCTCTGGAGGCCACCTTGGACAGGGTAAGGAGCCAGTGTCTAGATTTAAGAGACTTGTGTTTTCCAGCCTATTCTCTTCAATGCAGCCAGAGCCACCTTACTTCAAAAGCCAATAGAGCTTCATCATTCTCCTGTTCTTTTGCTTGAAACTCTCATGGCTGTCCGCTCCTTTCAGATGACAATCTAAACTCCCTCAAGGTCCTTCAGGTCTGGCTCCTGCCCATCTCCCTCGCCACCCTCACTCCTGCTTGCCTCAGGTCCCTCTGCCCAGAACATTCTCTCTCTTCCTGTTTTTGGTCCAACTCACACTCTTCCTTCAAGCCTCCACCTAAGCCTCATGCCCTTAGGGAAGCCACCCTCAACCCTGGGCTGGATTATGCATCCGTGTCACAGCTCTCAAAGCACCTCTACTCCTTGAATGCATGATTTTAATTATTTGCTTAATGTCCTCTTTCCTGCTAGAGGCTAAGCTCCCCGAAGGCGTGGTCTGCGCCTGTTATTCACCATTGTCTCCCCAGACCTGTAGTAATCATGGAAGAAATATTTCAGGATTCCGTAGGCATTCAACTAGCCCAGGCTCTGGCTGTAGTTAGTTGTGAACGTCAGGCAACTCCCTCACCAATGTAGAATGAGGCAGAGGGACTGGAGAACCTCCAAGGCCTCTTGCCATTCTAAAGTTCTAGGTTCAACAACTTCAGAACACTTATTGTGAAGCCTCAGCCCTAAGGAAAATAATTGTAGAGCAATATCTCCATTAAAGAAGACCCTGGGAATGTAACTCCTTCCCCTGGTGTAGGCTGTGTTTACAAAACAAACCCAAGAAATCATCATAAATCATTCTGAGTGGAGCTGCCTGGGTTGAAGCAACAGGACCAAAATACTTCTGGGCGCCCTTCCTCTGGGCCCCCACCCAGTTTAAGAGAACAGGACCAGCCGGTGCAGCGTGAACGTGTGGTGCCTTCTGAAGAGCCAGTGGCTGGATTTTGCTTTCCTTACAGGGCCCCTCGATGGGGACTTCCCTTCTACCCTTCAGGCTTCTAGTCTTTTCTAGTGGCTTCCAATTTTCTAGCACCTTACCAAGAGGGAAACTATCTGAGAAGACCAGGGATTGAGTTCTGGTTCAGCCACTTCTGAGGAATCTATAACCATCCTCAGAGTTTGCCTTCGTTTTGAGTCTGAGTTTTCAATGAAGTCGAATATAGGTTATCACATCTTCTCTAATGACCTTGAAATAATACAGAGGGGAAAACATTTTGAAAGCCATGAAGGGTTGTATAAATGACAGAGGATTGATTTTGGCCATTGTTTCTGACTTTTTCACTAACTAAAATTCACCCCTAAGAGTTACTCAGGCAACCACTTGGAGTCTCAGCATTTTATCCCTGAAGAATGGAAGGCTTGGTCCCCTGCTAGAAGAATCTCGGGCATCTGAGCAGCAGGTGGTTGAATCACCATTGTCTGGCTCAGCTTGCCCTAAAGGTCTATCTAATTCAAGCCTTCTACAGTGTCCCCAAGTCAGGGCCAGGACACTAACTCTAAGCCAGACCTAGTCCCAAGAGCAGCTTAGTGCAAGAAAGCCTGGGTCCCTGCCACCCCAGGGGCTTTGAGGTTGCCAGGTAGCTGAAGGGTTTAGAGCACATATTTTAATGCCTCGTGGCCTAGTTGAGTTTCTCTCAGCCACATACCAGTTTTGCAACCCTTTAGTTCCTCTTCGTAAAATGGGGAGAGTATGAGTGATCTCCTCATTCGAAGCGATAAAGCATGCAAAGCTTTTACCTTTATGTACATATCACACGTCAAGCATCCACTCAATAATAGTACTAGGAATTGTTGTCATTGTTATTCCAGGGCCAAGGAGCCACCCACCGTGACACAGCCTCCTCCCACACAGGCACACGCACACTCTGCCCTTCTCCACTTCCTGCATTTTCTAACCTTTGCCCGGTCTTTCCTGTTTCTCTCTATATATAATTCTATGAGCCAAATATTTCTAAATTCATCATATAATTTGCTTTATTTTACTCAGTATTGCTTAGGACACACCTCTAGAAATAAAAGTTCTAGACAAAGAAGTTCCTTGGTCAATGATCAGACCAAATTCAAGTACCATTATGGAGATATTTGGGCATCCGGGCAATATAACAGAGAAAATAGATGCCCGGACTATTTGAAGTCGAGATTTTTAGATCTGACTTTTCTGCTGATGTCTGTTGTCAAGGAATTTAATATTCCTGAAAATTTAGTCTTCCTATCTGTAAAACTAAAACATCTTTTATTTATAAGCTTTTTTAGGTAGACAAAACCCTTTCCCTTTAAGGAATCTTTTGCAGAAACCTGATACATAAAGTACTTAACAGAATAACTGCTCTGGTTGAGAGCTGGGATGGTGGGGGACAGGGGAGGCTCTTGCCTAATTACGCTTCACGCAAGGTCTTTCCCTCCCACCCCAACACACACACACGGTTTTACAGTGTTCTGCGTAATTAATTGCTCTGTGCCTCGATTTCCCCCTATGTTGAATGGGGATAATAACTATTCCTACCTCACAGGGTTGGTTGTAAGAATTAAATGACAATACAGATGAAATCCTTTGCACGGTGCCTGGCCTAAAGTGAGTGCTCGAAAACTGTTAGGCATTAGCCTTGTTACTTTGCCACTTGGTTGGTAAGACGTCTGCCAGCCGTAGTGTTGCAAATCGGTGATCATGTGGAGGCATCGTGGAAATGCACGCATATATAGAAACTGTTATGCCCACCACCCACCAGCCTATCTCTGCTGTCTCCATGGATAAGGTGAGATGTGATACTGTTTCACAAGATGGGTGAATTCTGTTTTGAAAGCATGTTTTTTATAAAACATTATTTCAATATTTCTTTCACTCCTTGATTCATTTTACCAGCGTTTACAGAGCTCCCGTTCTGTGTGCCAGAGTTGGTGCTAGAAATACCAAAAAATGGAAGAGACAAGCCGAGGAAGAGAGGATGCAAGTTAACAGTGCCAGCGTATACTTAGTGCCCAGTGGCATGTATAGTCATTCTTCCAACAAAAATTTATTGTGCACCTAGTATGAGCCAGGCAGCAGCCTTGGGATGCAGCAACAATCATGCAAAACCAGGGCCTGGTCCTCATGGGATTTGCCTTCCAAAGGGTATGAATAGGAAGGGCTAGAGAAATTACGTGGGAAGAAAGATCTCTGGGAGCTGGGAGAGTGGGAGGTGGGGTGGGAGGGAGGCAGGACAGCCAGAGCACAGAGAATAAGGGAAGACTTCAGCAGAGCTGGATTCAGGAGGAAAACAAGGGTGAACCCCAGGTGAGGTGGAGCTAAAAGGAACAGTACGTTCAAAATTATTTATCCAAGGGACTTCCAATAACACTGTTTGCTTCTATTAATTTGCTCCTAGAAGGACATATACTACTTTCTGGGGGGGAATCAACAATTTTTTTAATATACTCTTTTATAAAGAATTATTGAGGGGACATTTGACATAAGCAATATGATCTTCAACTGATTCCAGCATTAATCTTCTCTTCATGATTAATAGGCCAGTCTTGCTCCACAGAATTTCTCATTCTAGGAAATTAGTTTGGAAAAAAAAATGATTTTGTTTAAGGGAAACTGAGCATGACTTTCAATATAGTGTACAGGAAAGAGTTAAAGATTTGGAGTCAGAAGCCCCAAGTTTGAATCCTAGATTCTTATTAACTGTGTGAACTTCTCCCTGAAGCTTTTGGTATTATGGGGACAGTGACACCTACCACAAAACAGGACCATCACATGAGCTGACTACATGTAGTAACCTATACATTTAAAGCATATAGAAGCCATTTCAGTAACTTCCTTTCTTTGTTTCTTTGTTTTCCTTGCCTCCAAGGCATAATGAAATGAAAGTAATTGGATTATTTTTGTTGTTGCTATTTGCTTTTGTTTCAAGAAGGAAGCAGAGATGTCTAACAATGAATGGCATTACAAATCTCTGGGGACTCACGGTAGTCACCAAGGAATCTCCAACACAACCTGCCAGAGAAGCCCACCCACACCAAGAGCCTTCTCAAGCTGCCCTAAGATCAGCGGTGAATAGGCTGGGCCCTCGCCCCTGCTTAAAGACAGCCACTGCGAGCCAGAGCCCAGCCTTCCGGACCCCACTGTCTGCTCCCCGCACAGCTGAGGACTTTCGAGTTACCCCTTTATACCCATCCCTGCCCTTCTGCCCACTGTCGTCTTCTTCACACACTGCCACTCCCTCCCAGCATCTCCTTCCTCCCTTTACTCACATCTGAAGTCACCACTTAGGGCTTGTGTATCCTTAGGTTGGTTGAGATTTCAGTGCCTCAGTTTCTTCGTCAATAAAAAGGGCTATAACAAAAGTATCTCCCAATAAGATTGTTTTCAAGATTAAAGGCAGTTATGCATTTTAGGTACTTCTCAAAAGCTGAGGCACTTGTAAACACTCAGAAAATAGTCACTGCTTTTACTATTACCCATATTTCCTTCTTTCCTCTCTTCCTTTCCTTCCTTCTGTCCTTCTTTCCTGGCTTCTTTTTTCCCTCCTCCCTTCCTCTTTCTCTCCTTCCTTTCCTCCCTCTCTTGCTTTCTTCTTCCCTGTTCTGTCACTAACCCTTGTCTCCTTCCCTTCCATTCCCTTCTTCCTTCTGACTTCAACTCTTTCTCTGCCCTTGCCCTCATCTGCCTTGGCCCCTACCTCTCCTCACCCTGACAGCTTCCCCGGCCATGAGTCATGAGAGTTTGCTTCCACATTGGCTCCTGAAAGGCTCCCGCTGGCAAGCTGCAAAGGCAGAGATAGGCCCGGGGCGGGACACAACTGCTGCCCGTGCCAGGGTTTGCCAGATGGAGCCAACCTGGTACTTGACTTTAGGGTACTTCTAGAATTTGAATATACATTTATGGAGCCACTAGCTATTATTTTTGAGAATTAGAAGAGTTCCAAAATCCCTGAGGCCTGGGAAAGGATAAATGTTTTGCCCGTCTTTGCTAAAATGGTAGAAAGATCGATTCTGGTCACTTTAAGCGGTTCTTTTATAGGTGGGAAACTCTGCACTTAGTCCTCTCTCTCTCACAATCTGCAAGAATTGGGACTGTCTGCTGTGCCCTGAGGTTCTCCCCACCCTCCTTCTCCAGCCCCTTATTTCTTTCCCAGTTTGAATTTGGCCTCCTGCCCTAACACTTACTGAATTTTTCTCTTTCCTCTGCTGGACTCAGCTCCTGGAGGACAAAGAGAGAGGCCTGCTCACAATCGTCTGCCACCCCGTATGCACCTCTGCCTGATTGTGCTGAACTGTCTTAACCCTGCAACACTGGAGTTAGAAGCATAGGATTTGGATTAAGACACAGCTAGGATTCAAATCTGTCTCTGCCCCCTTGTTATTGTGACCGTCACAAATTCTCTAATTTCTCTAGCTCATTTGCCCATTTACTCATTCAACAAATATTCATTGAGTATCTACTCTATTCCAGGTGCAGGGCAAAGTGTTGGAGAGACAGTAGACAGCAAGGCAGGCACAGTCTTTGCCCTCAGATAACTTAGATTGAGAGAGATAACAACTGTGGTCACAACAAATAATAAAAAATAATACATTGCAATGAGCACCATGAATGAGGCATTAAAGAGCAGCTGAAGAATAAAAGGGTGGGAGGAGGTAGAGGGAGCATACATGGTAGACAGAGATGGCTTACAGCAGCATTTCTCAGCCTCAGCACTATTGACTTTGGGGGCCGGATACTCCCTTTTGGGGAAGGGGGGCATCCTGTGCTTGGAAGATGTTTAGCAGCATCCCTGGCCTCTTCCAGCTAGACGCCAGTAGCATGCCCCACTGTGGCAACCAAAAATGTGACCAAGGCCTTTCCAGTGCCCCCCAGGGAGGGGGACAAATGCATCCCCAAATTGAGAACCACTGACTTTTCAGTCACACAGATTTGGGTTTGATTCTACCTCTACCATTTGCTTGCTATGTGACTTTGAATAGGTAACTAAGCCCTCTCAGTCTCGGTTTCCTCGTGGGTTAGAATCAGGATGTCGTCAGGCCATCTCGTACTGTTGTTTGAAGAATATATAGTGTATGTAAAGTGCTCAGTGGAACAGCTGGTCCATAAAGACCCTCAATCCTGTAGCAATTATGGCTGCTTCCGTTATTACGTGTCTCTCTCTCTAACTGGCCTCTGGTCCACTGGGGACAGGCACTGGCTTCCATCATGCCTGTGTTCCCAGCTGACAGCAATGAAGCCAAGGCTCCTTACAAACCCGCTGAATTGCTGCAGCATGCATTTAAGAAGACAGGATGGAGAAGTCAATCGATGCCAAGTAAATGACCGCGGCTTTCATTTGACCCCAGATAGTCCCAATCCTCCTCGATGTGACATTGGATTAGAATTAGACTCTACTGGTGAAGAGATGACTCCTGCCTGGCCTGCTGAAAGGAGGCTGCACTTTGAAAGCTCATTCCCCCACAGGGAGTGGCCGATGAAAGATAATATTGCTTTTGGTGTTCCTCTTCTCCCTTAAACAATTGAAGGGGCCTTTCCTTTTCCTCTTTGGCTAGTTTAAAGCCCCTGATTCTCTTGCGCTTGTCAGATCTAACCTCTGTGCAGCCTTTGTGGCTCAGCAAGTACACCGAGGGAGCACTCGTTTTCAGATGTCCTTGCCAATCTGGCGTGAGCAGGTTGACATCTTGGTGCCTCTCCAGCCCGTCCTGGGCACTCCATGGGACTAGTTCCCGTCCCCACTGATTGGGGTTTCGGGAGAGCGACAGTGTCAAACTTTCTCCAGCTCCTTCATTCTACTTTCTCAGGGAGTGTGTAATCCTCTGCCCATCCCCACCCCATCATTGTCCTGAAGGTCCATACAGATCTGATAGTCTATGATTCACTTAACTTTCTAGTGCTCTGAATAATTCCTCCAGGGGAGAGATAAAAGCAAATCAAGAAGGGCATCTACCCTAGTCATTTCCTCTCCAAGAAATTATTTGAAATAGCCTTCAAGGCCTTGCTTCCCCCCACACTGGGCAAAATTGTTATCCCAGCAGCTATCTGCTCAAGTCCCTCTCTGTTTCCAAAACTGAGGCAATTTTGGCAAGAGAAGATAGGGCCTAATATTTAAAATAACATTTCCTGAGAAACTATAATGCACAGGATTCTGTTCTGGACACTGTAATGGATAAAAACATGAACAAGTCTCACTCCCCCGTGAGTTTGCCGTAGAACCCATACAAAAGTGCTCGATAAATGTTTGTTGAATGAGGACATGGCTCTAATTGGGAAGATGGGAAGACAAACATCTTTTGAGCACCTGCCATGTACAGGGCCTCACTAGACCCTCTGGGTACAAAGGTCAACAAGGTGAAATCCTGTAGACAAATTGTCTCACAAACCTGGTGAGACAGGTCTGCCCATGGAAAATTTCGTATCATTTGGGAAGTGCTAAGAGAAGGCTATGTGGACACAGAGGGGTAGTACTTAGCCCAGCCTGGAATTTGAGAAAAACATCCTAGAGGAGATGATACCTGAGCTGAGTCATGAAAAATAAGAATGAGTTAGCAGAAAGAATATTCTGGACAGTAACCAGAGGCATGAAAAGGCATGAGGTGTGCTGGGAGCTACAGGCAACTCGGCATGACTAAGATACAACTGAAAAGGCAAGAAGAGGCAAAGGACAAGGCATCAGACAGTCGGGGGTCAGGTCAGGGAGCCTTGGGGGCAGACATGGAGATGAGCTGCCCAGATCCAGCCACCCAGCTGTCCCCTCCTCCAGGGTCTGCCTCGGCCATTGGGAGCCGCCCTGCCTGAGCCACCTCCCTCCGTCACAGGGTTGCGAAGGCCTGGCCATTTTGGCCTGCTGTGGGATCACACTGGTGGACAGGACTTGCTCCAGAACTCCCTACCAGGTTGTATAAGGTTTGTCAGGCCTGTTTTGACTCCTTCCTCTGCTCAGCCCTGCGTCTTCTCCCTTCCTTTCACAGGCGTTGATTCCTTATAATCATCTCACTCCCTGTTATGGGTTGAACTGTGTCCCCCCCAAAAGATATATTCAATTTCTAACCCCTAGTTCCATGAATGTGCCTTTATTTGGAAATAGTGTCTTCGAAGGCGTGATCAGTTGAAATGAAGCCGATTAGTTGAGAGTGGACCCTAACGCACTATGACTTGTGTCCTCATAAGAAGAGGGAAATGTGGACCCAGAGACTGACAGACACGGAGAGGAGGCCACCTGAAGGCCGAGGCAGAGATGGGAGGGATGTGTCCACAAGCCAAGGAAGGCGCAGGAGTGCTGGCGACCACCAGAAGCGAGAGGAAGCAGAGACTGGGGTTCTGCTGCCACAAGCCAAGCAACGCCCAGAGCCACAGGAAGCCGGAAGAGAGGCAGGGAGTAGATTCTCCCCTAGAGCCTTCAGAGGGAGCATGGCCCTGCCAACACCTCCATTTCAGGCTTCTGGCCTCCAGAACTGTGCGAGCACACATGTGTGTTGTTTTCAGCCACTCATTTGTGGTACCTTGGTATGGCAGCCCTGGGAAGCTAGTACACATCCCAAACTCCGCCTCAGAGTCTACTTCCAGAGAGCCCAGATTGTAGCTGCCTGGGATGCCAAACTAGAGGCTGAACTCCGCCCTATCATCGACAGTGTTCCATCAGGTTTCCTTTGCAACACAAACTTTCCCTTATGTGCATTCACCCAGTGTCTGCAATCCCTCGGTATATGTGGGCATCTAGGCCAGAGGTGGTGAACAATTCCCAGACAGCTGGCTGTGAGTGGGAATAGTCTCATTCCTTTCTCAATGTTACGAGAGCAATCTCATTCCTTATTCCCCATATTTCCATACGGAAGATTTTCATCCAGAAAACATGCCTGGTGTGTCTCTTCTGACCATCCTCCTTGTATTAGGGTTCTCTAGGGAAACAGAACCAAGGAGATATCTGTAAATATGAGATTTTTTAAATGCAATTTTATTGAGATATAATCATATAACATACAATCATTCAAAGTGTACAGTTCACAGTATTATCATATAGTGGTGCATTCATCACCACAATCAAACTTTGAGCTCTTTTATTATCCAAAAAATAAAATAAAGATTAAAATAAAAAATGAACATCCAAAACATCCCCTCCTCCCCCAAATATGAGATTTTATAAAAGTGTCTCACACAACTGTGGAGATGCAAGAGTCCAAATTCAGTAGGGCAGCCTGCAAGCTGGCAACTGCGATGAAGGTCCTCAATGAACTCCCCAGGAGAGGCTGGCTGGCTGAAGCAGAAGTGAAAGTTCTCTCTTCTCCCTTAAAAGTCTTCAACTGATTGTATTAAATCCAACTGACTGGATTCTTTCTTTGTGGAAGACACTTCCTTCACTGATGGTAGCTACATCAGACATAGATGCAATCTACTGACTGATGATTTCATAAACCAGCCTTCTGGTTTATTAACCAGCTGCAGTAATGGTTAGGCCACTGCTTGCTTGACCAGACAGCTGGACACCATTACCTGGCCAAGTTGACACATGAACCTAACCATGACACTCGTCATAGGAAGAGAAAGAACTTATCTGACAGATCGATTTAGGAGAGGGGACTTGAGGTGCTGGGCTCACCCTCTCTTGTCTTGGGATGAGCCTACCAGTATAAAGGGTGCCACAGTGTGATGTGTGCTCTGGGCCATGGAGGGAGCTTGTGGGGGTGGGGAAGGCGGGGTACCTGTTTCTGTGCCTGCTGGGGAGCCTGTGGAGGACCTGCCCACCAGGGACTGGGTGAGAAGCATTTACAAGCCCATTTAGCTTCATAGCCAAGCAACACCCCCTGACCCAGCTTTACTCAGTAATGATTTACTTCAGTCTTCATCTGTCTGACTCCACTGTCTGTTTCTCAACTAGTTCTGAGCATGGGCAGGGAGGAGAGATGTTATTTTCTGAGCCCTCTAAAATATCCCAACTTTCACAACCCAACACCTTAAAATGCCTTTGTGTATTAATTGCAAAGCACTCAAATATTAGTAACTCTTGTTGCATAAATAAATGGTTAGGTAAATGCAAGTTGCTCTATCTAAAAGATATCATCCATCCTTTCAAGAGGAATTAAGGCTATGTAATTCTATGTGGACAGTTCCACTCATGCTTGCTGGGGCTGAGGAACAGAAGCCGCCTAGTGATTTAATAACTGCTTTAAACTGTGTGAAAGAATATTGCCTTAGTGGTGAACCACAAGCATGTTTATACAAGGGAGAAGCCAGTGAACTTAGCCTTGGAGTGTTTCACTGCATTGGGAAATCAGCTGAATGTTTTAAGGGTGAGGACTACAGGACACTGAAACATCCTACAAAAAGATTCAAGGGTTCCTTCCTCTAATGTAGGTTAAAAATAATTAGACAAGCAACTTTCTTGGAATTTTGACTGAAATTTAAACCAAGTGGTGAGGTGTCATGGCTTAAAGACATTGGTCTGGGAGTCACAGATCTTGTTTCTGATCCTCGTCACCATCACTGACTGACTAAGTGACCTCACTCCAGTCATTTTACTCCCCTCAGCTTCTGTTTCTACATCTGCAAAATGGCTCTGATCATACTGGATATATTCTCCTCACAAGGGCTTTTATGTGGCCCAAATGTGTGCTTAATTATAAATCCAGCTAAGGGATATCCTTTATTGAATGTTGTGTACTAAAAACAGAACTAAGCACTTTTCATGGATTTTCACACTTAATCTTTCACCCAATGAGGTTGATACTATTATCATTATCCCCATTTAACAGATGAATAAACTGAGGTACAGAGAGTGTAAGTAATTGTCCCAGATTCACAGAGTTAGGGCTAGACTTGAACCCAGATCCCAGAACCCATGCATTTAACCACTCTGCCTTATATCCTGGAAATAGTTGTGAAGCCGTAGAAAGAACAGTGAGCATTAGATGTATTTTTAGCTCTGCCTCTGGGATCCCTTGTGCAGTAGATACAATAGTGACCCCTAAAGATGTCCACATCCTCACCCCCAGAACCTCTGAATAGGTTCTGACACATGGCAAAGGGAATGAAGGTTGCTAATCAGTTGACCTCAAAATAGGGAGATTATCCTGAGTTACCTACGGGGATCCAACGTAATCCCATGGGTCTCTAAAAAATGGCAGTGGGAGGTAGAAGAGGAGGTCAGAATGATGTGGCATGAGAGCCCACCATTGTCGGCTTTAAAGATGGGGGAGGGAGCCGTGAGCCATCCCTATGAATGCGCGTGGTCTCTAGAAAGGAGCACGGCCCTGCCGGGATCTTGAATTTAGTCTGGTGAGACCCATGTAGGACTTCCAACACACAGAGTTATAATCAATTTATGTTGCTTTCACATCCAAGTTTGTGGTAATTTGTTACAGCAGCAAGAGAAAACTAATACAGCATTGGGAAAAAAGGAGGATTAGACTTGAAGCTGATGTCTAAGGTCCTTTCTACCTCTCACACCCCCTGAGTTTGCACTCTGTACTAATAAATAGCTCCTTCTAGAGCATGGGAAGGAGCTCATAAATAAATGACAAGAAGTTACTTGTTCCTGGGACATAGCAGGGAACCACGCCTGGAGCCAGAATATCTCAGCTCACGCCTCCTCCGCCTTCCCCAAACAAAAGTGCCTCCATCCATGGTTCCAGCCTTCTTCCCTTTGCTTCCCGTGGCCAGAGCACATCCTCCAGGCTCCTTCCTCCTATCAGTGGGAGGCCCAGTGGCTCTGGGACCAACAGCAGACTGGCAGGGCTTTGAGCCTCACCCCTTGTCCCTGCAAAGCTGCCTTGTTCATGCTGCCTGACAGATATCCATGCAAAGTGACCATTTATTTTACAGTAGGAACTACAGGAAGAAACCCAAAGGGCTAAGAGCAAAAGGTGGGGCTGCCCTCTCTGTCCCTTTCTCTCTTGCTCTCCCTCCCCCTGCAGTCACTCCACATTCTGACTGCATGCCAAAACGTCTTGAGCCAAAACAGTACACCATGCCTCTTCAGTCCAAAGCTTTGTGCTGGGTCATATTTTCCGGAGCCATGGAAGACTTGAGTGAAAAGGCTGTCACCCAGGTATGGAGGCTGCTAGTGACTAGCAAGGGGACACTACTTCGGGCCAAGGTGTCCATGCATTTCCTAGGGGTGGGCTAGGGGACATCCTTTGTTCTTTCTCCAACCTCCAGCATCTTGAGACTGACAGCAGGTGAAGTGTTTCAGGGAGCAGGGATGGCAAATTGAGGTTTCTGAGCAGAGAAGGGGAGGAGACCTGAGGTGAGCATCCCTCCAGGCTGGAGCTCCTGGAGTCCTTGGGTGTGGGCTCCTGGCAGCAGCAGTAAGCTTGGAGATCTCGGCAGGAAGATTCCAACAAACTTTGTCCCTAAATCTGACAGTTCAACAGGAGCACAGGATGACAGACCTTTCAAGCTGAAAAGTCCATTCTCAAAACACCTTTTCTATTTTTGCCGTATGTATACACCCTCTAAACCATTCTTTACGTTAAATTTTCTTTAAATGACTCCACTTTTTTCCTTCAAGAAATTTATTTTTTCAGTACCCCTCTCTTCCCAGGGACATGGGAGGATTTTAATTCCCCCTCCCCCACAAACACCCTCTTTCCCTCCCCACCCTGCAGTGGGCGGAGCCTCGGGACTGGTTCTGGCCAATGGATTGTGGGAGGAGGAGGTGATGTGTGTCATGTCCAAGCCAGACCATTAAATTACTACTGGGAACCTTTCCAGAGCTTCTTCCTCTAACGAGGAGGCCCTGTGTTCCAGGTAGAGATGCTCAAGGATTCCCTAAGCCCAGATTGCCGAGTCACCAGATGACAGCAGTTGCTGTGGTTCCCAAAATAGAGCTGTGGTTCCCAAAACGTCCCAGACAGGCAGCATCAGTATCACCCCGGAACTTCTTAGAAGTGCAAATTCTCTGACTCCACCCTAGACCTACTGAATCAGAAATTCCAGGGGTAGGGTCCAGCAATGTGTGTGTGAACGAGACCTCTAGGGGATTCTGGGGCACACTGAGATTTAAAAGTCATTGACCTCAAGAGTCACCAGGACTCAGACAGTCTTCATGAGCAAGAAATTAAACTTTGTTGTATTAAGCCACTGAGATATTTGGGTTGTTTGTTGCCACAGCATTACCTAACTGATGCTGACTGGTATATTACCATAAGTGGAAAACAAGGATCCTTGCCAAAAATGCAAAGTAACCATAAAACATAAACCTAGTAAAACAATTTTATTAAATTTTGGCTAAGTATTATCACCTGCTAAAGGTGTTCAGCCTGAGGTCTGCTCTGATTTTACTAAAAGGGAAGATTAGCAAATCTTAAAGAGAGATTAAAGAGATGTTAGCATCAAACTGAGATGTTCTCCCAGAGGAAGAACTGACTCAGAATTGAATAGGGAATAACGTTCTCACTCTGCAATTGAGTGCTATTTAATGGCTTGTCATTTTACCACCTGGAATCTTCTCAGATACCACCATGATCCACTCTTTGGGAAACATTGCTCTAATCCAGCTTCCTTGTTTTATACTTGGGGAAAGCCATCATCCAGAAATGGGACTGTCTTTGCATAAGATCATACAGCAATTTAGAGGCAGAGCTGACACTAGAACCCAGGCATCCCACAACCCCTAGTGCTTTTCAGCAGCCATAGGGAATACATCCCCAATTCAGCTCATGGTCTCACTGTAGAGACCCAGGCTGTTAATATGAAAAATAGTGAGTTGCTGAGAAGAAAGTTCTCAGCTGGAGGCATGAGGTCAGGGGATCCAAAAACAAATGAATCTGTGTCAAGTCCCACCCTGATCTCATTTGTGCAGAGGACTGTGGAAGTGGGTAGTTAAGGCAAACATAAAGAAGCTATATAGTGGATAGGGAACCAGGAGACAGAGACTCTAGCTCAAACCATACTACCACCTGGCTGAGCCCTTGGGCAGACCCATTACCCTCTTGGGGCCTCAGGTTTCCCTTTTATAAAATGAGAGTGTTTGGACTAGATGGTTTGGGAGGTCTCTTCCAACTCTGGGAGCTTGAGTTCCCTTGGACAGCATGGGGCCCCTCCATGCCCCCAAGGACCACGCATAACCCAAGGCTAGGAGTTGCTAAGCATCACATAATGAACTTATGACAAAGCCCATCCTTTCTGGCTAAGAATTTCTGATTATACTGACCACCGTCTTCCCCTCCTTATACCTGCTTCTACCCTCTTGTAGCCACTGAAAAGCTGTGGTGACCAAGTCCTGGAAAGGTGAAAAGCACGTAACAGTGAGGACTTTGGAGAATCGGCAAGGATACCTCCTACTCACTTCCTCCAAGGGCCTAGGGCCCTAATGAAAATAAACAGAGATGCCCATAAGTCACAGACCCTCTGGGGACAAAGGCAACCCAAGCCAGAAGACATAGGAGGAAGCTCCAAATTCCCCAGAGTTGGGTTTTTAAAAAGAGGTTTCTAATGCCCTATTTTGGCTATTTTTCCTGGGACTGGAATACAGGGCCGTGAGCACCACTAGGGCCTTGGTCCGCCTAGATTATTGGCTTGTAGAGGATGAAATAAATGCAGATGCCATCATATTGGCAAACTTGAAAATATTTGTTAATACTGAGTACTGGCAAGGGTGTTGGGATGGGTACACTTATACAATATAGGTGCAAATGGATGTTTGTACAATCATCTTGAAGGGCAATTTGGTGGCAAGAATTAAAATTAACAAAATTTTGTAAACCCTATGACTCAGAAATCCCACTTCTTAGTATCTCTGCTAGGAAAACACAGACAGTTGTACAAGGAGGTATGCACAATGGTATCTGTTGCCAGTTTGCTCTCAAATGCATTCCTGCTGCGCTCTATTGCAGGGAACTACATTTCCCAGGATCCTTTTCCAAATGGTTTCTGGGCATATTTGGTCAACAGGAGACAAGGATGGAAAACCAGAAGGTAGGAAAACAGGAGAAGACAAGGTGTTTTCCCCTTCCCTCCCAGCATCTACCAGAGCCCTCTCCATGCTCCTGTCTCCCACCAGAAGGCCCTGCCTTCTGTGCTCTGGCAATGCTACCTCCACCTGCTCCCTCTAGCTGGAGGATGGTAACATCCTCCTGTGGCTCTTGGTCTTGGGTGACCTCACCTTTCTGTTGCGATGCTCGTCTTCCATCTTCTTTGTACCCCCTTCCCTACATTAAACCCCCTCTATTTTAATTACCTAGAGAGGTTTTCTCTTTTCCTGACTAGACCCTCACTGATAACAGTATTTGTTGTAGCATTATTTGCAAGAGCAAATAATTAGAAATATCTTAAATGCTCATCATTGGGAAATTGTATAGAATTCCCTGCTGCAGTTTTATAAAGTGATACAGATCTCTAAGCACCAACATTGAAGATGTATGGTGGAAAAAGGAAAGTCAAAGAACAATGTGTACTGTAGGGTCTGATCTATGTTTTCAAAACCAAATAAAACAATTCTACATATTTTCTCCAGTTTTATACAATCTATAGATTTCTAGAAGTACGACTAGAGTATTACCTGAGATGTAGGTGGGGAAGAAGAGTGGTAACAGACAACTTTTTTTATCTGTATTAAGTTATTACAAGGAAAACATATTTATATATTACTTGTGTACGTAAAAACTAATTTTTAAGTTGACAGCAAAAACAACAGGCAGCTGAATTGGAAAATTATGTCAGAATGACATTTTGAAGCATATGAAATGCAAGTTAAGGGTATGTGCTTAATTCTGTAAGCCACAGGGAGCCAAAGCAGATGTGTAAATGATCATGATTTGAACCCATCTGGGCACTGCTTGTGCCTCCTTCTAGGGCTGTGAGGACTGGATGAGTAAGTGTGTGTGTGTGTGTGTGTGTGTGTGTGTGTGACCACGGGACTTTTCTCATTTCCCATGAATGCGCCAAGCTCTTTTGGGCTGCCAAGGTTTTCATAATTACTGCTCCTTATCCCTATTGTGCCTTTCTTCCCTCTCTTTCTCATGCTTTAGGGTTTACCCTCAATATTCTAGGTCACTGAGTCCTTCCTCGACCTTCTCCTGCACCTAATTCCCCCACTCACTGTTTGTCTCTGTCAGAGCATCCCGTTTTCTTTCTTCTGAACACTTGCTACAATTTGTAATCGAGACTGTGAGTTTTTATATATATATGACTGTTTATTATTTTTCTTCTCTGCCCACAAGTATGCAAGCTTCAGGAAGGCAGGGGTAGAATTGTTTGGATCACTGGTTTGTCCCCAAAGCCCTACACAAAGTAGAGGCAGAAGCCACACCAGTAATAATAATAGTAGTAATTGCTACTATTTATTGAGCCCTTGCCATGTGCCAGGCATGTTTTAAACATATATATATATATATATATATATATATATATATATATATATATACACTCATATGAACCTCTTAGTAACCCTTTTAGGTAGGCATTAATATTATCCCCATCTCACAGATGATGAAATTGAGACATAAGGGATTAAGAAACTTGTCCAAATTCACACCGCTAGTGTTAGAGCTGGGTTTCAACCCCATAGTACACCATAAATAGTTATTGAATGGTGAATTGATTTTAATACAATGCTGGTTTGTGTTATTACTGGTGTCCTTATGCTCCACTAGTCTATAAATAATGCACTTTGTTCTAGAGGAAATAGGGATGATTAGCCAAATTGCTTGAGTGTCTGTAGGGAGGTCTTACCCCTTGACAAGAGAAGGCAGCTCTTTTCCATTGAGAGGCAGTAAATAGTGCTTTGTGCAACAGGGCTGATGGCAGGGGTGCAAACGAGGAGCAGGATGTGCTGGCAGAGATGTGGGAAACTCCCCGGCTCCAGACCACATTACCTGGTTCTTTAGAGAATTCTCCCTGCCAAGCGAAGTCACAGCCAGAGCTCCAAGGAAGGTGTTCTGGGAGCAAGAGAGAACTGGCTGCCCCAAGGACAATGCCGAGGGAGTAAGAGAAACCAGCGCCTGACTCAGGCAAGAGAGATTCCTGTTCAGTCCTGGCTTCAGAGGCAAGAACTTCCTGGAAGCCAACCCTACCCTGAGTCCCTGTTAGGTAAATCCCAACAGCCGGGGCTATGACTCTGGGTATGCACATGTCAGAAGGAAAAATAATCATATTAAAGCAGCTAAAATCATCATGTTCTCATCATGTCCCAGGCACTGTGTGAGGAGCTTTAAATAGCTCAATTCCTTCAATTCTCATTACAACCCTGGAGGTTTCTTCAACATTCGTTTGGTCAATAAATATTTATCAAGCACCCGCTGTGTTGATGACATAAGTACTATTTTTAACTCTGTTTCACAAATGAGGAAAAAGAGACTTAGAGAGACTAAGTAACTGGCCCAAGTTATAAATTGGCAGCCTCGGGACTTGAATTCACATGTGCCTGATGCCAAAACCCCATTCATTACTTCCACCCTGAATTGCCTCCTAAGTTTAAAACTGCTATTTATTGCTATTTTCTATGTGTCAGGTATTTACTATAATCATTATTAGGAATCATTCAATCAGATAATGTCTGGCTCATAATAAGTGCACAGTAAATATTAGTTTGTGTTATTCTACATATTATGATATACATATAGCCATAACAATAAGAATAATAATCAGACAAGCTGGTAAAAGCTGGGAAGGGTCTATGTTAGAGATAAAAAACTGCCAACTGAATCTTTTAGAAATCCTGCTCCTAATCAACAACACAGCCTACAACTGTCCCAGATTCCTCCACGTGTATAGAAAATGTCTAATCTTAGTTTTGCCCATTCTCTTCTCCCTCCAGTCTACCATCTGTAAAATGAGGACCACCCAATATTTTCATGAGGAATGCAGGAATGAGTGAGGAACTCCACTGACATTCAGAGTCCCCACTCCCCACCCCCTTAGCTCAGCCTGTGATGGGTGATGGCAAGTGAGATGCTGGGGGAAAGAGCGCTCATCTGGGAGCCAAAAACCCTGTGAGCTCGTCCCAGCATCTCACTCACCTGCTGGGGCATCTGGGGTAAACCTCTTTCACTTGTCTAGACTTTGGTTTCCTCCCTACCAAAACATTCATGATAATATTTACTCTGAGGTTTATTATAAAGATGAAAATGAAATCCCATATGTGATATCACCTTATGAGTGGCAGTGTTTTACTCTAAGCAAGAGCAGAGTCTGGGCTGTTGAGTAAATGCTTGCAGTTCCCAGGCTCAGCATCAGAGCAGGGTGAGCGCTGGGTAGCTCTCTAGAGCCGGCCAGGATGGTGTCCTGGCTCCTGTGCGTGGTCGCTGCCGAAAGGATGGGCATTAATCTGATACTATCAACTCCTTCAATGGCAGAGTCTTTGCAGCTTCTGAAGTACTCAGTCTCATTTTATTCTCCTAACAGCCCCGTGACGCAGGCAGCGCAGGGAGAAAAGGGTTGCTTGTGGTCACACAACAGGTAAAAGGCAGAGCTGGGCTGAACCCCATCCAGACTTGAAATCCCGAGTTGTCACTCCCCAGCACTAGGTAAGGTCGACACCTTATCCAGGGGCCAGGAGAGCAAAGTGACACGACCCACAAATCCTCCTACTAAGCCCGAAGCCCTCTTTCCAGGGCAAGGGATCTGGGAGACAGATGAAGACTGGAAAGAGAAATTAGTTTGAAAGTACAGGGAAAGCATCAGCAAGATGCTAATCAAACTATTGGGCTGCCAGCAGAACTGCGAGTCATTTATCAAATGTCTCCTACCCAAACTTGATGCATCACTTTTCCCACTATCTCAGATTTGGGGGGAAATTAAATAAATTTTCATGTGACTTAACTCAACCACCACCTCACTCTGTGACTTTAGCATGTCATTTAGGACCTCTGAGTCTCAGTTTTCTCTTCTATAAAAATAAAGAAGTTGTACAAAATCAGAATTTCCCAAACTTCAGGCACTAGTGTCTGTGGTCATGATTTTTGCTATCCATGAGCACAACAGCTACTATTGTTTACCTATTATTGTACTTTACATGTATTTTTTTGCCAAAATAAATGCATTTAAAAAGGAAATCCTCTATCATCCCACAAATGTGAAAACAGAGCCTCTTGTGTTAATAATTTATAGTGAATACATAAGTATAAGATAAAAAAATTCTCCCATGCCAGACCCCTAAAATCATCCTTCATGCTAGCTGATCCCCGAAGGCCCTCCCAGCTCTGGCATTTTACCAGGGAAGAACCTGGATCCCTCGCAGCATTGCTGACCCCAGGGAAGCCTTTCCAATCTCCTACACTGGAAGTTCCATCAGCACGTGCCCTGCTGAGGTGTTTACTGTGCTTTCCTGCAGCCAGAGCACATTCTGTCTTCCCTGCTATAACGTGGTGGCCGAGAGCGCTGGCTCTGCACCAGATGACCTGGGACGACCCGGGTTCCAGCACCGGAGAGGGCCCTGCCAGCCGTGTGAGCTTCGCCAAGTTACTCAACAACGTTACCTTGCATCTCCAAGATTCGGTTTCTTTAGCCACAAAACGAAGTTAATTTTTCTGCAGTGAATGGGATCTGAAAAAAAATAAAGTTGAAAGTAATTCTGGTGGGGAAGGCAGAAGAGACACAAGACAGTGGCCCAGGGAGGTTGAAGTCAAGGGAAGAATTTTCCAGTTGGAAGTGTAGGAAGACGTTTAACAGCAAAGGGAAGACGCCACCCCATTTATGGTATTCGGTATAATGACAATGACCACAACCGATACGTGTTTAGCATTTACAATGTGTTAAGTGCTTTTTAGGCATGATTTAATATAATCCTCACAGCCACTATTATTCCTACTTTACAGATGAAGAAATGAAGGTTCAGTGGGATTATGTGTCCTGCCCAAGGACACAATTAGAAAGTGGCGAGTAGGCACGTGGACTTGATGGCAGGGGGTTCCTGAACGAGTGATGTGGCTGCCCTAGCTGAGGTCACTATTCCCACAGGCCCGGAGCTGACCACCCACTCGTCTGCATGGCTCTGTGCTTGCTGTCCCATGACCGGCAGAATATGATTCCTGATAAGGCATTTGCAGCATGGGCCTCATCTCTTCTGGAGCCATCAACATCTTTTTGAGTCTCCCCCTCTCCATATTTTCCTTCCCCATCCTTCCTGCTCGCCTCACCAAGCTAATGTACCCAGAGCACAGCCTCCATCATGTTGTAGGAAGACAGTGACTCCTCCCAGCTAGCAGTGACCGTAGCTCCCTGTGACCTAGGCAATAAAGCACGAGCAAACGTGGCAGCTTCTTAATTTAGTTCTACTGTGGTGCTGCAAGGAGAGGGCAGGTCTGCTTTCGTCTTGATTATATAATTCCTCCCTGCATAAAATTTCATTTGAACAAGGCTAAACTTTGAAAACTTGCTAATGGGACAGCATTAGACACAGAATCTGGAGACCCAGGCTTTCTCCTGGCCCTGCCGCTAAGTAGCCGTCTCTGGAAATATGGAAACGATAATCTTGTCTTACAGCTCTGGTGGGAGGATCAAAGGAAAGGCAGTGAACACAGTGAACAATACTTAATTAACACAGGAAATGTACATGAACCATAGATGTCAACAAACTCATGTATCCATGGGAAGAATTATTATTTAAAGAAATACCTCTCTCTAGCATTTATAAACTCTTCTCCCCTGTTCCCTCCCACCGGTCCATGGTTATCTCCTGTGCCTGCTTTTTTTCATTTTGTCTTTCCAGCTCCTCCAAATGCCATCCTCTCTCTCTCCACCAATACAAATTATAGGGAGTCTTTAGGACCTAAATTGGCTGATCATCTTCCCTGATCCTATAGCCTTGCCACTGATTTGGCATCACTTTAAAGCCACCAGTGTAAGGAGACTTTCTGCTGTGCTTATTTAGCTTGCCTTGGTCAAGAGCTGGTCCTCATTGCCTCCCCTTCTCCTACCCAGAGACCTCTGGTGGTCCTGGGACAGGTGAAAGTTGAATGGGTCACGTCTCCACTGTCAGCCCTCTCTGTTCATGAGCTCTCTGATGAGACACCACCTGGGGGTGGCCCCAGCTCCGAAGACAGCTACCCTCTGGTCACCTGCTGCGACTGCCCCATGAATGCAAAATGATGGAAAGGCCATGGGACTGGAGCAACGGGTCAAGGAGATAAGGGTTCTGAATGAAACATTCCTTGTCAAGGACCAGGACATTTCCATGATGCAAAGCACCTTGACCTGAGACCTTTATCAGCCCAGAATGAGGAGGGCTAGCACCTTCTTCGATCCCAAGGATGACTGTCATGGGCAGGAGGCACAGAGAGTTGTAACCTCCTTGGTAATGGCAAATTCAAGGGCACCAGTTTGCTTTAGCCTTTTAGCTGCATTCAGGGACACTGGGCCAGGGCTCACCTGTCCCAGGTGGGCAGTGATTATAAATCCAACAATAAATAAATGCTTTAACCTGGAGGAGCTTAGCTCTCGGCTTTGAAATGTAATTCTTTGTGCCTCCTGCCATTATATTTTCCCAGCTCATCAACCTCTGGAAATTAAAACTGCAGATCTTCCACAAAGCTGCATTCTCAGTGGTTTTAATTAGTCTGCAAAGCACAAATAGTTACGTGCGCCCTGATGTTTAGGAAAATGAAGGTATAAGAAAGACATTTGAAGTAGAAATTCATATTATAAATGGGAACCCTTTAAAGTGAGAAACCCAGGTGTATTTAGGATATGATCTGAAATATAAAATTTTAGTTTAGCAACAATCTTCCAGAACACACACAAAACATAAATTAAACCGAATCCTAAACCTGGGAGTCACAAATCCTTTCCACAGGAACAACTTAGGCCAGTGGTTTCCAAACCTTAAATGAGTGCCAGAATGGCCTGGAGAACTCATTAAGAATGCAAATTCCTGGGCCTCTCCTCCAGAAGTACCTTATCATTCATTATCTCTGGGGCTGAGGCCCAATAATCTGTAAATCTAACAAGCTCCCCAAGTGATTGGAGGCAGGTAGTTCATGAGCCACCCTTTGTGAAGCCATGTGCTAGGTCCTGAAGCTGGAGTACTCCTTGATAAAGCTTGGAGGCTCAGCACCTGGTCCATTGCCCAGTGGGAGGCCACCAGTGTGGGAGCCCATTTCCACCCAAGAGTTGGACCCCAGGTTCCTGTGACAACAACGACTAACCCACATACCTGCAACCCCAAGTATTGAGAGTACAAGCCCCTTCTAATCAAAAGCTCAGGCTCAAAATGCTCATACAATTGTACAGTTAAGGAAACTAAAGGCCAAAGAGGGGAAAAGACTTGCTCCCAAGCACTCAGCCAGCCAGATGTGCACTTCGGCTGGGGAGCCAGGTATTCTGAGCCTTCTGCCAATCGCTACTCAACCTCCAGGACTCTGCTAGCTAGCCCTGCCTCTGAGAATGAGTGGAGAATGAATGTCACATCCCATCACCAGGCTCTGCCTTTCTCCTTAGCACTTATCAGAGTTGGCAACTATTATTTTTTGATGTCCACTTCCCAACTAGACTCTGTGTGTCAAGGACCTGTTTTGTACACCTGAATTTCAAGCTCTTAACAAAGCACCTGGCACATGATAGAAAGTTTCTACATATTTATTGAACAGATGGGTGGATGGATGGACACAGAGAAGTTACAATGGTCTTGCCTGCATAAGAGAAAATAGAAATATCAAAAAAGAGAGGCTAGGAACTAATCAGTTTCATAAGGATAGTAAAAGCAGAAGAAACTCTCTGTTGGGTCTCAGTGTCAGGGAATGAGCTAAATGGGCTGTTAAGTGTCTTCTTTTTTGTAATTTTGCTTGATGAGTCTAGGGTATGAATAAAATAGAAAGTGACTGAGCATTAGAGTTCCACCTCTCATAAAGGGGCTGGGGTCCCTCAGGCCACCAGCTCTATGAGTTCACATCTCCCTCTAGTGGCCAGGAGGTGTCACTACGGTTTTGTGAGTTCTTTGACAAATTAGTTTAAATAAGTTTATCAGCCTGACTTAAGTATAATGTACAACTTAAATACATAAGAAATGTAATAAATTCTTTGAGATAATCATTTATTTGTTCACCTAGTCCTAATATATGTCAAGTGCAGTCCCAGAATATAGCAATGAGCCTATCAGATACATCCCCTGCCCAAGATGCTTACAATGGAGGGAAGTCAGGCATTTGGTAATCACGCAAAAGTGGGCTCAGCACACCGTGACAAGTGTTAGGAAGGAAATATGCAGAGTGTTAATATAAAATGTAACAAGCAATGAAACCTCTTCAGGAACGCTTCTCTGAAGAAACGATGTTTAAATTTGGATTTGAACAACGGGGAAAAATTAGCAAGCCAAAAATGGGGAGGGAAGAAGGAGGAAGAAAGAAGTAAAGAATTCTAGGCCAGAAAGACTCTGTGAACTTGAGGTAGAGAGAACCAGCCAGGGAGGCTACAGGACTTGGGGTAGAGAGTGGCACAAGGTAAGGCTGAAGAAGTAGGTGGACTTATTATTATTACCATCATCATATGATCCCCACCAGTTTCCCATTAATGTGGAATCTGAGTCCCCAAGATGGGACAGGAGCTAACCATACCTCGGTTTGGGGATGATAGAGAAAATAAGCCCCAGGCATGGGAGGTCATGCAGCAAGTGAAGGAGCCCTGGGATCTGGGCTCCTCACAGCTCCGCAGAAACACTGGTCTGGCTCCTCCAGCCTCATGCAAAGCCCCAGCAACTCTGAGGACCTCCATGTCTTCTCAGAAATGCCATGTCTTGGCCTATGAATATTTCAGTCCCGGATTCCATTTGCCATCACCCCTTCAGGGCCCACATGGACCTGCTGTGCACCCCTCCATGCTGCCCCCGCTCCAGACCCCGCTGCTGCTGTTCTGAATCCCGGCCATGTCTCAGCTTTCCCTACTGTCCTGCCTCTGGGGCCTGCCCACTATCTGTTCTCTTCCCTCAGGCCACTTTTTTGGCCCTCTCTGTGCCAGGCTAGCTCCTACTCATGCTCCAAGTCTTAGCTCCAACTCTCTTTTCTGCAGGAGCCATGCCAGTCTTCCCCACCCAGGAGCCCCATGTCTGCCCTTCCTCAAAGGAGCACTGATCACACTACATTTTGATTGCCTGTTTTCTTATCTGTCACTCAATCTAGGCTTGAGCACCCAGAGGTCAAGGACTATCTAGTTCATTTTCTCCAGTATCTCCGACTGCCAGCACAGTGTAGTAGAAGGTGCCCAAAATTGATTGCTGAATAAATGAATGAATGAAAAGAAATGACTCTAACCCGAGTATTCTGCTTTACACCTCCCTACTCTGTATTTCTTATCGCCACCTTCCCCCCATCATCCTCTGCTCACTTAATGTCCAACAGGCACCTGCTTACTGCAATAATCTTGCCTGAGTGAAAGAAAACAGTTCCATCCCAGCCCAGGCAGTGACTTGTCAACCTTATTATTTGTGGCAGCTGCTGGTATCACCCAACCTCCCAGGAGAAAGTGCAGCGAGAATCAAGAAGGAGCTGTCTGCATTTCAGACTTGTTAAACATCCTCTCCACCACCAAAATGTGTTTTCCTGGTGACTGGGAATGCATTTGAAAGTTAGATTTTTTTTTTCTTACCAACTTCCACAGCATTCTGAGGCTGAGATCTCTCTGGGTCTCTACAAACCGTCCCAGACCCTAAGGCCCAAAATCCTATACAAGGTTTCTTGAACAGGAGTAACCCTACATGAGTCAGCTTACTGTTCAGCTTGCATGCAAAGGGGATCCCGGTGGTTCTGTTCAATCAATGGCACATATCTACTGAAGGCCTGTTCTGTACCAGGCTGTGCTAGGTACTTTTGATACAGTGGAGAATAGTTAGACTTGGTCTCTATTCTCACAGGGCTGCAACTCTAGCAGGGAATAAAGAATTAGGCAATTTATTACACAATTATTCAGTGGCAATTGAGATTAAAACCCAAGTGCAAGGTTCCAAGAAGGTACAGTCTGGGTGGCCTGTCCTCACCTACGAGGTCATGGTGGCTGCCCTGAGGTAGTGACCTTTGGGTTGAGAGCTCAACGATGAATGGATGCTAACAAGGATAAGAGAAGAAGAGCACTCAGCAAGTACAAAGGCTGTGTGTGTGTGCACGTGCATTGTGTGCATGTGTGGATACATATGTGTGAACATATTTGTGTGCATACATGTGCATGTGTGAGCATATGCATTGTGCGCATGAATATCTATACATGTGTGTGCATGCATGCATTGTGGTTGTGAGCATGTATGTACACATGTATATGTGCATTGCACAAACATGCACACATGTGTAGGTTTGCATATGTGTGAGCATATATATACTGCAAATGTAAGCTTGTGTGCAGGTGCATGTGTGTGTTCCAAGTGCGTGTGCCTCTGGGTCTCCTTCCCATCATAAAAAACCAGTCATTGTAAAGTAGGTTTCATGGCTTCTCTGTATGGATCAGTGGTTCTCAAGTCTCTTTTGGTCATGGATCATTTCAATAATAACAATGACAGCTACTCAATATTTACTATGCAGCAGTCACTGTGCCAGATTTTTCTGTGTGTTCTCACATGTACTCCTCCATCAACTCAGGAAGTAGGCACGATTATTGTCCCATTTCATGCATGAGGAGACAGAAGCTCTGGGAGAGGAAGGGACTCTCCCAAGGTCACCCAACAAGTTAGTTTTGGAGCTGTGGTCCAAATGCCGGTCTGCTGGACTCCAAAGCATGTTCTCTCATCTGCTGAGCTCTCTTATGTCACTAGGGCAAAGGGCAGAGCAGATCAGCCCTTGGTCAGTGTCCCCTCTGAGGTTACTGCAACAATACCCTCCCAGCAGTGAGTAGAAAAAGGGCAATAAAATCCTGTCCCAGTTCAACCACAGATCCACTATGCGACCTTGGCAAAGACCCTCCCTTTTGTTGCCCTGGAGAGTTTCCTGAGCTCAGTAATTCTCCATGAATAGCTTGGCTCCACCACTCACAAACTGCAGGCAGCTTACATCATCCTCAAAAGCTCTGTTTCCCCATCTCTAAAATAATGCTATACTCCTGAAAGGGCTGATGGAGGGATTAAATGAACTCATGTGTGTAAAATGCTCAGCCTTTCTCATAATGAGGTTCAGCACATTGTAGCTGTCACTGATGCTGGGGACACAGGAGAGCAGGAAAGTGGAGAGCACCAGCTTGGCAATCAGACAATCCTAGGTTCAATCCCCAGTCTGCCTCTTAATGGCTTTGTGACACTGGCAAGTTACTTAACATAAGTTTCCTTGCTTGTAAAATGGGAATTACACAGTACCCACTTCCTAGGTTTGTTTGAGGAATAAATGAGTTAAGGCACTTAGCAGAAAGTGATTGCCCTATGGATGTTAGCTAGGATTATTGGAATTTGTGTACATTGTGCTGTATTAAAACAAGGATTATTTTAGTTTCCAAAACAATATTTGGGGTCTAATTTTGTTTCAGGTCAGGGTTTAAAAAATACATAAGGAAGCATCTGATTTGGCCTGGTTTACTAGACATTGGGTTGTTTTTAAAATTTAAAAGAGGAAAAAAAAAAAGGAAAAAAAATAACGAGACCTGGCTCATGGGTCAGTGGAAAGTCAGTTTCCCTTTGGCTCTGAGGCCGTCAGTTCAGTGCAGTTTATTCTGGTGCTGGCTCACAGTTTGGTTAGGTTCAAAGCCATGATCGTGAGTAAGCGATTCACCCTTGCCAAAAACTATAATCGTGGTCATATTCTAAATATTTATACTACAAGAAACCAAACCTGCCCAAACTTCAGAGGTCACAAGTGCCACTCACTCGCTCAGTGGAGTCCATTCACTCATTCAACTCGGACTCACTGGCCGTCTACCTCATGCCAGGCACCAGGCACAGGTTGTGCTGGTGGTTTATGGGATGGGACCCCGTGGGCAGCCTCGGCCAATTTTGGAGGAACAACTCAATCAGCGTCCTCAGGGATGGTGAGTGTTCCTCGGCTTTGCAGACTCCTAGACAGAACATGGGCCCGTATGTTTGGTGCATCTTGACGTGGCCTGTCTGAGCTGGGAAAGGCCTTCGGGGATCATCTCATCCAACCCACACATTTCACCAGTGGGGATGTGGATGCCCAGAGAGGGAAAGGGAGCCACCAGGGGCACAAAGGTGGGCCAGAATCCTTCTCTCCTGACTCCTCAGTCAGTGCCTCGCCCTGCAAGTCCCTTCTCTTTTCCCAGATGCCCCAAGATTTCAGGTCTACTTGTGCAGAGCAGCTGGTTCTCAAGAAAGTTTAGCTCAAAAACTTCATCAAATGCAGTAACACGAAGAATATCAAAAGCAAGATCACTAATAAGACCATCTATCATTTGTTGGGTGAATACTGGGTGCCAGGTACTACATTAAGCCCTTCATATACATTATCTCATTTGATGTTTGAAACAACCTCATTGGATAGGCCATTATGACCTGTTTTACAAAAGCAGACACTGATGCTCAGAGAGGGGAAGATGTTCTCCCATGATAACTCAGCCAGAAATTGCAGAGCCATAATTGAACTCAATTCTGTCTAACTCCGAACCCAATGCAAGTGGCCACCATGCAATATGCCCTCAGTGGGATGTAGCACATAAGGAAACAGCTCTCCTATATCCTCCTCCTGAGCTCACCCCAGCAGGCAATAGTCTGATGCCTGCAGCTGGGAGGGAGGAAGAAAGAGCAGCCGCTAGGCAGCAAAGAGGCTTCTTAGCTGGTATGAGAATTGAGCACACACTCAGAGCCAGGACTGTGCCCAGCTCAGGGTGATGGAGATGAACAGTGATGGAGAGCTCACTGTCTGAGGAGGATGGATGGGGGTACAGGAAGTTCCAGTGTCTGCCTCAGGCTGAGGGTGGCACCAGGTGCTCTAAGAGTGCCTTGTGTCATGTGGCATGAGGCAAACCATTTCCTCTCTTCTAGACAAGTAGCACACAATAGTGATTAAGCCCATGGCCTCTGGAGCCAGACTGCCTGGGGTTAAATCCTAGTTCTACCTCTCACCAGGTGTGCGACCTCGTGCAGTATCTAGCATTTTCCCAGTGTCAGCTTCCTCATCTGTGAAATGGGGATAAAAATACTAATCTCTTAGTGTCTTCAGGAGGATTAAATGAGTTAATATTTAGAAAAGCACTGAGAACAGTAACTAACACATAACTATATACATTTTTGTTAATTTTTTAAATTATGTAACCTAAGTCAATAGTACCTGATTTTTTGAATTGAGATGCAGTTGGCTGCAAAGTAACAGAGTACCTGACCCAAAATGACTTTAATAAGAAGGTTTTATAATCTCCTACAACAAGAAAATCATCTGAACAGAGATGGTTCCATGCTCAAGGATATCCCCAGGAATTCAGGATCTTCTCCTCCTTGCTCCCACCATCCCCAGAACATCACTGATGCCTTCCCTCACATCGCAAATTGGCTGCAGCAGTTCCAAGCATCTCATCCTCTCAAAACCATACCCAGAAGCAGAGAGGAAGGGATGGAGTACTCTCTTTTGCACATATTACTCTCTTATGAGGGAAGAAATATTTCCTAGAAGCCTCCCAGAAGACTTCCCTTGTTTGTCACTGGCCAGAAGTGTGACCACCCCCAGCCCCTGTAAAAGGCTAAAAAAATAAGCTTCTGGCATTTTTGGTCACTTCCTAGCTGGGCTCCATAGCAAGGAAGGTAGGAAGAAAAATTTCTGTTGGGCGGGAAATCTTTCTTGCAAGATAGTCTTGAGAAGGAAATGGGAAAAAAAGGTGTCAGAACACTGAAAAGCATTAACTATGTCACACATGTGTAAGACATTATTCCGATAAATAATAATAATGCTAATGACTGCAAGTTAGAGATAGATTCCACAAAAAAAAGAAGAATGTCAAGAAGGGCAGGCAGTCCCGTTCTTTCCCCATGGATATGGCAGGCAAGGAGAAAATGAAAGGAGGCAGACTGCCTTGTAGCCCAAGAGGAGAAAACTTTTGTTTGGAAAACACCCTGATGGGCCATTTTATAGTAGAAAATCAGCCATCTGGCCATGGTCTAGACCAGGGGTCAGCAAAAAATTTTCAGCAAAGGCCCAGATAATAAATATTTTAAGCTTTGCAGGCTGTATAATTTCTGTTGCAACTACTCATGTCTGAGCAGAGTGGAAGCAGCCATAGGCAATGTCAATGAATGGGTGTGACCGTGTTCCAATAAAACTTTATTTATACAAACAGACAGAGGGCCACAGCTGGCTCATGGGGCATAGTTTGCCAACCACTTGGTCTAGATGGTAAGTTACATAAGACAAAAACCTAAGCCAAGACTTGTAGACTCAAATGTCCATGTGCTAGACAGGCAATGAAAAGGAGTGAGGCAGGCAGGGTGGAGACTGGCAATGAGAACACATGACTCATGGCAAGGGGGCAGGTGCCACCCAGCCCCAGAATGCCAAAACCAATGTTTCTAGGTCCTTCAATTGTTCAAGAAAACTGAAAATGTAGATATTTATGGGCCGTATCCTAATTTTTAAATGTTGGCAACCAATTCAAAATGTTAAAACTGGAACAGACCAAATGCAAAACATCTGAGGCCAGCTCAGCCTGGGGGCAGTAGTTTGTGACCTCTGAGGTAAAAGATCATCCTTCCTGAGCTGTGTGCTATGGCAACCAAGTACACATGACACATCTGGGTGGCACGATCCAGGAAACTCAGCACCAAGCTGGCCTGACCTATTGCTAATGGAATGTATAACTGCTACTGTCTGGTCTGGTGGCCCAGCCTATGTAAGAGGCCATTCACATAAAAAGGTGACAATTGCCATCACATATGTACCACCACATCAATTTGGTACTGCATTCTCTTCCTGACTTGCTAATGCTCTGCTTTCTATAAACAGTGGTGGCATCACCAGTTTTATGAGACAACAGGTGCTGTGTAATATCATTGCATACACCTTCCCGACATGCCTAGGAGAAATGAGATGAGACCAGGGGTGTAAAGGTATGTTGTAAACCAGAAAACCATGCTGACATTGACTTGAACAGTTTCTGGCTTCCCCAGCCCCAAACTCTAACTTGGGGGCTCTGATAATGCATATATTCTTTATGCAGAGGTCAGAAAACCCTAGCATCATGCGAGCAAGAGAGACACAAAACCAAAAGATGCAACCAAATCTCCTCGCGGTGCAAAGGCCCTGAAGCTGTTTCCACTGCAGCTCTGGGGAAGCCAGGGCACCACTTACATCTGCCAGGCTGCAGACAGCTCAGCATACCCTTGGCCGTCTTTTAGCTGGTGTTCTCTCCTGTTGCTTGACTTCTCTGCCCTGCCCCCCTATTCCTGTAAATCCATTTGCCTGGAGCTCCCCCACTGCCCTGTTTGCCACTCCATCTTCTGCCTTCTGCCCTGCTACTTGTCTGGAGCCCTGGCTTTAAAGGATGTTTCTTGGACATGCCCCACCATCAGGCCCTGCTTCCACTGGGACCACCAGTGTCTGGCTCATCCCACCCCACACATGCCTCACCCTCCCGACCCAGTTTGGTGCCTGCTCCTCCCACCAAGGACTCTAAGACTTGACGGTGAAGACACCTGGGTGCCACCTACTTTGGCCAAAGAATTCCCTCACAGCTAGCCCCACATGTCCCTGTAAACCATACTCTTGATTCCCTCTGCCATATTTCAGCGGCAGGGGGTGGGAGGTGTAGAGATGGAGAGAATATTGAAACTGCCCAGCTCAGATGTTTCTCTTGTCTACTGAATCCAATTTGGTTCAAGTTAGTTCCAAAGGCATTTTTCATCAGTTCCACGAGGCGCTGGACCAGAGTATTCGATGGCTCCTCAAACCCTATGATTCTTCAGAGCTGCTTCAAAGTCCCAGGCAGGAGAATTCCGGGGCCTGTCGTAGGACAAGGGTGACTTTTTTTCTATTTTGTATATTATGGTACTGCATAAAATTGTATTTGAAAAAAAATTATTCTGCTGCTAAAAAAAACTTGAAAACTACCATGATAGTCACTGTGACTAGGTACAGATAACAGAAGACAAGCTCCTGCCCTGAAGAAGTCTACAAGATAGCTTAAGGTGAGCAATATTCTTGGCAAAAAGAGCAATTCAGGGAAAATTGGCTAAATTTACTTTGTTCAAAGTAAAAATAGCTTTATTGAGTCTGTGCACACAATTTAAATTATCTACTTTGTTTAACAGAAGAGTGACATGGAGGAAACGAGTACTACTTTTTAGCTGCTTAGATACTAATATCTGTTTATGTGTGCCAAGTGGCAATACAGGGGACTGTTCCTATGCTTTCCTTCTGAAATTAGATGGCAAAGCATTTCTCAAAGGCCCTGCTCAACACTTGCTTAGAGGATAGATTCTCAGTTCCACCCCAGAGGATTATTAAAAGGGCAAAGGCTCATGAAGAGGTGTTCCAGCCCCTGCTTCCCTCACCTTCTCACTCAATACAGGTCTCTTCTAGGGTATTGTAAGCCCCCAATAGGTCTTAGGGATGAGTGGGCAAAACAGGCTGGCCAGGACTGGACGATGCTGAGCCTGCAGGGGAGAGGCCCACGTGAGTAAAGATGAGTGTTGTGTCATATTAGCTCAAATGTAAGAGCTCTCGCACACCCTGTCACTGACTCAGCCAACAGCTCAGATGCACAGCTAATTTGGGAGGAAGATTTGCAGTTGTGAACACCGTCCAGCTCTGAAAGAAAAGGAACGGAATTAATCATGTCATTTTAGATCGTATATTCTCACCTTTTCCCAATCATGGCCTCTGGGAACCTCAGACTCGCAAGGGGTCAGAGAGACCCCCAGAGTGTATAATGGGTACGTCCATAGGCTTTGGAGTCAGACAGAACTGAAAGTGGGACCACTCAATCGCTGGCTATAAGGAATTTTACTGTAGAGTGTAGGGCAGTTCCCAAGTGGGAGGAGAAGGCTTGGGACAAACTTGAACCAGGCAGCAGAAGTGGCCAGGGTGGTAACTGCATACCCAGAGGATGTCTTCTACCGTGGCATGATCAGCTCAGGATTTGAAGTCCTGGGAGAGAGATTCCAATTGGACTGCCCCTTGCCCCATAGAATGGTGTAAAGACAACTTCGGCCACCATAGTCAAAGGGGAAGACCACTTGATTTACAATTCCAACAAAATTACAAACACTGAGAATGAGAAACTTCCCCAAAGCAGGAAATGGGAATGGCTGCCAAGGACCATAAATAGCAGGCATCTACTGCCCGCCTGCCACAAGCTTCTGAGAGGATGGGGACCAGCCACACAAAGGGCCTACCCGTTGCCTGGCACACAATAAGCACTCCATAAACATCAGTGCCTTCCCTTATAATCCAAGCTTCTCTCTGGAGCCAGAGCCCCTCGTCAGCATGTCTGTCAAAGGAATTACCTCTAACTGAGACCCAGTCCCCTCTGTAATCATGGTTCCTGAGGTAACTTCAATGAAGACAGAGACCAACTGGCCAGAGACTTTTAGATTTTACTGGTCACGTGTACAGCCCATGCCACTGAGAGTTCAACAACATCTGGGACCAAGCCTGGCTCAAAAAGAGAACTTTCATGGGGATTTTATTCTCTCCACTATTCCAATATAGCATCCTAATGCTGTCTGCCTTCAATCCCATCAACCTGAGTAAAGTTTTGGGTTTTGGCAGCTAAGCTTCATCCATGCATCTTAGATCAGGAAATGACATAAAGAAAATCTTTTCAGAAGACGTAGCCTCTGAGACCTTATTTCATCTTTAATATTCCGCTAGCTCAGGAGCAGTTTCCTGGGACCCTCATGTCAAACCTCAAAAGTTCTAAAAGTGTGTGTCTGATAGGGGAGGTGCCCACCAGCTTTGCCTCCCCTGCCCCTTGCCCTGTTAGATTTACAAAAATCTGGGTTCTGAAGGTACATTTGCTTAATATAAGCATATTCTAACTTCAAAATTGATCATTCAGAGAGGGAAGGGTCACTGGAAAGTCAATCCACAGTTGTCTGGCCAGTCAAAGCCATCCTTCCCTGAAGGACGTCAGCGAGGCTTAGTGTGGCCGATTTGAAGCTTTACCTCTGAGCTCTTTTTCATTTCCATTTTGTTATTGGATGGGAGTATTGACACCATAACTCAATAACATTCATCTTCAGTTTGGGCACTTGCAGCTTCTTCTCTCTAAGGCAGCTGATTCCATAATTGGCTCATTCAACATGCAGATACTGAGAACCAACGGGGTCGGTTGCTCTGTGAGAAGTTAAATAAAATATTTGCTATTATTACCAGAGCACCTCCTGTGGGCAGGACGTGGTACCTGGAAGCTCCACCCACATGATCTCAATTCACTACCCTAGGAAGTACACACTACTTTCCTCTTTTTTGCTTTTTTTATAACAATGATACTTCTCAAGCAACTAGAAATGTCATTATGTAATGTCATTACATTGCACAGAATTCTGCTTCCATTTGACTTGCCTTTGATATTCCTTTTCCCTCAGGAAACGCTAATAAATGAAACAAAATGACTGGGGTTGGGAGGAGAGAGCAGGAACGGCCCTGTCTGAAAGATGGCCTGGAAGCCTCCCTCCTTCCCCAGTCCAGGGACAAGCCTTCATCCGGAAGCAGGAGCTGAGTCCGAGGGAAAAAACTATCTGCTCCACCAACTCCTGTTCCAGAGGCAAAAGTTCCCAACTACTGCGGGGAGTCAGAGCCAACTGTGGTCCCAGGGAGGAGAAGAAAAGCTAAGAAAAAAAAGAGTACTGGATGAGGGTCAGCAAGGGCTGTGCGGAACCCGGAGGTTTCCCTTGGACCTCAAGAGCCCTCCTGGCCCTCAGATGCCCCAGGGCAGGCAGGCCTGGGGCGGGGCATTGTTCCCACCCATGACGCTCCCCGCAGGCCCAGCTGTTTGGCTGTGTTGAAGCTGTCACCAGGCCAAGGCAACTTGAAGTCACGCCCACACTCCATCCCAGCAAGCACACCCCGTCTGCAGCCAGCGCCAAAACTTTTTCAAATCGTGATTTGAACCAAACAACCAGTCACTTTAAAAACACTCCAAACAGAGAACCAATGAGATTCAAAACAAGGAAAACTGAAAATAAAAAGTAAATATCTTCATTCATTCATTCTTTTAAACTTTCCTTTTTTCCAGAGAGGATCTAAGATGTCAAATTATTTTTAAAAAAATGAAAAGGATTACATATGTTCTGTACATTGCAGTGGAATCACAAAACCTCCTCTTGGTTTAACATTCAAAGCTGAAAGTATTTATGTGTGTGTGTGTGTGTGTGTGTGTGTGTGTGTGTGTGTGTGTGTGTGTGTGTAGTTGATTACAATAAATTAAGGCTGGAATGGACCAAATGGACAGTATAATCCCACCACTTTGGTTTAAAGACAGGGAAACTGAAACCCAGGAAGGTTAAGTCCCTGGCCAAGGTCACACAGCAGTAAGTGACAGCTCAAGGACATCCCTGAGTCCCCTGCTACGAGGTAGCACACGTGAGAACAACCGCCCCCACCCCCCAGCCTGTCAGAAGCAACTCCACAGAGTCTGACACGCAGAGGTTTCCTTCTCTTTTGTTCCCAAACAGAAAAGGGTGTCAATCCCACTATTTTCCACCTGAGTCATGCATTCATTCCTTCAAAGTCAATGTTTATTTAAGTCCAACTATGTGCCACCCACTGACAGGGCAGATACAGTGGCCAAAAAGTCACCTACGATGGCTGCACACTCGAAGCTTACATTTGAGATGGCCGGGAGACCAGCACCGTGGGCTCTGTGCTCAAACAGGGATATTGGTCGTCGCAGACCCTCGGAGCAGCAGACAGACACTGAGAAGTCACCTGACCGGGGTTTTCCAAAGCCCGGCCATTCATAAGCCAACTTCAGAGTTCCTGCCATAAGCTAATAGAACCTTCGTATATTTCTTTAAATTTTCTCATCTACATAAATACATTTATTTTAAAAGTAAACCCTACATCACTACCAACCATAAATTGGTGTCTTTTATTTACCATAAAAATAAGTGAAATGAAAACAAAGCAATGTGATTAAATTCTCATCTAGATAGATACTGGTAGTTAAAGGAAGACTTTTCTGCTCTCACTGTGTTAAAAAGTAAGATCAGGGGTGTTAGAAAGGTGTTAAAGGTATATGGACACTATTCTGAGACTTTTTCCCTTCCTTAATCTGGAGGATTAAAGGAGAATTCAAACAACTTTCTACCATGTGATTTAATTGGTTTTAAGTGTTGTGATAACTAGTCATGGGATTTAGGAAGTCCTTTTCCAGGGGAGGCTGGGCCCAGACACAGGCAGCAACTTGACCAAGGGCACACAGCAAGTGAATGGCAGAGGCAAATTAAAGTTCAGGCCTCTGTGTTCCCACTCAGGCCAGTATGTCCTGCTATAGTGGGCTGCAGATCACCAAATTTGCTTCTAAATAAATTCTATATTTCTTCTTTACCACTACTGAAAACTAATTTTGATCCACTTTATTTTTGAATGGGAAGAAACCAAAATCCATCTCAAACTGGCAAACATGGAGTAGAAATCCCTCTCATAAGCAAAGACAAAAGTTTTCATTTATCCCTTGTCTTCTCTATCTACACCTTTTCCTTATGGTATAGGTCTTATAAAAGAAATATCCACTGAGATTCTGAATAAAAGCTAGAAAGCTTGTAGAGACTTCTGAATCTCCCAAAAATAACAGCACCCTTGGGAACTCAGAGGAGGGAAACCCCAACCTTGCCCCATAAGGACTTTTTGCACCTATAAAGTCCTCAGTTTGTGCACCCAGTATTTGGTGACCCTCACCATCTGTCACCTGTAACACTTTAAATCAGGCCTGGGGGATAGACAAGGGAAAATCCTCTCCCCCTGGCTGAAAGGCTCAGGTGATTTCCCTCCCACCCCAGAACCAGCTCAGAGAGCATCTTTTGGCAGCAGTCCCCAGGAAGTAATTGGATGTCAGAGCTCACAGGGGCCATCAGGCTACAAGGAGGGCACCTCCTGGCATCCTTGCTCAGGCTGCTTCTCTGTAAGGTGAGGCAAGCCTTGCAATGTCCCTCTCGTGGGACAGGAGGGAGAGAAAGGGGGCCATGACAGGTAATAAAGTCTGGCCACTTTCCCCCCTCTCCTTTGGAGCTTTATGGAGGTAACTCTCAAACTCAGCTTCTCCCTGCCTTGAGGGAAGGAAGCCTGTTGAACTTCCCAGGTTAGGCTGCACCGATCTACATTATTTGAGCAATAGAATAACCCTGTGCCCTCCAGGGCTGATACCGTGTGAAAACCCAAAAGCATCCTAATGTGGAAAGAGCAGGACTTCCCATAATGCAGTTGGCATTTCCTGAAATAGAACAGGATTTGAGCAAACGGTTTTCACTAGGTGGGCAGGAAGAGCTGCTTGTGGGTTGATGTTTCATTCATGGTGACTCAGACCCTCACTCCTGGTTGCTCACTCATCCTGGTTGGGTCTGATTGTTTTCCAGTTATCACGCTCAGCCATCAGATTCCCTCATCCAGGGTCGCTTTGTCAATGGTCATTGTCCCACTGGTTTATTTGATTTCCTGGAGAGGCTACCACTCAGTCCTTCCTCATTTACACTCAGTTCCAATTTCTGTGTTAAAATTTATTAGGTCTTGGTCAGCTGTTCATGTTCATTTTTGGAACACTTCCTGTCAGGCTCTGCAACCAGAGAGATGCTGATTTGTGTCCATCTCATCCAGAGGCAGGGCTGCTTCTGGAACTGTTTTGTAATCTGGGACATAGGCCCAGTTACTACTAGAATTATTTGGGAAAGTGCATATAGAGGATGCTGACTCAGCAAAGATGCCTGAGACATGTTACATCGCCAAGACTCCATTCCTGAGCTCGCCAACCCGGTCCCAAATTGGCCTTCATTCAATCAACATTTCGTGAGTCTTGACTATAAACCAGGCACTGTTCTGGGGCTACAGGCATGAAAAAGTTCAGTCCCTGATCATCCAATTGCAGTACAACACAGAAAGGCTGTTAACATTATCACAGCACTGTGGGCGCCACAGAGAAGATGGGCATGATCTGGTTCCCACCCCCCAACCCCCCACCCCCCACCTGCCTCTCCAGCTGGGTGCACAACACTCTTACCCTCCTCTCTCTGCTTGGGTCTCAGGGCCCTTCGTTCTGTCCCTGGCTGCTCTTCTGCCCCTTCTGCCTTCGATGATCTTTCTCCATCTATTCACCTGACTGGCTCCTTCTCATCAGTCAGCCCTTGGCTTATACATCTGTGCCAGTTTGAATGTATTATGTCCCCCAGAAAAAGCCATATTCTTTGATGCAGTCTTGTGGGGCAGACATTTTAGTGCTAATTAGATTGGAATCCTTTGAGTGTTTCCGTGGAGATGTGACCCACCCAACTGTAGGTGATAACTCTGCATAGGCCTTGATTACTGGAGCAGTATATAAGCTCAGACAGAAGGAGCAAGCTTGCCACAGCCAAGAGGGACACTGAAGAACGCACAGAAGCTACAGATGAGAGACAGTTTGAAGATGGTCGTTGAAAGCAGACTCTTGCTCCAGAGAAGCTAAGAGAGGACAAATGCCCCAAGAGCAACTAACAGTGACATTTTGAAAAGGAGCTGTGGCCTAGAGAGGAATGTCCTAGGAGAAAGCTATTTTGAAACCAGAACTTGGAGCAGACGCCAGCCACGTGCCTTCCCAGCTAACAGAGGTTTTCCAGATGCCATTGGCCATCCTCCAGTGAAGGTTCTAGATTCTTGATGCCTTACCTTGGACACTTTATGGCCTTAAGACTGTAACTGTGTAACCAAATAAACCTCCTTTATAAAAGCCAATCCATTTCTGATGTTTTGCATTCTGGCAGCATTAGCAAACTAGAACAACACCCTCCTCAGAAAGGTCTTCCCCAAACCACATGTTATCTTTTGTCACCTCCCCACATTCATCCCCAACAATCTCTATCACTACCTTGTTATCCCCTGGATGCCTTTTTCACCCTTTTAACATTCCCTTCTTTATTTGCATACTGCATATTGTCTGTGACCACTGACAAAAATGTAATCTCTACAAGGGCAAGGACTTTGAAGTTTCATCTCCACAATATACAAATGCCTAGAACAGACTTGGCTCATATTAGATGTGCCAACAATAAATACTTGATGAATGAATGAATGAATGAATGGATGGATGGATGAATATTCTACAGGGAACTCAGGAAAGGCTTGAGGAGGATGTGACTCTAGGAGGTTGCCCAGTGTGATGGTTTGAAGCTGTATGGACCCCAGAAAAGATCATGTTCTTTTAATCCATTCCTGTGGGTATAAACCTATTGTGAGTGGGACCTTTTGGTTAGGTTATTTCAGTTGGGAAGTGCCCTAGAGTGGGTCTTAATCCTCTTACCGAAGTCTTTTATAAGAAGATAAAGACACCAGAAAATAAAAAGCCCCACAGAAGCTGAGAGAGACAGGGGCTAAAAAAGAGAAGCACACAGAAGTTCAGAGAGGAAGCCACTGAAGCCAGAGGCTGGAAGCAATGAAACCCAGGAGAGAAGGACCCGCAGAAGTCGCCATGTGCCTTGCTATCTGGCAGAGGAGCCCAAGCTCGCTGGTAGTCAGTCTTCAGAGTCCAGGTATCGCCCTGTTGATGCCTTGATTTGGACATTTTCACAGCATCTTCTATAACTGTAAACTTGTAAGTTAATAAATCCCCATTGTAAAAGCCAAACCATTTCTGGCATATTGCATTTTGTCGGCTTTAGCAAACCAAAACACCTAGTGAGCAGTTATGCAGGTGAACGTGACCCCATATGGAGGCATGAAGTATGAGAGGAAAGGTGAGCAGGCTGTGACGTGCAGAGTGGAGGGATCCAGTGGAGGCAGGAAAAGTTGGTATAGGCCCCATGGTGATAATCTTTGGATGCCCAGCTCAGGAGATTTCATTCATTTTCTTTAAGGCAAGGTCACACATCAAATAAACCTTAAGGAAGCAGCTAACCTTATTGCACAAGGGGTCTCCCACCTACACAAGTCAGGGAATTGGGTTCCACATGGTGACACCATCAAGGCTCTATGCCAGCATCCTTTTAATAATACTGTCACTACTACATACTCTGCTAAGTACCATGCCAGACACTGGGGTAAGCACTTCTCAGGCACCATCTTCTTCAGCATCCTTAGAAGGGATCTCATCTCCTCCAATTACCAGAAGAAGAAACCAAGACAAAGAGTGGAGATGCAATTAGCCTCGAGTGTGCTTGAACGGAGGCAGTCTGATGCCAGTGCCTGTGCCACACTGCCTTCCCTTCCCTGGGACTGCAGAGGGCCTCTCGATTGCATTCAAGAGCGGCTGGGACTGAGTGTCCTAGATTCTTTGCTGGCCCCATTTTCAGGAATAGGCTCAGGTGCTGGAATGTCAGTCATACACCATTCCACCAGTTTAGAATGTTGGCATTTTGCCTTCAATTCCCCACTGCCTACATTCTACAGACATTGACCAAGGATGTGTGGCCATGATCCTGTCCAAGTGACCCAGCTCAATTTTAATCTCTTTGGCCTCACGGTACTAAAGGCCTGATCTCTATCCTCAAGGATGTCCCAGGGCTGTAGGAGAATGAGGCAAGGATAAAAAGGCAGTATAGGGTTAGTGCTAAGGGAGTTTCTGTGCAATTACATGTCTGACCATAAAACCTCCTCTTCAAAACCTTCAGTGGCTAGACAGTACTCTCAGGGCAAAGACAGAAGTCGTTATCAGGTCCCTGCCTTTCATGCTTCAAATCTCAGGAAAGCATTCCCTTTGATGTCAAATCCCCTCTATTAGGTTCTGGCAGCTACATGTACCTCTCTTTCATAGCTCTCATTATGAATGCAAGTTCCATGAAAGCAAAAATATATCTACTCTTTCTCAATAGTGTATTCCTAGGGCTCAGCACAGGGCCTGCTCATACTGGCTGCTCAATAATTATTGGGAGAATAGATGAACTTAGAGTTAGAAGGCAGTTACTGCATGAGTGACAGAAGGCAAATTATTTAACCTCTTCAATTTTCCCTTTTGAAAATTGGATAATATCTGTTCTGTGTCCTTTTCAAAGCCATGAAATAAAATTAAATGCTTTATAAGTTACTACATGCTGTGCAGATTATTTTTGTTAAGCAACTACAGGCTGAGTGTATTCCCAAGATTTGGAGCACTTTCAGAAATGTCAGTATCTAAAACTGAAGCTGAGAGGTAGGTGAGACCTGCTCCTGGAGATGGCTTCTTTGTTGGATGGAGATGGTCACTGAGACTTGCAAATCCAGTCACCACCAATGTGCTACCAGAGGCCAACCAGGGACTGGGACATCTGCTTTGGAAGCCATGCTTGGAATAGGACAGGGAGCTGTGAGCTTTGCAGTTGAACTCGGACAGGTGTGAGGTCATCATTTTTGTCAGGATGGACAGGTGGTGCGAGCCTGCAGTCTAGAGGGGAAAAGAGAAGTGACCAAAGACAAGTCCTTGGCATGGTCTGAGGATGGGGAGATTCTGAGGGGAAACCAGCTCCAAGTGTACAAATCATCACCAGCCAAATCTACCCACATTCAATTATTGCTAAATATTTTAATTCCTGACCTCATCTTCTCATTGAGCAGTCCCTAGTGCCTACTAACCTGGTGGAGAGAGCCCTGGCTTTGGAGTCAGAAAGCCTGGACTCAAGTCTTAGATAATGGAAAGGCTCCTAAGTGTTGAGACCTTGCTGTGTTCTGGGCACTGTGCTAAGCACATGAAATGCTTCATTCTGTTTACTCTCCCAAGCAGTTCTCCAAGGCAGGTGGTAGTACTCCATTTCACAGATAAGGAAAATGAAGCTAGATGCCTCCCCAAGGGCATGCAGCTCAGATTTAGTCTTTTTAAGTCTCCATTTCGTGATCCATATAATATGAATAAATGTTATCATGACAACAGGGCAGGCTGATGGGGGCAAGTATCATGTAAGCCTTTGCTTCTTTGACCAGCAGATGCAAATCACCCAGGAGCTTGTAAGAAATGCAGGATTTGGGGACCCCTGCTAACCTATTGAATCAGAATCTGCATTTTAACAAGATTCCCACGTGATGTGTGTGCACTGGAGAGATTTAAGAAGCACCCAGGTAAGGCATGATGAACCCCTCGCTATAAATTGTTGAGCTGCCATCTGACTCATTACTGTCTTCTCAGCGTGGTTAATGAGAGTCCATTGCTCCATCACTTGATTACTTCTAGCTAGACCTTCTCAAACTCTAATGCGAATATGAATCAGCAAGGATTTTGTTACCATTCAGGTGGTCTTGGATGGGGACTGAGTGTCTGTATCTCCAAAAAGTTCCCGGGCGATGCTATGGGGCCATGGACCACATTCTCAGTAACGAGGGGTTAGAGGAACCTGACAGACTGAGGGTCGGAATCGGCAAAGCAGAATTCCATTCCTTACACTTGGGATGACTCCATTTAGGGGAAGGCGCTTCAGCTAAGGTATCCCTGTCAAGAGGGCAGGGACCATTTCTACTCCACCTTGTGTTCTCAGCACCTCGCTCAGTGACTCACACAAAGGAGGAATGTGTCATCATTGAATGAATGGATGGACAACAGTCAGATCTCATCATTCCCCAGTATGAAACTGTCCAGCGTTTTCCTATAAACACAAACCCCCACCCTGCTCACCAAGGTCAGCAAAGCGCTATCTGACTGGGCCCCAGCCTGCCTTCCTGACCTCTTCTTAACACTCTCCCCTCCACACCAGCCTCTTTTCCTTTTTCTGAAACTCACCAAGCTTTTTCCTGCCTCAGGGTCTTGGCGCCTGCTCTCCCCCTGACCTGGAATGCCCTTCCTCCGGCTCTTTCCATAGCTGCCTCCTTCTCATCCTTCATACCTCAGCTCACATTTCACCTCTTCGGCAAGGCCATCCCTGACTGACCTGTCTAAACTGCTGTACCCACACCTCACCCCAAAACTCTCTATCATGTGTTTTCTTTGTTTCATAACCCACGGCAACCTGGAAATCTTTCATTTATTTATTTGTTTATTGATTGTTGCTCTTTTTCTGATTCTTCTATCTGAATATAAAATTTAAGACCTTGTATACAATCCCTGGTAAATACTTGTGGGATGAATGAATAATCTAACACAGCTCAAGAAGCCCATAATTTGCTTCTGTTGCTGCAACAAGAGACTGTGTGAGGCCGGAAGAGGAAGCAATTGCTTCCTCCTGGATAAGGAGGTGGGGGTAGTATCAGAACAGGCTCCCTGAAGGAAGTGGCATTTAATCTTCACCTTGAAGGGTGATTTTGATAGGCAGTGATAAGTGAAAGCAGCCGCCCCAGGTAGAAAGAACAGCTTCAGCAGAGGCACAGACGCTGCCAAGTGTGGGCAGCACTTAGGGAGCAGAGCAAAGACAGCTGATGGGTGGACACTCAGTACCTGGCCCATCCCTGCCCAACCCTTGGCTCCAGGCAGACTCCGCCCTCTCTGAAGGTGTGAGGAGCCTGGCAGGGCTCCTGCTGCTGAGGTCACTGCTTTCCCTCAGCCAAGATGACAGGGCTCAGCCCTCAGAGGAAGCAAGAGAATTATTAGGAGGAGTGGTAAAGCTGGAGGTCCAGGAACTTCCCCTCCCACCTCACCTAAGTAGTTGGCTCAGAGGCGCACCAGGTTTCTGTCCCCTTGCACCATGGTTCTTATAGTCCAGGGGTCAGCAAGCTTTTCTGCAAAAGGCAAGACAGTAAATCTTTCAGTCTTGTGTGTCATACAGTTTCTATCCCAACCATTCAATTCTGCCATTGTAGTGAGAAAGCAGCCACAGACAATATGTACACAAACGGGTGTTTCAATAAAACTCTATTTAGAAAAACCGGTGGCAGCCTATGTTTTGGTCTATCTGACTCCTGTGCTTTCTGAGGCCCCACGGTCCTGCATGTTCTGGCCCCTTCCCTTTTCTACAGCCTCATCTCATTGCCATCTTGATTCTTTCTGCCCAGGTTCTCTGGGTATCTTAAGCACTTCTTCAAACACATGATGCTCTCTCTCTCAACTGTGCTCCTTCTCACCTGAGCTTCCAGCTCCCTGCAAAGCTCCTCCCTTCTCTCCAGTCTATGCCTTGGTAACTCAGACTCATCCATCACGTTGTCAGGAAAACCTTTCAGATCCTCCAGATGAGGTCATAGGCCCTCTTATGTGCTTCTTATATCCCCCCTTCACAGAGCTTTGCACATTTCAAATACCTCATTAATCTCACATAATAATTTGTTTCAGGCTTGCTTCCCTGCTTGTTTCTAGGATCCCTAAGAGAAGGAACCACATTAACCAGCCTTATTTTCTGCTCTATTTTCAGAGCCTAGGACAGGGAGCCTGGCACATAACGGGTCCTCAATAAACATTTGTTGACTGTTATTAGGTCATGGTCCAGAAGACTCACTCATTCATTCATCATTATTGATCAAGCATCTACTTGCTGCCAGGTGTTGTACTACACAGGAAGATAGAGGAGTGAAACAGAGCAAAGATCTCTACTCTCTCAAGGAGCTTACATTATATTTGGGGACAACACATGCTAAAAGGCAGGCTTCTACCACTAACTCAGTGTGTGACCTTGGCAAACACTTTTCTGGGCTGCCTAGAGAAGAGAAAGGGGTAGATCAGATCACCAAGTTCAGAGCTTTGAACTAAATTTTGAAGAATTCTAGGGTTGTGTGATGCCTCGTGGGCTCAGCAAACAATGATGTGTTTTTGTTAAGGAAGATTTTAAATAGCCTAAGTAAGCTGGTATGGTATGAGCCAGAGTAAGGGGAAGGTAGAAACTAGACATGCCTCTAAATTGTGGGGAGGAGACGCAGACCAGCTGTAGGTGGTAGAAGGAAGGACACTATCACAGACAGAAGGCCATGCCCCAGGAAATACAGAGACAGTGTTAGCCAGGGAGAGCAGCATGGTGAAGTCCAACAAGATCAGATGGAGACAGGCACTCCCCAGGTCCTGGGGACATGGATGATGGAGCCTTGAAACTTCAAACCAGGTAACTGGCAGTGGGCAGATGCCCAAGCAGACTGGTGGAAGTTCTTAAGAGTTCTGAGAACAGGTTACAGGACCAGGGTGCTGGGAGGAGTTGAGAGACCGGAACTTCAGAAAGATAAATGGAAGCTAAGCAGAAGATGGGATTTAGATTGAAAGAGACAAGAAATATATCTGAACTAAAGTGCATGCTGGGGCCAGGGTAATTTTTGAAAGGAGAACCATAACCCACAGCCAGCATCAGAATGAGAACCACAGCAAACTGGCTTTGTGCTTCCTGTCCAGAAATCTTCAAGTCTCCCACCAGGCTTTGTCCAAAGGCACACAGACAGCAAGACGTAGAATGAGAAACAGAACTCCCTTTACCTGCTTTGATCGGTGCTCTTTCCACTACCTAATTCATGTGGTGCAAACTGGGCTAGATTCCAAATCCATACGGGATTTTCTAAACCCACAGTAGACAAAGCGCTGTGTATTGATCGCTTGGTGAAAAGGAGGAGGTGGTTTCCTCGTAAGTGTATTCTGGCTCATGTCCTCAGGAACTAGACTGACATTTTTAGCACCGACCCATCAGGGGAACTGTAAAGGCCTTTTCTGTATCTGGTTGAGCATCTCTGGAGCAATCTTAAATGTGACCTTAAAGTCCTGTTTACATAATACCAAAGCAACAGGTCAGCTCAGGCCAAAAATACAAAATAAAAAATTACCACTTTTAATAGTAAGTTTGCAAGAGCATTTTGCTCAGTTGACACATCAGCTTATTTGCTCCTAATCATCTTGTCTGGGAAGGAAGCAGGATAGATGGCTCTCCGCCTACCACATCACCCTGGGTTATTCTTCACAGCACTTAAAACTCTCTGAAATTATATTGTTTATTTATCTATTTTTAAGTGCCTTCCCAACTAGAGTATAGGACTCACTAAACAAGGAATGTGTCCACCTTGTTTGCTGCTTTATCTCCAGGGCCTATAATGTGATAAATATTCAGGAATACCTGTTGAATGAATGAATAAATGAGGCAGATTTGTACCTTCTGAATGAAGTCAGTTGATGTATTTTGAGTTGGGGAAAAAAGGCACAAATATATCTGATGACCCCATTATCATCACAGTGATAATAGAAGTTATCCCAGAAACAGGATTTGGAAGAAATGAAGAAGGGATATTCAATGATCAGTTTTACATTCCTATAAAGTTTGAATTTTAAAAATGCATTGAGAAACAATTTCATTTATATCAAATATGGAAAGACACAAAAATTCATAATAGGCTCTATTAGGGAGGACATGGAGAAAGAGGCATACTCAAATACTGTATGTAGGCGCATTGATTGATAGGATCATCACGGAGGGCAGTTTTGCAGCATCTATCAAAATGATCAATGCACATGCCCTCAGGATTTTGCTATTTCACTTCTGTGGAATTTATCCTGTATATATAATCACAAATATATGAAATGCTGTATGTATAAAAGTTATTTATTGCAGCATTGCTTATAATAGCAAAATATTGAAAACCATCTAAATTTTCATTACTAGAGGACCAAATAGATAAACTATGGTTTCAGTCAAACAGTGAAAAATTTTTTCAGCTATAAAACTGAATGAGGATACTCTTTATATACTCATACGGAAAGTTTTCCAAGACAAATACCTGAGTGAAAAAAAGCAAGGTGCAAAGCAAAGAGTATAGTATGCTACCACTTGTGTTTAAAAAAAATAGGAGGTGAAAGTATGATTGACTTGTCTGTGTATGCACATAATATCCCTGGAAGAACATACAAGAAACAAATAAAAAGTGTTGCCTCTGGTGAGCGGAAAGGGGGCAGGGGAGAAAAGGAGGCTTTTCACCCTATTCCCTGTTTAATTTTTTATTTAGGAGCCATATGAATGCATTATTTCTCCATATGGATTGCTAAAAACTACTTTTTAAAATAATAATAAGCTGTGGACCCTGTGAAAGATCATTTTAAGAGGCTGAAGCAATTGTAGTATCACATCTGGAAACAGAACTGGACCAGAAGTTAGAAGATGTAAGCTTCCTAGGCTGAGCTCTAGCATTGACTTTGACATTGTAAATGCCCTTGACTCTGGGGAAGTCTGCTCCCGTCTGTAGAATGACAAGTGAATGAGGGGAATTTTAAAGGTATCTTGCCGCTCTGACATTCTAGATTTTAACGTGCAGCTAGGCTTTACTTAATTTGAATAAACCAGGTGCTCTATGAAATATGTCCTGTTTAAAGCATTTTGAGTACTATCTTTTGTTTTACTGCTTCTTTTGTTTCTTTTCTTAAAATTTCCACTTACCTTTTATTGTAAGAGTTCCTTTTGAAAATCTCCCACCTTGTCTCTACTGAAAAGGGGTACTTAAACATGAAGACGACTATAGCCTGGGATAAGGCGATGGGGGGGACAGACCAGGTCCTGAGTGCAAGAAGATGACTCAAAAGGAGACAGAGAACAAGAGGCATTGAGAAACAAATTCATTGGAAAGGCAGGGAGCATCCTCTCAGATGTTCAATCCCTGGACTCAGTTTACCCAGCTGGATGTTCCAAGAAACAAGGCAGAGCTCCTGCTTTCCACTTCTGCATACCAGGGAGCTGAATCACTCTGCGTAAGCAGATCATAAATGAGGTAAGACATGTCAATTTCATCTTGCTGATGTGAGCATTTCCCTTCCAGTAAAAGCATCCGAGCTTCCTATTTGGGGGATCTCTTGCTCCTGCCCAGGTCCATGTGCTTTCTGTGGGCTCCATCTCTAGCTCCAGTGTCCCAGGATGGCCAAACAGTGGAATTCTACCTCCTTGTCCCAATGGTCATCAGGCCCAAGGCTTTTGTTCAAAGTGTTGGGAATAAGGTTCTCCCTTTTCTGTTACAGTAAAACCTGGGTGGGGGAAAGATGCAAGATCTGGAGCTGCTGGCCACCATTCTGAAACTGCACAGAGCTCAAAATTGAAGAGCAGAGAAAACCAAGAGATGGTACCATTTTTGAGGCACTGTCAACCTGTTTAAAGCCATGTGAACCAATAAGTTTCCGTTTTTAAGAAAAAAATTACTTAAGCCAGTTTGGGTTTTACGTTACATTTCTCAAAGCCAAATGAACCTGCATACAAGTGCCAACTCCAGTTGACTGCTAGCAGCTGCCTGAAGAACTGTATTGACCAAAACCCTGGGACCCATGACTCATGAGGAAGGTATGCCAAGGGAGAGTAAAGAAGATGCGTAAAGCGGTGCATACGTTTGGCTCAGACAAAAATCCTGATTCAGTCCTCTGCCTCACTTCACAAGGGGCAATGTTTCATATTTTCCCAAGGCTCTGTCTTTCCAGTCAGGATATGGAAAGGATTTTGTCAGCACTCACATTCCAGAAGGGTAAATGTCCTTATTGATTCAGAGGTTTAGCTGGGTGTCCCTGCCCTCAAAGACCTGTGCTTGGTGCCATAAATTTGTACCTAGTTCCTGCCCTCGTAAAACAAACTCTGAAAGAAAATTCTGCTTTCTGGACAAATTTGTGTGCTTTGTGTGTCACTCATTTTTCTAACTCCAAACAGTTTGCAACCTGTAGATAGTTAAAATGAGTGATCATGCTAAAAGGATAATGGATTATAGAGGTATATTTTAAAACATTACAAAACAGAGAAGAGGGAATTCATCCTAGAGATCAAAATAGTGGAAGGTGACTCATTATTTCCAACCTGATTTTAATGGTTTCCCCAACTTGGGCAAGTGATCTGGTTAACTTAGACCTTCATTCTTTTTGAAAGAACTTTTATTGGTTTTGACCCCATTTGACATCTTCAGAAAATAGACACTAAATAAGAATGGGATGCTCTTCTGACAAAAAAAAAAAAAAAATTATTCACTCAAAAATATTTTAAAATCAAAACACATGCAAATATACCTTAACTACTTTTTTTAGGGTGCCACGTGATGGAGATATAATTTACATATAGTAAAATACATCCTTATTAGTCACATGATTCTGTGAGTTTTGACAAATGCATTCAGCTGTGTAACCACCACTACAATCAAAATACAGAACAGTTCCATCACCCAAATGATTCCCTTGTGTACTTCATCATCATTCCCTTTCCCCACTCCCGGTACCTGGCAGCCACTCCCTATTTATGAGCCTACACTTTTCCAAAATGTCATATCAATGGAATAGTACAGCATGTAGCCTTTTGAGTCTGACTTCTTTCACTTGCGTAATGCATTTGTGTTTTGCCCAACTCATGTGTGTATCAGGGGTCTGTTCCTTTGTATTAATGATTAGTGATAGTTCCATTGTATGGATGTAACCCAGTTTGTCCTTTCACCAGCTGAAGGACATTTCAGTGGTTCCAGTTTGGGCAGCTATGAATAAAGTCACTATAAACATTTGTGTACAGGTTTTTCTGAACATAAATTTTCATTTCTCTTGGATAAATGCCTAGGAATGGAATTGCTGGGTCATTCCGTACATATGTTTAACTTTGTAAGAAACTGCCAAAGTCTTTTTGAAATTGGCTATGCCATTTTGCATTCCCAGCAGCAATATGGCTATCTTCATTTTTTAAATTGGTGGAATGTCATTTTACATAGATTTAACTACATTGACATATCTCCACCAAGGCTCCTGGGACTTCATGACCATGGTAGGAACAAAATAACCTATAGATATCAGTCCTGATCATTTTTGTGGCATGAAACTCACGGAATCCCAGCTCCAGAGGGGTTTTTGAAAAAGACGCCAATGCAGAACCTCGGTGTTGGAAAGGAAATTAATGGTTCAACATCTCTGCTTAGGACTGCTTTAATCCAATCCTAAACGACTGTCACTCTTTATAAGGACCTGTTGAATAGACTCTATGTTTATTGCCCATGTGAAATTGAGTATGTTGTTTTACTGCTTTCAACCCCAGTTTCTTCATCTCAACGGGGTTTCTGTGAGGATGAAGAAAAAAAAATGTATGAGAAAGAGCTCTGGAATAGAAAGAAATTAAAAGTTACGTGTTAATAAGAGAACTGGCATCATTACTAAATTTAGCTTTCTATGTGTTATCTTACCCAGCTTAGGCTTTTTTAAAACCTAATAGCACAGATCATGCAATGATTAAGGGTTAGAAATGAAAGAACTGTAGAGGTCCTCCATCAAGTCCTAGCTCTCAATGATAGTCTTAGTAAAGATACAGAATCCTGAAAGGCCAAGATCACATAAAGGCGCTAGTTGCAAATCTGTTTCTAGAATTCAGAACTCCTAACCCTCTGTCCAGCTCTGTCTCCCACTATCTTTCTTCTAAAGTCTGATTTGAACAGTAATCAGACACAACCAACAGTTTTTTTAATAATTCAATTATATTGAGATATATTCACATTCCATGCAGTCATACAAAGTGTACAATCAATTGTTCACAGTATCGTCATATAGCTGTGTATCCGTCACCAAAATCAATGTTTGAACCTTTTCATTACCACACACACAAAAGTAATAAGAATAAAAATTAAAGTGAAAAAGAACAATTAAAGTAAAAAAGAACACTGGGTGCCTTTTTTTTTTTTTGCCCCCATTTTTCTACTCATCCATGCATACACTAGACAAAGGGGAGTGTGGTCCACATGGCTTTCCCAATCACATTGTCACTCCTCATAAGCTACATTGTTACACAATCGTCTTCAAGATTCAAGGGTCCTGGGTTGCAATTTGATAGTTTCAGGTATTCACTGCTAGCTATTCCAAGTCATTAGAACCTAAAAAGGGTTATCTATATTGTGCGTAAGAGTGCCCACCAGAGTGACCTCTCGGCTGCTTTTAGAATCTCTCAGCCACTGAAACGTCTTTCATTTCCTTTTACATCCCCCTTTTGGTCAAGAAGATGTTCTCCATCCCACAATGCCAGGTCCAGATTCCTCCCCAGGAGTCATATTCCATGTTGCCAGGCATATTTACATCCCTGGGTGTCAGCTCCCACATGGGGGGAAGGCAGTGATTTCACCTGCCAAGTTGGCTTAGCTAGAGAGAGAGGGCTACATCTGAGCAACAAAGAGGCATTCAGGGGGAGACACTTAGGCACAATGATAAGCAGACCTAGCCTCTCCTTTGCAGTTAACAGTCTTCCCAAGGGCAAGTTCTGTGATTGAGAGCTCAGCCCATCAAAACACCAGTCCCCAATGTCTGTGAGCACATCAGCAACCATCGAGGTGGGGAAGCCCAACATCCCTGCATTCTTCCCCAGCAAATGTTCACATTAGTGGTAGCACATAATATTTCTCTCTTTGTGCCTGGTTTATTTGGCTCAGCATTACGTCTTCAAACACAACCAACATTTAAACAGTCACATCAGGCCAGTCTCCCCCATAACAGAATCACCACCCAATTTAAAGTAACCCCCAATCACTCTCTATCACAGCTCCCTGTCTTACTTTCATCACAGCACTAATCAACACATTCACCTGCTTGTTTTACTATCTCTCCCTACCACATTAGAAGTCCAACTCTGCCAGGGGTGAGGCTTCTATTATTTATATTGCCTGGCACAAAATAGGTCTTCGATAAATATTGAATGATGCTTAGAAAAATGTACTTTAATCAAATTTAATCAAATTATTTATGCTCACAACAGTTTTGACTAAATGATAAATGGCTTCTTTGATGAATTTTTAAGCCACTGTTTGGGTGGTTTGTCGGCGTCACAGGCCAAATCAGAGCTCTAGAATTGCTCAACCAAATGCAAGGAGCCTAAATCCCATTCCCATGCTGTAATCTCCCTGTCCTGCTCTGTCTTGCTTCTCTTTGGGACACGTTGTATAAACAGCATCAAGTGTTAACTTGTTAAATCAGTTACACCCAAAAGGGTTGAGATTATTTAACAATGCAATAATATGAGGTCATATCAAGAATTCCAAGGAGAGGCAGTTTTCAAAGACTCTGTTTCAATGCCAGGGAGCTATGGTTTATGAAATGATTTTTGGAAAATGAAGAATTAAGTCAGTAACTAATCTGTTTCATGGTAGTTCATTGTGCTTAATTCTCATATTTGAAATTCTTTTATTTTAGATCCATTCCATAATCAACCTATTCAGCTCACTTTTTAGAAGGAACATATGAAACAAATGCTTCAGAATTTAATTTAAATTAATTAAATCACTGTAACCCACCTCTGAAGGAAAAAGCACTTGCCAACCAATTGAACAATGATTGGTCCCATCTGCCACCATTGGGAATGTTCAAGAATATTTTCACTGGATTATAAGCTCCAGAAGGGCAGGGACTTTGTGTGTTTTGTTCACTGCTCTATTTCTAGAGCCTGGGGCAGTGGCAGGCACAAAGAAAGAGCCCAATAACTATTTGCTCCATGCATAAATAAACTTAGAGAATTAAGGGGTTGAACCCCTCTCGTGACTTGTTCATGGAAAGATGAGGCAGGGCCTCCAGCTCACGGCCCAGTCCCAGATCAGACCTGTGTGGTCTCTATATCCATGGTCCAGGCAAATTCCATGTGACCCTCATGTATTTGACTGAGTTCCCTACTGAAACAGATTGTACAACATTTTTATGAGCCTCGTTATGTGGAAGTACGAAATAAACGGATGCCAATCACCACTACAGAAACAACGGGAAACCTTGTAATGAGGAAGGTAGAGTGGTTCTGTGAGGATAATCAGATTAAGACTTAGAAGAACAAAGTTCTGATCACTCCCACTCCACTTAATTAGTTGTATGGCTCTGGCCAAGTCACGTCCTCTCTCTAGGCCTCATCCAAAAATGGAGGGAATTCTTTAGATCGTGGGTTTTCTCATCTAAAAGTCTCCACACTGTGGCCCAGAGTATCCTTCTACGTAGAGTATGCCTGACGGTGAGCACATCTCCACCTCTGCTACTCTCTCAGATGCCCACAAGGAATGGCTGAGCAAGCTGTTGTACCTGCATCTGGCCAGGGATGGAGGGTTGAGCCTGCCCACGTGGGGACAGGGAGGGTGAGTTGTCCAACATCCTCCCTGCACCTCTTAGGGACAAGGCTGTCATGTTATTTTGTTTTGTGTGTGGGTTTTGTGGGGTTTTTTTCTGCCTCACTAGGTAATAAAAACCCCATGTATGCATGCTAGGAGTGTCATGGTGGAAGGTTTACAGGAACCAGCTAGATTTTATGAAGAACAGAAGACAAAGCATCTTTACTCTTGTTCTGTGGAAATGAAAATAATTTTCAAAACTCCTACTGCAGATTTGGATGGGAGTGCTATCTGATCTTGTAAAGCCCGCTGTGTAGCTTTTAATTAACCACACCTCCCAGTATTCATGCCATTGAGTAGTCCCTTTGCATACCGAATTTTGCCTGGTCCAGTGTGTTCAATAAAATGCGGTGGAATGACACTACATGACCTCCAAAGCCATACAAAGCCTTACGGGTTCCACTTCAGTGCCTTGGAATGCTAGTTCTTGGAATGCTTCCTCTTGAAATCCAGCCACCATGCTGTAAGAAGCCCAAGCCACATGGAGAAGTCATGTTTCAACAGTCCAATCAACAGTACTAACTTAGCTCCCAGCCAGCATCAACTGCCAGCCCTGTGAGTGAGCCATCTGGTATACCCAGCCTGGCTGAGCCATCAGATGACTCCAGTCTCAGCTGCTATCTGACTGCAGCCGTATGAGAGACCACAAGGGAGAACTGCTCAGATGAGCCCAGACAATCCACTAAACCAAGAGAGCTAATAAGTTGCTGTTTTAAGCCTCAGTGTTTTGGGATGATTTTTTATGCAGCAATAAATAACAGGAATGATGCTTCAAATTCCTTTACAAGTTTCTGCAACCCTAAACTGCTCTCACAAGTCATTTATACTCACATATGCAAGACTGTCCTTTCTTAGCAGAGGCTCATAGAGAGCTTTTATTTAAATACCTCAAAATTAAAACTTTGAAGTTAGGATTTTTTCCTATTGGACTTAGGTTTGCACTGGATATGAAATGATGAAGTTGAGGTTTTGTTGTTTCATTTTTTGTTTGTTTTCAACAAATTGTAGAATGATTTGACTCCAAATCATGTCTGTGGCCACAGGTTCTACAGCTCTAGGAATAATGCTTCTGTGGTTTTCAAAATTATACTAATTTCAAATAATCTTTCCCATAAACAACAGGAATTGCCTGGAAGTTACATTTTTGCATCCAAACTTTATCTCCCAGTATGCCTCTCACAACAAAGAGAGCGTAAAAAATCTTAGGTGAGGTCACTTGCTCCATCTTACGATACAAAAACTATAATACCCATAATACTAATGTTCAAGAATTGTCACTATTCTTTGGGTTTGAGATGCTGACTTCTCTGGTCTAGTTGTGCTCTGCTAAGCCCAAGCATAAGGGAAGTAAAAACACCAACCAATCACACACTCATATAAACATACACAACATACACAAAACAATGGCTTGAGGTTGTAGAAGAATTAGCTGTGGTTGTTGTTTTGTAATTTAATTTATTTTCTCTGTGTTCCTTTTGCAGTCATTATATATTTCCTTTTGAAAGTCTTTTTTCCAGATAAAGTTCCAGTATTAAAAATAACCAAATGTATTAAGTTCCAACTGTATTCCAAGCCACTGTGCTAAGTGCTTGGACACATTAGCATTGATTTTATAATGACCTTAAGGTAAAGTTATTATCCTCATTTTGCAGTTGAAAACACTGTGACTGCGAATGGCAAAGTGATTTGTTAATGTCTCACAGATACTAAGTATTTTGAGTTGTGATTTGAACCTCTCAAGCAGCATAAACGTAGCTGAAGAACAACTCTGCATTCGCACACATCCAGAATCCACATCATGGTCGTTAAATCAGGGGGCAGGAGCCATAGCTTGGCCAGCAGCACTGGGTACCCTTGGGGATCACACTGTAGGAAGGACTCACGTCTGAGTTTTGGGAACTGGAAAGTGTTAACATTTTCTGGCTGCTTATTTATACAGTACAGTTGTTGGCATATTTTGGTATCTTCCAGACTGCACTGGTAGTTTCTCCTCTCTGATAAGAGTCTGTCGCACCCTTCTAGTGTATGAAGGCCGGGATTACCCATTCAGGGGACTTGGGCAGTGGCCCAGGAGAGAGTCACAGAGACCCAAGAAGTTCAACAATCTGGAATCCAGAGGCAGCTGGAATGGGCTGGAATGAAAGAACTATGGAGCAATTGGGGGCATTTAGGAACAGTCTCTGTGGATCGATCCACATGCACAAGGGAAGGGGTGGGAATCATAACACAGAAGAGAGGGTTCCTGGGGCTAGGGGAGGGTGTCTCAGGGGATTGGGGTTACTTCTCCTCCATGAGTCACTTCCAAGCAACCTTTCCTTTCCCTCAATCTGTGTCTTCCTCAAACCATTTTCCCCTGCAATCTCTCATAGGCAAAACATCCTGGGAAAACTGAGACAGCCTCTAAAGGAGGTATGCTCTGGGGTGGGTGGCTCTGTTTTGTTCTTTCTATACCTTATTCCTGTGTCTGGTCACAAATGCAGACCTTCCCCCCCTCTAGAACATTGGTAGTTTAAAATATCTTCACATTAAGATAATCCACAGTTCCTCTTAGGAAATGCAAATATGAGGGGACTCAGCCTCAGTTTCCTCATCTATACACATTCACACCCCTCACAACAGGTTGGCGCTTATCAACCCACAACAAACACACACAATGTTGTCCTGTTGATTGGCTGATAGGAGGGGATTTGAACGGATGGCCAGGATCACCTGGAGATAATCAGGCTGAAGAAGTCAAGGACAAAAGGAGATCAGTACAGCTTGGTGGTGAAAAGCATGGGCTCTGGAGCCAGACTGAGTCCAAATCTTGCCCCTGTTACTCACAGTCTGCAAGACCTTAGGCAAGTCACTGGTCTTCTCCAGGCCCTGCTTTCCCAACTGCAAATGGGTTTGTTTACAGTACCTAACCTTGAAGTGGTTGTGAGCATGAAATGAGATGATGCATGCAAAGTGCTTAACCCAATGCCTGTCAAAGAGCAAGTTCTCAGTAAATATTGGCTGCCATTATTTACTATAGAGTATACAGGGTAAAAATTATAGTAGCTACTATTTATTGAATATTTGCCATGTACAAGGTCCTGGGCTAAATACTTAAAACATAGTATCTCTTTTGATCTTCAGAGCAACCCTATAAAATTCATATTAAATATCCCATCTCACAGATGAGGAAGACCCATATTCCCAAGGTCCCAGGGTCCCAAAGCTAACAAGTGTCAGAGTTAGGTCTAATTCCATGCCCTGAAGCCCTAGCCAAGTCTTCAAACAAGCTTGATTTCCCAAAATCCAGAATTAGATTTACTTGTTGTATATCTGTAGACACTTTCTGTAGGACTTTCAGGTCCCCAATCCCTCTGAACCCCCCAAACCTTCAATATGGCCCTTAAAATGCCAGGGGCATTCACTGTGAAAGCCCAATAACTCCATCTCAGGTAAAAATTAACAAGAAAGTAAAAGAGGACTTTTTCTTCTCGTGAGTTTTTACATAGACTACCACATTTGGTGTGAGGATGGATATATTATAAGGGCTTATAAGATGCTTGCAAGGCAGGCGTAGAATGAACAGAGCTGAGAGCAAGCATGGCAGCAGCGAGCGTGGTGTTCCCATGCTCGGATAGTGGAGTCAGAGAACCCTGGCTTCAAGTCCCAGGTTGCCCTTCATTAGCTGTGGGCAATTTGTTTCACCTCACTAAGCCTCAGTTTCTTCACCCACGTGGGAATAAGGACACACCCATCCTCAAACGGTTGTTCTGAGGATTAAATGAGGTCATTCCTGTGAAGTTCATGGCACATAGGAAGCCCTTGATAAATGCTGTTAACAATAACACTGCAATTATTAAGTATTCAATTAATATTATATAATTATTACTAATATTCACATCTCAAAATGATTATACCATAGAGACAAGAAAACCAAGGCTTGGAGAAGCTGGACGATTTACTCGGGACCCCACAGGGCTGGGGTCCAGTGTTCTTTCCACAAGCACCAATGTGCAGCTGAAACCTGCAGGGCATCAGAGGACTTTATAGGTGGGTAGTGGGCACCTCTTGCTCAACTCTGGGAAAATGAAGACTCTTTTTTTTTTACTAGGAAGTAGCAACACAAACGGTTCCACCAGTTATAAATTCCACAGTTCCCTCAACAACAAAGCTAACTCCAGAAGTGTGCGATCATCCTGTGTTTCTCAGTGCCCCAGAGTCTTGGGAAGAGTCTCGAGCAGCCTGCAGCCTTAGCTTTCGCCTTAAATCACACAATAAGGTTTTATATTAGAAAGGGCTTCCCCCAGATGCCCTAGCTCTTTTAGTAGTGGTTTCATCAAGCAGTCCCCAGACATTGCAGTGGGGTGGGTTGAAATGCCTGATCTGGGAGAGGCCGCCCGTCATCTGGGATCATAAAAGCCTTGTCATTGGAATTACGGTGACTAATGTCTAGGTGGAATCAGAGGCATTAGCAAATTACTTTGCTAGAAATCATACCCACTGCTGTCCAACCTGCCCTGAATCACTGCATATGCACAAGCAGAAACAGCAGATGTCAGAGAACTCTACAAATAAAGCAAATAATCCCATGTGACCTGGTCCATGGCGATGACCCTCCTCTTGCACCGGGAAGTGGTATGCCAGTGACATCATATTTGTGGACAGATTTTTCCAGTGTCTAAGGAGACTGTCAGAGAGCAATCCTGAAGCGATGAGTTGGGTGGCCTCAGGTAAGTCTCTTACCTTTTCTGATTCTCTCTTTGCAAATGAAAACACTGAACTGGATGGTCTCCAGTAAAAGCTATACCAGTTCCCACTCTGTACGACATAAAATCCTCTGAGGATTTTAAGAGATAATAAGAGGTAACAATCAAATATTTAGCTGTTTCCATACAACATGACGTTGGTACTATTAATATTTCCACATTACAGATGCCAGAAATCGAGGCTTGGAGAGGTTGTGTCTTGCCCAACATCATGAGAAAGCTGAGATTTTTAGCCCAGGCAGAATAACCCCAAGGTCTAGGTGCTTAACCACTAATAATATTAATGAAACAGCCACACAAACCAGATCCTTCTTTTCTGCATGCCTAAATTGTTATTCATAAACACTGTGTATGTCAGCTCTTGGGCATTACCTGGTGTGGAGATATCTATATATCTATATCTATATCTGTATCTATATCTACATCTATCTATCTATCTATCTATCTATCTATCATCTATCTATTACCTGCCTAAATTCTAGCATGTAAGTCCTTACAGATCACCAAGGTGGGGTCTCCTTCACTTGTCTTCCTTGGGAGTGCTTTAAGGGTCCATGAACCTCTGAAATCATGGGCAAAATGTGGGTGTGTATACATAATTCTGAAGGACAATTTCAAAGATTGCTTCAGATTTTCAAAGGGGTCTATGAACTTTTGGGAACCAACTTATCTTCTGACAGGCAGTAAAACTGAAAATCACTCTAGGGAGGGAAACAGACTTGCCCCATTTCACACAGCAAGCTAGGGGTAATGCTGGGTTCAGAAGCCAGACCTCCTGATTCCCTGCCCAGGGCTCTTTGGCTGCACCACACTTTTCCATCCAACAGGCACCCCCGAGGGTTCACTGGGCTCAAGAGGCTGGAGTGGAGATCACATACACACACACACACACACACACACACACACACACACGCACATACACACACCCCAGAGGCTGTGGCATGGTTTAGAATATTGTCATGCTTCTTGCATATCTTTGAGTTTAACCATGGACCTCTGCTCCATGCATTTCTCTGGAGTTCTTATTATTGATTACTACCACTGTTCTCTGCCATCTATTTGTCTGCTGTGGAAGAAAATTTAGCTCACTGGGTTTCATGCAGTTCTGGTTCAGTCTGACTTTACCTGGCTCTGCTCCTGACCTCCATAGATGCTTAAGGGTGTTGGGCATTTTGACCACAGTTTTGGCTGAAATAATCAGCTCAAAATAAAACTGACAATGGCTAGACTACACAAGGTAAATGTTAATGACTAAACATTGACAAAGGAATCAGATTTTCCTGACAAAGTTTAGATCCAATAAATTAGAAGCAGGAAAATTGGACTTAGTAGAAATAAAGCCACAATAGAAAATTCACAATGGCAGAAGCTAAATTTTATACAATTAAATTTGATACAGATAAATCACAAACATTAAACTAAGCCAACATCTACTTCATAGGCAAATGAATTATGGTCTATAAAAAATCATTTTGATAAAATAAAAAGGAAAATAACAAATAGTAGAAATGGTTTAACTGCACTATACTGAACATTAATCTAGGAAGTAAAATGATTCAATGAGGGTTGAGAAAACTACTTCCTTGACAAAAATTCAACCATGTTGGTGCTTTAAATTTTTGTAGTCTTAAATATAGAGTCAAAGTATTCTCAGGGTCAAATCAGGGAGGTCAAAATGTCTGCCAGTTTAGGCAGTGGGATCAAAATGATGGCTCCAAATTAGAGAGGTCAAAACTTCCTACACCTGTGCTTGATAAATGATGGATGCAATCATTTGCAAATGATGCTATGAACAAAGGAAGCAAACTAAAGTAATCATTGCCCTTGCAAAGTTCTTCTGAACAGCCAAGCACCCAGCAGACACTGCACTCTTCTAGGCATGCGTTAACTCTGCAAGTTCAACATAGAAGTGAAAGACCAAGGAGTAAGTGCTACAGGTGGTGAATGAACAATTTCCTGATCCTGCAGGAGGGTTCCTGGAGAATTTCATTTTCTTGCTGAATAGGAGTAATCTCTTTCCCCTTTGCCTTCCATTCTTTGGTGTGTCCCAGGAATTACTTCACTCTATCTCTTTGCCAGTGCAAGACACTGGGTCATCTACCAGCCCTCTGGACCTCGTACCTGCTCACTCTCCAGCCCTCATCTCCGACTGGGCTGGAGCCACTTACAGTGGCCTTGAGAGCCAGTTGTTAAATTTTCAGAAATTTTGCCAGCTAGTTGCTAAACATAGCCATTATTAAAAATTAAATTATATAAATACTGTAAATTTATAAATAAATAAACTATATTAAAAATAGAGGTGATAAATATTCCAAACTCATACCTCCCCAATTATTTTTCTACATTGTACTATTATTTGTGCTCTTGTGGTTATTTGTGCCTATCGTATCTGTACGGTGGAAGTACTATGGTGTGCTTCCATGCATCTTTCCTGACTCCACGTTCAGAGATGTCACATTGGTAGCTTGAAATCAGTCATGGTGGGAGTATTTACACCGCAGAAACTGGCAAATGCTATGAATCAGGGCTTGATTTATGGTTTTGTTGATTGTCTTAGACTTAACAAAGTGATATTAATGATGCAGATTATACTTAAAATTGTGTCGCCTGTAGCTGTTACCTTGTGACCAGCACAAAAATGTGAAGCAATATTATTCCAATTCAGCAAAATGTCTCTCACATCATTGAGGAATGAGTGATTTTCCAACATCTTTGATGTTTCACTTTCATCTTAGTTGTTAACAAAAATATCAATCAGTATTCATGTCAAAACCACACTTGTTACTCAATTGCAACCATGGATGGCTATGGATATAAGAGTTCTGCATAAATCTTTGAAAGCTCTCTGAGAATCAGTTGCTATATGACATTTACAATAAAGAGTAGAGTACTTATATTTCATTGTTATTTGTAAATTGGGTGTTCCCCACCCTTTATAAAGGCAAAATTTTTAATAAACTTGTGTATGCATATATGTGCACACTCTTTTTTCAGAGAGCCCATTGTTGGACACTTACCTCTGACTTCCCTCAGAAGCGTGTGGTCTCTTTCCACAAGACCACCAGGAACTGCCAAAGCTCCAGGCCAAGTGAGGTCATGATGGACCCAGGGAAGCGCCTGGAAGCCTTGGGCCAGAGGAGAGGAAGGCCAGTGTTTACAGTGAGGGCTGGCTCCAGAATGGCCTTTGTCTGCTCAGGGCCTTTATTTATTTTCATATCAGCCTAAGGCCTTTGACCCTAGTTTGAAGTCAAAGGACAGGAAGAAAGGTCATTTTCTTTCCTGGGGATTGGCCACATGGTTTGGCCGGGGGAGAACTTCAGGATGCTGTGAAGGCCTGGCCCAGGACGTCCCGGAGCCCTGGAATGACAACTCATGTAGGAACCAGGCTGGAAAGAGAATAACTCCCAACTTCTTCCTGGAGGCCACACATCCTGCCAAGTCTATGCAGAAAGCCCACACACATACCCTACAAGGGGCATATTTATTTATTTCATTTTTTTCCATGCATAATTTTTACCCTAAATGGCAATAATACCTACAGCCCATTCATTTATTTGTTAATTTATCCAATAAATAAATATGGAGCACTTACCATGGGTCAGGCACTGTTCTAGGTGCAGACAGGCAAGCTCTGACCATGTGGCACATGAAGTCAAGGGCACAACATGGACATTAAATTGATTCCATGTCCAGTTGGATTCAAACCATAAGGGCTTACTCTACATATTCACCATCTTTTTCACCCCAAAATGTACTCTTCCAAAATATCTGTCAATACAAGAGTGGCGGCAGCAGCAGCAATAGCTACCATTGATACAACATGCACAAACTACCACTTAGCCCTTTACAGATATTAACTAATTTAATGTGAACAACAGCCCCATGATAAAAGCACTATTATCATTCCCATTTTACCAAGGATGAAAGCGAGGCACCAAGAGCTTAAATAACTTGCCCAAGCTCACTTATTTGGTAAGCAATGGAGTCAGTTTACGGTACCACCATTGTCCTAGGTTTCCTGGGCAGGATGTTCAGGTGAACAAGATCGTATCTAGCTGAAGTTCCATAAAATGTAGCAAAAGTCCAGCTTACCTTCTATGAAATACTCTGAATATGGATGAGGCCTCAATTGGTATCCTGACTTTACCACTTTCTGTCTGTGAGTCTTTGAGTAAGGGTAAATCCCTTACTTAACCTCTCCAAACTTATTTCCTAATATGTGCTATGTTCTAGTTTGCTAATGCTGCCAGAATGCAAAACACCAGAGATGGATTGGCTTTTATAAAAGGGGGTTTATTCAGTTACAATGTTACAGTCTTAAGGCCATAAAGTGTCCAAGGTGACACATCAACAATCGGGTACCTTCACTGGAGGATGGCCAGTGGTGTCCGGAAAACCTCTGTTAGCTGGGAAGGCACGTGGCTGGCGTCTGCTCCGAAGTTCTGGTTTCAAAATGGCTTTCTCCCAGGACATTCCTCTCTAGGCTGCAGTTCCTCAAAAATGTCACTCTTAGTTGCACTTGGGGTATTTGTCCTCTCTTAGCTTCTCCAGAGCAAGAGTCTGCTTTCAACGGCTGTCTTCAAAATGTCTCCCATCTGCAGCTCCTGTGCTTTCTTCAGAGTGTTCCTCTTGGCTGTGCCAAGATCGCTCCTTCTGTCTGATCTTATATAGTGCACCAGTAATTTAATTCAGACCCATCCAATGGGTGGGCCAACACCTCCATGGAAATTATCCAATCAGAGTCATCACCCACAGTTGGGTGGGGCACATCTCCATGGAAACACTCAAAGAATTTCAATCTAATTAACACTGATAGGTCTGCCCACACAAGATTACATCAAAGATAATGGCATTTGGGGGACATAATACATTCAAACTGGCACATGCTATATGAACAATTACACAGGACAATTAGTTCACAGTAGGGGAGGGAGCTGTTGTGGAAGATTCAGTGATATAATGTGAGATTAGCATTTAGCACAGTGTCTGGCATATAATTTCTCAAATCTCAGCTGTAATGGTGAGAATGATGGGGAAGTTCATTAAGGACCCTGGCCCACCTGGAGATCATAAGATCCATGAGTTCAGGGACCATGATAACCTTGTTTCACTGGAATGTGAGCCTGGCACATGAAAGGTGTTGAGTGTTTGTTGGTTGCTTGGATGGATGGATGGATGGATGGATAGATGGACACATGGACAGGCAGGTGGGTGGGTAGATGGATGGATGGAAGGATGCTGGATGGATGAGCATGTGAACAGATGGATAGACAGGCAGGTAGGTGAGTAGATAGACTGGTAGATGGAAGGATGCTGGATGGATGGATGGTTGGCTCTCTGCCTCCTCTGTATCATGGGACCTATTCCATTACTTAAGACTCTTCTTCCTAGTGCTTCTCACACATGCATCCTGTCTCCTCCACCAGACTGACAGGTACTCAACGTCAGGTGCAAGGTTTTTGTCCTAGATCCTGCCCCCTGCAACTTGTGATTCCCCGAGAAAGGAGCCTTGGGGTTCTGAAACAATACTTGACACTCATGCCCCAAAATACCCTAAAGGTGTCACTTGTCCCCTGGGGTCCTTAATTCCATAGAACCTTCAGCACTGAAGGGGTTTCCTGTAGTGCTTAATATAATAATGCTTGTATAAACCAAGGTTCCTGCCCCTGGGTTTTCTAGTCACCTCTCCTCGGTAAGACAAAGAGGAGCTATCAAATGTTCACGAGAGAAATATTTCTCTTCAAAACCCTAAGTTCAAAAGCAGAGAAAATATGTAATCAAAATTACATAGCAATTAAAGGCACTAGTTTTTAGGGCAGACCAAACCGGTTCTGAATCTCTACAGGTATCTTCATTACTGTGAGCCTTGATTTCTTTGCCTGGAAAGTGGGGACAGTAAAACATTCTTTGTAGGGTCATTTGGAAGATCAAATCTTATACTACAGCTGAATTACTGAGCACAATGCCTGGTACAGGACAGGTGCTCAGGAGAAGTCAGTAGCTACTCCTGGTCATAACTACTACCTGTTTGAAAATTAGGAAAAGAGACCAACACATCCATAGCAACTAATCCTAAACAAATAAAAAAAACCATGCTTATTATTCTGATTACACTTTTACTAAATACCTTCTGTGTTTGCAAGCAGCTCCATCACCTGATTGCCAATCGCTCATGAGCCATATGTGGAAAGATTATAGTTTTAATATTTTCTCCCTCTCATAAGTGATAAGAAGGGTCACAACATGAAACCAAAGTTTCATTCATTCATTTTTTTATTCATCCACTCAACAAACCTTTATTAAAAGTCTACCATGTGTCAGATGCTGGACTAGGCTCTGAAAGTACAGCAGTGAATGGCCAGACAGAGACAATTACAAATGGTACAATTACAGAAAGTACAATTACAAATGGTGATAAGTGTTCCGAAGGAGAAGTACAGGGATCTAGTAGCACTTGCAACAGAAAGAAGCTAATCTAAGGACTTGAGAGAGAAAGAGAGAGAGAGACTAGGTATAACTGGAAAGAAAAGAAAGGAAAGCCACAGAATTTAGAGGAGGGTCAGATCCCTTAGAACTTTAAAACAACCAAAAAATGCAAATCCTCTAAGACATCTCTGTTTGGCTACCCTTCCCTTCAACCATCGGAGTCCCAAAGCTACATGTTCTAGGACAGACAAAAGTCAGTTTTGTTTTGTTTCATGAGTAAGTAGCTGTTTGGTCACCAGGATTACCATGCAGCTGTTATTTCAGCTTGGCCCATAGCAGCTCCCCTGACAGCAACCTTGGAGAGAAAAACATGCAGCTAATGTCACTGCTGTCTGTACAGTGCCCAGAGAACTCAGAGACATTCCCACAAGCACCTCTATGCAGCAGACATCCAGGAGATCCCAGATGAAAAAATATCAAAAGTTCTAAATTTTGTAAAAAGTTCAAGAACAGAAAGTCACCTTCACACATCATATTTAGCCCATGTAAGAAAGGGAAAGTAGTTGCAAGTCATACAAAACATTTAGATATCACTCTAGATCTGAAAGTTTAAAATCAAAGACTGTAGAGATCGCCTCTTTCAAAAATCCTCTCCATAGATCCATAGATATTTTGCATGGTAAAAATTTGCAAACCCCCCACCCCCTCAAAAAAATGAAAATTTAAGAAAGTAGATAGTTAAGTATTCCTGAATACACTGGATGGGTAAAAAAAAATGTTTCTACCAGTATTTATGCACAAGAATTAAAGCCTTTCTACATGATCATGGACTTCTTCCAGGATGTTCATTTCATGAGACAAGTTTGGAGGATCAGGATGTCCCCAGCAGCTTTCCCACGACAGCAAAAGAAGATAATCCTCTCATGTCTGCCTCAGCTGTCAAGCCACAGAAGCCGTGATGGCTGAGACCCACGAGGCCCCACCTGGCTGCTTCCTTATTAGGGTCTCTTGAACGTTCCCCTCACACACCCTACTCCCCAGCTGAAATCTTCTTCAAAATATGACTAATTTGTCATTTGCTTTTGACCTATTGCCACTCTGCTGTTATGACATTCTGTTCTTCCTTTCATTTTCCATTTGAGAGAGACGCTCTATCATTTCTTCTAGTCTAAGTCATCTGACTGTGGCCAATTATAACCCCCATGTATTTTTCAAGCTCTCCCATCCTTAAGTAATTAGTTTTGACCCACCCAAATAAACCGTGTTCATTTCAGCCCAATGTTCCAACCTGCTGAAACAAGTTTTAATCTTGCTTCTATTCATGATCATTAGTGATGGTGTCTCTCCCAGGGATGCATCAGCTGAGACAGACCACAGCATAATGCAAAGGTTTAGCATTCCAGTTCCAGCATCAGCGTCAGTGACACATGGGTTCAAATCTCATCTCAACCACTTACTCTCTGGTCTTAGACAAGCCACTTCCATTCTCTGAACCTCAATGGAGGTAAAAATTTCTTCCTCAAAATGTTGTTGGATTACATGAGATAGACCTCACAAAGGCTCTGTAGACCTCACTAGTATGTAGTACACATTCAACAACATCCACCATTACTTTTATTTTGATGTGTACACATTCTCAGGTCTCAATCAAGTAGTCCATAAAATGATATTTAAGAAAGAAAAAAGGCTAAAGCTCTCCTGTTCTCTTTTAGAGACCTCCCTTCAGGACAGTGCTCTTCAAACTACAGATTAGGGAATCAAGAAATCAAGTTAGTGGGTCAGGAGCTGCACCTTTTAAGTTGAATAGAATAAAATATTTAAAAATAATGAGAAAGGGAGAGAAAAGAAAAGTATCATCATGCATTGCATGTTATAAGAAATAAATGGTGTTTTGCAAATATGTATATGTGTATGTTTGTGCATAGGTTCATGGGGATACAATGTAAAATGCATTTCCTCCTGGTGGTCATGGGAAAAAGTGTTTGAAAACCACTGCACCAGGCTGATCCAGAACTAGTAAATACATTTGGCAAAGAGATTACTGCCCCCTACTGGAACTCTCGATTTCTCCCAAAGAGGGACAACTCAGCATGCAGCCATAGCTTTGCAAGGGACTTTCTAATCCATACCCATCTCATCACCCATGCCCCGTCTGGAAGCCCACTCAAGAGATCTCACTCCCTGAGCTAACTCAATACCTGGACTATGAGTCAAAGGCACAACTGGAAGTGGGTTGGAGTGCCCGTCTTTAAATAACTTTGGAAGCACATTGCTCCCCTCCGCACCCTCTCGGTCTCTCCTAGGCAGCTATCGTGGAGCCGGCCCATTATTGAGTCCAGCCACACGTGTTATTCTTGGTCCCCAACTCGACCCCGTCACAGCAGGGCAGAGCCTCCCCACGCCCTAAGCAACCACCTGTTTCTCTCCTTCTCTGGGGGGAATACGCCCCTCAGAGGAATGCAAACCAACTGCATGTTCTCAGAGTCAGGACTTGCAGCCTCGATCCTTGAGTTCTGAAGTAACTCAGTTGAACGAGCAGGAGGCACGCACCAGAAAAGATGAGATGACCCCCAAGAGGCAAGCCCCAGAGAACACTGCATCCCTAAAACACACACTAGACTTAAGATGTGGGCCACAGAACTAGACATGCTTACGAAGAACCTACGGAATTCTACGATGTTACAACAGCTAGCACAAGTGCTCACGCCCAGCACAGCTGCATGGGTTATCTCAATTAAAACTCCAAGCAGAGGAGAAACCTGACGTTTAAGGAGACCAAGTGCCTTTCTCAGGCCATCAGCCCATCACCAAGGAAGAGAAAAACTAGCTTTAGGTCCTGGGTGTCCTGAAGGCAGGGCCAGGGTGCCCAGCCACTGCCCTAGGCTTGGCTGTGCTTCTAACTTCAAGGCTTCCCTCAAGAAACAAACGAGGATTGAACTGCAAAGTGGCAGGTGGTGCTTACTATGAAAAAAAGTTTTTAATGTTAATTTTAAAATAAATAAACTGATGGGTGGGGTCACAGTAGGAATTTTTAAAAACATAAACCACTTTATTAACTCCCTTTAAAAATAACCTCTTTTGTTCTGAGTCCTGAATGGGGCTTCTAACGAAGGTAAGCATATCTTTATCAGATCAGCTAGCATTTACGCTACATGCTGGGTGCTGTGTGTGCTCAGAAATAATTCTGGGCTCAGAGGAGTTCATTAATTCATAGCAGGGGACCAGAGAAGGTCCCACAGCAGGAAAGTGGCAGAAGCAGTTTCTACCCCAGGGGTTCCTGACTCCAAAGCCTGTGCCCTGACCAGACACCCCCCACCAAACTGCCACCCGGCCAAGGGCAGGGCCCATTCCTGCCAGCAGCTCCATTCTGTCAACACCCCTGAATGTCTTCTTCCTCCCTTCCTTGCCTCTTGCTCCAATACCACTCCATTGGAGCAACCATCACAAGGAAAAGCGGTCAAAACTGTCAGGATCATGAAAAGCAAAGAAAGACTGAGTCTAAAAAGACATGACAGCTAAATGCAACATGGTACCCTGGACTGTAGGCTGGAACAGAAAAAGGCTCATTCATGTAAAAGCTGGTGAAAGTGAGTGAAGTCCGGAGTTCAGTTAGCAATAACGAACTGACACTGGTTTCTTAGTTGTGACAAATGCACCCTGGTGATGTAAGGAATTAACAGTAGGGGAAACCAGGTGAGGGTATGTGGTAATTCTCTGTACTCTCTTGGCAACTTTTCTGTAAATCTAAAATTATTCCAAACTAAAAATGTTATTACAAGGAAAAAAAAAAAAAAAAGCAAAGGAAGGCAGACTGCAAGCTGGAAAAAGAGCAAAGCACCCAGTGTTTCTGTCAATCCCTCCCTCTCCCTCAGCCCTCCACATCCAAGGGCTGTTGGACCTGTTTTCTGAACATCACTTCCATCAGTCCCCTTGTCCTCGGCCGTGCTATCATGCCATCTCTCCATGTATTGTTGCAACAGCCAGGGTCCCCACAGTCTGCCACCTCTTGCTGCCTTACAATCCATTCTCATGCTGCTTCCAGAATCATCTTTTCAAAGCACAAATCCGACTGTGTCTCTCTCTTGTGCTTATAACCCTTCTGTGCCCCCTCCTCCTGTGGATAAAGCTCAAACCTCTTCAAGGTCTGTCTCCAGCTCCCGTGTCCAACATCTTCTCTCACCTCACCTCCCTACCACCCTGACTCTGTTCCAGCCTTGCTGAACTTGCTGCTGTTCTCAGAAAATCTTACACTTTCTCTAACCACTGGACCTTTGCTTGACACATGCCCTGCCCAGCAACACCACACGCACTGACCTGCAGTTAGAATAAAGTAGATCTCTCTTTTAGGACTTAGCTTAGAAGTCACTTCCTCCAGGAAGCCCTCCCTATTGCCCTCACTTCCATGCCTGGGCTAAGGCCCCTCCTCTGAGTCTCCATGATACCCTGTAATTAACTCCCATCACATATGTTCTCAGCCTGAATTATACTACATATTGTATCATTTACTCTTGTCTTCTCACAGAACTGAGTCACACTTCCCCACAATGGGGGATCCATGACAGATGTGGCACTGAACATCATCAGCTCTCTTTGTGAGGAGGTCAGACCTTTTTACTGCCTTCTCCATTTCCGATTGCTCAAAGAAAGTCTTTGGTGATAGTCTGTCTCCAACACTGCCCATCACTTATTAATCTCTCTGTTTTCGAACAAGGCCACATCAGATCGAGGCTGGGCACTTGCATTGGGCAACAGGATCTAGCTCGAATTTAGTGCACTGTGTTGTTTTCATGTATTTGTTATTATTTACGGAATTCTCTTTAGGGAAAGCGATACCAGTTTTTCTTATATTCGGACCAGTTATACCTTGTAAAATGAACTTACATGAGTAAGTGAAGTAAATCAATTTAGAAAAAAAAAGTTTGGCAAATGACTATTCAGATGGTGCACATGATTATACATGCATGCAGACAGACATGCACACGCACATACAGACAACTGCGAAGGTAGCCCCTGATTGACAGAAACCCTGCCATTAGTGCAACTAAGTCCTTAGGTCGTGAGCCAAGGGTACTGCCACCTCTGCCACTAACTAGATGAGTGACCGGGAGAAAATTATTTTTCTGTTTCTCGGCTTCCTCATCTGTAAAAAGAAGAAAGTAAAATTGGGCTATAAAAGTATTATGACTCCCAAATACTGTCTCCCTTCATGCTCATACAGTTATGGAAATAATAGTGCTGAAAAGGAACCCAGGGTGACCTCACTTAGCTTGTTGATCAGAAGCCCGAGGTACCTAGAGCTGAAATGCCCAAGGTCACACTGCAATTTAATGACAAAATCCAGGTTCCCATCCCTCCTGGTGAGTGCCCCCCACATTTGTTCACCCTCCCCACTGGTATACTGCCTTCCCCAAATAAACTCCTGTCAGAAGAGTTACATTTTATGTGCAAAACACAACCAGACATGCTCACTCATACACAAGATATAAAGACATCTTAAAATAATGGAAAGGCAAATAAGGATAAAATCAATATTGGATTTCAGAGCATAACACCATTGGATAGGGAAGTAATGTCCTCCTGAAAGGCAAGAAAACATATCACAGGGTTCTCCACAATGTTGCAATCGCCTCCTTGTTCTTTATTTACATTAGTAGCCAGGAGCCAGGCAGGCCATGCAAGTTTTAGGGGAGGATTAGGATAAAGAGGGTAACTAATGCATCTTTGGCTATGATATATTTATGCATAATAAAACCTTCTTATATGGAAACCACTGCTGCAACTCTATAGCTCATGAAACAAAAACAGCATCAATAGGATTCCAACGGGAATAGTTAGCCACATATTAAAAATGGGATTTTCAAACACTTTTTATGACTGCTTTGGCAGAGTAACTTGTACATAGGATGGAGTAATTGCAATGATATAGTGTTTTTTTTTAAAAAATGCAAGATCTACCCTTGTCCTTGGAAATATACTGAACATTTTTATAACCATCCTGGTGACAGACAAATTTACCAGATTTACAGGTGAACCAAAGCACACAGGATCAGAAAATTCTAACCAAAAGCCACAAAGAAATGTAAAATGAAGAGATTACATTTAAGATTATTTACATATAAATCTATAGAAATAAATATCTGTAGCAATTTAAGATCTGACCAAACAGAAGTTCGTGTAAAATGTAGAGGTTTCAATTGATCATAAGCTCAACGTGAGCCAACGATAAGACATGACTGCTGGGGAAAAGAAAAACCTCAATTCAACATCAAAGTACAATATAAAATAGTATTAAGAGAAATACACTAACATCCCTCAGTACACTTTACCCACCAGCCAATACTTTAAGAGGGACAGAAACAAATGTGAATTTGGCTGTAATAGAGAAACAGGTTATGAGAAAAGGGAGAGAGTCTGTAAACCATGTCAAATAAGGAGTGGTTCACGACATGGCTTACTGGGCCAAGCGATCCTTCTTCAAATATAAGATGTGTAACTATTCTGGAACGCATTTGCCCCCAACCATCTCCTAGGAATGTTGTTGAAAGAACTGCATGGACAGTTAGACTGGATGGCCTCATCCACCACATCCCTCCCAGCTCAGGGATTTTATGGTTTGTGGGAGCAGCAAAACCACATCTATTTTAAGTGGTGGTGGGCTAGGTCATTTCGTCTCCTTTTGGGGCAGAATACTTTCTAGAGGAAGGAGTGTTTTGACAACCAACCAGGCCCTTGAGAGAAAATAAGATGCACTGATGTGTAGACAGCCTTGCTGACTGGAAGATGCAATAGTGGCTCAACTCAGCACCCCTGACCCACCCTACCAATGACGACCGTCTGATCAAGTGGTTTGGCAATAAAACCCAGGCTGATGGGGCATCAGGAAGAAAGCCTCATGGCCAGATATTCTCCTTTACTCACCTATTTCAGAGCATGTGATTTAAAACTAATTCTGGGAGCTGCGTATCTCAAAGTATGGCCTGAAGACCACCTACATACGTATGGGAACAGACCATGTTCCTGAGTTCTGTTCCTACTGAATCAGAATTTGGTTAGGGGTAGGAACCAGAATGTTTCATTGCAACAGGATCCCCAGGTAGATCTTATGCATATCATCTCAGAACCAAGGCCCTAGAGCAACGTGTTCATATTTTGGTGTGCATGAGAATCACCAGGAGAACATGTTAAAGCTCAGGTTCCTGGGCTCCAGAGATTTTGCCTCATTAGATCTTAGGTGGGGCCCTAGAATTTGCCTTTTAAATATGCTCACAGTGATGCAGAAGCTGCCAATCAGTGGACCCTACATTGAGTGCAATTTCCTTAGAGAATTCCTAATTCCGTTATCAAAGAACTAAGATGTTGTGGCAAGCAGCTTCTGAAATGGTCCAAACATGGATTCCTGACCTGCAGGTAGTCACCTTGATAATCTCCTCCCCTTTTGGGTTCGCTGGACCTAGTGCTCACTGCTAAGAGATAGAATATTGGCAAAAGACATGGGATTTCACTTCTGAGATCAGGCTATAAAGGACTCCCTCTTGCTCTCTTTCTCTCTCTCTCTTTCTCTCTCAACTCTGAGATAATAAATTTTGTTGTTTCAAGCTACTGATTTGGGCAATGATTTGTCATGTAGTGATAGATAACTAATAATATAAACAGTTTGTGAGAGATTATCCTGAAATCACTAAGACACTTGGGTATTTAACCCATCATTCAAGTCCCATCTGATCTGCCCCTATTATAAAGGAGACAAAATGTGTGTATAAATGTAAATATTTAATAATACACAATATTTGCATGTCATTTATATCATAATTTTCTTAATGCTCTATTTTCAAGCCTTGGCCCAGGGAAAGCTTCCTCGGGGTTTCCGGGAAGTTGTGCGGGAGCTTAGCCTTGGGGGCAGGATGGAGGAAGTTAATATCTGCAGACCTCAAACCCTGGGAGGCAAATTCCCTCCTGCCAGCCCCCGTGAGCAGGGGAAATGGCACCTCCTCCAGTTCTAGCTGAAGAGAGAAGAAACCACCGGTTTCTCTGCTGGCAAAGGGAGGTGTCTTTCACTGAGAAAAGTCAGTGAAGGAAACAAACTCCAAACTGCTTGCCTTCTCACCAGTGCGGCGCCTTATTTCCTCATTTGGGGGAAGGCCATAAGGTTTCCCGGCAGGGTGGGCAGGGTTTCTCATTTTCTCCAGGAGAATCACGTGCTGAGAAATTTCAGAGGCAATATTTGTGGAAGCAACACAGTCAACTGCAAAAGGCTCTCGATGCCAAGCCTGGAGCCAGGACTGCTCACCTCTGCTCCATCATTAACTCCCTGGGTGACCCAGAATGAGCCCCTCTCCCTCTGCACCTTGCTCTCCCCATCTGTAAAATGGGGCGACTGGGCCAGGTGACGGCTCAGACCCTCCAGGATTAGGGCCTGTGAGTCTACGGCAGGAAGGCAACTTGTGGTCATGTCACCTGATGGTTGGGCGGGACAGCTGTCCTCAGAGGGCCAGGCCCCCGCCACTCAGCCACCGCGCCCTCTCCGAGGAGAGCCCGGAGGGGCTGCTGTGCCACAGAGGGCTCCGGCGGATGTGGTTCAGCCTGCTCCTAATGGCGTCCTGCAGCTCCTCATCACCCAGCAGGACCGCTGCTGCCAGGGCCAGCAGGAAGTATTCAGTGGCATCGTGGGCATCCTAATCCCATGGCATGGAGGCAAAGAAGAGACGGCGTTAGCAAACGTTTCCAGGAGAGGATGGGGAGGCCATGCTAGGAACTCTGGAAATGACAGCTTTTGTCTGCCCAACATACTTTCCCATCCCCTTCTGGTTGGGGGTAATTCCTCTCCCACCCCACTCTTATCCCTGTGGTACTGATCACCACAGTGCCCCTGATCCCCAGGCATGGGGATGGTACTTCTCCAGGCTCAGCCTATCATGATAGCATCACCCCAGGGACAGTGGTTCAGGGATGCATATATAACCCAAGCTGCCCATCCCAGTCCTTCCCCAGGATTTTCAAGGTGACCTGGCAAGGAAAGGGGTCCCTTGTCTTTCAGATGTGGGTTTGAGTCTGCCATGAGCTGGAGGGGCATGAAGCCAAGAAACAAAAAGAAACGGAAATATACAGAGCCAAGAGATATGGGGGGGAGGGCACACATGATGACATTTGAGTCTCAGGATCCAGATCTACCTGTAACTAAATCCATACCTGAACTTTGCAGTTACTTGAGCCAATAAATTGTCTTTTTTGCTTAAGGCTGTTTGAGTTGAAAGCTTCCCCTTGCAATCCGTAGTGTCACTCACACTTTGCCCCTGAATCACTTGCTGGGGGCTGGGGACAGAAGCAAGATGGCAAGGGAGTGCCTTCACATCCCTCCCCACATGGCAGGGATGAGAAACAGATGCCTCTTAGGGTGAGACTCAAAGAGAAATGCCAGGATCCAGGATCCATTAACACTCACAAGTCAATAATTAATTCAGGCCAGAAACACAGTCTGGCAAATAAGGGTAGGGGCCCCTGGGGGCCCACCACAGGCAGGACTCAGAGGCCCCTGCATCTCGGGACTAAGGTTTGGGGTGGAGAGGACAGGGAACTAACTCTCTTAAGGGGAAGCCAAAGCCCAAGCACACAGCTCAAGGGTCAGAGTTGTAACAGACAACTGCAGACCACTAGCATAGTTTTGGACGTGACTGGAAAAATAAATCCTGGAGCCAACACCAGCACAGCAAGAGGAGAAGCCAGGCTAACTTACTTAAGCTTGCTTACATTTGAGGATACCTCATTATCACAAACATACTAAAATGTATCCACCTTTCTCCTTAAATATAATTTTATACAACCTTATAAGAAATGGGTTGCAGTTGACTAGTTGGCTTGTCACATTTTGAGGACATACAGTAAAGTATTTATTCATTTCTATTTTAATCTGGGAGCTTGCAGTTCTTTTGTATGGTGATCGTATATTTTCATAAGCCCTCGAGGAGCTCACAGATATTAGGCAATATGCCTGAAGTGGCTAATGGATAAACAGCCCTAGAAATTATAGCAGGGAAAGGAGAAAGAGAACTATGATCTGTCTCCTCAGCAGAGATGGGAGCAAAGTCTCGATCCCCAGGTGGGTTAAATGGAAAGAGCAAACGTCCCCAGTGGAACCACTATCTACCTTATGGGGCAAGACTCCCCACCTTAGTCCTTTGGACAGTCTCTACCCCACCCCAAAGGCTTCTGGCCACCTTTGCAAGGGTCAGGAAAGAATGCAATTGGATTGTAGTCCTTGCACAACCTTGGAAGCCTCACTCTTACATTTAGCTGGTAGTAGGTGAGTCGGCCCAGGCGATAGTACACCCTGGCATAGTACAGGGCCTCCTTGGGGCTCTGCAGCCAGAGCGGACAGAGGGACAATGTCTTCAGGTAGCAGTCCTCAGCCATCTCGTACATGTGCAAGGAATAGTACACTGTGGCCAGGCGGTGAAAGGCCACCAGCTCCTGCCTCTGATCTCCTAGGATTGGGAAGGCAGAGAGACAGAGAAAGAGATTCTGTAGCCAACACTTTGCACCATTCATGCACTCATTCATTCTGTAGAATTTTCTGAAGGTCTGCTAAGTGTCAGGAGCTGTGCTTGGAGCTAGTTATATGACAAGAAACAAAGCAGAAGAAGTCCCAACCCTCATGAAGGTTATTGTCTCACAGGACACAGACATTCCTTAAATAATCTCACAAACAAATGAAGAATTACACCTGTGTTACGCTACAGATGAAAACATAGGGCGCTAATTGGGGTATTTTTCCTAGTCAAGGTTTTCTGGGAAGACTCCCTGAAGAAAACTTTCTCCTTATTGCAAGTGTCACTGTAACTCAGGGTTCTGGAAAATAACAATCATTTCCAAATCCCTGTGATGGGACATGATGACAAGACTATCTTGACTGAGCAACTAAGAATGCCTTATGATGGAATAACTCTGCATGACAAATGCCTTCCCCACATAAAAGTGGCTCTCTGTAGCAGACAGGCTAACTGCATTCAGAGTCACCCCCGAGTGAGACCAGTGGAGGTCTCAGATAAGCTGCAGAGAAATCACCTGTTCACTTTTAGACTGTGCTTTATTTAGAACATTGATTTCTAGTGGGTCTATGCCTTGTTGTTTTGAGTTTTGGTGGGTTTATCGTTTTAAAACTAGCTAGACTCCTTTATACAAAATGGTCTTTTACAGGGAACAAAGGCTTCCAGTGTTGTCTTTGGAATATTTGCAAGGTAGCTGTTTGACATAATCTAAAAACATCACTTTTAGGCTTCAAAGTGCCAAAAGTCAAAATTAAACGAGAAGATCCAAGGGAGAGAAATACTTTCTGGTATGGAAAAATCCAGTCATGAGGAAATTGCATGTCTAGAGTCTGCTTTCAGCTTCTGTCCATGGAAGGGAAAAGAATGTTCAGAGGGAGCCTCCTGGGCAACCTAAGGCCTTTCCTGAGATTAGCAGGCAGTCGTCTCAGATAAGGTTTTCTGCAGTAAAGGCAAAGAGAGAGAAGCTTTGAAGTGCAATTAGACACGACAAAGTCCAGCACCATCCACATCTGATGCATGGAAATGCCCAGAAGTCCTTCTAGGATCGTCATAGAAGACTCCATTTACCTCTATATCCTCCTCTAATCAAACCTGCTTTTCCTCAAGCACCAACACTTGAGAGGAGGTTTTCAAAATCTTTTTTTAGTCTACTTTTTCCTGTTTTTAATGACTTGCATTGTTTGCTACTGGTTTTTGTTGAAAAGGCCAGCTATTTCAGCTATGTCATGAGTTAAGTTAATGCACTAGCTAGCCTGGGAATCTGACCTTCATTTACATTTTGATTCCATGGGAAAAATGTGCTTTTGACCATCAACCAACTAATTAAATATCCAGGACACAGGCCTTTTGTATTGGGGGCATCACATGTGCATGGATAAAATGTCATTTACCCTATACTCAGAGAATATCAGCTGTGATACAGTAATTAGCTGATACAGGTAATTCTTATCAAAGCACTGTGCTTCTTCATAATAACTGCATGCAGAGGGTACTATTATTAATTCTGAGTTGTTGATGATAATCTTGAGGCTTACAAAGGTTTAACAGCTTGCTCAAAGTGACAATGGGACCTGGGATTGGAACTCAAGCATTCTGATTCCAGAACTTATACTACGATTGATTTGTTGTCTACCCTCAAATAGTGTTTATCCTTCCCATTCAACATGCCCAGCAATCAGGACCACTTACCTGCAACCATGCTGAGTCTGGCAGCCAGGGTGGCAAATTCCAGAGCCTTGTCATAGCCTTCGAGGCTCATCTGCAGCTCCGTCAGCTTGTTGAAAATCCGGAGCTCGGTTCTGACCACTTTCAACCTCCTCGCCAAAGGAACTGCCCCAGCCTGAGAACAGAGGCCCAAGGAACCTTAGTTGGTCTAGCTAGGAACTATTGATACATACCGTACCCTGGGAGCCTATGTTCTACTGGCAGGGTGGGGGTGGAGGGCAGTGGACTAAAATGAATGAGGGAGGACCATGTTTCCAGGCAGGCCTTTTCTCAACCGTTTCTCCTGGTTCTTGCTCTTTGTTGCTTTGCTCACATCTTAGAGATGGAAGTACAGTGATTATCAGGTCCACCCCTGTCTCCTAAATTAGGGAAACTGAGAGCAGGAAAGGGGAAGTGACTTTTTCCAAGGTTACATGGGAAGTTATTCACTTTCCAGCCATGTGCTCCCAGAACACCCACAGTGCTTGAATACAAAGTACACATATGGTCTGAAAGTGTTTGAAAAATGATCATTTCTATTATTTTTATTATTGTATAATTTTAGGCATGTTGTCTCATCTCTCTGAGCCTTATTTTTTATCTATAAAATGTATACGAAGTGAGCACCTCGATAGCACAGGGACTGGTTTCTTGTTCTCTGCTGTTTCCCCACCCCTAGTTTAGTGCCTGGCACATATTTGGTGTGTGATAAACATTTGATGACTGAATAAACAAATGAACAAACAGATGAATGGGTATCCAAATTAGTGAAATTATAAAATCAAATAAGATAATGAGGTTTCACAGACTTCAGTCAGTGATGGACAATAATTAAGATTTTTGACATATTTTCTTGATACCTGGGCATTTATTTAATTAGTATATTTCTTAAATTAATTCTCTTTTATTTTGCTTTACCTATGCATAATATCTGTGAAATCATGTGTTTGTTGAGCTAGTATTACATACACATTTTAAATTTTAATATATCTTAATTCATGCTTAATAAAAACACAGGGAAAAAAGTATTCATCCATGTACCACTTTAAATCATGTCTCATGCCACCAGTAGTATGTGGGAAACACTCTAGGAAGCACGGAAGTGTGCTACAACTGTAAAGTACCATGTACCCAAGAAATGTAATTATTATGTTGTATTATCCAAGAAAGGATAATTTATCAAGCCTGAGAATGCCTGAGCTTATCAGACACTTTCCTGAGAGCCTACTAGACAAAAGAGGAGGGCCAGCATGTGGGCAGCAGACGAAGGAGGGAAGATAAAGAGATCCCCACAAGTGAGGGAAAGGGGGCCCAAGGCTCACACTCGTGCCAGACATGGCTCACAAACTGCGCAGCCCTGACGTACGCGGTAATACTCCATCGCACGATGCCTGCTGCGGGTCCCGTTGAAGAAGACATCTCCGGCTTCTTCATAGAGCTTGAGAGCCAGGGAGGGCTCCTCTGACTTCAAGGCTGTCTGGATGCCTGCCTGGTGGGACAGACATGGATGTAAAAGGCAGAAAGAAGGACTTCCAACCCCCCACACAACTCTCGGTGGTAAGACCCTGACTGCCTAGTTTAACCCTCTACTGAAGTCCTCCAAATCTTGAATTGTCCTTCACACTCCCAGAGGCAGTCAGAAAGAAGCCTAAGGGATTCTCCAGTCTTGCATTTCTCCACTATGGTGTAATTAGCATGACACAGGCAATATTTATCAAAGACTTATTATGTACCAAACTGTACTGTGTCCTTTATAAGGGTAATCATTAATCTTCACAGCAAGTACATGAGTTGGGTGATTATTTTTGCTGGTACTAGAGATGATTTTCTGCAGGGCATAAACAATCATTTTACATTTTAATAGTTAAGTATATAATTTAATGTGTTTTAGAAGAGAAAAGAATAATAATAATACATCAAACCCATGATTTCAGACAGCACTGTTTAAGATAAGGCTAAGTTTTAAAAGCTAAGTGGATTTGAAGTCCAGTCAAAGAAAAATAAGTAAATAATGGTATAGATGGTACATGAATATGGCGAAATCATGACATTGATATGTAAATGACTGAGGTTTAGAAAATAGTGATCTGGTCCAACCTACATTTTCCAGATGGATTTCCAGCCCAATACACCTAGCCCCCATGACCTTTTTATCTCTGGCTAGCTCCTTCATATTTCATCTAAATGAAATGTAATGAAGAATGTACCAATGCGTTTCCAGCACAGTTAGAGGACCTCAAATAATCTTAGGTAGGAGAATGATCCACTTCAATGGGAATGACCCTGCAGAACATCAGGCTCATTTGCACCCTACAGTTGGATTGGGTCCGGGACCTGTTCTGGTTGATGAACATCTAATTGCTGGTGCAAGACCTTCCAATTGCTATTACTGAATATGCAGCTATACAGAAAGAGAGGCAGTGAGGTGAAATCCTGGAGACAGAGGTCTCTGCTACCAGTGCAATGCATAAATCTGAACAGCTCTCTCTGGGCCTCAGCCTCCCAGAGCATGAAAGAAGACTGAATGGTCTGCTCTCTGAAAATTCTTCCATGTCTAAAATTCTGAGGTAGAATAGTGTGGAATTTGAGAGTGAAGGCTTTAAGTCAGACTGCCTGGGTACAATTCTCCGCTCCATCACTTACTAGCTGTATCAACCTGGGCAAGTTACTCAGACTCTCTGAGCCTCATCTGGAAAATGGAAAATGGAAATTGCAATAGAAACTCCTACTGCATATGAAGTGTATAGTAGTCTTCTGCACGTAGTAAGCATTCAATCAATATTACACAGCCTTTATTAAGCCTCAGTTGGAGTGATTTTGTGCAAGTTTGAATAATAATATGAGGGGTGAAGGATAGGGAGTTAAAAGGGAGGAAAGAAAGGGGAAGGAAGGAAAGATAACATACATTTTTGATGGAACAAAACATCTTACACATTTTCATATTATTTAATGTCAGTATTATGCAGATAATACTAACAGATTATAATAATGAAATACAATTTAGTAAGTATTTACAAAGTCCCAAGAACTTAGTAAATGCTTTCTGCATAGTTATTAAGTAAGTGACATATTGTTTTTTTTTTTCTTAGTAATCCTTACTATATGAGGGGGGGCTCACACATGAAGAAGCTGAGGCCCAGAGCACACTCATGTAGCAAGCCCAAGGTCATAGGGCCCATGAGAGATGGCCCTGTGATTTGATTCCAGCTCTGTCTTTAATCACTACACTTCACCACACTTCAGATATTAAAGATATGCAACCCAAAATCACAAGAACAATAACCATAACATCCCTAGCCACCCACCCTACCTTGAATTTTAGCAAAACCCTGAAATCAGGGTGTGAGTCCCTCTTAGGAAAGATGGATATACTTAACTTAGCAGCCAGGGAGTCTCCTCCCCTCACTTCCTTCCAGGCTCACACGTGTGGGAAACTCAGGCTGCAGCTCAGAGCCTGACCCTTTGCTGCTGTCGCTCAGCCTGTTAGGCTGCCCTGGTTTCAATCATGTGTCCAGTGAACAGCCCAGGGTGTTGACCCTGCCTCAAGGGCTTGGCGTGGCTCTCTCCTCTCTCTGGTTCCAGCTGGTGAATTTGGGGGGATGGCTGACCTCCCCCACGACCCAAGTCTGCAGCCCTCAAGAGTCCTGTGAGAGGCCTACCTGCAGGTACAGCTCCACCAGCTCGTCTTCCTTCAGGAGGTAGTGGAGTCGCCCGGCCCTGAGCCAGGCCTCGGCCGCCTTGTCTCTCTCCCCCAGGTCTATGAAGATGCGCAGGCTCTCCTTGATGCAAGTGAGGGATCTCCTGAGGGACCTGGGGGGTAGATAGGGACTGGTGATGAGGGAGGCCGCAGAGGGGCCTCAAAAGCCTCAGCACAGAGGAACCCGAGGCTCCGTGAGGGAGCCCTGTCTGGATGACACAAAGATGCCTGATCTGAATCGCGGTCTGCCCCAACCAGCTGTGTGACCTTGAGAAAGTACAGAACCTCTTCAATGCCCAGGTTTCCTCATGTGTAAAATGGGGATATAATTGAACCTGCCTCCCAGAGCTGTTGTAAGAATTAAATAAGGTGATAAAACTAGAGAGCTAAAAATTGCCTTGCACATGGTAAGCATTTGATGAATGCTTAAATGTTGGTTACTATTATTATCATTATCATTACTGATCCATGGGCCACCCATCTTTCTGCTGCTCTATAACATATTTTTCATAAGCACCTAAAACACAGTGGATGCCAAATGTATATTTTTTGAGTGGAAGCAATTGAGATTCCCTGCAAATGGAGGGTTTTCCAAAGGCGACTGCCTCCCACCAAGGTTTACACCTGATTCGGGTCTCCAGTTAAAAAAAAAAAAAACAAACAAGTGCCTCTATGGTCTAAAACGGGGAGGTGGTCTCCAGCTTCCTTGGTTCTTTCCTATTACCACTCGCCATCCCATTTCTTGACAACTGTCTATGGCTGATCGTCACCCACCAGATGAGCCGCTGCTTGGCCCAGATTGACCAAGCATGCCAGTTCCTCCACCCCCACCTGCTGGCTACAGGTTTAGACCAGCCTTCAAATTAAAACGTGTAAGGAGCACGGCTGGTGGATCAGCATCAATATCTCCTTATTTCCAGTTCTTGTACACTGTCCTGCCTGGAGATCTCCTCTCCTTTCCAATCTCCTTGCTTCTTTTTCTCATTTTTCCTTTCCCCAAAGTTCAGTCTCTGAGGCTGAGCCCTGCTTCTTCCTTCCTGCCAGGACACCAGCCATGCACCTGGGGTCAGGTCACCCTGATACACCTGCATGCCCAGACTTCCTACCACACCCTGTTGGGGATTCCCAGATCCCTGCCCAGATGAGTCTGTCTGCCCACTGGCCTGAGCCCAGCCTCCAATAAGCTGTTGTGTGCTGTGTCATAATAAGAACTGCCACTGTGTCAGATAAGCGCTTTCAGTATACATTCTCTCATTTAATCCTCATAGAAACCCTAAATCATGGGGGCTCTTAACCTATTTTTCGAATAAAGAAATCCAGTATTTTTAAACCTGCCCAGGTTTGTACCACTCATTTTGAAAGCTTTCATTTTAAGCACTGCGCTGCTTTGTCTTACAATAACAATGGCAGTAACTGTCACCTACTATTTATTAAGCACTTAGCATGACTAGGTAATTTACATGCATTCTCATTTCAGCACAGCAGCCCTAAGATATCAGTACTATTACTATATTCATTTTACAAATGGAAAAATTAAGGCTCAGAAAGGGTAAATGACTCAGACAAGGTAATAAACCAGTTTAAACCAGGATGTGACCCTGACGATCTGACTCCAAAACCCTCACGCTCATATCAGCAAGAAGCTCTTAATTTCAAAAATCAGTGTGTGGAAAATTTTTGCTTTCTTTTACAACTCTAAGAAACTTGATGTTTTTAAGAACATAAGCTATTTTAAAGCTTGAGCAAATCTTTCTCATCTGCAAAATTAGGGTAGTGATGTACATCATAGCCTTGTGTGGTGGATTAAAGCTGTATGAACCCCAGAAAAACATACTCTTAAATCTAATCCATTCCTGTGGGTGTGAACCCATTGTAAGTAGGACATTTTGATAAGGCTACTTCAGTTAAGGTGTGGCCCAGCCCAATCAGCATGGGTCTTAATGCTATTACTGGAGTCCTTCATAAGCGGAATGAAATTCAGACAGAAAGAGAGAAAGAGCCACAGAGGGAGCAGCCAGAAGCTGAACATCAACGGAATCCAGAAAAGAAGAGAGACCAGGAGATGCCTCCATGTGCCTTGTCATGTGACTAGCAAAGGACAAAACATCAGTGGCAGCCAGTCTCAGAACACCAGACTTCAGGGAGATAGCGTCATCTTGATGATGCATTGATTTGGACGTTCTCTTAGCCTCAAAACCATCAGCAAATAAACTGCCATTGTTTAAGCCAGCCTAGGAAACTAAAACACCTTGTGATAAATGAAAAAATGTCAGTGAAAGCAATTCTTTCCTGGTTTAAGATTACAGAAATGTTAGAGATTAGTAATATTAGTTATACTGAAAACCAAACATTAAGCATTATTTTTTCAACTCCATAGGAATTGGTAAAGAATAAAAGCCAGGAATAACGCCTTCTAGGCTGCTATTGTGTCCTCACGCAAGAATTAGTCATTATTTAGTGCAGACCTATTGCATGCAAGGTGTTCCTTCTTTCTAAAAATAACATTCACATCCTGTGTGGCACTTACCACAATTTATATGATAAGTTGGTGATTATTTATATAATGTCTATTTCCCGTACTACTCCATAAGCTCTGTAACCTTGCGGACTGTATTTCCTTTGTTCGATTGTTAGCACACTGGCTGGACCACAGTAGAATCTCAGTAAATGTTTGTTTAATTGATTCAACACATCCACAAAGTTCTCATGAGCCTCCCCTGGGTCCGTTCTACAGAAAAGCACCCTTCTGATTTATGTCACCTGAAGGCAGATAACAAGACCCCCCCAAGGACCCCTCCAACTGAGAGACTGAAAACCCTCATCAAACTAGATTCTAAGTATCCCAAGGCAAAGACCTGAAGGCTGGGCCAAAAGTTTTCAGCATCTACTTGCCCAACGAACCGCACCATCTCCCACCTCTAAATCCTACAGAAAATCCTTCAAATAGGAGAAATTTAAATCAATAGAAAGGCAGGATAGGATGACGAAAACCACCTTGAGTTGGGGTGTTGGGAATCTGAGCTAATACCAGTGAAGTAAGGACCTACTAGTGTAATAAGTTTGGACTCTATCGCAGGAAGGGGTCAACCCAGATGAAAAATGAAGTCATATTCATCCATACAATTCCATGAGATTTTACTATATTGCCATCCAATCTATTGTCTATCTAGGATGATTAGTACTGGCTGAACAGGCAGAATATATACTGTATAGTTAGGAATATGCACTCGAGACCAAGGGTTGGCAAACTGTGGCCCAGAAGCCAAATCCAGCCTGCCATCTGCTTTTGTAAATAAAGTTTTATTGGAACACAGCCATACACACTTATTTACATATTATCTATGGCTGCTTTCATGCTACAATGGCAGAGTGGAGTAGTTATAACAGAAACTGTATAGCCCACAAAGCCTTAAATATTTATTATCTTACCCTTTACAGAAAATGTTTGCTGACCTGTGCTCTAGACACAACCTGTATGAGTATCGATCCCTGCTGTGTGGCCTTGTGCCTGTTGGAAGCTGTTATGGACCCCAAAAGAGCCATGGTCTTTTAATCCAATCTTATGGTGTGGGACCTTTTAACTGAATGTTTCCATGGAGATGTGACCCAGCCAACTGTGGGTGAGACCTTTGATTAAATTATTTCCATGGAAGTGTGAAAGCATGCATTAGTTTACTGGAGTACTTAAGAGAGCTCATGGAGAGAAGGAGTTAGAGAAGCTGAGAGAGACATTTGGAGAGAAGCTAAGATATGTAATCCAGAGTTTGTACCCAGGAGAAGCTAAGAGCTGACACAGATGCTTGGAAATGCTGGAAGATGCAGACAGAAGGGTATTTGGAGATGTTAAGCTAAGAGACGAAGCCCAGAGTTTGCCCCAGAGAAGCTAAGAGAGGACCCCCAGATGCTCAGAAAGAAATGCCCCAGGAGAACCAAGCAGAGAGTTGAGAGAAGCTAAGAGAGACAGAAGCCCAGAGACATTTTGGAGAAAGCCATTTTGAAATGCAACCAAGGAGGAAAAGGACCAGTAGATGCCGGCCACATGCCTTCCCAGCTGACAAGAGGTGTTCCGGATGTCATCGGCCATACTTCAGTGAAGGTGTCCTCTTGTTGATGCCTTAGTATGGACACTTCTAAGACCTTATAATTGTAAATTTGTAACCTAATAAATCCCCTTCATAAAAACCAATCCATTTCTGGTATTTTGCATAATGGCAGCTTTGGCAAACTGGAACAGGCCTCCTGCAAGTTATTTGGCTTCTTTGGCTGTCAGTTTTAACTCTTCTTACTTCATATGGTTATCCTGAGACTTGAGTTAAAGGCATGCAAAGCAATTACACAGTGCATGACCAATGGATGCTCTCTGTTACCCGTATGGACAACGTGTTCTCTATGGATACTCATTGTGCAGAACTAGAGGTCCATTGTCCCCCTCCCAACCCCCTCATTACCTCCTGGAAGCAGGCTCGAGTTCTCTCTCTACCTCACGTCCCAGTTCTAGCTGATCCTCAAACTCTGTTAAATCTAAAAATGTCTTACAAATGTCTTCCATTGCTACTGCTATTTGCTCTTCCTAAAATGCTATTCCTTTACCCTTCTCCACTTTCAAAATCTTACTTATCCTCCAAAGCCTTTCTCAAATGCTGCCACCTTCATGAATTCTTCCTGACAGATCGTCTCCACCTTAGCTGGAAGTGTTCTCTCTTTTCCCTCCAAACCTGTCCCTGCAGATGCCTACAGTTTCTTCGATGGAAGCTTCCTGCTTTTTCTGGCTATGGCTTTCAATTATGGGAGAATGGAAATCCCCTAAGGAGAGTTTATTTATTGTTGAAGAAATCTGTCTTTTGTTGAAGAAATTGTCAAGACTCACTTAATTAAATTCCTCTTAAAAATCTGTGCCAGAAAAAAAAATTTGTTCCAACAGAAACATTTGTTATGTTCTTTTATCAGACAGTGAGAATTTCATAAGAGCTCCCCTTTTTACCTTAGCTACCAGGAAGCTTAGAGCTAAATTACAGTAACCACTCCCAGGTGCATTGAAATACACATTTATCTGTGTTTATGAGCTGCTCTTTGTTCTTTTTTTTTTTTATTTCAAGTGCTCTGTAGGAGTAAGTGACTTATACATGCTAAATAAGCATTACAACAACATGTTCTCTCTGATGAACTGGGCATTCTGTAAGGGAATAATGAACTCATGTTTGCCTTTGACACCTAAGGTATTTCCCAATCATCCTTTCAGTATCACTCATGGTGGTGGTAAAGCAGGAGAAGTTGATGTTATTTTCCTTCCAACAACACAAATAGGAGCAACAGATCCTAGAATCACAGAATATTAGGATTAAAAGATCCAGATCCTCGATAAACTTCTGGAATGACAGAGTAAGGATCTCTGAAAATCTACTCCTCCATAAAAGCAATGAGAACATTGGCAAAAAATTGTCAGAATCCACTTTTACAGAACTCTAAAAACTAACCAAATGTTTGCAAAAGTCCAAGGAAAATATATTCAAGAAAAATGGCTGAATCTCAGTAAGAACAGTAAACTTTCTGGCATTTTAACTTTCCCTATCCCCATCCCCCTCTCCACATCTCTGTAGTAGCCTTGAAAACCAACAGCCTCACAATCATGTAGCCATGAAAACCAGCAGCTTAGCAGCCACCAGAGGAGACATAATAGGTTTGGAGTTCCCCAAAAGCCCCATCCCCCCAAAACTGTCACTATTTGAGCTGCCTGGCAGTTCCCAGAAGCCTCCACTTTAAGGGTTTGTCTTTATTTGACTGACTCAAAGCTCCCATAGTGCAGAACAACTTTCCCCCCTGTCCAGGGCATTTGTTGAATAAACATCAGCACCATTTTTTTAACATCACTGCCTGAGGCTTTAGTAACAGTTGGGGCAAACAGGAAGCTGACCAAAAAAATATAGAGGGAAAATCCAAACAGTAACAAATTTGTGCAGGGTTTTGAAAAGCTCCAACATTTTCCTGGGAATCTAGAAAACTACACACATGTGCAGAGTTGAGCACATGCCCAGGAAAGACCTTGAAGAGCCTTAATCTCACTTTTCCTACTAACATTAAGGTTCTGCAAAAACAGGAAGTGAAGGTTAAGGCAGAGTTGTAAACTGCCTGCCGAAGCATTGAAAACATACCCCAACACACATAGACCACCTCTGCAAATGGTGGGAGACTTATTGTTGCAAGGCATTTAAGTAAATCTCTGTCCAAACATCAGCTGACTGATAAGTTAACTGAGCAGAGGCTTTAGAGGTCACAAATGACAAAGAATACAGACTTTACAGAATTACTTCAAGAAAGTTTCTAAACAAACAAAGAGAAGCAGCAGCAACAACAACAAACAGCAACAAAAATAAACAATGGGGGAGGGAAGAAATAGATTTTCAGAGTTGATACATTATATTATTTTAAATGTTCAATTTTCTACTAAAAATCATGAGATATGCAAAAAATAAAAAATAAAAAAAATAAAAAGCCAGTAATGTTTGCCCCATACTTAGGAAAAAAAAAAAAAATAGGAACTGTCCCTAATGAAGCCCAGACGTATTAGATGGAAACTTTAAATCAGCCATTATAAACATGTTCAAAGAATTAAAGTAACTATGTCTACAGAACTAAAAGAAAGGATGAGAATGACATTTCAGCAAATAGAGAATATCAATAAAAATACAGAAATTGTTTTTTTTTAAAAAAAGAGAAGAACCAAATAGAAATTCTGGAGTTATAATGTACAATAACTGAAATGAAAAATTCACTACAGGGGCTCAGCAGCAGATTTGAGCTGGCAGAAGAAACAGGTACTTTAACACAGGTGAGAAAAGAATGAAGAAAAATGAAGAGAACCTCAGAGACCTGTGGGACACTATCAAGCGTTCCAGCATACGCATAATGGGAGTCTCAGAAGGAGAGGAAAGAGAGTAAGTGGCAGACAGAATATTTAAGAAATAATGGCAAAAACTCCCCAAATCTGATGCAAAACATTATGTACACATCTAAGAAGCTTGACAAATTTTAAGTGTATAAACTCAAAGAGATCCACACCTAGAAACATCATAATCACACTGTTGAAAGCAAATACAATGAATCTAGAAAGCAGCAAGAGACAAGCAACGTGTCTTGTCCTAGGTATTCTCAATAAGATTAAGAGTTAATTTTTATAAGAAAACATGGAGGCCAGAAAGCAAGGAGATGATATATTTAAAGTGCTGAAAGAAAAATACTGTCAACCAAGAATTTTTTATCCAGCAATATTATGCTTTGAATGTGAAGGAGAAATTAAAATATACTCAGATAAACAAAAACTGAGAGAATTCATCACTAGCAGACCTGCTCTATAAGAATACTAAAGAGAATCCTTCAGAATGAAATTAAATGAAAATAAACAATAACACAAATCCATACAAAGACATAAAAAGCATCAGTAAAGGTAACTACATAGGTTAATATAAAAGATAATAAAAGTGTATTTTTGCAACTCTTTTCTTTGCCTGATTTATTAAAAAAAAAAAAAAAACAGCAAAAGCAGTAATTATAAAACTGTTGGTGGTTATAATTATAAAGAAGCAATTTGTATGACAATAATAGCCCAAAGAAGAAGGGAAGAAAAAGGAGATAAATGGGAACAAAGTTTTTGTACACAATTGAAATTAATTTAGTAATAATCTGAATCAGATTATTATAAATTAAGGTGGTTAATTGTACTCTCCAGAAGAACCACTAAGAAAAGGACAAAAAATAGAGTAAAAAAAGCAAGAAGGGGATTAAAATATTCATTAATAGATTCCTATTTAACACAAAAGAAGACAGTAATGGAGGAAATGAAGAACAAAAAATTCAAGAGATATAAAAAACTAGCCACAAAACAGGTAAAGCTTATCAGTAATTACATTAAATATAAATCTATTAAATATTCCAGTCAAAGGCATGCATTGACAGAATGGATTTAAAAAACATGATACAACTATATGCTGTCTACAAGAGACATGCTTTAGATTCAAATACATAAATTTGTTGAAAGCAGAAGAATGGAAAAAAGATATACCAGGCAAACAACAACCAAAAGAGAACTAGCATAGCTATACTAATACCAGGAGGTGGAAAGTCCAAAAATGTTATGAGACAAAAAAAGGTTATTTTGTAATGATAAAAGGGTCAATACATCAGGAAAACATATAAATTATAAATATATACGCATCTAACAAGATAGCCACAAAAAAACAAAAAGCAAAGGGTAACAGAATTGAAGGGAGAAATTGACAATTGAACAATAATAGTTGGATTCTTCAATATCCAACTTTCAATAATGTATACAACAACTAGACAGAAGATCCATAAGAAAATAGAAGTCTTTAACAACACTATACAATAATTAGACCTAAAATAAATCTACAGAACACTCCACCTAACAATGGAAGAATACATTCTTCTCAACTGCACATGGAACTTTCTCCAGAATAGACCATATGTTAGGCCTCAAAACAAATCTCAAGAAATTTTAAAGAAATTAAATCTTACAAAGTATGTACTCCCACCACAATGGAATGAATCCCACACAATGGAATGTAATGAAAGGAAATTTGGGAAACTCACAAATACGTGGAAATTAGCAATACATATGAACAATGAGTCAAAGAAAAAAACCACAAGGGAAATCAGAAATACTTTGAGATGAATGAAAATGAAAACATAACATACCAGAATTTATAAGATGAAGCTAATGCAGAGCTTAGATGGAAATTTACAGCTGTAAACACCTGTATAAAAACAGAAGAACATAGTTTTCCACCATAAGGCACTAATGAAGAGGAGTAAAGTAAACCCAAAGCAAAGAGAAGGAAGAATTAATAAAGATTAGAGCAGAAATAAATTAAAGAGAGGCTAAAAAAAAAAAAAAAAAGCAATGAAGAGAATCAATTAAATAAAAATTTGGTACTTTGAAAAGATTGACAATATTGACAAAACTTTAGCTAGACTTACCAAGAATAAAAGAAAGATGACTCAAATTATTAATATCAGAAATAATAACATTACTACCACCCTTAAAGAAATAAAGTGTTATAAGGAAACACAATAAAGAACAGCATGCCAACAAATTAGATAACTTAGATGAAATGGACAAATTCCTAAAAAAAAAAAAAAAAAAAAAAAAACACAAACTACAGAAACTGACTCAAGAATAGAAAATATGAATAGATGCATAGCACGTAAGCAGATTAAACAATTAATCATAATGCTTCCCAAAAAGAAAAGCACAAGCCCAATGGCTTCACCAATGAATTCTGCCAAATATTTAAAGAAAAATTAACATCAGTCCTTCAAAAATTGTTTCAGAAAATAGAAGAGGAAGTTACTCTTCCTAATGCATTTTCTGAGGTCAGTATTACCCTGGTACTAAAACCAGACAAGGACATTACATAAAAAGAAAATCACAGACCAATATTTATATTTATATGAATATAAATATAAATATAAATAATATAAATATAAATATAAATATAAATATAGATGTAAAAATCCTAAACAAAATAATACCAAAGTGAATCCAGCACCATATAAAAAGGAATATAACTCATGGCCAAGTAGAATTTATCCTCGGAATGCAAGGTTGGTTCGACATATGAAAATCAATCAATGTAAACACCATATTAATAGAATAAATGAATAAAAATTATATGATGATTCAATAAATGCTGAAAAAGCATTTGACAAAAGTCAGCACCTTTTCATTCTAAAACATTCACAAAACAGGAATATAAGTAAAATTCCCCTCACTGATGAGAAGCATCTATGAAAATACCACTGATAACATCATACTTAATGGTGAAAGGCTGCAAGTTTTTTCCCTAACACCAGGAACAAGACAAGGATGTCTGTTCTTGCTGACATATTCAGGAACAAAACGAAGATGTCTGCTCTTGCCATTGAATGTTCTATTCAAAATTATACTGGAATTTCTAGTCAGAGAAATTAGGCAAGAAAATGAAATAAAAGGCACCCACATTGGAAAGGAGGAGCTGAAATTATTTCTATTTGCAAATGACATGATCTTATATAGCGAGAGCCCTGAGGAATCCATTAAAAAAACTATTAGTACTGAACATCTTCTTGACCAAAAGGGGGATGTGAAAGGAAATGAAATAAGCTTCAGTGGCAGAGAGATTCCAAAAGGAGCCGAGAGGTCACTCTGGTGGGCACTCTTATGCACACTTTAGACAACCCTTTTTAGGTTCTAAAGAATTGGGGTAGCTGGTGGTGGATACCTGAAACTATCAAACTACAACCCAGAACCCATGAATCTCGAAGACAGTTGTATAAAAATGTAGCTTATGAGGGGTGACAATGGGATTGGGAAAGCCATAAGGACCACACTCCACTTTGTCTAGTTTATGGATGGATGAGTAGAAAAATAGGGGAAGGAAACAAACAGACAAAGGTACCCAGTGTTCTTTTTTACTTCAATTGCTCTTTTTCACTCTAATTATTATTCTTGTTATTTTTGCGTGTGTGCTAATGAAGGTGTCAGGGATTGATTTGGGTGATGAATGTACCACTATGTAATGGTACTGTAAACAATCGAAAGTACAATTTGTTTTGTATGACTGCGTGGTATGTGAATATATCTCAATAAAATGAAGATTAAAAAAAAAAGATAAAAAATAAAATAAAAAATAAAAAAAAAAACTATTAGTACTAATAAAAAGTACAGCAAACTTTCAGGATACAAGATCAATATACAAAAATTGATTGTATTACTATACACTAGTAATGAACAATCTGAACATAATTTAAGAAAACAATTCCATTTACAATAGCATCACAAAGAATAAAATACTTAGGAATAAATTTGACAAAAGAAGGGCAAAACTTCTACGCTGAAAACTACACAATATTCAAAACATTATTGAAAGAAATTAAAGAAACCTAAATAAGTGGAGAGACTTCCCATGTTCATGGATTGGAAGACATAACCTTGTTAAGATGGCAATATTCCCCAAAGCAATCTACAGATTCCATGCAATCTTGTGGAGAAGTGAATCATGTAGCCCACAAAGACATGCTTAGGTCCCAACCCTTGGTCCCATGGGTGTGAACCATGTGGAAATAGGACCTTTAAAGATGTTATTAAAGTGTGACCAAACTGAACGAGGGTAGGCTTTAATCTAATATGGCTGACTTCCTTATAAGCAAAGGAAATTGGAAACAGAAGGAGAAGCCACAGGGAGCAACCAGAAGCTTCAAGTCAAGGGAACCTGGAAGAGAAAAGAGAAGATGCTGCCATGTGCATTGCCGTGTGGCAGAAAAGCTAAGGACTAAAAATCACCAGCAGCCAGCCCCAGAATGTCACAGTCGTCAGGGAGAAAGCATTGCCTTGCCAATGCCTTGATTTTAGACTTCTCCCCTAGCCACAAAACCATGAGCCAACAAATTCCCATTGTTTTAGCCAATTCATTGTATGATTTTTATTTAGTAGGTAGGGAATTAAAACAAACCCCTGTCAAAATCCTAGCTGCCTCTTTGCAGAAGTTAAAGAGCTGATCCTAAAATTCACATGGAAAATCAAAACACCGAGAATAGTAAAATATATATACATATTTGAAAAGAAAAACAAAGTTGAAGGACTCACACTTCCCAATTTCAAAACTTAGTACAAAGCTACAGTAAATAAGATAGTATGGTACTGACATCCTTATGACATATAGATCAATGGAATAGAATTCAGAGTCCAGATATAAACCCATCTATCTATGGTCAATTGAATTTTGACAAGTGCACTAAGATCATTCAATAAGGAAAGAACAGTCTATTCAACAAATGGTGCTGGGACAACTAGATAAACACAGGCCAAAGAATGAAGTTGGACCTGTACCTCATACCTCAAAATGAATTAAAGACCTAAATATAAAAACTAAAACTACAAAACTCTTTGAAGAAAGCATTGGGGTAAATCTTCGTGACGCTGCATACAGAAATGGATTCCTACATATGGTAACAAAAGTATGGGCAACCGAAGGAAAAAAAATAGATAATTTGGACTTCATCAAAATTAAAATCTTGTATGCATCAAAGAGCACTATCCATGAAAGTGAAAAGACAAGTTATTGAATGGGATAAAATATTTTCAAATCATACATATGATAAGGGACTTGTATATAGAATAAAGAAGTCTTACAACTCAACAACAAAAAGACAAGCAATCCAATTTAAATATGGGCAAAGGACTTGAATAGATAATTCTCTAAGGAAGGTATACAAATTGCCAACAAACATTTGAAAAGATGGTCAACATCATTAGTCATTAGAGAAATGCAAATCAGAACTACAATGAAATAACACTTCATACCCCACTAGGATAGCTAAAATCCAAAACAGGGAAAATTCATTTTGGCAGGGAGGTGGAGAAATTGGAACCTTCATGCGTTGCTGGTGTAAATATAAAGTGGTACAGCCTCTGTAGAAAACAGTTTAGTCCTTCCTCAAAAATTAAGAATTACCATATAGCTTGGTGATTCCACTCCTAGGTATATACCCAAAAGAACTGAAAACAGGTATTTAAACAAATATTTGTATACAAATGTTCATGGCAGCACTATTCACAGTAGTGGCCAAAAGTTGGAACCAACCCAAATGTCGATTGACTGATGAATGGATAAACAAATTGCCATATACACGTACAGTAGAATATTATTCAGCCATAAATAGGAGTGAAGTTCTGATACATGCTACAACATGGATGAACCTTGAAAACATTATGCTAAGGAAAAGGAGCCAGACACAAAATGTCACTTATTTTATGATTCCATTTATATAAAATATCCAGAAAAGGTAAATCTATAGAGACAGAAATCAGATTTATCTTTGCCAGGGACTGGGGATAGAGGGGATGGGAGTGACGGCTCAGTGGGCACAGGGTCTCCTTTTGGAGTGATGAAAATGTTCCAGAATTAGATAATGGCAATAGTTGCACAACTCAGTTCAGGAAAATCTGTAAGATTCCTGAATAGCCAGTCTCTGCTTGAGTACTTATTCTGACAGCACACTCACTCCCATGTATTGTAGCCTGCTCCATTTTTGGATGGTTCTATTGGAAAATATTTTTTTAACCATGTTAATTCCCCAGCACCTAGAAGAGTGCCTGATACATAATTGGGGCTCCCATTGTGTAATAAAATACTGAACCAAGATTTCATATTAACAAAATTAAAAAGTAGAAAAAGCAAATAACAGAATAGCACTTTATGTAACAGAACATTTATCATGATCCCATTTATATAACTAAAATTTGCATATTATATGTAACATATCTAATACATATTTAATATCGAGAATATGCTTCAAATGAAATCTTTTATATGCATGAAATATTTCTGGGCAGATATTTTAAACATCAGTAAGTAGTTACTTCAGAAGAATCTCAGGGAAAGGGGAGTTGGGAGAGGACCTTTATTTTTCAACTTAAACCTCCAAAACTGGTTTAATTTTGTTTTACTATAAGCTAGTATTATAATTTTAAACAACCAATTTTTTAAAACTCTCCTACCTCATTTGGAGTAAATCCTTGATATTCTAATTTATTATCTATTATTTTGTTCCTTATCAGTAAAAGACCCACTGTGTTCTGTGGCTAATGCTAAGCCAGTGTTCTAAATGGGCCACTGGAATGAGCCTCTGAGGTTGCACTGATGACACTGACCACTGTCATGGTCACTAAAGACCAGAAAGGCTGTCCCCAAGTTACAAGCATCTTTTTTTTTTTTTTCCTTATCTCAGCCCTGTGCAAGGGAGCTGGGATCCATTCAAGCAGAGCTTCCCCATTCTCCATTTTAATCTGCAGCAGTTGAATCAGCATATAGTTGCAACTTGAGGGCTGTGAGCTAATGGACTAAGAAACTAACTAACTTCTTGACCGCCCTGCACAAGCATGTATTGTATGTCTCTTCTTGTCAAGCTCTCTACTAGACATGGTGCTGGCCCACGTGGAGTTTACAGTCACTATGCCAAGACTTTCTAAACACACTACAGAGCCTTTCAAAACCCCAAAAGCTAAGGTCTCCAAACTAAAAGGCCCCTAGAAGGTCAACAACTTTCTGAATATGTCCCCCAAAGTTCAAGACTCTTAGAAGGCACAAGGGATTCTGGTATATTAGGGCTGTTGCCAGTGTCAGAATAGCATAGCTGGTTAGTCCCAGACCCAATGTTTTAGAACTGGAAGGTACCTTAGCATTCACATGATTCAATTTAGCTTTATAACCAAGAGGACGAGTGATTTTTAAGGCCTCGTTATTAGTTCATGGCAGGATCGAGTGCCCTGAATCCTAGTCCAGTTTTAGTTGCACCTCTTCCAACTCAGGGTCTTCCAACTTCTTTGGTCACTCGTGGACCAACTGCAGCCCCACTCCTTTCTCCTCTCTATCACCCCCATCCCCTAAAAAGCACAACAATCCTTGACATTGTCTTAAATAAGTCCTCTGCAACCCATGCTGACAGTGACCAGGGCTTTCTCTCTGGCTGCCCCCTTGGGATTTCAGCAGTTTTTTGCCAACTGGCAGGGAAAGGCTGGGGAACAAAGAATGGGCATGGGAAAGGCGATGAGAGAGAGCTGGGATTAATACAAGCCTGAGTGTGTACAGCAGCAAGAGGGGGCAATAAGCCTGACTCATATTTGCCACCCTCTCAGTACCTTAAAATCTGATTTTCCCAAAGCCCAGCCCCACAAGGCTTCACCGTGAACAAATGACTGTTTCATCTCAAAGGTTAACTTAAGTCTGCCCTCTGGACCTACTTCAGAACCATCCAAACTGCTAGGGGATTCCGTAATGGAAACAGGGCAGAACTGGGACCTGGCCTTCGTCCCCTCACGCTCCTCGGTCCCTCCCCGGGACTGAGGCTGGACACAGTGGGAGGTGTGGAGGACACTCGATTTTGTGAGATAAGGAAAGAGAGAAGTAGAGGAGAGGGAGAAGAGGGGGAGGGAGGGCATGAGGGAAGGAGAGAGGGAGATGGGGAGAAGGAGAGGGAGAGGGAGAGACACTGCATTATTGACTATTCATATTACTTGTGATCGGGGTGTCCAGGCACCTAAGGTTTCCGTGTTGCCTAGGGAAGCAAAATTTGTCATTTAATTAGGCCCTCCTGAAAATCATTTTTCTCATTTAACACTAGCAATTATCCCTGTTCTGTTTTAGAGATCATTCATAATTATGAATACAATGCTACTTTGCAAATCTGTTGCAAAGAGAAATTGAAAATCTTGCAAACCATGCAGGATCTAATGAAATCAATTAAAGCATTGTTAGAGAGCAGAGCTACAGGCCCTGCCACTGAAAATAAGGATCAAGCAGTTAGAGCAATGAATAAAGAAGAGAAAATCAACAGGAGATGGCAGGATAGATATTTCATGTGAAAATAGTTTCAATATCAAAGTTAAAAAAGGCCTTGGGTAAAATGGTTAAGCCTTGGTATATTCTTGCAGAAATGAGTCTTTTTAAGAAAGTGCTGAAAACTCAATCACAAAACAGAGGTCTTATTGTCTATTATACAATTTTGTCGACAGGATTAAACCAAAAAATCAGCACTGTTTTTATTGTTTGTTTCATCTAAGATTTAGTGCATGGTTGTAACTATAACCTAAAATTTCTTAACTAAAAGGTGCAAAAAAGCTGTTTCATAATTTTCAGTTTCACTTTTAAGGCAAGGTCCCAACCAAACTTTTATACTGTAAAACCGTATAGCCTCTCTTTCAGTGGATTTATTTACTTTACGTGTCCTTTCCCTAATACCAGTTGTCCTCAAATAAAGAAGACCTCCTGAGGGTTCCACGGTCTCCAGTAAAACCACTGCCTCTCTGAATTATGCACCGTCAGCCACAGTCAGATGATGGGATATAAAAGAAACACACAAGTAATCATAGCACAGTTAACATTACTGAGCCCTTCCTACATATCAGGTACTATTCTAAGTGTTTCATGTGCATTAACACTCATTCCTCACAATGACACTGTAGGATAAAAGCCATTATTATCTTTGTTTGACTGATGAGGAAACCGAGGCATCAGGAAACTAAAAACCTTGACCGAGGCCACACAGCTAAATGACACAAGGCCCTGGATTTGCACTACATGGCAGTTCCAGAGCTCATGCTCTCTACCTTGAAGCCATGTGCAGACCATGAGCATTTGGGCTCAGCTTCCTAAAGGACAGAGCAATGCCTCTCCTTAAGGAATAAAAGATGCTTCTAGGACTGTCCCCACACCCTGACTCACCTGGCCGTGTTTAGGTTTCGATAGAGCTGCCCGAGGGACTCCAGCAGTCTCCCCTCCATCTCCCGGTCCCTGAGTTGCTGAGCTAGGGCCAGCCAGTGTTCATGGTAAGTGATGCATGCCTCAGGGTTTGGGGACACAGAGCTGTAGAAATGGCAGAGGGATTTGGTAACCTCAAGCTGACCTGAACACAAAGCAGGGAGAGGAATGAGATGACTTGAGATAGGACATTGGCAAAACATCTTCTAACCCTTTTCTCTAAAGCTTCCCAGCAGCCCAAGACATACTCACTCTTTAGGTGTCGATGCCTTAAGCCAAACAGCAACGCCATCTCATAACAAAGGCGGCCATTGGCCAGCTGGCGTCCACACACTTGGACTTGGGCCAACCAGAGAAGCACCTGCACTAATTCCATGTCTGTCTCCTTGCTGGCCTGCAGTTCGGCATAGAGATGGACAGCCTGCAGGAGATAGTCCCGGGCTGGCTGCTGAGCCCGGGACCTAAGGGTCAGGTGACCGAGATTGGCCATAGTCACCGCCTGGTTACGCACATCCCCCATCTCACGAGCTCTGTTCAGGGCCCAGAGGTAGCTCTTGGCTGCCCTGTTCACCCAGCCTTCACCTTGAAGTGCAAGCCCCAGGAGGTTATGGACTACTCCCTTTTGGGTGATACTCTCTATCTCCTTCAGGGAGCATAACAGTGGCTCAAGGATGTCCAAAGCCTTCTTCGCCTGGCTGGCTAAGAGGTAGGCCCAGGCCAGGCAGAGAGAAGACTCAAAGGCTTCCTGCTCACTCAGCAGCTGCCCTAGCACCAAGGCTTGGCTCAGGTAGTAGATGGCACCATCAGGAGACCTATGCTGGAGGTACATTTTGGACAGGATGAGACACAAGACCCTCTGGGTGCTCCAGTCTGCCTGTTCCTCACAGGCAGCTAGCGCCTGCCTGAGTGTTGGACAGGCCAGGGCGGAAACTTCCTCCCAGCTTGGGGAGGGAACGCCAAGGAGCTTGGCAGTGTTCTGGAGGACCAGGTGGACCTGCCAAATGGGAAAAGACATCCCTGGGGCACTCTGGGTACCACATTGCTGGACAGAGGCCACTACAAGGTGTGGGAGATATTTCTTATCGTACAGAAAACTCAAGATAGTGGTCACAGCATCTGACGCGGGAGCATGTCCAGAGAGGAGCTGTAGTCGCTCGGCAAAGGGCAGGACCTCCTCATGCCGGCCCAGACTTAGGAGCAATCGGATGGCCAGAAAGCAGGCTCTGGCCTCCAGGGGGCCACTGCCCACCACAATGCCCTGGCGCAGCACGTAGGCCACCACATCTAGCTCGTTCTTGGTGCTGGACTCGCGGTCAGGCATGCAGGCCAACAGGGTGCCTGCCTTTTCCAGCAGGGTGGAGCTTTTGGGCCTCAGCCTCTGCCTCAGGTAGATGGCAGCCAAGTTGGTGTACAGAGAAGCTGCCAAGGGCAGGTCCTCAAATGCTCCATTGAGAATGTGGATGGCCTCCTCAAAGTACACCCTGGCCTGAGAGAGTTTGACCTTCCTGACACTCAGCCGGCCCAGGAGGAAGCAGAGCCGGACATGGGCCCAAGTCATGTGGCTCCGCTTGGCCCACTTCCTTGAGGCCTCCAGGTAGGCCACAAGCTCATCTTCCTCAGAAAAGCTGTAAAAGGAAGAAGTGAGAAAAGAGAAGGAGAAATCATAGAGGCTCTTAAAGTGGTCGGTGTAACCCTCATGATCCAGAAAAGCCAATATGGTGGCAAAGTTCTCAGCCTCCTCATCCTCCTGACCAGTGTTTAGGTCCATGAACAGTTCTGGGTCATCGAGGTCATCAGGCTCCGGCAGGTGATAGCTGTCTGAGGCAGCTGAGAGGAGCTCCTCCTCCAGGCTGGAGCCCTCGGAGCTGGTGGACTGTCTGGAGCCCACGGCCTGATGCTCCTCCCAGGTCCCACCATGCCTGGCCTCCTTGAAGCCTTCGGGCTGGGGTGCTGTAAGGGACAGGCAGAGGTGAGCAACTCTAAACACTTGAAAATAAGATGGTGCATTCTTGGCCAGAGGACAGGAGGTCTGTCCTGAAGAATTAGAGGTCAAGTTCAGCATGATCTCAACTCACCATTCAGCTCCTTTGGAAGATTCTGGATGGATTCAAATCCACCTGAGTGAAGATGAAGGACAAACTTGGCGTTACCTCAGAATGGGCCACCATGCATATGTCTCCAGGTGTACCCCAGACCAGTGGCCCCTTAGGAGATTCTGTGTGTAAGTTTGAGACCATCGGTCATCTTTAGGGAACTGGGCAGAATTCTCCCCTTCATCATCAGTTTAAGAGCTGCAGCGACCTGAACATCATCTTGTTTAACCCACTCATTCTACAGCTGGGGACTGAGATAGAAATGAATTCCAGAGTCAGAGGAGACAAGCTGTAAACACAAGCTCTACATTAAGAGATACAAGTACTGGGGGGATGATGGCTTCCAGAGGCCAGTGAGGTGTGGTGACTCTCTCACGTCTCTCAGTGAGTTTAGAGCAGAGTCCAGTGTACTTTGTGATCCATCGTATTGCCTCATGTTTCCATATGTATCACATCCTTTTTCCTTCCATCCTCCACGCATTCCTCATTCATCCACCCAACTTAGCATGCACAGTGTGCCCGACACTTTGTTTCTTAAAACCAACAGGTTGAGTGACCAGATGTGAACAGTGAAGCAAAGAAAGCAAAGGTGCATCTGAGGGTCCTAGTTTTGTTCTCCAAAGTAATGGAGTGGAATGAAGTGGGGGAGAAGGGACACTCAAGTACAGTTTTAGATATTTTGAGTTTGAGGAACTTGCAAGAGCTCTAGGCAGAGAATGAAATAGGTCTGTAGCCAAGGAGAAAAGTTGAGACTTGGAAATACAGATTTGTGACCTCCAGTGGAAGGAAAAGCAAAGCAGGCCAGGTAGGGATTTGTTAATGAGCCTGAGGAACATCAGCAAGCTGAAAAGGCATAAGGAGCCACAGAGTTACAGAGGTCCAGGTGGAGGCCTTACAATGCAGTCACCTAATGTCACAAAAGTGAAACAAGGCTGTATGGGAACCAAAAGACACCCTGGGTTTGGCAGCTAAGAAGTCAATGCTCTTGGCCAAAGCAGTCACAAGGGGCTATGGGGGTAAAGGCACATTCATACTCCACTGGGGAGCCCAGGCCCAGGTCAGGGGCTGCTAGAGAGAAGATTCTACCCCTTCTGAGCAGAGAAGCAGCAGCTGCCTGCACCCCCACTCTGAAGTCTCCAGTGAACTTTGAGAACCAAATCAAGCTCCTCTGAGGAGGGCTTCTGTGAATGTCATTGTAAAACTCAAGACCTGCGACCCCAAAGGAGAGAAGGTCCCACAACCAAAGACAGAAGAGCTACAGAGTTTAGCTCTGGACAGTTGTTCATCCACCCCAACCTCACCAATGTCGTGGAACACATGCCAGTCTCACTGAAGTCATTTCTCTCCAGGCAGCATGGGACCCCAGACAGGGCCACCAGGAGCACAAATGATGTTCAAGTTACAAAAAGGTGTGTCCTTCTGGAGGGAGAATTACAGAGGCCTTGGCTAGCAGGGGGAGCTGGAATTCACCAAAAATACTCTGCTGGTTGCTTTGGTGCCAGAACTAGTCTGCACAACCATAAGGTGCAGCCTGTAGCCAGCAAAGTTGCACTCCTGTCCTTTTGATAAGCAGCCACAGGCTTCATGTACCCACCTCCTGCTGCCTGGGACCCCTCCTGGATCTATCCTAACCATTGGATCAACAGTTAACAAGTACCTTTAATCCAGGTCTGCCACCATCCCCTGTCCCCCAAGTCATACTCTGAGTAGTCCTTGATTTTTTGCCTCCACTCCTTCCTACCAGAGAGCACCTCCAGCTTCAGTTTCCTGGCTCAGCCTGGTGGAGTAGTGTGACCTACTTGTGGCAAGAAAGATCTACCGGGACTTGGGATGATGCCTGGGAGCATTATAAATGATCCTTATGGATGGCAAAAGTTCCCAAGTCCCACTTGTGCCCCTGGGGCCGGCTTGAGGGTCTCTGCAGAATCTCCAGCTGTAACCATAAAATGTGGTCCATTCAATCTGGCCACACAGGGATGGACCCAGCATCACCATCACTGAAGGGTCAAGAGAAACATGACCCTTCCTCAATCCATCTGCAATGGATAAATGAACTTCCTGATAAAGAACAGTAGGTCCTACCCAAAGAAAGGAAAGCAATAATGTTCATTCATTCATTCATTCATTCAGACATTGCTGAAAACTGTGCTAGGCAATGCAGCAGCTCACCAGCCAAATGCTAACACACCCAACAGTCCAACATCATTTTGTGCTGGAGGCGGTAAGGTGAAATGGAGACTGTCCTCACTAGATGCTAGGACAACTCAGTTCTTATCCTGTCTCAGGCACTAATTGACTTGGACCTCAGTTTCCCAATTTGCAAAATGAGGGGAGAAATCATTTCTTAGGGCCTTTCCAGCTACAACATTTTACAGCCCCACGTTTGTCAGTGGGAACCTAGACACACTTCAACCCAGGAAGTTTGTCTTCTCAGTGATTAGGATAGAGGCCCAATACAGCACAACACCCATAGGATAGCTGAGTTGGTTTCATTATATCTCATGGTTTCCAGGCAACGTGTTCCATCTAATCCCAGAATTGTCTGCAACCTAAAGTACTAATCAGATTTGATCTAGGTCTTCAACTGAATAGTGGCCATAGCCCCAAGTTCATTGATGGGATTAGAATTTATAGGTATTCCATTCCTGGTTAGAGACCTAATTCTGGGGAGGCTGGATTTTCAAACAGGTCTTGGGAACAAACACTCACTAAGCCGGTAGACATATGTTATGTCAGTATGAGCAAGCGTGTGGACAAAGCTGACAGACTCTGCTTTCGTCTCACTTCCCAGGACCTGCAGAGAGCATCTTTCCTCATCGCTGAAAAAGGCAGAGTTCTTGCTCCTGCAGAGTGGTAAAAGACATGGGGACAGATCAGTTCAAGTTTCCAGACATAACCCCTTCTGCCCTCCACATTAGAACAGTGAAGGGCATAGAGAAGCCACCAGCCCATTTTGTCCATAGCTGAAATCTGACTCTGCATCTTGCATTTATATAATGTGTTTGCACTGGGAAGAACTATTTTACCATCTCAAACCTGGGGAAGTGGGCTGTGCTGTTGCTGAGTACCCCTCCCATTAGAACCCCATCTCTCAAAAAGAAACAAAGCCCCTTCTCTTAACCCTTATCCATTCTGTGAGAAACGTGGTACCCATTTTTAATTGCTTGCCCTAAATGTAAAGGCTAGAAAGGGACCATTAACATAAATTTCTTTGTCCTTCAGTTATTTTAGGAAAAACCTAGGGATGGTTCACACAACCTAGAGGAACAATGAAGAAACTACGACTATGGTCAGAAGGAAACTTTCACAATTGTTGAGATCTGAGTCCATGACAGAACAACAGCATTAAGTACCACTGAGAGAGGAATAGAATCGCAAGAGATGGGAAGAGGGTGGAAGGAGGGCAGGGGCTGGAAGAAAATGATTTTAAACAATAGAGATCTTGAGACTCACTCTGTCTTATAAACTAATTGTTAAAACTAATTTGTCTACTAGACACATGTCACAGAATTAAAGAATTTGCAAACCGGAAGTGCCTTAGAAAATATTCAGTCCATTATATATCTGAATAATTTTTAAGATCCCTTTCAGCTCTAAATAAAGGGTTTATTTTTTTTACATCAGAACCCTTTTATAAAAAAAAAAAAATACCGTGGAAGCTAAAACTAGTGTGGAAGAGTTAATGACAGCTAATACTTTTTGAGGACTTATTATGAATTAGACATTTTTATCTCATTTCATCCTTGCAATTGCCCTATGTGGCAGTAACTGTGCTTAACTCCTTTTTACAGATGAGGAAACTGAGGCACAGAAAAACAAAGTCCGTTCTCAGCGTTCCTCAGTTTATAAGTGGTGTGGCAAGACAAAAGAAGAATTTCTCCACTTAAAAGCAGAGTTGAGGGAGAGTCTGTGGTAAGAATGCTATATTCCTGTCCCTTATCCTTTATCCCTGGACTTAGATAAACACAGTTTGGAAGCCAGTGATCAGAAAACTAGCAGCTTTAATGAACTACTCAAGGTCACACCATTAATTAGTGGCAGAACAAGCACTGGAGCCAAGTATTCTGAGATCTGGCCCAAGGCTCTTCCCACCAGACTGTACTGAACCCCGGGGCCTTTGGCCTGATCCCTGGATTCTCCCCAGCAGCCTGAGCACATCTATCCTCAAAAGAACTTGTAAGTGAAATCTACAGCTAAATTCTCAGTTAGGAATCAAAAAATAATATATGATTCTAAATTTTTGTAGAACTCTTAAATTTTACAAAACATTTCTGAATTCACTATTTCATTTACTCGTCATAACAACCCTATGATGCAGGTATTTCCCCCCTGTTTATAGATGAAAAAACAGGTTCAGAAAGATTCGGTGACTCTTAGGACTGCATATCTAGAAAGTGGTAAAACTGAGACCAAAACTGAGGTCTTCCTCCTCTGTGCCCATTGACAGCTGATCCACTGATGTCCTGAGGTCCAGGTAGATGGAGGGGGTCTAAGAAGCCTGGAAGACTATATTAGGGCTGCCCTAGGATGGAAGCAGAGTTGGAAGGAGAGCAGCAGGACCTGTGGCAGCACATCAGCCTGAGGTGCTCCACATGGGACCACTCTCCCTCATACACATGTACAAATCCTAGATAAAATGTAACAAAGATAAAGATTTAAATAAATACTCCAAAGAAAGAAAGGAAAATCCGTAGGAGCCAGAAACAAAAGCAGACACCAAAGCCAAAGTGGGAGCGCATGGTCCAGGGACCCTGAGGGTTCTCAGCTGGGATACTGGTCCTCCAAGCTAGGGTTGGCCTTACAATGCCCACCTTGGACAGGGGTTGTGACCTTGAGCCTACGGAAACAAGGGACCTGAATTGACCTTCCTACATAAAGCCTAAAGTCTGGAAGGGCTGCTACTTCCATAAAGAGCAGATTGGAAAGCTTCTTACTACCTTTCCCTCTGTCTTAGTCCTTGAATAAAAAGCAAACACCCAGGCTTGCACATTGGAAGGTGTGGAATCTGAATTTACACTGCACTGTGTAGGTCCCACAATCAGAGAACTTAACATTAAAAAACTGATCTGGGACCATTGAATCCCTAAGAATCCAGGAGAAGCAAATGCAAAAAGTACCCTGCAGAGATGCTAAATCCAGGACTCATGGAAAGACCATCTTTAAAAATGTTGAAAATCAGTTCACATAAGAAAAATACAAACCAAACAAAAGAATGAACTACCAAGAAAGAGAGACAGCAGATGCACTTATAGGTCAATTATCACCACAAGAACTAGAAATAGCAAAATTTTAAAGGTAATTTATAATAAGCATGGTTAAAATGATGAAAAGATAGAAAGAATGAATAAAAGCTACAACAAAAGGTTGGAACATTGTTGAGAGAAAACAGGCATATGTGAAAAAGAACAAAATACAAATTCTAGAAATATAAAGAAAAGCATGGAAATTAAGTGGTACATGTGGATGGATTAAACAGCAAATTTAGTCACAGCACCAGAGAATTAGTGAAACAGAAAATAGTTCTGAAGAAATCATCCAGAATAACTAAAAGATGAAAAATATAAATGAATTGTTTAAGCAAGATGGAGGATAGAATAAGTCCAACATACCTCAAATAGGAATTCCGAAGGAGAGACTAAAAAGAATGAGAGAGGCAATATTCAAAGGGAGAATGAGAATTTTCCAAAATTGAAGAAAGACATGAGTCTTCAGATTGAAGAAACACACCAAGTCCTGAGCAAAATAAAATAATATAATAATTTTAACATGGTTTCCATTCCTTTAGAAGTCATAGGTCTTTTCAGGTTTTCTTTTTCTCCTAATCCTTCTTTATGGATTCAATTATCTATTTTATTTAACTGTTCAATTTTATGAGATGAAAGAATTAAACATAAAAGAGAAGAACATAAGTTAATGAAATGAAAACAAAGTAGGAGAAAATAATCAATATAAATGTTGAAAGTAATGAAATAGAAAACAAAGAAACAAATAAGGATGGTCAACAAAGGCAAAAATTAGTTCGCTGCAAAGACAAAAACAAAATAGACAAACTCCTAGTAAAACTGATTTGCACTTTCATATTAATAGTTCTTTTTTCCCTCTATACTTTGAAAGATATTATTCTATACCTAGCTAAATTATCAGTCCAGAATGTAACTTAAGCATGTTTTAAGACAAACAAGGACTGAGGACAAAGAGTATTTACAACTCATAGGTGTCTACTGAAATAACTATCAACAGGTATACTTTATGAAGAAATAAACAACAATTTTCTATAAATATATAGTATAATGTGTCACATCCAGATATATCATGGTATAATTACAAAACATCAATTATGAGTAAATCTTTAAAAAAAAAACAACTAGTGGGAAAAAAAAGTGACTAAAAAATGACCTGCAAAGAAATGGCTGTGAGACTGACAGCAAAATTCTAATCAGCAAAAATAGATGCCAAAAGAAATGGAATTATAAAGAAGATACAGATAAATGATATGAAAAAGAGAAGAGGGATGTCACAAAATTTGATTTTAATTTTAATACTATGAAATACTAGCTTTTCTTTTACATTATGTTCTCTGGTTTTGACTGTGTTCATTTTTTAATCTTGCTTATTTTTTAATTTATCCATTTAAGTATATAAATGTCCTTTAAATAACAGTTTATTAAAATGAATTGTGTCTATATCAACACAAATTCTAAATTCACGATGTTGGATAAAAGCCACCTGCAGAAGAAACATTTATATATATATAATTTTTTTAATATACAAAACCACAGTATTTTTTGTTTATGAACAAATACCTATTTTTAAATGTATCAGAATTAGGACCAGAAAGATGCATAAAAATTTCAGATAAGAGTTTACATCTAAAGAGGGAATGGGGATTGGGGGATATAAACACGAAAGTGTAAAGAGGGGGCCTCAATTTTATTAAAACCTGTTTTTCCTTAAAACACGCACACAACACAAACACATTGAATATTTTAAATGTTAACATAACAAAACAAGGGTATGGTGTTCTCTCACCCTTGAAAGCTCTGAAACAACCCCTCAAGTCACTCTGGCCAACCCCAAATGCTACATCTATTAGGGCAGTAAATCTGCCATTAGTCTTAAGAACTGGTTTTCTAGGTGCTGTTGCTGTGAAACTAGGTAGCTAGTGTTGAAATTGGTGCCATAAAAAAAAAGGAAGCCTGGGTATTTGCTTCCCTGGACAAGCCGGATCCCTTTCCTATGGGTCAGAGGCTAAATCTGGTTCAGAAAATGTCTTCTGAGAAATTTCACTCCCAATATACTGCTGATTTGGTTAAAAAGAAAAAGAAAAAACCTTCTAGGGGCAACATATCAGCAGAGCACAGGGAGGGACCTATCAGGAGAGGATGGAGACGGGGAATGCTGAGACCATCTTCAGAAAGCCGATGCCAAGGGAACGTAGACTAAGAGCGACACCCAGTGGCCAGACCACCATCAGCGCACACGGGGATGATCGGAGACTTCAGCTTCCAGCTGCTGCTTGTGTCCAGGCTCTTTGACTGTCATTCCTCTGGGCTCAAAATCTACCCCTAGATTGCTGTGGTTCAAGGATATCTGTAATGCAGAGTGTTCTGAGGGGTATACAAGGAGCAGTCCCCTCTCCTCTCTCCTTCTGCCACCCCTCCCTGTTTCCAGGCTCACTTTCCCCTTCCCTGCTGAATGTGTGATCTCTGGTATTTTGGGTCCCACAGGTGACTGGGTGTGGGCCAACAAAGGACACTGGAATTAAGGAGAAAAGCTCATGCCACCTACCATGGTACAGGGATGGTGTTCTGCAGCATGAGAGTGCTTCCCCGACAAATGAGCCAGCTAAAATGCGATGATTAAATTAATTTAATTGCCATTCGGAGCAAGGTGTGAGGTACAGAAGTCCAAATATAATTTACAAAATCTGACACCTTTAATCCCGTGAAACTGCCTCTCAAGGATTACCACTACAACCAGGAACAAGAACAACAATAGCTAACACACACTGACATCATACACACAGTGCTGGGCTCCATTCTAAGTGCTTTATAGGTATTACCTCATTTAAACTCATGACAATCCTGTTAGGTAATTGCTAATACCGTCCACATTTTATAGATGAGAAAATTGAGAAATAGCGAGGTAAATTAACTTGCTCAAAGTCACACATCTGGTAAGCTAATGGAGACACATAATGTATTCCGCAGACCCTAAAATGCCCTTCAGGCAGTCTGGCTCCAGAACTCGTGACTGCTAAGCAACGCTGCCCCCCAGTGACCAGTGCCCTCCCACTGGGCAGTCCCAAAGGCCCTACCCCAGTCTGCTCTGCGCCCCTTCTCAGAGGCCTCCAAGCGTTAACCCTCCCCCACCTCCCTCCCCCATGACTTACTCCTTCCTCTCTGTGGGCTGCTCCTCTACCTCCTTTGTGACATTCTTTGTCTTCCTCTGCCCTGTAATGAAGGTACCCTCCAAGGTTCTTCCCCACCAGCCCTATCTTACATTCTCTTTATTCTCTCTCCCTTTCACCAGGACATCAGCTGCAGAACTGTAGCATTGAAACAGAACCCTGGATTTAATGCCAGGCATCTGGGGTTCCTACCCAAGGCCTGGAGTCCAGCCCTGCACTCCTCGGGTCCTCATTCCCCCTGTGGTAAAATGAGGAGGGTGGTTTAGAAGTGGTCCTCGCCCACCTGCACACGAGCATCACCTGGAGAGCTTTTATAATTGTCACCACCCAGGCCCCATGCAGACCAGTTAAGGCAGAATCTCTGGGGAAAGGACCCAAGTATCCATATCTGTAAAGCTCCCAGTTTCTTTAAATCCCTTTGAGTGCACCTCAGCAGTGCCCTCTCTTCTCCAGTCCCACCACCCCTTCCTTAGAGCAGGTCTCAGCTTTCTCAATAGACTCCTGCCTCCAGGTTCTCCCTTGCCAATGCATACCCCACCCAGAGCCAGGTTTAGCTTCCTGGAGAAAAGTTCCAGGGATGTCATCTGTCACCCCCACTCAGAGACATTCAGTGGCTTCCCATTCTCCTTCAAGTTAAGGGCAGGCCCCTGTCACAAGCATTCCTGGCTTCTACATCATGGCCCTGCCAAGTCTTTGCAACACCAGCGTCCTCCTGGTAACCTCCTTCCCAGCTGACATGAGTCATTTCTTGAGTGTTCCCTTCACTTTCTTACCTGTGCCTTCCTTTCCCTACAGACATCCGTGAAATATTTTACATCATGCAAGTCTTAATCAAATACTACCTTTTTCATGAAGGCTTTCTTGATAACCTTTTCCTTCTTGTAAATTTCCATAGCACTCTGTACCTCTCCAGGAGCAACAGTGAGTGGTCTTCCTTGTTTAGTTATTTAGTCCCCACATTTCTGTCTCAGCAAATAGTGAAAATGGTTTTCTCTCTACCCTCCCCATGAATGAACTAAGCTTCTGCCCATTGGTCCACTCTCCTCACTGGCTCTTCCTCAGGAGAGAAGGAATTCCAACCAGACTGTTCAAAGCCTTAGGCATTCTTGGCCCACATTTCCTAGGGCTATGGTACCTCAAGAGTAGGGACCAACTCCATTTTCCTCTTGTACTTCCTGGACCCAGGCTTTCTACCATTCCCCATCTGCCTGTGGAAGTCTCCCCACCCTGCCCCCCATCCCTCATGGAGACAGGTGACACTCCGGAGCTCTGCCCCTTCCATGCAGGGTGGGTGGAGCAGGCTGGCCATCTGCTGCCGATTGGTCAGGTGGATCGAGTTGCCACCTCAGAATCAGCCTTTCCGGGTTCAAGGCAGAAAAGAGTTGAAACATGGACTTTATCATACTGGCTGATGAGGTCATCACAAATTAAGCTATTAGCAGACAGACCTACAGAATGGGGAATCTCCATTCACCAAACTGGTCATTCCTTGGACCCTGTGTGCACACTTCCCTCATTGGGGAGCCTTCGTTGAAATAGGGTGAGTGGCAGGATACAAGTACCAACCCACCCCCTCAGTGCCTAGCAGTGGGTCCTTTGTTTGGGGGTCATGCTTCTTTCCTTGTACAGAGTAACATCTCCATGACCATCTGTTGAGATGAACTGAACAGACTCATTCTCTCTCCTTCCTATCACTTTCTGTGTCAACCTCAGTTGTCAGAATGTGCTTCTCTGACTCCATGTTACCAGGTAAGCTGTGAAGCTCATCAGCAAATCTGCTCAAAGAAGGAAGGAGCCACTGGGAAGGCAGCCCAGCTCCAGGACATCCCAGAGGGCCTCTCTGCCATACTCACATTGGAGAATAAGAATCAGGATCTATGTTCCTGGTGGGCACAAAGCCCACTTCTCCTGAGGTCATCGACTTCCCAAGGAACCACTGAAGCCCAGGTATAACAAAGCCGATGATCTCGATGCTTTCTCCCTGGTGGAAACTCAATTCATCCTTTTCTTCCCTTTCATAATCCTTCAAGGCCTTACACTTTCCTCTGCCTGTGGGGAAATAACACACAGTGCAGACAAGTAAGGCCTAATAGCTGAGTGCTCTGCTACATTCCAAAGTAATATGAGATGAGGGGTTCCCAGACTTTGGAATTTCAAGGACCAATAAAATTTCCAAAAAAAAAAAAAATTAGCAGGAATGATACAGGAAACTGATTTTTCATGTTGCTAAACTAAGACATTCAAACTAATGGGCTCTCATCCATTTTCACAGTCTTTTTTATAAAAGCAAAGAAATTTTACTTGCAGGATATGAGGATGTTTTATAATGTTATTAAATGGTTAAGAAAAAAGGAAAGATATTTTAAGGAATGTAGGAAAGGTAATCTCAGAGTACCTTAAAATGGAATAATCTTAGCTTATGGTAAAGTCACTCCGTTGTCCTAGGGTGTTTGATTTTGCTGCTGTCATGTGAACACTTCATCTTGATGGCACTGATCCACACACAGACCAGCATGTGGGCCCCATCACACTGGATCCCTACCTCTCCTTCTTTGTCCTTTTGACCACTATGACTCTCAGTTTCCCTGCTGTAAAATGGGTATAATAAGAACACCCGTCTCTTAATAAACATTAGGAAGAGACAAAGAGATAGTGAGCAGTGCTGGGTATGTAGCCAACACTCAATAAATGTTAGCCTCATTACCACTGGTGGGAGGTAATGACCCAGAGGGCTGGGGAGACTCACCTCCTGACTATGGCAATTGCTTAGTTTGTTAAGTTGCCTAACAAGGATCTAATAATGACACACTTTATGAGCATTGTACTGTCCAGTTTACAAAGTACATTTGTATTCATTTTCTCAGATCTTCCCAAGAGCCCCAAAGGCCGGCAGGGCAACTAGCAGAATCTCCTTTTAAAGATTAGAAAATAGAGACACAGAGAGTGTATGGGATTTGTCTAAGAACCTTACGTATGACAGAACTGGTCTAGAATTTAAGTCTTCCAACTGCTGGTAAACTCCTCTTTCCCTAGACCTTCTCTGGTTGAGATATCGACTTTCATGTATCTCAGCTTCCATATTTGCTTAGCTCCTCTGCAAAGCTACTGACTTGTATTTCCTAATGATTTTCATCATGGTTGTTTTGTTTGCATCTTCAAGGTCAGAAATTCCCAATGCTTTGTGGGTTAGCAGGAGCTACCCACCACATGTTAAACATTTACAATGTGAAAGAGACTGTACTAAGTGATTCACAGATACCATTTTGTTTCATTCTCATGACAACATTTGAAATGGGTTTTATTATATCATTTTATAAGATTAGGATGCAGTGGCTTAATGAGAGCATGTGACTTGGCCACAGTCACACTGGTTTTAAGTTGTGTCACCAGAATTCAAACCCAGAGCAGGCTGACTCCAAAGCCCATGTTCCTAACTACACTGGCTTGGAAAGCTAAAAATCTAGTTTATAGTCAATTATTGGTTAGATCTAATGGCTGGATGCTGTAAGTCCCTGTATTTCTTTATTGTTAAAAGCATCATTCGGGCTTAGAATTTGGAAAATTGCACTTTGTGCTATGCCGGGGATGGGATTGGGGACTCTAAGACTGAAGACGAAAGGAATGCATATTCTAGATGCCCAGAAAATATTGGCGTTCATTATTCAGTGGATACACACATACTTACAGATGTGTGTGTGTACGTGTACCCATACTAATACATAATCTTACTCTTCCGAAGTTCAAGGTTACATTCACAAAACTCTAAGGGAAATTAGAAAACATGTTGATCAGAGATTGACAACAAACAGCCTGAGAGCCGTGTTTGGCTCACAAAATGTTTAATTTGGCCCACACAGCGCTTCCTCTCCCCCCACCCCAACCCCCTGGATATCTTTAAATCCCTACTCCCCTGCCATTCCCTAACATCTTCCATCCAGGCCACTCCACTCATCTGTGCATTCTGCCTGCCCCTGAAGGCATCTGTATGACAGCCCTGGACCGAGAGCACAGTCAACCGCATTTCACAAACAAGGAAACCCATGTGGACTTCTCTAAATCACGTCAGTAGCAGAGTTGGGACAGAAGTTCACACCAATTGACTCCAAACCTGCAGGTAAAATTAGGAGGCAGGACAACATTATCTCCCTAACAATACTGTTTTCAACATACCGATCTGATAGGGGCCTGTCCAAGCCCTCTTCCTGGGAAGGCCACAGCTTCCTGGATAATTCTTTAGGAACCATCTGCCAATGGAAATATGGGGTTTGCAAACATGGATTTCAAAACATTAGAAAAATGAGAAGAATAGACTATTAAATGATGATGGTGATGATGACGATGATGATAATGATGATGATAGTAGAAGGGTGGTAAGTATTATTGCTATTACTCTTACGATAACTATGTACCTGACACCGCAAAAAGGAGAGAAGCAGGCCTGGGATGTTTCCTGACTGAAATTAGTGTATCAGTTAAACAGCTAACAAACAATCCCTTTACATTCTACCAGAGCCACACACAGGTCCACCGCCTGGTGTAATGTTTCTCTTCACTCTAAATGTTTGAGTTTACAATAGCTTACAGCAGGGATTCTCAAACTTCAATGCGGAAAAAAAATTCACTTGGGGAGCTTATTTTACATGCAGATTGAGAGGGTCTGCCTCAATGCGTCTGAGGAGAGCTAGAGGTTTGAACTTGTAATGAAACCCCAGGTAATTCTGAGGCAGGTGGTCCCAGTCTGTATTTTGAGAAAATGCTACATTGGAGGTCAAGCAGTATATTTCCTCTTAGGTGCAATGTCCATTTCAAATTAAGAGTTGCCTACAATTTCATTAAATTGTGCAAACCTTACTAAAACAACAAAAGATAAGAGCTACCCAGATGTTTTCCCTCCCTCGTGCCTCGCATGCACATATCTGAGAGCAAGCCTAGCCAGGTGTTCCGCGCAGCCCCTCCCAGGAGGCAGGGCTACTCACTGGTGGAAAGGGAGTGGCAGGGGCTCCAGGGCTGACACGGGCACCAGGCCCCGCTGGCCGGTCACCAAAGACACACCCTCCCACTCGGGCTCTCCTTCAGTGATCTTCACGGAGATTAACTCATTCTTGCAAAATGTCAAACACTCCCCTTCTTTCTCAGCTGGCTGAGCCACAGAGCACATGGCTCTGCAGAAGAAGTGGCCTGTAGAGAACGAGAAAAGCCTTTCCACAGAGGAGCAGGAGGTGAAAAGAGATTATCATACATGTAAGGTTTCAATCCGGAGCCCATATATTTTTCTTCCTGGGGATAAAGTGCAGGCACTCCAGGGGGAGGCACTCCAGATCCCTGGAAAACTGGTACCAGGAAAAATCCACTTAGAGGGAAATCATTTAAAGCAGGCACCAACATTTCCGTGTAATGCATGAAAAAAAAAGTTTGATTCTGACTTTACCTTGAAAAAAATGAAACAAAAACTTATGAAAATTATGTTTATATTTTTTAAAAATTTTTAAGTTATAATTTCAATTTCACCCTTAATCTTGGCACCAACAAAGAAAAAATGATGCTAATTTGGGTGAATATAATTTCTCCAACTAAATTTTATAATATCACAACATGAAATTTTCTCCTTCATATACAATTTATGCAATGCCATCATAAAGAGAATGATTTTTGCAAAAATATTCTAGGGCTCTATGCAAAGCTGGCTCTTTCAATGTGTCTATTATATCATCAGGCTTGTCCACTTCAGTTGTTAACTATCAGTTATAACCTTGATCAGATCCTCACTTGTAAATAGGTTGGCGGGTGTTTGAAGCAGTTCCCCAATATCACTTTACTCGATTTCATGAAATCTTTCAAGTTTTGCAAGATTTAGAATTTTATTTTACAATCGATTTACAGCATATGTTTAGAAAAGTGATTCTCAATCTTGGAAGCACATTAGAATTACCTGGGCAACCTTTTTAAAATACCAGTGCCTGAGCCTCAACTCCAGAGGTTAAAATGGTCTGGATGGAGCTGTGGCATGGACATCTTTAAAAATAATAATGGAACCCAAGTGGTTCTAACAACAGACACTCATGAGATTGGTCAATGTGGCTGTTCATGTAGTATTTGCAAAATGAGAAGGATATTTGGAATAATATTGTAACAGATCAGTTTGTGAATGTTTTCAGGTTTGAATGATTCTAGCCTCCCCTTGTAACCTTAGTTATTTCATGGACTCTGAAAATAAACATCTAGACTACAGCCCCATCCCCAACCCACTCCATGCTCACCTTCCTGTACCAGAAGTCCCAGGTATATCGTTTCCAGGTGTTTATCATCTACTGAGACTTGAATCTCTGTATCCTCCACCAATCTGCAGTTAAGCCAGTACTTGTGGTCAAATAGGAGATGCTCCAGACAAGTGGATACATAACCTAAGGAGTCAGGCCACAAAATTAGAGGAAAAAGATTATTTCCAGCATTTGCTGAGCACAGATGAGAGTGAGCAAGCTCCTTCCTGAATTTCCCTCCCAGACTTAGGTGCCCAACCTGACCAATTTAACTGGAATTGAAAGAGCATGAAGGGAGGAGGGACTAAAAATTTCTAGAATGAATGGATTTTGTTAAACATCTCTTGGGAAATACAAGTCATTTTTAAATGATATTTTCCCTTTTTAACATATTATGGTTCTCCATAAATACAAAATGAAATGAGCAAAGCCAAATCATCTTTTTCTAGCATATCAGTGGGAGAAATCTCCAAGTTTACAATGTTGACTTTGGGGGTTCCTGGTCCCCACTTGTAGTTCTGCTACTCTGAGATACGAATTTCAGTACCCCTGATGATTCAACAGCTGGGGAGTTCTTCCTTGACCTACAAAAGAGTCAAGATTTACTTCAATGCCCCGCTCAGCCCCTCCTCTTTACCCAATGCTGAGTTCTCCCTTGTTGAAAACAGTATGAAAACTTTAAAATTTCCAGTTCTAATAACATATATAGTGAATTTTAAACACACATACAAACATGAATTACTTGTATTGAAATTTTGCTTCTTTCTCAACTTCCTCTCTTAAGATACAAAAATCTGTTTCCACTGTGATGGTCTGTTGTACCGATTGAGGCCTTATGCAGCTTCTATAATTGTGCTTCTCAAACTTTAATGAGCAACACAAATTACCTGGGGATCTAATGCAAAAACAGATGCTGATTCCATAGGCCTCGGATGGGCCTGGGAGTCTACTTTTCTAACAAGTCCTACATGATGCTGATGCTACTGGTCCATGGACCACACTTTGACCAGCAGGGATCTCTAACAGTCACAGAAGAGATGTGTAGAAATCATCAAGACTCCTAGAAGGTACTACTCTCCACAAGGCATTTGGGCCCTCCACTCCTGCACACCGTCTCTTTCTGTGGAAGCCCACAGTGACCCACAGCATTCTCTGGGAGATACAAACATACAACAAATCAAGTGACATCACCTTGCTTCACTCGGCGTTGCTCAGCTTTGCTTTGTAACCATAACTTCCGCATCCTAATTTGTTCTCCCTGGAGAAGGTAAGTGAACCATTTCCTACCACAGTGGTACTAGTGCTGTACCCCAATGTCTTTCTTTACCTTATGGAAAACCCTATAGCCCAAGGCTGCTATAAGAAGATAATTCCCCTGCCTCCTTCTATGACTCTCTTCCAAATACATGGGATAAAGCATCTGGAACTTCCTATTTTTATCTCACTCAAAGCTAGGGCATTTGTTTTTTAATTGCCAATTTTACATCTATCTCAGAACTTTGAATTTGGTACATGACCAATAAGTGTTTGCCAGTTGATTGATTATCTAATAAAAAAAGGATCTCCCTGAAGACCAGGAAATCAACTTCTTCACATGGCATTTTAGAGTAATAGTTAACATTTGCTTTTGATTAACTTCCAGGCAGTTTGTGATATTTCTGAAGCTAACCATCCATTTCAGGGTTCTACTCCTTCTCACCACCAGAGCCAGACCAATGCCTTGACGTCAAGCCCTACAAATCGGCTGGACTGGGAAGGAGCTGCTCCTCCACCAGCCTGCTCCGTGGCACACCTAAATTCAGGTAGGTGCTGAACTTCCAGATTTCCTCCATGGTCTTGAAGCTGACGAGGAACTGGGCCTTCTGGGACTGGATACTCACCAACCTTGCAGAGAGGTCCTGAATAAAGAGGACAATGAGTCAGCCTGGGATGACCTGTTAATAAGCTCATATATGTACAGATTGCCTTGTTTGGGCTTATCGATTGTGGCATAGTTTTTTGGTTAAACGACTTTCTTTTAAGAGCAGTTTTGGGTTTACAGGAAAAACTGTGCAGAAAATACAGAAAATTACCATATATTCCCTTTGTCCCCTGATCACAGTTTCCCCCATGAAACTTGCCTTACTGAGGTACATTTGTTACAATTGATGAACCAGTGTTGATGCATCGTTATTAACTAAAGTCCATAGTTTACATTAGGGTTCACTCTTTGTGTTTACAGTTCTATACGTTTCAACTGACCAATAATGTCCTGTATCCACCACTACAGCAGAATACAGAATAGTTTCACTGCCCTAAATGTCCTCTGTGCTCCACCTATTCATTCTTCCCCACCCCCACCCCTCAACCTCAAGCAACCGCTGATCTCTTTACTGCCTCTGTAGTTTTGCCTTTTCCAGGATGTCATATAGTTGGAATCATCCAGCATGTAGCTTTTTCAGACTGGCTTCTTTCATTTAGCAATATGCATTTAAGGTCCTTCACATCTTTTGTGTTTTGATAGCCCATTTCTTTTTATTTCTTTTTTATCTCTTATTTGATGGATGCACCATGGTTTGTCTCATCTATTGAAGGACACTTTGTTGCTTGCAATTTGGGGCAATTATGAATAAAGCTGCTAAAACTATCCACGTGTAAGTTTTTGTGTGGACATAGTTCTCAATTCATTTGGGTAAATACCTATGAGCACAACAGCTGGATAATAGGGTAAGCCTATGTTTAGCTTTAAAAGAAACTGTCGGACAGATGGCATTGATTTTTAAATCACCAAAAAATAATAATAAATAAATACCTAACTGGGAACAACTAAATATCCATCAGTAGAAGACTGGTTCAAATGAATTATGGTTCATCCAAACAATGGAATATTTCAATACTATGCAGCCAAAAAAAAAGGATTGAAAACTCTTTGTTTACTGATAAAGGCTCCAAATATATCCTGCTAAATGGAACAACTTCAGCAATAAAAGAAACCAGGGTGCAAATTATAGTATAAAGAATGCTATCATTTGTGTTTAAAAAGAAAAAAAGATTATGGAGGGGGAGAATGACTTCCAGAAGGCACCTTGGAAGCCACTTGATTGTGAATCTATGTAGAATGATTATTTTTATAAAGGTGGCAAACAGAAAAACCCAAGCACACAAAAATAAAAATCATCCATTGCCCCTCCTCCTAGAGATGATCAATGCTTCATGTATTAACACTGACTCTTTTTTCTATAAACGAGTTTTTATATAACTATTTTTATATAAATAGAATCATATTACATAAATCATTCTGTAATCTTTTTGTCTCTAGACAGTATCTTATGAACCATTTCCAACATCATTAAATAGTCTACATTATTTTTAATAGTTACATATGCCATTATTGTATTAACACAATTTATTTTATCATTTCACTATGGTTTAACATTTGGGTTGTTTTAATTTTCAAAAAATCCTAAACAGTACTGTCATAAACATCCTTATAGCTAAATCTTTGTGCACAACCTTGATTGTTTTAACACAAGTATGCTGAAAAATGTATTTGGAGAGTGCAAGGATATGCACATTTTTGGTCCCTACACTAACCTCCAAAATGGTTATTCCAATCTACATACTCACGAGGAGAACAAGAAGAGGCCTGCAAATCCGTTTTTATACAGAAACAAACAAACAAAAAATCTGTTTTTAAAAAACAGGCCCAATTCACTGCCTGGATTTTCCCCTAAAATCTTTCTCTGTTGTTTGCCCAAGCCTCTGACATTGACTATGAATGATAGAGCTCATTCTAAAGTGCCTTTGAGGGAGCCTCGGGGAAGATGGAAAAGAGGATAGAAGGGTGTCCAAAGGAAGAAGCCAGCAGTTTAGGAAGAAAAGAATTTTGGGAAATAGATACCACACAAGGCCCCAGGAAGACCCAGGAAGACTCCAGATCCCTGGAGGATACAGATCTCAAAAATAAGGAAGGAATAGTAGGTTAAAAAAAAAAATTGATTTATGGAGGATTTACAACAGGCCAGGCACTTTGCCAAGAGCTTTCTGGGCAATACTTCATTTAACTCTCACCACAACCATTGAAGAGAGTACTATCACAGTATTTTATCCAGTCTAAGATGCACTTTTAAAACACTTAACCATTTCTGAAATAAAAGGAAGCATGGCATCACACTTCATTGGCAGCATTTTTTTCTTTCTTAGAAGAACATAAAAATGGTGCATTTAATAATCAGTGTTATCTTGGATTTAATGGGAAATGGTATCATCCCTGCTTTACAGTCAAGGAGGCAGGAAGAGAGAGAGGAGGTTCAGTAACAAGCCCAAGGTCCACCCTGCTGGTCAGCTGCCAAGCGCTGATGGACCACAGAGCCAGCTGACTCCGGGCCCCAGCTTTAGCCTCACCCACAAGCTCGCCCAAGTAAGCCTCTGCCCAGCTGGCCAGGAAATTTTGTTGTTCCAATTAGTAATTATTGCCTCCAAGTTCCTAAAGTCCAAGGAATATAAGAAAAGAAAAAAAAAAAATCCCTTAGCTATTACTTATGGAGGGCTTTTCTCTTTTCTCAAATTAATACAGAGACTATAAAAATAACTAGAACATATTAATTTGTTATGTAATCTTCTCCTTCCCCTACCTCTAGTTGCAACAACTTTTTACCATTTCTAAATTTAGTTCTCCTAGAAAGTATCTCCTAAACAGTAAATAATTTGATCATACGCGTCTTCCTTGGTTTAACAACTTAAGATTTCTACCCACTATGAAAGATGAGGAATTGATTTATTCACTTTATTGCCTTTTCCTCCTTTCATCCTAAGATTTGCAATTATTTTTGGATTGACAACATTGGTACTTTTTAAAAGTCTGCTCAATAATGATTTCCATTTTACAGAGGATTAATGAACTTGCCAAAAGGTACTACAACTAGTAGTGGCAGATTTGAAACCAAGTTTTCTCTGATCCTACAATTACCGAAGGTCGTCCCCTTCTGAGTTTCTGCCCATTCTTGCTCAGCAGAGGATGGCTACATATCCATTCCTTCAGTCGGTCAGTGAGATGTCTTCTTGAGGGTCTTCTCTGGTCTGGGGACAGTCCTCTGTGCACAGAGAACGGACACAGAGCCCAGGCCGCTGAGCTCACGCCACCCCCACCAAGACCCACCTTAAACAGTGCCCGCACCACCTGGTTCTCATTCTCCAGCGCCCAGAGCCTCCTCCTGGCAGCTTCCTGCAGAGGACCATTTACACACCTCCTGGAGCGGCTCTTCACACAGAAGGAGAGCGTGAGATCTGAAAGATGACAGGGGGAGAGGGTCATTCTAGAAATGCAATAAAAGAGATGAAAATTAGACAAGCCCCCAATGTTGCCCATACGTGTTTCTCTAAACCCTAAATAGTGTCCTCATTAATTAAAAGTTAGAGGTGGTCTTAATGAGCCTCTGAGACGCACCCCCTCCAAACCATCCTCACCAGGAAAGAAAAAAAAAAAAACTAAAGACTAGGAAGGCTCTGGAATCCTGGGGTCAATGCATTCGCTGGCATTGGTTACTGCGGCTTTGTGCAAGATTTATTCCTCCCTCCTGGCACTGACTGGCACAGCACCAGCTATGACATATGCAATTTGTGAATGTTTTGAGTGAGTGCTGCTTTACACATCTTGAGAAATGCATTTACACATCAAACTTATAGTATGTAATAGGTCTTGTATACTTTTATGAATTATATGTACACACATAAATTGTCTCTAACCTGTTTCTTCTACTTAAGGTCTTAATGTTTGTCAGGGTAATTGGGTTGTGCCGGTTTGTATATTTATGTCCCCCAGAAAAAGCCGTATTCTTTAATGCATTCTTGTGGGGGCAGACGTATTAGTGTGGATTGGGTTGGAGCCTATTGATTCAGTGTCCATGGAGATGTGACCCACCCAGCTGTGGGTGATGACTCTGACTGGATAATTTCCATGGAGGTGTGGCCCTGCCCATTCAGCGAAAGCCATGTTTAGATTACTGGGGCACTGTATAAACTCAGACAGAAGGAGCTCATAGTGAGCTGGAGCTGAGACAGACATTTAAAGATGGCCGTTGGAAGTTGATGCAGACGTTTTGGAGAATGCCATTTTGGAACACAACCTAGGAGCAAGCAGACACCAGCTACGTGCCTTTCCAGCTAACAGAAGTTTTCCGGATGCCAATGGCCTTTCTCCAGTGAAGGTACCCTTTGCTGATGGACACTTTATGGCCTTAAGACTGTAACCTTGTAACCAAATAAACCCTTTTTTATAAAAGCCAATCCATTTCTGGTGTAATGCATTCTGGAAGCATTAGCAAACTAGAACAGGGTAAAACAAAGTTTTATCTCTAATTTTTTTTTTCAAAATGCACATTTATACAACAAATACTTATTGAGGGCCCCCTGTGAGCCAAAAGCTGTTTTAGGTGCTGGGGCTACAGCAGGGAACAGTATAGACAAGGTCCCTGTTCTCATGGAGCTTACGTTCTACTTGGCAAGCAACCAATTTTACAAGCACAATAAATTCAGCTGGAGGAAAATGCCATGAAACAAAAGTAAAAATGTAGTGAGACTGAATGCCGGAGCAGCCTGAGGGCGGGGTGCGCCCTTGGAGAGTGTTGTCAGGAAAGGCCACACTGAGGAGGGTCATAATATAATTGCAGTTTGCAATGTGTCTTCTTTAGACAATAAATAGCAATTCCATTAATAATTATCAAATGCAATAAAGCGGGAAGGTGTTAGATGATCCCGAAGGTCACTCTTCTGGCCCGAAGTTGGCAGCGCCTTTGTGAATTCCTGAACACATTAGAGACGGCCCCATTCGTGCTGGCCTGGGTCCACAACGCAGCCCTGGACTCCCACCCTTAAAAGGCCTGTCTTTAACCTAGAAGTCCTGAAAATGCTGTGGCTGCAGGCCAGCTCCTGTATGATATGCCCAGCTGGCCTGGCTTTGATGTGAACTTCAGATGGATGTTTGTCCCCCTTCCTTTCTCCCTGGCCTGTGTTCTAATCCCACCCAACCCACTCATATGCATTCTACCAACACCAGTCCCCCTCCAAATCTCCGTCTGGTAGCTTCCCTGCACGCTGATCTCCAGGAGGAGGTACAGAACAAAGAAGAGGCCCAGGGGCGGGAGAGTCACACAGACTCAGGCTCAGGGCTCGAGGCTCGAGTCTGTCCCTTGCTAATCGTGCCACCATGGACAATTAATTACCTCTCTATGCTTCACTTGTCTCATTAGCAAACTCATGATTAGAGTACCTACCTCAGAGGAGTCTTAAGAGGCTTACTGAATGAGATTATGCATATAAAACTTTTGCTCAGTGCCTGGTACATATTAAATTTTCAATAAACAAATTAAGCATTAGCCATAGCCATCATCACCTGCCCCTTAAGTACTCCAGCAATTCCTGCTCTCAGCTGCCCTCATCTGGCCACGTCTATATTAACTTGGGCACGAACGCTGATTCTGTGATTCATTTCCACCAAACCCCAGCTCTCCCGTCCCTCCAAAGCCTGATCCAAACTATCTCAGAATAGCCCCTCCTGACTGATAGCCTTTCAGTGAATCCTTTCAGGAATTCAAAAGACCTGCATTTAAATGAGCAGCTGCTTTTGAAATCTCAACCAGTGGGAACTGTTGCTCAGAACAGAGCCTCTGGGTTCACTGTGCACCCCTGCAGTGCCCTCCTCCTCATCCGAGAGAGAACGATTCAAGTCCTCTCTCATTTTGGTGTGAAGTGTATTTTGTTGTATTTTAATCCTTTTGAAAAACGGACCTGTGATCATGGTCATGTATCCGATTAATTCTGTCTGTGACTCTCCTGCACAAAGGAGAGGCTGTCACCCCAAGACATTCCAGGAAGTAGCATCATGCTGAAAAACGCTAAAAGATGGACAAGCTCAGCCTCCAGTTGGTTTGGCTTCACCTACAGATACCCTTTGTTCATTGGCCTTCATGCACCGATTAAGGAAAATGCTGACTCCAAGTGTTCATGAAACAACAGATGGTGATTCAGCTTTTTTCTGAGCGGCCAGACAAATGAGCAGATTGACACAGTAACAAGACATAAAGGGCAAGATTTTCTCACCATCAGCCAAGCAGTTTGACAGAATTTGAAACTGGGAAAAGAAAGAACTTGATATGACATTTATACAGTATCTCTTTGCATGGTTTATGTCCTGAACAGCATTCATAATGCTAATCTTTTCCACAATCTATAATTTGTATCCCTGAGAGAGGTACATTTTGGGGGAGGCCATGGGACATCGTGGTTAGGAGCAAGGACCGAGTTGGAATCCCTTCCCTACCGTGAGTTAGCTGTGTGGCCAAGAGCAAGACACCTTCCTCTCTGAGACTCTGTTTCCTCCCTGTTTTACAGGGGGGTTGACGCCACCTTGGACAGATGAGCGTGTGAGGATGAGAAGATCATGGAGGACACTTAGAACATGCTTGTCACATGATTCATCCTCAAAAATGAGCCCTGTTTTACTGGACCACAGAAACCAAGTCTTCCACAGGTTTATCCTAAGAGTTTCAGGTAGGGTCAGCTCAGGTGTGGCCCTCTCTGATGACTCTCTCTCTTCATGGGCTTCATTGAGTTCTCCTGAGGGACACCTTATGAGGGATGTGTCTTTCACCTTAATTTCAAAAATCCTTATCTGTTTCTGAAAGATTCATATACAGTAAAGACAGATGCCCTTCTGTTCAGTCAATCTCTTCCCACACATTCAACCCTTCATTCACTAACTCATTTATTTGACAAATGTTTACTGAGAACATACTATGTATAAAATAATGTTAGGTACTATATAAAATATAAATATGACCTTCACATATTCAGTCAACTGTTCATGTATTTATCAAACATTTTCTGAACACCAACTCTGTGCAAGGAACTCTTTTAGATACCATAAGGAAAACGTAATTATTCAAAATTTACCCCTGCCTTCCAGCATCTTAAAATCTAACAGATGATATACTTGCATTAATGCAACAAATGTGTATAGTGCACCTAATACATACCAGATTGTGAAGCTTTGAGAGTCAGCCTGAAAAGGTTTAAATTAATCTTGTAGGCAATAAGTAACCTTGGAAGATTTGTGAGCAAATAAATGTCATAGTCATAGTTGTGCCTGCAAGGATACATTTAGTGGTGGCATCTGGAAGGGATGAGATGGGAAGTGTCTACAGATGGCACAGATAAGGAGGTATATGGAATTCTCTGCATAGAAGGTATGAAATCTTTAGGATTGAAATACCTGGTGTCATGTTCTGTGGCAGGAAACATTTTTCCCTGTATTCCAGTGAGGATATAAACTCACTTGATGTGGCTGGATCCTTGGAAGGAGTTTCTTTACCTGGAGGAGACAAAATGAAAGATCATTTGTGAAAGCAGGTCAAAGTCAGTGTAAGGAAGGACCGCAGGTTTCTGTCAAGTGACAATTTTTCTCCAGGGCATGGGTAGGTGGCATGGAGCAATCCTACTTGTTATCACCATTGCCTTATAATTATTCAGTTCAGCTGTTGGCAAAGAACTGTCAAATAGGCTATGCCAATCCAACAGTAGCCTGGTGTTCCCATTTTATTAAAAAACAGATTGCCATCTACAGATCAGACTGGATCCCACAGCTTAGTATCCTGTAGGTGCTCAATATACATTGAACCTAGAGTTCATGTGTATCTGACAGCATGGTTTATGGTCAGTGGGCTCATAACAGAAGGGCTGGAGCAAGGGATAACGCCATCCTTAGAGAGATGCCTGGGGTATAGTTGTGATGCCCCCGAAATGTATGATTGTCCCTAGACTATCCTTTCCTCTGCCCAGTAAATAGGATCCTGGGTGGGACTTCTCTCCTCCACAGCTTCCCAAAAAGATTCTTATCTTTGGGGCTGAAGAATTGGAATAAAAAGGAGAAGCAAGCAGATCGGGGCATAGGCTAGGGGTGGGGAGGAGGTTATTTTGATGAGAAAGTTGAAAAGAGAGAAAAGAGTGCATCTGGAAAGGATGCGTCAGGATAAAAGAAGAGAGGGAAATTTCACAAGTATTGCCATGGAGTATAGGCCTCCTTCATGGTGCCCCAAAATTTAACAAGGGCACATGAGTCCTTAACACATTCCTTTTGGTTGCTGGACTCCCTTCTCTCAACCATGACACTACTCAAGGCTGCCCCATAGGGTCAGAATGCTACAAGCATTACCTGGCCCTGGAGCGGGGTTGGTGGGGGTGGAGGGCAAGGTTGGAAATTGTGGTTCTACCACTACTTGTAAGTCTCCCATTTAATCCTCCCGGTTTCTTTGGTTGTAAAATTGTGGGTGATTGGAGTTAAGCAGGCCTACCAGGTTTTGCCTTCTGGACCCGTGTGTCTATTTGATGCACCCAAGAGAGCAGGGAAGCAGCAGTGCCCACAGCTGGTTAGAGTGGGGCCTGAGCCACCTAAATCCTCACTTTGCTGCCAGGAGTTCTTGGCTCTATTCTGGTGGGATTTGGGAGTTGAGGACCTTCCATTTTTTTATAGCAGGAACCTTTAACACTTGTTTGGGTGAAGGTACAAGGATAAGGAAGACATGGCTCTCAGCTTGAATAGGCAGAAAGAGGGGCCCATCAGCTCACAACTCTTCAACCAGCAAATCTTGTTGGGTGTTCAGGGCTGAAAACTAAGCAGCTTAGCTGGAAAGCTGGCAGTAATGAAGTATAGTTCGACAGGATCTTTTGTTGCTCTTCCCACAGGAACCAAAAGTAAACGCAGCAAAATAGCACCAGCTGGGAAATCATGATATATGAGTCTGAGCACAAATCAGAGTCCCCCTACATTAGCTAAGTGAACTTGGGTTAGTCATTTTACCTTTTCACTGTTTTTGTTTTTGTTTTTTTGAGGGGGGGCGGACCTTTTTAAAAAAAAAACAGTTTTATTCACATACCACATAATCCATCCAAAGTGTACAATCAATGGCTTTCAGTATAATCACAGAGTTGTGCTTTTATCACCACAATCAATTTTAGAACATTTTCATAGCTCCAAAAAGAACATTAAAATATTACTAATTACATGCATTTTTCCTATGTACTACCCTATTATTAACATCTTGTAATAGTAACGTAACATTTGTTCTAGATCATGAAAGAACATTCTTATATTTGTATAATCCTTCATCATCCACAAAAAGGTTTACTGTGTTATACCTTATTTCATCCTCTATCTTGCCTTCTAGTGGTATACACAACCCTAAACTTCCCTTTTCAAACACAAACACATACACAATACAGCTCTGTTAATTACACACACAATAATGTGATACCATCACTTATATCCATTTCCAAACATTTACAGTCAACCTTATTTTAAAATTCTGCACAAATTAGGCATCAGTTCTCTATTCTCCACCCTCATTCTATCTTCTGGTAACCTATATTCTAGATATTAACTCCATGAGTTTGCTTATTATATGTAGTTCATATTAGTGAGATCATACCATATTTGTCCTTTTGTGTCTGGCTTATTTCACTGAACATAGTGTCCTCAAGGTTCATCCATGTTGTCACATGCATCACCCCTTCTTACAGCTGAATACTTATCCATTGTATGTGTATACCTCATTTTGTTTATCCATTCTGTGATTGATGGACACTTGGGTTGCTTCCATCTTTTGGTAATTATGAATAATGCTGTTATGAATATTGGTGCGCAAATGTCTATTTGCGTCCCTGCTTTCAGTTCTTCTGAGTATATGCCTAGTAGCAAGATTGCCAGATCATATGGCAGTTCTATACTTAGCTTGCTGAGGAATTGCCAAACTGTCTTTCATGGCATCTGTCCATTTTACATTCCCACCAACAGTGTGTAAATGTTCCTATTTCTCCACATCCTCTCCGGCACTTGTAGTTTTCTGTTTATTTAATAGTGGCCATTCTAGCAGGTGTTGTTCCGGTTTGCTAACGCTGCCATTATGCAAAATACTAGAAATGGATTGGCTTTTATAAAGGGGGTTTATTTGGTTCCAAAGTTACAGTCTTAAGGCCATAAAGTGTCCAAGGTAAGGCATCAACAACAGGGCACCTTCACTGGAGGATGGCCATTGGTGTCCAGAAAACCTGTTAGTTCAGAAGGCACATGGCTGGTGTCTGCTTGCTCCCAGGTTGCGTTTCAAAATGGTGTTCTCCAAAATGTTGCTCTTGGGGTGTTTTGTCCTCTCTTAGCTCCAGTTCCTCCTCCTGTCTGGGAACACTCTTATAGGACTCCAGTGATTCAATTAAGACCCACCCTGAATGGATGGGATAACACCTCGATGGAAATTATCCTATCAAAGGTCTCACCCACAGTTGATTGAGTCACATCTCCATGGAAACATCAATCAAAGGATTCCAACCTAATCAACACTAATACATCTGCCCCCTCAAGATTGCATCAAAGAACACATCATTTTGGGAGACATAATATATCCAAACTGGCACAGGTGTGAAATGATATCTCATCATGGTTTTGATTTGCATTTCCCTAATAGATAGTGAAGTTGAGCTTCTTTTCATGTACTTTTTAGCCATTTGTATTTCATCTTTGCCAAAGTGTCTATTCATGTCTTTTATCCATTTTTTAATTGGGTTGTTTGTCTTTTTATTATTGAGTTACAGGATTTCTTTATATATTTTGGATATTAAACCTTTATAGTTATGTGGTTTCCAAATATTTTCTCCCATTGAGTAGGCTGCCTTTTCACCTTCCTGACAAATCCTTTGAAGCACAAAATTATTCCATTTTGAGGAGGTCCCATTTATCCATTTTTTCTTTCATTGCTTGTGTTTTGTATGTGAGGTCTAAGAAAACACCGCCTACCACAAGATTTTGAAGATGCTTCTAGATTTTATGATCCTAGTTCTTATATTTTGGACTTTGATCCATTTACAGTTAATTTTTGTATACTGTGTAAGATAGGGGTCCTCTTTCATTCCTTAGGATATGGATATCAGCTCTCCCAGCACCATTTGTTGAAAAGACTGTTCTGTCCCAGTTGAGTGGACTTGGCAACCTTGTGAAAAATCAATTGACCATAAATGGTGGGGGTTTATTTCTGAACTCCCAATTCTATTCCATTGATCAATATGTCTATCTTTATTCCAGAACCATGCTGTTGTGACTTTGTAGCTTTGTAATGTGCTTTCAAGTCAGAACATGTGAGTCCTCCAGCTTCATTCTTTTTCAAGATGTTTTTGGCTATTCAGGGCCCTTTATCCTTTCAAATAAATTTGATATTGGCTTTTCCATTTCTGCAAAGTAGACTGTTGGGAGTTTTGATTAGGATTTTAATCAAATTTACATTGAATCTGTAAATCATTTTGGGTAGAATTGACATCTTAACAATGTTTAGTCTTCCAATTCATGAGCATGGAAAGCCTTTCCATTTATTTAGCTCTTTTTTAATTTCATTTAGCCATATTTTATAGATTTTTGTGTACAAGTCCTTTATATCCTTAGCTAAATTTATTCCTGGATATTTGATTCTTTGAATTGCAATTGTAATTAGAACTTTTTTCTTGATTTCTTCCTCAGAGTTATCATTACCATTGAATAGAAACACTACTGATTTTTGTGTGTTGATCTTATAGATGGCCACTTTGCTAAATTCATTTATTGGCTGTAATAGCTTTGTTGTAGATTTTGGGGGACTCTCTATATATAGGATCATGTCATCTGCAAATAGTGAAATTTCTACTTCTTTCTTTCCAATATGGATGCCATTTATTTCTTTTCCTTGCCTAATTATTCTGGCAAGAACTTCCAGGATAATGCTAAATAACAGTGGTGGCAGTGGGAATCTTTCTCTTGTTCCAGACCTTAGAGGGAAAGCTTTCAGTCTTTCACCATTGAGTATGAGGTTACCTATAGGTTTTTCATATTTGCCCTTTCTCATAATTCATATTTGTCCTTTCTATTCCTATTTTTCTGAGTGTTTTTATCAAGAGAGGATGCTGGATTTTCTCAAATGGCTTTTCTGCTTCGATCAAAATGATCATGTGGTTTTTCTCCTTTTATTTGTTAATGTGATACATCACATTAATTGATTTTCTTGTGTTGAACCACCCTTGCATAGCTGGAATAAAATCCACTTGATCATGGTGTATAATTCTTCTAATGTGCTGTTAGATTCAATTTGCGAATATTTGTTGAGAATTTTTACATCTATATTCATTAGAGAGATTGGTTTGTAATTTTTTTTTCTTGTAGTATCTTTATCTGGCTTTGGTGTTAGGGTGATGTTGGCTTCATAGAGTAAACTAGGTAGTGTTCCCTCCTCTTCAATTTTTTGCAAGAGTTTAATCAGGACTGGTATTAATTCTTCTTGGAATGATTGACAGAATTCAGCTGTGAAGCCATCTGGTCCTGGGCTTTCTTTTTGGGGGAAGCTTTTGATGATTGATTCAAACTCTTTACTTGTTATTCATTTGTTGAGGTCTTCTATTTCTTCTAGATTCAGTGTAGACTGTTCATGTGTTTCTAGGAAATTGTCCATTTCATCTAAGTTGTCTAGTTTGTTGGCATAGAATTGTTCACGGTATCTTCTTATGATTATTTTTTATTTCTATGGGGTCAGTGCTATTGACCCCCTCTCATTTCTGATTTTATTTACTTACATTTATCTCTTTTGTTGTTTGTCTGTCTAGCTAAGGATTTGTCAATTTTATTGATCTTCTCAAAAAATCAACTTTTGGTTGATTATCTGTATTGCTTTTTTTTTATTATTTACTTCTGCTCTAATCTTTGTTATTTCTTTCCTTCTGCTTGCCTTGGGATTAGTTTGCTGTTCTTTTTATAGTTCCTCTAGGTGTTCAGTTAAGTCTTTAATTTTAACTCTTTCTTCCATCTTAATTGCAGGCATTAAGGGCTATAACATTCCCTTGCAGCACTGTTTCCACTGCATCCCATAAGTTTTGATGTGTTGTGTTCTCATTTTCAGTCATCTCAAGATAATTACTAATTTCTCTTGCAATTTCTTCTTTGACCACTGATTGTCTAAAAGTGTGTTTTTTAACCTCCATATATTTGTGAATTTTCCAGTTCTCCACCTTTTATTGTTTTCCAGCTTCAATTCCATTGTGATCAGAGAAAGTGCTTTGCATAATTTCCATCTTTTTAAGTTTATTAAGACCTGTTTTGTGACACACCATGTGGTCTATCCTGGAGAATGTTCCATGAGCATTTGAGAAGAATGTATATCCTGCTGTTTTGGGGTGCAATGTTCTATATATATGTATCTGTTAGGTCTAGTTCATTTATCATATTATTTAGGTTCTCTGTTTCCTTACCAATTCTTGATTTAGAAGTTCTATCTATTGATGAGAGTGGTATAGTGAAGTCTCCAACTATTATTAAAAAGACATCTATTCTTTCCTTCAGTTTTGCCAGTGTTTCCCTCATACTTTCGGGTACCTTAGTTAGGTACATAAGTATTTATGACTGTTATTTCTTCTTGGTGAATTGTCCCTTTTATTAATATATAATGTCCTTCTTTGATTCTTTTAAAGCTTCTTTGTGCTTTTAAAGCCTATTTTGTCCAATATTAGTATAGCTACCCCAGCTTTTTTTTTGGTTACTGTTTGTGTGGAATATCTTTTGTAAACCTCTCACTTTCAACCTATATGTATCACTGTGTCTAAAATGAGTCTCTTGTAGACAGCATATAGATGGATCATATTTTTTTTTAATCCATTCTGCCAATTTGTGTCTTTTTGACTGGGGAATTTAATCCACTAACATTCAATGTTATTACTGTAGAACTTACCTCAACCATTTTATCCTTTGGCTTTTATTTTTCATAATTTATTTTTGTCTCTTTTTATCCTGTTAGTTAACCTTACTAATAATATTCATTTCTACACTCTCCTCAAAGTCTCTCTCTCTTGTCTTTTCTTTTCAGCCTGCAGAACTCCCTTTAGTATTTCTTGTAGGGCAGGTCTCTTGTTAATGAACTCTTTCAGCTTCTGTTTATCTGTGAGTGTTTTAAACTCTCCCTCATTTTTGAAGGTCAGTTTTGCTGGATAAAGAATTCTCGACTGGTAATTTTTTTCTTTCAGCAACTTAAATACATCAAACCACTGCCTTCTCACCTCCATGGTTTCTGATGAGAAATCAAAACTTGTTATTGAGCATCCCTTGAATGTACTGAATCACTTTTCTCTTGCTGCTTTCAGAATTCTCTCTTTATCTTTCACATTTGACATTCTGATTCACTTGTGTCTTGGAGTATGTTTATTCAGATTTATTCTATTTGGAATACATTATGCTCCTTGGACATGGATATTTATGTCTTTCATAAGAGTTGGGAAATTTGGGGCCATTATTCCCTCATTATTCTTTTTGCCCCTTTTCTCTTTTCTTCTCCTTCTGTGACACCCATGATGTATATTTGTGTGTGCTTTGTGCTGCCTTTCAATTCCCTGAGACATTGCACAATTTTTTCCATTCTTTTCTCTATCTGTTCTTTTGTCTGTTTAATTTTGGATAGCCTATCTTCTAGCTTGCAGATCCTTTCTTCTGCCTGTTCAAATCTGCTGTTGTGTATTTTTAGTATTTAGTGTATTTTTAGTCTCATCTATTGTGACTTTCATTCCCATAAGACCTGTCATTTTTTCTTTGCATGCTTTCAAATTCTTATTTATGCTCACCCAAAGTCTTCTTAATATCATTTATCTCTTTAGCCATATTTTCCTTTATGTCCTTGAATTAACTTAGGCGGTCTGTCTGAACATCTTTAATTAGTTTTTTCAAATGCTGTATCTTCTCCAACTATTTAATTTGTTCCTTTAACTAGTCCATATCTTCCTATTTCTTACTATGACTTGTAATTTTTTGCTGATATCTGGGCACCTGATTATTTTGATGGGTTTATTCTGAAGGTCGGTTTCTCTCTCTCATCTAGGATTTTGTTGTTGATTGGGTTTGTGTTAAGGCTCTTCCTTGACAGCTGCTTCATCAATATTTCCCAGCCAAAACAGAGCCAGGTACCTTCACAGAGGCTGCAGACAAGATCCAAAGGGTCTTGGAGAGAGAGTCAGGAAAGACTCCAAAAAGCCTTTTTTGTTTTCCTTCAGCTTCCCAATGCTGTGCTTTCCTGGCCTGCCCAACAGATGGTGCTCTTCAACAACCTATTCCCCTCAGCCCTAGGAAAGCAGGGTATTATTAGCCCTTTGCCAGCTCTGCCTCTATGGTTGAAACATTGGCATGGCAATGCCTGGACGGGATGCACTAGAGTAGCGGAATCCAGCAGTCTAAATTAGCCAGCCAATAGCTGTACTGGGCCATGTCTTCCTCATTCTTGGGGTGGTGGACTGGCCCTCCCAGTCCACAGCAACTCACCAGGCAGGGATTGAATCACCCAAAACTGCTGGCTTCCAGGGTTGGGAGTGGGCACCTGGTACCACAGCCAGAGTTACTCACTGTGGTTTCTCCATCTCTTCATCCCACACTTCCCTGAATGCTGCTCAGTACTCTCCTGGTCTCCAGAGCCCCAGATCAGTTGATTCAGACTGTTTCTGCCTGTCTACTCACCATTTTGGGGAAAGGAGCAAGCCCTGCAGCCCCCTCCCTATTCTGCAATCTTCCTAGCTCTTTCCCCTTTCGAGATCTCATTTTTCCCATCCATGTAATGAAGAATTGATCAAAGTTAGTGCTTCTCAACCTTGACTACCCATTTGAATCACCCATGGAGCTTTCTGGAAATACCCCTGCCTGGGCCTCATCCTCAGAGATTCAGCTTATGTGGTCCAGAATGCAGCCAACATTGGTATTTTTTTAGAAGCTTCGTTAATGGTTCTAATTTGAGCCAGTGTTGAGAAACTTTTGTCTAGATTGGTGCTTTTCAAACTTTAATGAGCATATGCAGATATTCTGCTATATTTTTCTATAAGTTTTATTGTACTGACATCTTTTTTAAAAAGTGATTTCAATGCAGATAGCCCACAAATCACATTTTAAGAAACTCTGCTATTTTCTGCTCTAAACCTCACACATACTTTAAAAGATGTGCACCCTCTCCCCTAAGCCACTTCACCATCCTGGACTTCCCTTCTGCAAGGTCAGCTTCACCTCACAGGCCCTCCCGCTCAGGGCAGGCTTCTTGTCATGGAGTCCTGCAACAGGTACACACTCTCAAATTCTGGGGGACCAGATGTAAATGAGTGAGCAGGAGGGTGGGGGTTCATGGTGGCTGGAGAACTAGTGCCCTGTAGAGGGGTAGCAACCAGTTGACTGCAGCTGACTTTTGCCTTGTGAGGATGAGGGCCCTGGACTACAGATCTTCCAGGTTTAAAAAGCAAATTAGGCATCTGGATTTTATGTAAAAGTTCCAAATTTCTAAATGATGTGAAGCAATTAAAACTTAAAAAAAAAAAAAAAATCACTGTGTAGGGCCTCTGCCCTGCTCCCCCCCCCCCCACCCCACCCCCCAAAAAAAATTGTCTGTGGGCTTGATATGGACTATGGTCTATCAGTTTTCAGATTCTGTCCTGCAACATTAGAATGGGGAAGCAGGTTGCCACTCACAACGTGTCCTGGGACCAGCAGCATTGCATCACCTGGGGGCATGCTGTAAATGCAGAACCTAAGGCTTCAACTACTGAGAGAATCTGCATTTATCAATATCCCCAGGTGATTCATATGCTCATTTGGCATAGCCAAAAATTTCTGGTAGCCAAAGATTTCCTAAACAAGATAGAAAAAGCTCTGCCCATAAAAGAAATAATAGTTAAATTGGAATCCATTAAATTAGAAATGTCTGTTTTTCAAAAGACACAATTAGAGAGTGGTAGGCAAACCACAGTATAGAAAAAAAATTGGCAATATGTATAATCATCAAATGACTCGAATCCAGAATATTAAAAAAAGGCTAAAAATTTTTTAAAAGTATACAATCCACTAAAAAAATGGATTATTGTGATGCTTAAGAGAATATGCAGGTAACTAGTCAGCACACTTGGTGGCAAATATTAAGGGATTAATCAATGTTAAATACCGTAAGTCAATCTTTTCTTTCATAGCATCCATTCCGTTGGCTGGATTTTCCTTAGGGAAGCCACCTCTTCCAGTCTATGTGGTTCCTTACTCCATCCCTAACTCCAAAAGTAGATACATGAATCAAGTTTCATCCAGTCAGGTTATGCTGTCCCATGGTCACATGACCAAAGTCTAGAATTAGCCCCAGGCCCTCAAAAGTACTGAGAGGAAAGAGATGTTTCCTTTCCAGTACACTTGAAGCTGTGACCATGACAACCTGAAGCTGTGGGGCCCACCATAGACAGAAAACCTACCTCAGGTTGAGGCTATCCCAGAAGATAAAGAGATTAGGCTAGGTAGCTTCCAGACAGCATCATTTGAATGTGTTGATCCAGACACACCTGAAGCAAACTACCACTGGACTTTCATTTATGAATCAATAAATTACCTTTTGGCATAAACCAGTTTCATTTGTATTATTATTATTTGTCAGAAAAAGTTACATGCAATTCATTGAGACATACTGTTTGCCAAAGTTGCTGTATGATTTTGCATTCCCACCACCAATGTATGTCAGCCCTGTTGATCCACGTCCTTGCCAACATTCGATATTATCAGTATTCAATTTTAACCATTCTAGTAGGTGTGTAGTGGTAGCTCACTGGGGTTTCAATTGGTATTTTTCTTATGACTAAGGATGTTGAGCATTTTATTTCATGTGTTTATTTGCCATCCATATATTTTTTGTGTGGATATACCCGTACAAATACTTCACCCATTTTTTATTGGGCTATTTGTCTTCTCGTTATTGAGTTATAACACTAGTTTTTGTACATTCTGGATACATTTATCAGATATGTGTTTTGCAAACACTATCTCCCAATCCGTGGCTTACTTTTTATTTCGTTAACAGGCTTTTATATGGTTGGGGCAGCGGGGAGCAGATCACTGGTAAAGAGATCAAAAAAATAGGCAAGAATGAGCTTTGTATGCATGTGAGATGGTAAAGGGGCCAGCTTGTATACCCTGGAGAGGTGGGTGATCATGTGGGTAAAGTTGATAAGCCATGTCAAACTAGCGCTGGGATAATGAAACAATTGTAAGGCAGGAAGAGTTTAGAATGGATACAGCAAGCACTGGGAATCATACAACATTCTTAAGCATGGAAACAGCATAAAAAAGTGGAAATTCTACTTGAGGTGTCACAGGAAGGACAAGAGCAAAGGATGAGAGGTAGGAAGTCCTGCTGGGAGGCTATTCTGGCATTCCAGGGTTGCAAGTGTGAGAAGGTGGACTGTGATCGTGGCCATGGGAAGTGAGAGGATAGCGTGACTAACACTGCATTTTAATGCAATAAAAGAGAAGGCATCTCAACATAATGAGTATGAGGGATAAGACAGGGAAGAATCAATACACATATAGAATGAATTTTGGAAGGGATTTAGGAGATCATTTATTTCTACCTTTAATTTTACTGTTGAGAAACTAAGGCCCAGAGAAGTGTAGCGATTTTTCCAAGTTTCCACAGCAAGTTTGCGCCAGAGTCGGAAACACTCCAGGTCACTGGACACAGACCTTACTGTAACCACTGTATTAACCTGACCTTGGTACTCTAAGTTCTCTTATTAGGGAAACATCTTACACACAAACTTTCTAGAAAAGAGAACTTGCTGCTATTTCTCCTTTGCTGATCTCTACTTGCTCCTACTTGCCCCTCACCGCCCCCAACTTTTAGAAGAAAACAAATAATACCCCTGCAGGCTTTTTTTTCCTCTACCCACATACTTTTTTGCTTCTTTGGCATGACAAGCATACCACCAGCAGTTTTCATTATGTAAATCCACATTCTCCTTGTTGGAACAAATATCAAATTAAATCGACAGCTATTACTGTCTACATGGATATATCTCAGATCATAATTTCAAGGAAAAAAAAAGCAAGCTGCATATGATATTACAACATGCCATCATTTTGTTTAAGTTTAAAAATCTGCAAAACAATTCTTTTCAATGGTTATGGATACAGGAATAAGTGGTACAGGCACAAAGCCACCGAATCAGTGAAAGAGGGTAACTCTGGGAAGGGAGAGAAGGGAATGACATTGGGAAGAGCTATCCAAGGGGCCCTAATTGTACCTGTAATGTTTTGTTTGTGAGAAAAGAAAGAGAAAGTCGTAAAAAGTTCTGAAGCAAATATAGAATAAGGTGGAAATTTAATAAAACCAGATGGTGGGTTTATTATTCTAATATTCCCTATTATCTGGATGTTTGAAATGCCTCAGTAGTTTTTTAAGCATCATTTACTGCTGTCACCATTCACACTCGATCCCTTTCATTACTCTGATGATTTATATTTAGCAAAAATGTTGAAAGGAAAGTTACAAATACCAGTGATCAATGTAGGTTAATGCATCTCTCCCACATCCCCTATTCAAGGGTGTAAATCTGCCAGATTTTTTGGGAAAGTATTGAAGATAAGAGAAAGACGTGCTGGAAGCTTTTAGACCAATGAACTTTGACATGGCCTGCTCTGTGACCCTAAGTGAGCAACTGTAGTTTATTAAACAATGGCAAGAATCTCAAAGGGCCCAAGAAGTCAAAGATGATGGCAAATGGCCAAAAAACCACCCTTTCACCATGTGCCATTGGGAGATTTATGTGAGCAAACAAGCAACATAATGGGGGAACAGATGCAGTAAGCAGAGTCCATTTGGTGTGAAAGCAGCGTGCATTCTGGTGTAATCAGAGCCAGTGTCTATTATCGTGTCACGCCACGGCCAGCCAGTTGGGCAGCTGTCCAGTGTTCAGTGCTATCAGGAGCATTCTCTTTCCTTCCTCCCTTACCCCAGAGGACTTGCTGTTTGGTCCTCATGGTTCACTCCCACTGAAACAGACACAATAGCAGAAGCAGTCAAAGAAACATGAGCACAGACTCCTACTCCAACGGATTCAGGAATTAGAATGAAGGGAAGAGGTTGGTCAATATTAGCTGACAATAAAACAGCTCACAATTACTGAGGGGTTCCCAGAAGCCAGACTCTGCTAAATCCATGAGATGTATTGTGTAATGCTCACAACAGCCCCATGTGGGAGATAGACCCATGTTGTGGCCAGGAAAACAGTGTCATAGAAGGTAAGAGACTACCCAAGTTCACACAACGATTAAGTTGCTACAGGATGTGTCTCATCTTTTGTTCCAATTCTCTAGACTAAAAAGGAGAACCTAGAATGGGATGCTTCAGTCAACTGGCCTCAGACCTACAGTACCTGTATCAACCTCTGTAAGGAAAGGCTCTGACAAGTATGGAGAACAGTAATGGGGAAAGGCATGAGAAGCCTCAATAAAGATAAATAACAGGCTGTGTCTGTCAAAAATGTGAACTCAGGATTCTAATCAGTTATTGATGGTGAAAAAAAAAAATAGGTGTAAGAATAGAGTAGTTGAATGATAGTGTCATATGAACTTTGAGGATGCTTTCTTCATTGTTAGTCCATTCACTTATTTTGCACTGCAGATCTCCATTTTACATGACTCTTTGGCTAAGGGACAGGATGTCAAGCAGAAGCAGAGCTGCTCTGGCTGAAGCTGAGGGTTGGGGAGCAAGGACAGAGCTCCCTAAGACACCTCCCCAGGGCAGAATTTGCATCCCCCTCCTTTTATAGAAGAGCAAATGCAGACCCAGGGGGAGAACGTGATATGCTGGGGTCATAGAAAAGTAATAACAATGGCTAATATTTGTTGTGCATAACTGTGTACCAGGCTGTTTTAAGTGTTTCACACATAGGCCTACTCCCCACAACAATCCTAGGAGGCAGCAGTAATTGTATCATGAAATCATACCGATGAGGAAACGGAAGCACAGAGAGGCTAAGTAAATTACTCACAGCAAGTAAAAGAACCAAGGGCAAACCAGACACTTGGGCCTCAAATGCCACCCTCTGTCGTCCATGCCTAACCAGAGGCAGACTGAGTGAGATCTAAAACACAGATCCCTGCCTTCCAGACCAATGGCCCTGTATGTTTCCCATTATCCCACGTTATGTCTGCCAGTATGAGGCAAATGACCCAGGATTTTGGAGTAAGGGAAGGGGGAAGAGTGTGAAAGTTTTATAAATCCCAGAAATACAGAACCAAAATATTTCATGGCCAAAGGTCATGCCTTTGGTGCCAAGGGAATTATTGGATTTGTTTGCTTGTAGTTTGGAGGCCCTGGAGGGGCTGTCTTGGAGAGCCACTCCTTGCTATGGGTGCCAGAGAGCCTAGGCTGGGACTACAAGCAGAAGCAGGACAGGCTGCTTCAGGTCTGCTCTAAGGACCTTGAGTGCCCTCTAGGCTGTCAAGCCCAGGACACAAAACTAGAGGGGACAGTTAGCTGTCTGGAAGTAGAAACCTCTTGGCTTGGTGTGTTCCTGGGTTCCCCCTCTCAGGAACCATGGCTGAGCTCCAGGGAGACCTGGAGTCCCAGTAAGGCTAGGCTGATTGCTTGGAATCAAGCTCCTCTTTCTCCCACCCAACCTCTCCCCCATTTTCCATGTCCTCTTCCCCCATAGCCCAACACTGGGCCACTCCTCACCCTGCATCCCAGGAAACCCCTCAGCCCCAGGCACACCAGGACGGCTGGTCACCCTGTATCAAGTCTCAGGTGACTTGACAACTTCTTAGAGTAACATCTCCCAGGGCCTCAACTTGTGTCACACACACAAAACAAATCTCATAAAATATAAAAAAAAAAAAAAAAACAAATCTCAGTAGAGCAGGTAGGAGCCAGGAAACCGCTTGTTTTACTACAATAACAGCACCCTGATGAAAACAGGGTCAAGTGACAGAGGCCAACTGTGACCCCATGGCCACAGAGGAACTCTCTGCCTGCACTTTCTTCCTGTCCCAGGGAATCCTGGGGAGAAAGGAAGGAAGGGCTTAGTCACAGCCTGGGAGTGGCGGCCAAGAGCTGCACCCTCAGCACAGCCAGCGCAAAGCCTCCTTCTTCAGGAAAAGATGTTTCCCAGGTTTCACTCCCTGTTTTCAAAGCCATTGTGAAAAATACCTAACTGGGGAGAGCGGAAAGGCAGCCAGAAACCCATACCAACTCTCTGTGTTTAGAAGAGCAACTTCCCCAACCCAGCAAGCCCCTGAGCCTTCACAGGGCAAACCACCTGGGCCAAGCCACAGGCCAGGGCTCCCCAGGAAACTCACCTGGGCCCCAGGACAGACTCCGCTCCCCAGGGATACAGAAGCAGCCTCCCATGTGTGCACCATCCTCCCCGGGCTGAGGCCCCCCGGGAACGCCAGCCAGAAGAGCACTGGGAGGGGACGGCCTCCCAACGGTGTCCCTCCTCCCGCCTCCTCCAGGCACACGAGGGACCAAGCCCGGCTGCAAGCACAATGCAGCCTTTGATATCCGGGCTGCAGCGGGAGGCCCAGGGAGGAGGGGAGGGGCGACCCAGCCCACAGCCCCAAGTCCTTGCAACTTCAGGAGCCTGACTGGGGAGCAGCACTGCTCTCTGCCTTTCTGCGATCGCTTCATGCCTATCAGGCTGCGGCACATTCCTCGCATTCTAGGATTGAGATACACAGTTTGCTTCTTGTGGGGGTGGCCGGGGTGGGGTGGAGGGCAGAGAGCATCCCAGGAATCAAGGCTGCTGTTCTTGCCCCCTCCATCCTCCATGACTGACTTGCCTGCCCTCGCATGCAAAGCGACCCCCACGCAGCCTTGGGTTTCTGGATGAAGCTGGAGCTGTGAGCACAGCGTCTCCCCTCCAGCCCAGCAGCTTCAATGACCCAGCTGCTCACTGATCAACATGCCAGCCCTCAGCCACGGGCTCCCAAAGTCTTGGTTGGTCAGAAGGACTCCGGGAATTCCAGATGTAGCCCAGGTATTTTACAGGTGAGAGAGGCTGGAGGACCAAATAGGGTCAGGCAAAAAGTATGCCCAAAACATGGTCACCCCAGACTAAGCTCTTTTCTGACTTGGATAGACAGTGAAGCAGGCGAATGCAGTTGACACAGTGTAGCTGAAGTTCAGAAAATCTCCATGAGATCTTGCATGGGAGATGGAGAAAATATGGCTGAATGCCGATGAGGGTAGACGGAGGCATGACTGATCTAACAACCAAGCTCAAGGATCCTAGTTAATTACTTAATGCTTCCTTGGATGGTTGAAGCATAAGGAGGGGGAGGGCATGAGGGCAGAGAAGGCAAGGTGGTGACAGGCTTGTGTTGCAGGCTGCCTGGACACTGAACTTGCAGTCAACTCACAAGCATTTTAGGGAGGGTTTGTGTTCTGCAGGACACTGGAGTGACAGTGTGGCACATGGCCCAGGGGTCAGTGTCAGTGGAGTGGTCACGAGAGTCCACTGCACACACCACTTTGACCCTGGTGACGGGGATGTGAACCACATTTCTGAATTCTGGCTGCAGTTTGAATGCTGGCTGCTCTTGAGTTGTAGTAACAGAATGTTTACTATGGGTCAGGCATCCATTATTTATTCATTTATTTAAACCTCATAAAAGCTCTATGATGTAGGTGTATTATTCCTATTTTATAAGTGAGGAAACTGATGAACAGGGTCATGTAACTTGTCCACACTGTTTATAAATGTCAGATTCAGGACTTGAGATTCAGGTCTACTCGATTCCACCACACATGAGTGTTGCCTTTCTCATAGACAGGCTCTTTCCACCACTACTAGGACATCCGATAAGGAAGGGTTAGGCGATTTAACACCAAAACCTCTGGGACTAGGTGACCACTTATGGAAGGTCCAGGGGAGGAGTGCTGGATACAGCTTCTCTTGAGATGCAATAAACTGGTGCTGTTCTGCATGTGGGTAGCTCAAATGAATATATGCAGAATGAAGAGCTTTTCAGGCAGAGAGAGAGCAGGAAGTGCAAAGACCCTGAGGCTGAAACTTGCTTGGTGTTTTAAAGGAAGAGCATGTATGGCTGGAGCCTAATGAGCCGGGAGAGTATAGAGACGAGGTCAAAGAAAGCAGCAGAAGGCCAGATTGTGTAAGACCTTGAAGACTAATGTAAAGACTTCAGCTTTTACTCTAAGTGAGATAGCAGACAATAGAAGAAACAAAATAAGGAGTGACATAATCGAGTCCAGCTGTAGCTGGATTTCCAGGTATGAGTCAATTGTAATATCCAGAAGAGAGATGATGATGACTTGAATCGGTGGAGTTGGTAAGAAGGACTTAGGCCCTGGACATATTTTGAAACAAGAGCAATGAGGACAAATTGATGGTTTGAATATACAAAAGAAAAAAAGTTGAATCAAGGATGATTCTAAGTTCTTTGACCAGGACAAATTGATGGTTTGAATATACAAAAGAAAAAAGTTGAATCAAGGATGATTCTAAGTTCTTTGACCTGAAAAACTGGAATAATGTATTAGCTATTGATTTAAATGTTGAACACTGAGAAAGGAGAAGCTTTGTGTTTTAAAACCAGGAGCTTGACTTTGCATATGCTAAGTTTAAGAGTCCTTTAACACATCCATGCCGAGAAAGGTACAGGAGTCTGGAGTTTGGGAGAGCTTGGGAGAGCTTACAAACTGGAGATAAATATCTGGGAATTGTCAGTGTGAGGAAGGTATTCAAAGTCATAGACTGAATGAGATATGCTATGGAGTGAGTCATGGAGAGTATAGAGGATGTATCAGGACTGAACCCTGAGAGCACACCAAATTTTTATAGGAAGAAAAGAAGAGGAAAAAACATCAAAAGAGATTGAGAAGGAGTGGCCAGTGAAAGGAGGAGAATTCTGGTGGCACAGAATTCAAGTGAAGGAAGAATTTCAGGAACAAGAGGTAATCAACTGTGTCAAAGATTGCTAATAAGTAAGAGTGTACAGAACTGGACATCTTGAGGGAGCAGTGTAGATAAAAACTTGATTGGAGAAGTTTCAATAATGTATCATAAAAGAAAAAGTGGGAATCCCACCCACATCTCAAACCATCATCATCATATTATTTTTTTTTTCTCTTAATATTTGGTTGTTCCTAAGTCTACAAGAGCTGGACAGGTAATACGAATGAGTGAAGCTGGCTAGATTTCAAGGACATCTGAGTCTTCATGGCTGGGGCAATAACAAGGAGAGGTATAACTGCAGTGCACAGAAAGCCACTGTCTAGTGCAAGGAGAAGCCCCTACAAGACTCCAGCCAATGGGGAACACAGTACAATACAGGCCTTGTGTGATCAAACCTTCGGATTTGTCATGGAAACTAGAAATCCTGATTTTCAGGTGAAGTTTCCCAACTTTTAAATGTGCAAAAGCTAATTCAAAAAAATGTTTCAAAGCATGGAGTGGCCAGTATTTCAGGGCAAAGAAAGAAAAAAATGTACCAGCAGACCAAATCCAGGCCAAGGCCTACCAATTTGCAAGCTCAAGTATAAAAATTGAATTTTGTTTATTGGAAATTTTACAATCTAGTTGGGGTAATAAGATACGTACTTGAGTACTACAATTCCAAGGGAAATTGAGAGATAAGAACAATATGTTATTTATTCAATCACACTATCAGTGAATAAGTATTTATTGAGCACGTACTACATCTAGGCATTGCTCTAAGTTGCGAGGATACAGTAGTGAAAAAAACAGACAAAAACATCTCCCTCATGTAGCTTACATTCCAGTGAGAAGGGAAAGACAAGAAACATAATAAATAAGTAAATTATGTAATGTGATAGATAGTGGAAAATCTTATGGAAGAAAAGAAGAAGAATGGGACTGCCAGGAGAAGGAGCTGCAACATTTTAAAGACTGGAGAGAGAGATGTTGTCACTGAGAAGGTGACAACTGAGTAAAGACTGAAAGGACATGAGGGAGAGATCCAGAGACATCCAAAGGAAGAGCATGTTGGGAAAAGGAAAGAGCCAGTGCAAAGGCCCTGGGGGCAGGAGTGTGCCTAGCATGCTAGAGGAAGACTGGGGAGAGTGTTGCTTGAGCAGAGTGAGCCAGGAGGAGTCGATTAGACAGGGATGGAAAAGAAGCAGAGGGCACCCTCAAAGGAGGAATTGAAGTGTTTAATGAAGGGACTATTTACAAAAGTGTGGGCAGAGTTGTGATGAACTAGCAAGGAGGGTGTGGTGGTTTGAAACTATATGTACCCCAGAAACCATGTTCTTAAAGCTAATCCATTCAAGTGGGTGAAAACCTACTGTAAGTAGGACCTTTTTTTTTAAGGTTACTTCAGTTAAGGTGTGGTGGGTCTTAATCCTCTTATTGGAGTCCATCAAGAATTGGCTGTAGGCAAAGGCTGTTGGACAGGAGCCACATTTTTTGATAGAGGAACACAGCCAAGGTCTAGCTGAGTCTATGAATGGAAAGGGGAAAGAAGAAAAAATATTCCATCCTCTCACTTTCCATCTTCCCATCCCTACCAGTGCCTCCCATTGACTGAATACAACTGGAAGCCAAAGCATAAGGAAGACTTTTTGAGGAAGTCCTTAGAGGCCAGCACATCCTAGGGCACTGAGCAGGAGAGAAAAGGGTGGACAGTGAATTTCAAAACATAAATGAAGATCATCCGTTAAAGGGAGAGTAGTAGATAAAGTCAGGAAGGTAATGGAGGTCTGAGAATGTAGAGGCCAATTTAAGGACATTGACTCTCACTTTTAGTGAAATAGCAGCCACTGGAGGGTGCTTAGCAGAAGAGCAATATGATATGACTTATATTTTGAAAGAATCACTCTGGCTGTTGTGGTGGCAGATTGAATTATGCAATGCAATTTACACATGTTCTTAATTTTGATCCACATTCCTGTGGGTGTGACTCCATTGTAAATAGAACTTTAGGAAGGTGTTATTTATAGTGAAGGTGTGGCAAACTGAACCAGGGTAGGTCTTAAACCAGATTACTGGAAACCTTCTAAAAAGAAAGTCACAGGAAGGAGCTATGAGCTGGAAGTCAAAGGAAACACAGAAGAGAGAGGAGAGGATATTATCATGTGATTGGAAAGCCAAGGAACCCAAGGATGCTGGCAAGCCAGCACCAGACCACTACTAACCCCAGGAGAAAGCATGGTCTTGCCAACACACCCTGATTTGGACTTCTGGCCTCTGAAACTATGAGACAATAAATTCTCACTGTTTAAGCCAATCCACTGTGTGGTATTTGTCATAGCAGGCAGGCAAAATAAGACAACTTTTTGGTACCAGGAGTGGGGTGCTGCTATTACAAACACCTAAAAATGTAGAACTGGATTTGGAATTGGGTAATGGATAGAAGCTAGAAGAATTTAAGGTACTTGGTGGAAAAATCCTAGATTGTGAAGAGACTGTTGGTAGAAATATGGAAATAAAAGGTACTTCCAGTGAAGACTTAGAAGAATTAAAATGTTACTGGGAATGGAATACTACGCGGCAGTAAGAAGGAACGATCTGGTGAAACATATGACAACATGGATGAACCTTGAAGACATAATGCTGAGCGAAATAAGCCAGGCACAAAAAGAGAAATATTATATGCTACCACTAATGTGAACTTTGAAAAATGTAAAACAAATGGTTTATAATGTAGAATGTAGGGGAACTAGCAGTAGAGAGCAATTAAGGAAGGGGGAACAATAATCCAAGAAGAACAGATAAGCTATTTAACGTTCTGGGGATGCCCAGAAATGACTATGGTCTGTTAATTTCTGATGGATGTAGTAGGAACAAGTTCACTGAAATGTTGCTATATTATGTAACTTTCTTGGGGTAAAGTAGGAACATGTTGGAAGTTAAGCAGTTATCTTAGGTTAGTTGTCTTTTTCTTACTCCCTTGTTATGGTCTCTTTGAAATGTTCTTTTATTGCATGTTTGTTTTCTTTTTAACTTTTTTTCATACAGTTGATTTAAAAAAGAAGGGAAAGTTAAAAAAAAAAAAAAAAAAAGAAAAAAGACAAACAAGGAAAAAAAAAAAAAGATGTAGTGCCCCCTTGAGGAGCCTGTGGAGAATGCAGGGGTATTCGCCTACCCCACCTCCATGGTTGCTAACATGACCACAGACATAGGGGACTGGTGGTTTGATGGGTTGAGCCCTCTACCATAAGTTTTACCCTTGGGAAGACGGTTGCTGCAAAGGAGAGGCTAGGCCTCCCTGTATTTGTGCCTAAGAGTCTCCTCCTGAATGCCTCTTTGTTGCTCATATGTGGCCCTCTCTCTCTGGCTAAGCCAACTTGAAAGGTGAAATCACTGCCCTCCCCCCTACGTGGGATCAGACACCCAGGGAAGTGAATCTCCCTGGCAACATGGAATATGACTCCCGGGGAGGAATGTAGACCCGGCATCGTGGGATGGAGAACATCTTCTTGACCAAAAGGGGGATGTGAAAGGAAATGAAATAAGCTTCAGTGGCAGAGAGATTCCAAACCGAGCCGAGAGATCACTCTGGTGGGCACTCTTACGCACACTTTAGACAACCTTTTTTAGGTTCTAAAGAATTGGGGTAGCTGGTGGTGGATACCTGAAACTATTAAACTACAACCCAGAACCCATGAATCTCGAAGACAGTTGTATAAAAATGTAGCTTATGAGGGGTGACAGTGGGATTGGGAATGCCATAAGGACCAAACTCCACTTTGTCTAGTTTATGGATGGATGTGTAGAAAAGTAGGGGAAGCAAACAAACAGACAAAGGTACCCAGTGTTCTTTTTTACTTCAATTGCTCTTTTTCACTCTAATTATTATTCTTGTTATTTTTGTGTGTGTGCTAATGAAGGTGTCAGGGATTGATTTAGGTGATGAATGTATAACTATGTAATGGTACTGTAAACAATCGAAAGTACAATTTGTTTTGTATGACTGTGTGGTATGTGAATATATCTCAATAAAATGATGATTAAAAAAAAAAAAAAAAAACTAAAGGACAAATGGGGTGGGATGGGGGGATGATTTGGGTGTTTTTTTTCACTTTTATTTTTTATTCTTGCTCTGGTTCTTTCTGATGTAAGGAAAATGTTCAGAGATAGATTGTGGTGATGAACGCATAACTATGTTATCATACTGTGGACAGTGGATTGTATATCATGGATGATTGTATGGTGTGTGAATGTATTTCAATAAAACTGAATTTAATAAAAAAAAAGCAAAAAAAAAAAAAATGTTACTGGAAGCTGGAGGAAAAATTATCCATGTTATAAAGTAGCAGAGAATTTGATGAAATACAGTTCTGATATCAGATAGAAAGCAGAATTTGAAAGTGATGAAGTTGAATATTTAGCTGAGGGGATTTCCAAGCTAAGTGTAGAAGGTGCATCCTGGTTTCTTCTTGAAGCTTATAGTGAAATGAGAGGGAAGAGATAAACTGAGAATTACACTGTTAAGCACAAAGAAACCAGCAGTTGATGATTTGGAAAATTCTCAGCTGAAGCAGATAACATGCACTGAGACCAGGACCAGAAATGGCTCTATCAGCAACCTACCTGAGCTCCCAGGAGGTGAATTTCCAGAGAACGGTTCTTTGCAAGGGTATGACTGAACAACCCTTTGCTAAAGAGAATTGGCTGAACATGGATCTGTCGGCCGTCTCAGAGTCAGTCAGGATTGGAAATTCAGTTATCCATGAAGGATCCGTGCAAAATCCTTTCATATGATGGTCTGGACCCCCTTCAACTATGGGAAATGCCAGTAAGGATTTTTAGAGTTCTGTATGAATAGAAGCACTGCCAGCCTGGACTGAAAAGTTTAGGGAAAGAACAAATCGAAGGAAGAATGACTTTAAGAGCAGAACCATGGAAGCAGAGGTCTGGACTGAAAAGCCACAGTTAGAAGCCAGAAGCTGGAAGTCATTAGGAACCCAGAAGAGCAAGGAGAGGATTTTCCACGTGATGAGAAAGCCAAGGAACCCCAAGGATTGTTAGCAAGCCATTGCACTTGATTTAGACTTCTGAAACCACCAGACAATGAATTCCCATTGTTCGAGCTACCCATTGTGTGGTATTTATCACAGCAACTAAGACAGCTATGTTGAGAATAGACTAAGTGGGGTAGGACAGGGCTGAAGCAGGGAGACCAGTAGAGGGCTATCTCAGTAATACAAGCAAGAGAATACTGTGGCTTGGCTCAGGACATAGCAGTGGAGGTAGGGAGCAGTGGATGGAGTCTGGCTGTAGTGTGAAGCTAGAGACAGCAGATTTGCCTGATGGATGAGAAGTGGAGCATGAGAGAAAAAGACACATGCAGGAGACTCTACATTTTGTGGCCTGAGCACCTAGAAGGGTGGGGTTGCCAAGACCAGAGAAGGACTGCAGGAGGAGCAGGCTTAGCTGAGTGGATAGTAGGTGAACATGTTGAGTTTGAGAAGTCAATTTAATACCTAACTGAAGATGTCGAATAGGAAGTATAACACACAAACCTGAACTACAGGGGAAAAGCTTATACTGGGAGTATAAACTTGGAACCATCAGTATATGGAGGTATATTGAAGTATGAGGAGGAAGTTAGCACTTCCCAATGAGAAAAACAAAGAAGTCTTCATGGAGGAAGGGGCATGTGATTGAGACTTGAAAGATGAAACTCTGATGAGCTGATATATGTGGGAAGAGGATCCCAGATTCAAGAAAAGCCATTAACAAAAGTGCTAGGATTGGTACTACGGACAAGTTTTTGGAAAAATTTTTCATTGTTCAGTTTGAATGAACTGTAAAACTAATACTGGCGGGAGTCAGCAGCAGAAAGGGGACCAGAACATAAGTGTCTTGACTCCCAGTTCACACGCACATTACAGTGGACATGCTTACTGCGCTCTTGTTACATGCTAATGTGAAGAGTCCCCGTTGAATACTCACCTACCTATTTACGGACAGGAAAACTAAGAGTGTGAGTGCTTTGCCCCAGCTGGCAGCTGACAGATTAGAGTAGAGTGGGATCTGAACCCAGGCAATGTGACCCCAGGCCTTTGTCTCTGCTGTTCTGCTTTCCTGCCTGACACTCTGTCAGAAACACTGAACCAGGTGTCTGTGGTGGTGCAACCTGGCAGCCATCAGGAAGTGCAGATTAACAAGCCATGGGTGATGGTTTTCTCCCAACTTACCTCTGTAGGGATGTGAAGCATGCCCTTGCTGAGGGTCAGCTGAGGAACTGGCAGCAGCAGCAGCTCCAGGAGAGGAGGGAGGCTGGGAACTGGGCAGGGGTCACCAAGCTGCTGGCTCTCACCTCCCCCAGGAAAGCTGACTGCACAGTCCAAAACATCAGTTCCCCATTCCCTGGCTCCCATGGCAAATTTGGGGCCAAGGGCAGCAACCTAAGCCTTATCCTGGGAGGTTAGCATTGAGAATGTCTTTAAAGAGTAATGGGTCTACTCTTCTACTCTTTGTTCTCCACCAAACCCATTTTAAGGATAAGGAACTGAAGACCATGAAGGCTAAGTCTTTTGTTCTACATTTTCTTGGTGTATTTATGGTGAAGCCTATATTAGAACTCAAATCTCAGGACTCTCAGTCCAGTGTGTTTCCCACAAAACATCCTACCTCTGATCAGGTCATGTTTTAGAAGTATGCTCCCTAGTGAGTAGGCTGGGATAGGATCCTGTGCGTGTATGTGTGTGTGTGTGTAGAAAAAAGATCACACCAAACTGCTGAGGGCAATTCATTTATTCATTCCACAAATGTGCACTTAGTGTCCTCTATGTGCCAACTCTGCATTCGGAGAGGGGGATCCAGCAGCGAACAAAGCAGGCAAATATCTCTGTCCTCTTGTAGGGTGGCAGTGAGGGGATGGAGTGGGGGTGGGGAGGACTATCTCTTATTATTTTATGAACTTCTGTGCTATCCGAAGTGTTTTAACCAGAATGTTTCATGGTAGTGTCGTTACCAAGATAAAAATGTATAAACAAAGATAAGAAGAAGGTGAAGGAAGAGGAGGAGGAGAAGTGCATATGTAAATGTGGGGTGTCAGGGGTGCTCATAGAAGGGAGGCCTGGGTTATCCCCTGGGCTGTTACAGAGTTGACCTGACTTGAGGGATGGTCCCCTGTACCGAGCATCACAGAATGCCAATCCATTTCCCCAATGCCAAACATAGTGTCCACAGGATCTTGGAAGGAAGAAGAAGCAAAATCTAAAACATTTTCTGCAGTAGTCATATTCCCGGAACTGAAGGTTCCACAACTCCCCACAGTTTCTTGGTGCCCCACATCGTGCACTGCCTGTAGCTCTTACACCCCCTTGGTGGAGGCAACTTTTTAATGCAACTGACACCATGCTGGCTGGGAGCTGGCAAAGCAGGTGTCACAGGAAGACAGTGGGGTGAGAGAATCTGGGGGTGTGGGGTGAGAGAGTCACTGAAATGGGTGACCTCAGAGTCAGGCTGGATGGGGAAGCCAAGTGGGGTGCAAAGGGCTGGGAGAACAGGGGTGGATCATGACACCTGGTCAACATAAGAATGTCAAAAGACAGCAGAGGCGGGAGGAGTCAGGAGGTGGGAGAACAGCAAAGGTGGAGGGTGCAGAGGGAAAATTCAGAGATAAAGTGTATCTCTGTGTATATATTATATATATACATATTATATATATGCACACACTGACTATTCAGACACAGAAACACACACATATATGAGCCTATTTAGGAATAAATAGGATCCTCTCTGTCTCACACACACAAAAAAAATTTGCTCACTGCTCCACTCTTGGCACTGGAATTATCTTGCATTGTGAAGGAGGCAACTCTGACTTGACCTGCTTCATTGGAGTTGGTGTTGAGTATTGGAAAACAGAGAGATGTGTGCTTTCTGTGGAGAAGAGCATCTTAGTGTGGTAGCCCAGGCAGCCGGTGAGGGATGAAGCGACGGCCACTGGTGAGGCTGGCCCAGAAAGCCTTCCTCCTTCCCCTCGATAAAGGCAGAAAGATCATGTCCCAATAGTTTTACCACATGATTTCCCAATGTCCAGGAATATTTTCCTATTTCCAGATGGGAGTTGTTTATCTTCCTTCCTGGAATCTTAAACAAAGTTCAAAACAAACTTCTAAACAAAAGGATCCTCTGCTCCCTGGTTCTCAACCCCATTCTCTTGAGAGGAATTGGGCCAAGATTCTCTTCCCCTGATGACTGTCATGACCGGGCCCCGCAGAGAATCCCACCCCATGCTTCCTCTCACATCTCCCCGGTGGCCACCGGTTGCTGTGGACATCCCCATGGGTGTAGCATTTTGCTCCTTTGGGCCCTTTCGTCATGACCTTATAATTATGCAGGGAAAAGAAACTGGTTTCCCTGATAGAAGTTACTTGCGTCTTTAGAGTGCACTAAGGTGGAATGGAGTGCTCTGAGCGTCTCTTAAGGGCTGAATTCATCAGCATCCAGATGAATGAGGTGAAAAAATCCTAGGCAAAGAGAGATGAGGGACCCACATTATATCCTCTGGCTGCTGCTACCTCAGTGTGGGGCCCGTTGAGAGGAGCTTGTCCAAGGCAGGAGCTGTCATCTGTAAAATGGAGATGTAATCCCTGCCCTGTTGACTTGCAGAGTTGCTGTGAGGAGAAAGTTAGATCATAAGCCTGGAAATATTTTGTTGATTGTGAGGTGCTTGGAAGCACTGGGACATGTTTCATTAAATTATCACACAACTGGGGGAAATGTTTGGTCAAAGAGAGGGAAATGAATCCGCAGCCTGGAATAAAGGAAAGGGCACCAGACCATGTCAAGCTTCTATACTAATTAATACTGCTTGGGAGGAACTTTCATTCAGGTCCTTGTAACCCTGTGAAGTAAAGAGACGGTGTTAGGGGCTTATCCCATTCTCATGGAGAAGGGAAGCAACCAGAGTCTGTGCTCCTTCACCTGGGGCCCCATGTGGTCCATCTTCCTGAGTACTTCTCAGAAAGTGAATGTCAGGGGCCCAGGACAGCCTTAGTTAGCATCATTCTACTTGACCTAGAGGAAGGACCAAGCCCGAGATCCCCATGGCAACAGAGCTCACCACACACTATTCCCAGGCAGAGAAATGCTGAGAAAGACATGAACTGTGTCCTTTCTATTTTTTTACATTAATATTTATTGCTTTATATGAATAGTGTATTGAAAGCCCAAGCATTCAGTTTATACATAGAAATTACATAATTATATACTGCTTCACAAAGGCACTGAACACATTACATTTTACAAAATCACTTTACAGAAATTTAAAAATTCTAAATATCAAAAGGTACAGCTGAAGAAACAGGTATAAATTTGGCAGCCAGTAATCTTGACAGGGAAGTTGCAGCTTGCATGACTTTAAGTATGTGAATTTGAAAATACTGAGTTTAGAGTAATCATCGTGTTTTGTGTTGATCTGAAAAATATAACACTGGCTGTCGAAGAAACATGTTCAAAAATATTTAATTCACTTCAAAATGTCATACAAATTATGTTGGTTTCTATGTACCCCCTAAAGCTTCAGTCATTTAGCTCAGGTACATTACTAAAGTAATAAATTAATTCTTCCAGTACAGCAGTGTTTCATACCATTGACATTTGTATACTCAAGAATAATTTAGAAAGAAATATGTATTATTCACAATGTTTAGAAAAGCAAGCAAAAGGTCAAGGAACCTGTTCAGTTCTTCTGAAATGGTCTTATGTCAGCTTCATAAGTATTCATTCTACAAAATAGTAAGCTAATGTTTGAACACAATTTCCAAGAGTAGAGAGAGAGCTGATGAGCTTGTCACACAGGGCAGGGGTAAGTAAACAATGATAATAATTGATGTACATTGAGGGCTTCATACAGATGCACTACACCAAGAAATTTTTATTAGATTTACTCATTTAACACACACAACAATCCATGAGGTAGATACTGTCATCCCCATACTACAGATGAAGAATCTGAGGCTCTTGGAGGCTGAGTAAATTAGTCACATCACACAGCTAACAAGTGATGGAGCCAGGATTCAGAACCAGGCAGGCAGAACCCAGAGCCTGGGCTCTTGGGCATGGCACAATCAAATTTCTCTAGTTACTGCTTTTGGAGAAGAATGATGCAGTCTACATCTATAGAAGCCTGGAGAATGGAGAGTGGAAGAAATCCTAAAGATGACCTGGGGCATTCACTCAACAAATATTTATTAAGCACCAACTATGTGCCAGACACTAGGAGGGGGAAAGGAGTGCAGTAGCACACCCAGCAGACAAAACGTATTGTTTCATTGTAGAGGAAAGAGAGGATAAAAAATAGCAACAAATTAAGTCAGCCATGGGGTAAATAAAGGTGGGGAGAGGGTAATGTGATGGGGAATGCAGGGACATAAGATAGCAGGCTTGAGAAACCTCTAATGTCTTATCCACTGGTCCAGCCGCCACTCTCTACCGTTGAAGAAGACCAATGAAGAAGGAAGAGACCGCAGTGACCTGTTCATTACTGGACAATCTTGTTAGCAGCAGAGCTGGCATGGAAACTGTCTTCCTGCAAAACCAGTCCTCTCTTCGCAATCGCTCCCAATTATGACCTTATTTTCCATCGGACCCCAGTGCCGATGGGGGAAGAACAGGCTCTCAAGCAGCCCTGGTTGGCTCCGTGCATCCCCCCTGCACCCCCAGTGCCCAGAGAGAAGCCCAGGAGGGGCAGCACCTCAGAGACGCGCCAGCGCGTCCAGCAGGCGGCAGCCCCGAGCGGGCGCGCCCCCTCCCCAACACCTTCCTCCAGGGCTCCCTCCTTCCCCCGCCAAACTACCAGCCGACATCATGGATGTCGAGCTCTCCTATTTTGCTCTGCTCGCCTGGGAATTCGAGACCCTAGACGAGGACCAGGATGCAGGAGCCGGTGGCCCTTCTCCCCGCGGTCTCCACCCGCTTTGTAAACCCGAGAGGCTTGGTCTGCGGAGGGCGCGGGCGCTGCTAGCCCCGCTTCTCCCCGGGGTTAGGGTCCGAGGAAGAAGAGGACCATGACGTCCGTGTCCTTCCCGCCTCCTCCTCCTCCTGCTCTCATCTGCGCCTTATTAGTCGACTCGCCTTCAAGGCCAGTGGCTACAGCCTAGATTGAGAGAGGACAGCAGCGGGAGAGAGAGCATCTGAGTATAGGGACTGCCTTTTCACCCCCCAGGTGATGTGTGAAGTACGAAGATTTATAGGCAACCCAAGCAAAAATGAAATTAAAAGTACCCCTATTGGAACAAAAGAATTAAAACTCTATTTGCAGAATGCATGATCTCATATATAGAAAATCCTAGGGCAACCACTAAAAACTATTAAAACTTTTAAAATGTGTTCAGCAGAATACAAGATGAACATGCAAAAATCAATTATATACCATCTCATCTATGGCCAGTTGATTTTTGACAAGACTATCAAGTGACTTTAAGTCTCTTAAACAATAAACAAAAAAGTAACTCAAAATGAATCAAAGACCTAAATATAAGAACCAAAACTATAAAATTCCTAGAAGAAACCATAGAGAAATATCTTCAGGACCTTGTGTTAGACAATGGTTTCTTAGACTTTGCACCAAAAGCACAAGCAATGAAGAAAAAATAGATAAATTGGACTTCATCAAAATAAAAAAATTTTGTGCTCCAAAGGACACTATTAACAGAGTGAAAAGACTACCCATGGAATAAGAGAAAATATTTGCAAATGATACAGCTGGACAGAGTATAGTATCTAGAATACATGAAAAACACAAGTCAACAACAAATAAACAAACAATCCAATTTTAAAAACAAGCAACGGACTTGAATAGACTTCCTCTAAACAAGATACACAAATGGTCAATAAACACATGAAAAGATGGTCAACACCATTAGTTGTTAGGGAAATGCAAATTAAAACCACAGTGAAATAACACTCCACACCCACCAGGATTTTCATAATTGAAAGGAAAATAACAAGTGTTGGCAATGATGTGGAGAAGTTGAAACCCTCAAATGTTGCTGGTGGGAATGAAAAATGGTGCAGCTGCTATGGAAAACAGTTTGGAGGATCTTTATGAAGCTAAACACAAAATTACTACATGACCCAGCAATTCCACTCCTAGGTATAGTCCCACTACAATTGCAAACAAGTATTCAAACAAAAACTTGTACACAATGTTCATAGTAGCTCTATTCATAGTAGTCAAAAGGTGGAAACAACCATTTCATCAATGGATGAATGACTAAACAAAATATGATACATCCATACAATGTAATGTTATTCAGCAATGGAAAGGAATAAAGTACTGATCCATGTTATAACATAGATTAATCTTGAAGACATTATGCTTAGTGAAATAAGCCAGACACAAAAGGCCACACATGTTGTATGATTCCATTTATATAAAATGTCTAAACTAGGCAAATTCTTAAGAGACAGAAAGCAGATTAGCGGTTTCCATGGGCTGGAGAGAGGAGAGAATAGGGAGTGACTGCTTAATGGGTCCAGGGTTTTCCTTTCAGGGTGATGAAAAAGTTCTGGAACTCAGTAGTGGTATTGGTTATACAACATTGTGAATGTACTTAATGCCACTGAATTGTACATAAAACTGGTAATTTTTATGTTAGGTGTATTTTATCATAATAATAAATAAAATGATAGGGGAGAAAATACCATGCATATACTAATCAAAAGAAAGCTGGAATGGCTATATCGCTATTAGTTAAACTAAACTTCAGAACAAGATATATTGCCAGGGATAAATAAGGATTTACATAATATCAAAGGGGTTAATTCACCAAAACAACATAACGATCTTAAAAGTGTATGCTTGTAACAAAACAGCTTAAAATGCATGAAGCAAAAAGTTATAGAACTGAAAGGAGAGCTGGAAAAATCCACTCTTTAGTTGGACATTTCAACACTTCTCTCTCAGTAATTAATAGGCCATGCAGTCAAGAAAAAAATAACCATAAGAATATAGAGACTTGAACAACACTTTTAACCAATCTGTCCTAACTGACATTTATTTAACACTCCACTAAAAAACAGCAGAGTACATATGGAACATTTTCCAATATAGAACACATTCTGGGACAAAAAAAAAAAAAAAAAAAAAATTTACAAGGATTGAAATAAGCAAAGTAGTTTCTCTGACCACAAAGGAATTAACCTAGAAATCAAAAACAGAAATATATATATGGAAAATCCCCAAATATAGGCAACACTCTTAAGGAGACAAGGAAGAAATCACAAGGGAAACTATAAAATAGTTTGAACACAGTGAAATCAAACACAACATATCAAAATTTGGGTGATGGCAGGAAAAGGAGTATTGAAAGAGAACTTCATATAGTAAATGCTTGTATTAGAAAAGACGATATGTCTCAAATCAACAATCTAAGCTTCCACAATCCAAAATAAGGAGAAGAAAGAAAGAAAATAATAAAGATAAGAGCAGAAATCAAATAGTAACTGAAGAAATAACAGACAACATCAATGAAACCAAATCACTGTGTCTTTGAAAAGATCAGTAAAGCTCATCTGGGCCCCAGGACACACTCTGCTCCCAGGATGCAGAAGCAGCCACTTATGTGTGCACCATCCTGCTGGGGCTGAGAGACCAAGAAACATCAGCCAGAAGAGCGCTGGGAGGGGACGGCCTCTCAAGGGTGCGTGTCTCATCTCTGCTTCCTCCGGGCACACGAGGGACCAAGCCCGGCTGCAGGCGCAACGCAGCCTTTGATATCCGGGCTGCAGCGGGAGGCCCAGGGAGGAGGGGAGAGGCGGCCCAGCCCACAGCCCCAAGTTCTTGCAACTTCAGGAGCCTGACTGGGGAGCAGCGCTGCTCTCTGCCTTTCTGCGATCGCTTCGTGCCTATCAGGCTGCGGCACATTCCTCGCATTCTAGGATTGAGATACACAGTTTGCTTCTTGTGGGGGTGGCCGGGGCGGGGTGGAGGGCAGAGAGCATCCCAGGAATCAAGGCTGCTGTTCCTGCTCCCACCATCCTCCATGACTGACTCGCCTGCCCTCGCATGCAAAGCGACCCCCACGCAGCCTTGGGTTTCTGGATGAAGCTGGAGCTGTGGGCACAGCGTCTCCCCTCCAGCCCAGCAGCTTCAATGACCCAGCTGCTCACTGATCAACATGCCAGCCCTCAGCCACGGGCTCCCGAAGTCTTGGTTGGTCAGAAGGACTCTGGGAATTCCAGATGTAGCCCAGGTATTTTACAGGTGAGAGAAGCGGAGGACCAAATAGGGTCAGGCAACAAGGATCACAAAATATATAAGAGTAACCTCATTTCCTTTTTGGATAGGCAGTAGAACAAGGGAATGCAGTTGACATTGTGAGTTAAACTTTAGAAAAGCCTCCCATGAGATCTTGCAAATGAGATGGAGAAAATATGGCTGACTGCCAATGAGGTAAGACAGATTGATGACTGATTTAAAGATCACTAATTCATTACATAATGCTTCTATGGATACTACTTTTGAGCAAGTTCTTCATCTCAGCTTTCATCCCATTACAGGCCAAAATTTAATAAAATCTTGCATGAAGTCATAAATTCACTCCTTTAAATAATATTGAATAAGTGCCTACTCTGTGCTAGGCACAGACATCTTGAATGAAAACAGAGCCCCTGCCCTCACAGAACCTACAATTCACTGGGGACTTAGAGATGAATCAAATAGTCACACAAATGGCTGTGCAGTAAGGCTGTGCAGAGAGGACGATACTGCTATAAAAGCACCTAAAAGGGGAGTTTCACCTACCTGGGAAATCAAGGAAGTCTTCCCTACAGCAGTGCTTCTCCATCTCTGAAGGATAACAGTTACATAGGCAAAGAAGGGAGGGAAAGAACTCCAAAGAAAACCAGCACATGCAGGTGCCCTGAGCCAGGAGGAAAATGACTAGAGTAAGGGGATATAAGGCCAACGAGCATAGGGTGCAGGGAGCCACACGTAGAAATCATGTAAGTTCCATGATGGCAGGGGATTTTTAGTATTTTGCTCACAGCTATATCTCCAATGCCTGGAACTATATCTAGGACATAGGTGGCACTCATGATTATTTATCGAATGGATACCATATGCACGAAGGTGATGGAATACGCAGGCTCTATGAGCAATAGACACTTTTATAGGGTTTTAGGAAATGGGATGTTGTGAACATATGTCTGTTTTGTAGACCTCAATCTGGCTTCAGTGTGGTAAAAGACTGGAGGGGCAGGAGTAGGACCAGCTAAAATGGCAATTTCACATCTGGATAAAGGCAGCTCAAACTAAGTTATGGTAGTGCAGATAGTGCAGTGAGAAGAACGGAGAGATGTTTAGGGGACTTAATGAGGGACTTCTGGGCACTAATCAAAGTCATTGATGAGGAGGGACAGAGAGGCATTGGAAAACAGAATCTGAATTAACCATTATCTCAAAACTTTTGAAGGAAATATCAAAGTAAGATTAAAAAGTAAATGAAATAAACTCAACTCAAAATACATTTAAACTTACAATGACAAAAGTACAGGTGGGAGAACTGGCTAAAAACAACACATATAAGAAATGCTTCAGTGTTTTAGACATCATGCATCAAATGTCAATTATTAGTAGATCAAAACATTAATGCAATTTGGCCTATGCTGAGACTTATTGCATAAGAAAATAAAATTGCAAATCCTGCTATACTCTGGGCTGGCTGATGGACCATGCATTCACCTCTGGGTGCATGGTATAAAAATGGGCCTTTATCAGTGAATTCACCCAGAACAGGGCAACCAATACCACAGTAAAGCGAGCCAGTACATTTGGGGAATACCTAAGTTAACAGAGGACATTCAGCAGAAGTGAAAAACTCGGAGGTAATAGAGTAGCCATATTTAAATGCTCAAAGGCTCTCAGGGCACTTCAGCGGTCTCTGGGAGCCTCATCTGGGGGGCGGGATACTGGAGCAAAGGCTTCCACTTGGTCACAGAGTTTTCTATATCAAACCTGTCCCAAAATAGAAGCCTGCTGCATGCCTGGAGCCTTCTTTGAGGGAGAGTTAAGGAGATGAAGGGAGGGAGAAGGCAAAGCCAGGTCGTGATTGGCCTGCACTTCTGCCTGCTTGGAGACAGAACTTGACCCTCAAAGCAAAGTAAAAGCCTCAGAAGCATTTTAAGGAGGGCAGCAGCCTGATTCAGGTTATAGTCTGAGAAGAACACTCCAGTGTGGAGGACAGCCTGGAGGTCAACCACACTAGAGGTCAGGACTGTACACAGCCAACACCAGCTCATGCCCAGGCACCAAAACTTTATTTGGGATTGCATTGAATCTGCAGATCAATGTGGGGAGAACGGATATTTTGACAACACTGAGTCTTTTAATCCCATGATATGTCTCTCCATTTATATAGGACTAATCTTATTTCTCTCATCAATGTTTTCTAGATGTTGACATATAAATCTTGCACATTTTTTGTTAGACATCCCATTTACCCATGTTTTTTGGTGTTACTGTAAATGGTATTTTTGGTAGATTCTCTAGGATTTTCTATGTAGATAACCATATCATCTGAGAATAAATGCAATTTTTTTTCTTCCTTTCCAATCTGTATGCCATTTCTTGTTCTTTTCCTGTTGAATTGGCTAGGATCTCCAGTATGGTTTTGAATAGGGGCAGTGAGAGCAGATATCCTTGCCTTGTTCTTGATGTTAAGGGTAAAGAAATCAGTCTTGCAACACTGAGTATGAAGTTAGCTATATATTCTCCATAGCTGACCTTTATTAGGTTAAGGGAGCTCTCTATTCTTCCTAGTTTCTTGAAATATTTAATCAGAAATAAGTGAGAAGAGCCTTCCATATGAAGGAAAAGCCACTAGTGAAAGTAGTAGGATAGGACATTGGAGGCATGTTAGGGAAGGTTAGTAGAGGAGGAAAGAGCTAGAGGATTGGAGTTAAGGGAATGCAGAGGCAGAAATGGAATTAAAACCTGCTTCCTGACTGCCAGTTCATTCATGCATTTATCATTTACTCACCAAACACTTATTGACCAACTACTTGGTCTAAGGGTTATGCTCTGCTTTGAACATTTTTAATAAAAACACTTCTTGAGCACTATTTGCTTAATGGTAAAAGAAACCTCAATTAGTCCTTCCCACAGTCTATAAGAAATATGCTGACATTATCTCTCCCCAGGCAAGGAAACTAAGAGTGTGAGTGCTTTGCCCCGGCTGGCAGCTGACAGATTACAGTAGAGTGGGGATTTGAACCCAGGCAATGTGACCCCAGGCCTTTGTCCCTGCTGTTCTGCTTTCCTGCCTGACGCTCTGTCAGAAACACTGAACCAGGTGTCTGTGGTGGTGCAACCTGGCAGCCATCAGGAAGTGCAGATTAACAAGCCATGGGTGATGGTTTTCTCCCAACTTACCTCTGTAGGGATGTGAAGCATGCCCTTGCTGAGGGTCAGCTGAGGAACTGGCAGCAGCAGCAGCTCCAGGAGAGGAGGGAGCTGGGAACTGGGCAGAGGTCACCAAGCTGCTGGCTCTCACCTCCCCCAGGAAAGCTGACTGCACAGTCCAAAACATCAGTTCCCCATTCCCTGGCTCCCATGGCAAATTTGGGGCCAAGGGCAGCAACCTAAGCCTTATCCTGGGAGGTTAGCATTGAGAGTGTCTTTAAAGAGTAATGGGTCTACTCTTCTACTCTTTGCTCTCCTCCAAACCCATTTTAAGGATGAGGAAACTGAAGACCATGGAGGCTAAGTCCCTTATTCTACATTTTCTTGGTGTATTTATGGTGAAGCGTACATTAGAACTCAAATCTGAGGACTCTCAGTCCAGTATGTTTCCCACAAAACATCCTACCTCTGATCAGTTCATGTTTTAAAAGTATGCTCCCTAGTGAGTAGGCTGGGATAAGATCCTGTGTGTGTGTGTGTGTGTGTGTGTGTGTGTGCGCGCGCGTGCGCATGTTTGCCAAGTACTCCATTAGAGCCTGGCACTGACGCTCCCTACCACTCTCAGGGAAAGGAATTTCTCCCCAGTTCACCTTATCTCAGGGAAATCCAGGCTTCCAGCCTTCCCAGCTATGGGATAGGAAGGAGGAGCCCATCCACCCAGCAAGTCCAATGTCTTTCCTGGAGAAGCACTTGCACCTGGGCACCAGATGCAGCATTGCTTGAAATCGTGAGAAATGCAAGGAATGTCCACACCCATCCACATGGGAGGAGTTTAAAAATGATGGTGCATTTAGTCAGCAGTTCTAGATATAGAATCAAGGAAAGCTCTCTAAGATGTATTATTAAGCAAAAACAAAAGAAACAAGCAGTATAAGTCACACAGTATAATCCCCTTTATGTATAAAGGTGAACTACATATATGACTTTGAAAGTGTAGAATCAGGGTCAACTAGCCCGCTGAAGGGAACTCACTTATATGTTCCACAAATGTGTTGAATGCTCTGTGCTCAGGGAGGGGGATCCAGCAGTGAACAAAGCAGGCAAACATCCCCACCCTCTCATGTCTAGATAAGGGGGAGGTGTGGGGTGATGAGGGGAGAAGAGCACTACCACTTTTTTTTTAAGTGCTTCTGTGTTATTGTAAGTTTTTACAACAAAAATTTATTCATGGTTGTGTCATAAATACGTAAATCAACAAAAGAAGAAAGTGGAGGAAGAAGAGAAGGAGGAGGAGGACATATACCTGTATGGGGTGTCAGGTGTGCTGTGGAAGGGATGCCTGGGTTATCTCCTAGACTCTTACATTACAATGAGCCAGTACCAATTCCTGGTCCCAAGAATGAAAGGCAGGGGAAGGAAATCATTTAATATTATATTTTCTGCAATGGGCATATTCTAGTAACTGAAGATTCCATACTCCCTATGGTTTCTGACGCCTTAGATAGAACACTGCCTATGGCTGGTTACAACCCCCTGGAGGGACTCTGTGGGCTGATTGCATGAAACTGGCTGCACTGTCTTCCATGTCATCACCCTGAAGACATGGGGTTTTAGTGTCCTGGCTACTAAAACAATTACTATATGGTGGGTTGGCTTGACAACAGGAATTTATTGGCTCATGGCTTCACAGAAGGCTTGCTTCCTCCCAGGTCCCATATCTTCCGGCTGGTCGGCAATCGTTTGGGTTCCTTGGCACAGGCAATGCATATGGCAATGTCTTTTCCTTTCTCTTCCAGATTCCGCTGACTTCTAGCTTCTAGTCACTCCCTGTGGCTTCTCTCTCACTTTGACTTTCACTATGCTTATGAAGGACTCCAGTAATCTAGATTAAAGCCCAACCTGATTCAGTTGGGCCACACCTTAACTGAAGTAACATCTTGAAGAGATCTTATTTACAATGGGTCCACATCCACCAGAATGCAGACCAAGATCAAGAACATGTCCAAACTGGGGCACAATTCAGTCCACCACACATGGTCTCTACACTGTCCTCTCCCTGATCACATACCTTGTTCTGGCCTATACCACCTGTACAGAGACCACCCCTCCTCCCCATTTTCAATGGTTGTCCCAGGTAATAGCAGAGGGGGCCTCTTCCCTTCTTGAAGCTGCAGACTAATCAAGAGCAGGTTACCGAGGGAGGGGGCAAGATGGCAGCATAGAGCAGAGTGGAATTTAGTTAGTCCCCTGGAACAACTAATAAACAATCAGGAACAACTAGTAAATAATTTGGAATAACTGCTGGGGGACAACCGTGACTGTCCACACATCATACACCAACCTGGATTGGGAGGAATACCTGAGATTGCAGCATGAAATCTGTAAATAAAAACTGCAGAACCATGCCAGGAGCCCCCCGCCCCCCCATGGCAGCCTGGGCTGCAAAACCTCGCTGTGGTAGAAAGCAGCACTCTCTAAGCAAGCAAATATAGCTCAACCGAGCTCCGACTGGGGTTTTAATTAACAAATTGGATAAAGCTACAAACCCCCAACAAGCAGACAGAGGCTTTTAGTGACGACTGACCTTAAAGACCAGAAGACTCATCTGTCCCAGGAGGGGGAACCCAGAAGACTAAGTGTTACGTCTGGTTGATGAGTTGAAACTGGGGGGCCATGTAGTGGCTCTAAAAGGGGCTTTCTGTCCCTTTTTCTTTCTCTCAACCTGAGGGGCTCAGCAGAGAAAGCCTCAGCCATTTTCAGTTCATAGCGCTCTGACACAGACAGGGGTGGAGATAACAGAGTCAGAGAGACAACAATTCAAATGCAGATGTTAACTCCCTAGGGGGTGTATATTCCCTAAGATTAAGGAGGTGAGGCCAGCTATCCCTTCAGAACCAGACCCCAGAGCCTGGGGGAAAACAGCCAAAACAGAAACTAAAAGGGCCACAACTCCTTACACCAGTCGGCAGTGACAGGTTGATCAGTGCCACCTGTTGTTCAGGTTAGGAAAAGCACAGCAGTTAGAGACCTCACTGGGAAGTCTGTCAATCTCAAAGACACACACCCACAGGGAGATTCGAAACTGAATTTAACCCTACTCTGAAATCAGAACCTGTTCTGGTCTGGGAAAATCTGATTGAGATAACCAAGGAAAGATGCATAGAAAACAGAAAACCATAATCTACACTAGGAAAAACAAAGATATGGCCTAGTCAAAGGAACAAACTTGCACCTTGTGCCAGTTTGAATGTATTGTGTCCCCCAAATGCCATTATCTTTGATGTAATTTTGTGTGGGCAGACATTATCAGTGTTGATTAGATTTCTTTGAGTGTTTCTTTGGAGATGTGCCCCACCCGGCTGTGGGTGATGACTCTGATTGGATAATTTCCTTGGAGATGTTGCTCCACCCATTCAGGGTGGGTCTAAGTTGAGTCAGTGGAGCCATATAAATGAGCTGACAAACACAAGGAAATCAGTGCAGCTGTGAGTGACATTTTGAAGAGGAGCTACAGCCAAGAGGGACACAAGAAAGCACAGGAGCTGCAGATAAGAGTTTGAAAATGGCCATTGAAAGCAGACTCTTGCTCTGGAGGAGCTAAGAGAGGACAAATACCCCAAGGGCAACTAAGAGTGACATTTTTGAGGAAACTGCTGCCTATAGAGGAACGTCCTGGGAGAAAGCCATTTTGAAACCAGAACTTTGGAGTAGACGCCAGCCACATGCCTTCCCAGTTAACAGAGGTTTTCCGGACGCCACTGGCCATCTTCCAGTGAAGGTACCCGATTGCTGATGTGTTACCTTGGACACTTTATGGCCTTAAGACTGTAACTGTGTAACCAAATAAACCCCCTTTTATAAAAGCCAATCCATCTCTAGTGTTTTGCATTCCAGCAGCATTAGCAAACTAGAACACACCTCAATCAAGATACAGTTGAGATATTGTTTCACATTAATGAAACAATCTATTAAAGATTTTCAAAGAAATATGCTAAATCAAATCAAAAACCAAATCAATGAGTTCAGGGACGATATGCCAAAAGAGATGACAGCTATAAAGAAAACACTGGGTGAACATAAGGTAGAAATCGAAAGTTTGAAAAAAAACTGGCAGAATCTGTGGAAATGAAAGGCACAACACAAGAGATGAAAAACACAATGGAAACATACAACAGCAGATCTCAAGAGGCAGAAGAAAACACTCAGGAACTGGAGAACAAGACACCTGAAATCCTACACACAAAAGAACAGATAGGGAAAAGAATGGAAAAATATGAGCAACATCTCAGGGAATTGAATGACAACATGAAGCACATAATGTACATGTCATTGGTGTCCCAGAAGGAGAACAGAAGGGAAAAGGGGCAGAAGCAATAATAGAGGAAATAATCAATGAAAATTTCCCATCTCTTATGAAAGACATAAAATTACAGATCCAAGAAGTTCAGTGTACCCCAAACAGAATAGATCTGAATAGACCTACGCCAAGGCACTTGATAATCAGATTAACAAATGTCAAAGACAAAGAAAGAACCCTGAAAGCAGCAAGAGAAAAGCAATCCATCACATACAAAGGAAGCTTTCTAAGACTATGTGCAGGTTTCTCAGTAGAAACCATGGAGGCAAGAAGGGAGTGGTGTGATATATTTAAAATATTGAAAGAGAAAAACTGCCAACCAAGAATACTATATCTGGCAAAACTGTCCTTCAAATATGAGGGAGAGTTTAAAACATTCTCTGACAAACAGACAATGAGAGAGTTTGTGAACAAGATACCTGTGCTACAGGAAATACTAAAGGGAGCACTACAGACAGGCAGGAAAAGACATGAGTGAGAGGTTTGGAACACAATTTTGGGTGATGGTAGCACAACAATATAAGCACACTGAACAAAGATGACTGTGAGTATGGTTGAAAGAGGAAGGTTAGGAGCATGTGGGACACCAGAAGGAAAGAGAAAAGATAAAGACTGAGACTGTATAACTCAGTGAAACCTAGAGTGCTCAACAATTGTGATAAAATGTACAAATATGTTTTTACATGAGGGAAAACAAATGAATGTCAACCTTGCAAGGTGTTAAAAATAGGGTGGTTTGGGGGAAAAAATACAAGCAAGCAAACCAGAGACTGTAGTTAATAGTGATATTGTATTATGCTTCCTTTAATGTAACAAAGGCAATATACCAAAGCTAAATGCCTATAAAAGGGGGACATAAGGGAGGGATATGGGACTCTTGGCATTGGTGATGCTGTCTGACTCATTCTACTGTAGGTTAATTCTGTCTTTCCTTTTGTTGCTTTTTAGATATCGTGGGGGTTTTTTTCTTTCTTTCTTTCTTTCTTTCTTTCTTTCTTTCTTTCTTTTTCTTTCTTTCTTTTTCTTTTGTCTCTCTACCTTCTTTGACTCTTCCTCCTTCTTTGTGGAAGAAATGGAGATGTCCTCATATAGATAGTAGTGATGGTGGTGAATACGTATATATATGACTATACAGGGAACCATCAATTGTTTACTCAGGACAGAAAGTACGGTGGATGAACAAAACTGTCTTAAAAAAAAAGCAAGTTGATGAAAAAACCTTGAGGGCACTACATTGAGTGAAATAAGTCAGACACATAAGGACAAATATTGCATGGTCTCACTGATATGAACTAATTATAATGTGTAAACTCATATACATGAAATACAAGTCACCAGGATATAGAATGAGGCTAAAGAATGGGGATCAATTGCTTATTATGAGCAGAATGTTCAACTAGGTTGAACTTAAGTATTTGGAAACAGACAGAGGTGAGAGTAGCATGTTATTGTGAGAATAACTAACAGTGCTGAATGATGTGTGAATGTGGTGGAAAGGGGAAGCTTAGAGTCACATATGTCACCAGAAGGAAAGTTAGAGGTTAAAAGATGGGAATGTATAAAACAGTAAATCTTGTGGTAGACAATCTCCATGATTAACTGTACAAGTATTAGAAATCTCTTTTATGGACTAGAACAAATGTATGACACTATAACTAGAAGTTAATAATAGAGGGGTATATAGGGAAAAAATATACCTATTGCAAACTGTATTACAGTTAGTAGTATTTTAACATTCTTTCATCAACAATAACAAATGTACTATACCAATACTATGAGTCAATAATGGAGGGGAGGTGGTTAGGGGTATGGGAGGATTTGAGTTCCTGTTTCTGTCTTTATTTCTTTTTTGGAGTAATGAAAATGTCCAAAAAAATAAAAAAATAAAAATTAATTGTGGTGATGGTTGCACAGCTGTATGATGGTACTGTAGGCAATTGATTGTGTGCTTTGGACCTTTGGAAAATTTTACGGTATGTGAACAATCTCAATAAAATTAAATTTAAACAACAACAACAGCAGCAAAGAGCAGGTTACAGCAAGTAACACAGATTACACAGAGGGACACACCCTCCCAAACTGACCCCCATCTTGCCCTTGGACTTGTCATCTGATCTGCACAGAAAAATCAACAAGTTAAGGTATTGGCCATTAGGGTATCAAATATCTTGCCCCTAGTTTGATGTGTTCTTAACTCTCAATAATAAATTGGATCATTAAATTTGGAGTCAGAGGCCCTCAGTTCAAATTCTGACTCTGTTTCAAGCTATATTCTCTTAGGCATATTTCTCCTATGTAAAAAAAAAATTATTATTAATAGAGATAGCTGAAGGGCCTGTCTTACAGAATACCTGTGAGGATTGAAAGAGTTGTTTTTAGGTGTTTGGTTTCTTTTCCTTGTGTGCATGACTGTGCCCTGGCCCTGTTCTGACAGCGTTATGCTCTGTTCATATGTCCAGAATTTGCCGGGCTGAGAAGAGGAAGATACATCCAGGTGAGCAGAGTGCATCTGGCAGCCAGAACAGAAATCAAATCTCAGTTCCAACTGAAAGTCCACTTAGAAATATAGCCAAATAAAATTTGATCTGCTTGTCCTCAGAGATAATCAAAAAGTTTCCTTTCAGTTACCTGGTACCAAGGTCAACCCAGCTGTGTTGCTCTCCTCTTGCCCCTCAACTGGCCAGCATTTTCAACGGACTTGAGTTTTGAAAGCTCCTTATGTAGGAACACAAACTGATGCTACATGCTCAATGATTTTTATCATGAGATTTGGCTTCGTGTCTAACAAATCTCCTTTAATGATAGGGAACATACAGGTACCTCTGTCTCTTTCTCTAGGTGTTTTTACTAATAGATTTTAGTGGGTGACCGTGAGCAAATCAAACATTTTCAGCTTCAGATTTTTCCCTCTTCCTTGTGGCTTTGAGACCCCATACCATTCAGGTCTTGCTCTTTTAAAGACTTCAGCCAAGTTCCTCTGCAGCCACGTGCCCAGAACTGCACCCAATAGTCCTGGCGTGTCATATCTAAGACACAGCTTGGAGGCCCTGGCCCCTTCCCATTTCCCCCACTGTACTTCTGCTATCGTAGCCCCAATTCACATCAGCCAGTGACTCAGGATATGGTCCCAGACCACACTTGGAGAAACAGGACCTAGACCAGTGGTTCTGAGACCCCGCTGCACCTCTGACTCACTTGGACAGACTTACCAAACTTGGTCAGATTCCCAGCACTTGCCCCTCCCAGTGAATTAGAATCTCTGGAGGTGAAGCCCCTGGAAATTTTATTATGTACTTCCTAAGTGATTCTGATTATCCTGAAATTTTGGCAAAAATGTGCATCAGTGATTTCTTTCACAGGGATGAGGGACAGTGTATGGAATTCAGGAGACTGAACGCCCAGGTTTCCTTTCATGAGTCTGATCAACATCGGTTAGTTAAAAGCCTTAACCAGCAGGAGGCAGCACGTGCAGGGCATTTGAGCTGCAGAGATCTGTGGCGACCCCTCTGATTCCTCACAGGCGTGATCACAGGAACCTGTAATTGTTTAGGAGTTCCCTGCTGATAAATCTCCTCCAGTCATCGTTTCATTACACCCTTGTATCATACCTGTGAAGTAGGTGAGGAACATGTCTAAGAGAGGTCAGGTGACTTCTCCAAGGTCTTATTGCTAGCAATTGGCAGAGAGGGATTTTCCCACACATAGAGAGGGATACAGTAGGCTCGTATACGGTAACTTCCACCACTTAAAACTTAGAAGAGGACATGAACCTGAAACACACACACACATACACACACACACAAAAATCCACCACACAGCACAGCCTTTACTCCCAAATCGCACCTCCACTTTTGGCAATATCTGCCTAATAACAAATTCTAAGATATTTTAACCTACACAGAACCACAGTCATATAGAGGTTAAGGAAACAAGTAAAGCAAACGTATCATCCACTAACTGACAAGTTTCCAACCATACATGCACAGTCAGCAGAAATGAGAGTAAGAGAGAATCATTTAAATACCATAGACTAGTGCTTGTCAACTCTTAAAGTGCATTTGAATACCAGAGACTATTACTTTTCAAACCTTAAAATGCAAACAAATTACCTGTGAATCTTAATTTTAATTAAACACAGATTCTGACTCAGGGCCTGAGTTTCCGCATTTTCTAACCAGCTTCCAGAAGTTACTGAGGGCTGCTGGTCCATGGACCACACTTTGAGTAGAAAGGTCTATTTTACCCACTGCCATTGCTCTCCATGGATGGAGGCCCTGAGTTAGCATGAAATGGCACCAACAGAGCTGCTGACCCCTTTAGTTCCCTGCCTTTTACTGCATGAGCATCTCTCCCCACTGAGAATAACTCTAGTGTTTACAAACACACATTGTTCATACATGGCCCCTAAACCAAGCCCATCTCTTAACCTCACGCTCGCCTGAAAAAAACTGTTTTCATTCCATAGCTGGAGAGAAAACTGGGGTTCTCAGGCTTCTAAGTTACTCCAAGGATTATGTTAACTAAATGAGATTTTGAGGTCCTAACCTCCAATATGAAGTGAATACCATGTATTCAACACTATCATTAGCTTGGAGCAGAGGAGGATTTGTTTGTGTTTTGTTTTGTTTTAATTTTTTTCACTCGACCCCAGTGGTTCTCAAGCAGGGGTGATTTTGCCTCCTGGGGGACATTTGGCAATATCTGGAGACATTTTTGGTTGTCACAACTGGAGGCAGGAGGGGGTGCTACTAGCTTCTAGTGGGTATAGACCGGCCTCCTATGAGAAAGAATTATCCAGCCTAAAATGTCAGCAGTACCACTGCTGAGAAACCCTGCTCTATTCTAGTCACTCATATTGATCCATATCTTTAGCAACTTACTGAATGATTATTTGAGTGTTTCCACAGATCAGGGGTAAGAAAAAGATTATAGGCAACCATTCAAAATGGAACTTGTTCACAGAGGTTTCCACTGAGCAGGAAAGTGTAGTGGCTGAGAAGTCCAGTGATTGGGTTTGAATGACAGACGGTCTGCCACTAACACGCTGGATGAAATTAGACAGGTTACTCGAAATCTCTCAACATTAATTTCCTAAGACATAAAATGACTATAAGCACCATGAGGGCAGGAACTGTCTATATTTTGGGCAACAAAATATATACATTCTCCTGGCAGATAGCAGGTGCTTGTGTATTTATCAAAGGAATGAATGTAAAATAATTATTTTTAAAATATGATTTTGAATACTACTTTTTAAATCTTGATTAGAGACTTGTATATTAGGAATTACTATTATTGGCTTCACCTTATCCTGGCAAATCCATATTTGTGCTCCGGAAATAGTATATGGTAGTGGGAAAAAAAACCACCTACTCTAGCATAAGAGCCTAAGTTCAAATCTTGGCTCTACCACTATGTGAGTTTAGACATTTAATTTAACTTCTCTAAGCCTCAGTTCCTTCATTTGAAATATGGGGATAAAATTAGGATTCTTGGAAGAATTAAAATTAAGTGAGATAATTGATATATCACTGATTATTTGTAATCGATTATTAATGATGAAAATAAAGGAACATATTCTGTGAAAATAAATAAAAATTAAAAAACAAAGCAAAACCAGAAAATTTAAATGAGATAATGTATGCAAAGCCCTTAGTGCAGTGCCTGGCACACAGCGAACTCTTGATAAAAGGAGGCTTTATTAGGTTTTTGGCCTCCAGCCCTCAAATCGAGGGCACCTGATCAGTTACCACTCAAAAGAGAGGTAGAGTCACAGTACTGAAATCAGAAACTTCCCCCCGAGACCATGCTGAACTGGCTCCTGACCATGTCAGGAGCTTACCTTCCCACCCTCAGCTCACAAGCCTGAATGAGGTATTTTGGACCAAATATTCTGTACATGTCTGCATGCCCACTTAATCGCACTCAGAATACAGCCCCAACGATTAGATATGCAGCATTTTCATTCTGCTGTAAGGCCAAAGGACATTAATAAAGGTGCTAAAGCTGAAAATTGTTTGGAGAGCAAAGAAACAAATGAGGAGAGAAAACTGCAGCCTTTGATTCAGTAGTGAATTTTGCATAAGGGGCTCCACGTTATGGTGCACCAGAGACCATATCGCCATACACTCTGCATTTCAATTTTTATGAGAAAGAGGGAAGTAGAAAAAAAAACTCAAACTGTTGTTAGGGGCTTATTCAAGAAAGTGAGTTCAAGCATATATATTAATTTGAGCAAACCATTTATATTTCATAGCATAGTAAAAGCATGGAGCTGAAAAAAATGCATCTAGTGCAATACCTTCTTCCAGATGAGCAAATTAAAGCATCTGGGTATTAAATATAGACTGCACACCTTCAGCCTTGGAGAGGCCAACTTGGGAAGAGGAGCCATCCAATCCAGCCTGACTCCAGCCTGACTCAAGGATAAACATCCTTGATGGTCAGGGCTGGATGGAGATGAGGAGGTCATCTAGTCCATTCTTCTCACTGGATTTCTGAAGTTCACACTCACCTATTCAAGTAATATTTGCTGAGGACATACTATGCACCAGACATCATTCATCATTTTTGGTACTTGAGCTGCAGAGGGCAGGCATCAGTCCTGCCCATTGTGCTTACATGCAAATGAATGACGCAGTCAGTAAATAAGTGCACAAATAGATGGTGCAATATAACTTCAGGCGGTGTTATGAGGTCTAAGAGGGACAGAAGAGGGAAGGGCTACTTGAGATTGGGTGGTCTTGGGAGGCTTCTCTGAGGAGGCAATGTTCACTGGAAATGAGACCTGAACAATGAGAAGGAGTCAGTCCTGTGAAATTCAAATAAAAGAGGGCTCAGGGAGGAGAGACAAGCAACTACAAAAGCCAGAGGCAAGAATGATATGCAGAATGAATAAAAAGGAAGCCTGAATGGAGCAATGGGGTGAGTGGTAGGAAAGGAGGTGAGAGCAGTGGGCAGGGACAGGATGCTGGGGATGGGGGCTCCCCTGAAAGGTAGAAGCAGAATTTGGATGAGAACTGGAGCCTCAGGCTCATAGTTTTGATGGCTCTGTGTTGACTCTGCTGTGCAAGTCCTTCCTCAGCTTATGCTGAGTCAGCACGTCAGTTATGGGAGGAGCCACTGGACAATGGCCACACTGTGCTCACCTTGAGACCTAGCAGGGGACAGAGCTCCAAAGACCAAGAGCCCTGTATTATAAAATCTGTAATTTCAAGTGCAACCCTGACATATTTGCTCCCTGGAGATATGTCCCTCCCACCCCACCCAGCAGGAAAGCCTTCCCAGCTGGCTAGTTTCCTTATCAACCCAACCAGCTGCACTCCACCCAGTCCTCAAACCTATGGGTTTCACTTCCCTGCCAGCCCATGGAATTATTCAAACAAGCCAATCACACCGTGCTGCAGAGCCTGACGCCCACTTCCCCTGCTGGTTCTCTCTCTTCCTGGGTCCCTGAGTGGCCTTGCTGGCTTCCAGTGCCCTCCTCCCCCAGACTGTTAGTACACATGACTAATGAACTGCTGTCAATCTCATCTCTCCATTGTCAGGTGTCACATGCTTGGCCATCTTCTATTATTTAGGGTAGGAGGTCCCTCCTTCACTGTCAGGGTGCATGGAAGGTGATCAGAACAAGCCCCCAGGAGCAGAGCGACCAGACGGCATTACAGACGGCATTGATAAGGAGAGTGGACCCCTCCCTTCCCTTTAGTCACCGTAACTCACTCGAAGTCCATCATGAATCAGCACAGCCCACCGAGAGGAAGGGCTGGAGAGAGGCTGAGGCTAATCTTTGAAGATTATTATTAATTTGTAACTCTACAGAACTAATGAATACATTTTTCTTATTAAAAACTGAAATAATAAAATAAACATGGTCCTAAAGGCTAATGCCCAGGTAGACCCCACTCTTCCAATCCTGGCCGCTTCTCGCTCTCCCACCTCTACCCCACTTAGAGCTAAATACTGTTACTATCAGCCAGGTGAAGATCCTCCCAGACCACTTCTCGTGCCTCAAAATGCATATGCATGTGCCCTGAGAAAATACAGTGTGATTTTCATGGGCTTGTTTTAATGAACTGCAGCATACTGTATGTAATGACTCTACAACTTATTCTTGTTTTTATTTAGAATTGTATAGTAGCCACATATTTATTTAAAAATTTAATTTACAATCTTGCAATAATTTCAAACTTACAGAAAACTTGCAAATTTAGTACAAAGAACTCCCTTTTACCCTTCAGTCAGACTCCCCAAATGTTAAGATTTTGCCACCTTTGCTTCAATCTTTCTTCCTTTCTATCTGTCTATCTACCTACCTACCTACCTATCAATCTCTATCTATATCTCTCTATCATATATCTTTTTTTATTAGAGCAGTCTACAACTTGTATTTGCCCCCACTAAATGAAAGGGCTTGAGTATCTACCTGGATTATTACATGAACACCCATATCATTTTGTTCATTACTATGTAGTATTCCTTAGTATGATATGCCAGTTTATCTCCCTATTAGTAGTAAGTTCACTGTTTCCAAGTCTTTTTACATATTAAACAAAACCACAAAGAAATTCCCTCTGTGTACACTTCTGTGAGTGCTCTTCTATGGTAGGTGGAGGACTTGACTCTTAGATGCAATCCGCAAATGGAAGCAGAATCAATTGTGGCAATTTCTAAGCACCCAGGGGCTGTCTATACCCACAAAACCTGTCCTTACTCAAGACTGACTTCACCATTAACTCACTGCCTGACTTCATCCAATTCCCAATCCCTTTGGGGCTCTGTGGAAGGAGGAACTTAGCATTGATGAACTCTTAAGAACTCAAACTGTTCTAGCATCCTACAACTCTGACGCTAGGTTTGTAAGATTCTCTCATGATAGAGGTTTCATCCCCTTTCAGAAGTTACAGGGCATTTGTGGGAGGCCTTTGGATCACAGCCTCTAAGATCACAGTGTGTCACTCCAAGCAGTGGGACACATTTAACAGTGCTCCTGGGAAAACGACTACAACGCATGGAGCCCCTGACTTCTGCTTGCCCTTTTTCATGCCCTTCCTGGATATCGGGGATGTGATGTCACCTTCTGCAAATTTTGTATAAATGCCTGAGCTTGAATCCACTAATGTCTAATGAGAAGAGGGAACAGCAATCACCATCTACTTTGCATAAACTTTATTTAACAAAGCACACAGTTTCTCATTCCATTCCTGGATCAATTCTGAGATGTACACAGGAGAGGGGATAATTATAATAAATATTATAATAATATGCAGTGAACACTGTCATTCATTACAGCTGAGTAAGTTGAAATGAAAAGACATTAATTGGTTGCCCAAGGTCACATAGCTAGGAAAGGAGGGCAAGCCTGGGCCCCAGGTCTCCTGATTCCTAATCCTATTCTCTTGCATTGGACTTCCCAGCTGTGTGGCTCTGAGGACTGATTTGTAATCCTGAATAACTAGGAGAGGCATTCATCTTCAGCAGCCTGTAGGACTTAGTGGAAGACCATATTCAGAGATAGCATTTAGGTCACAAAGGGCCAAGGGAAGCAGAGGAGAGAGAGCCAAACTCGGGGGAAGAAGACATGGGAACTAATTTGTTAGCTGAATTCTAAGAAAAGATTGATAAATCCATGTTGTCTGAGAGATTTTACTCCATGGATTAAAGATACTGCCCGGCCTACTTTAGCTGGACTGGCCACGGAAGGCCTCTCTAGGGAGGTGGCATTTAAGTAGAGACCTAGAGAATGAGGTCCCAACCTTGCAAGGAAACAGGAAAAGAGCAAACTGGGTGTAGGAACAGCAAGTGCAAAGTTCCCATGGTGTGCAAACTCACTGGAAGGCCAGCATATCTCCCTGCGCAGGGAGCAAGAGGTCAAGGGGGCATAAGATAAGAAGCAGGCACCCCAAAGGACCAACTTGGGCAATCCATGCTAGAGGAGATCAGAGGATGTCCTTGAGGGAATATGGGACTTAAGGAAACAACCAGCTTCATTCCAGCAAAGCATAGATGAGGAAGACGCTATAGGCAGGAGAATTGCAGGGAGAGGAGAAATTATTGGTGACTAATGAGTAAGGCTCAACCTCTTAATCTGTGAAATGGTGGAATAGGACAGTATGCTCACTGACACACTTTCGGGTAGATTGTACCACTGAGGAACTGAGCCCAGGGAGAGATGGCCAAGGGACGGACAGAGCTGAGGTCAGTATTCAGCTCTCCCAAAGTCCTCTCCAGAGCTGGCTCCACCCCAGCTCCTTCCCAGGCCAGGAAAGGCCCTCCAACCAGTGTTTGGATATGAGCACGAGGCTCTAGCAGAACCCTGGAGGGGACGGTCTGCTTCAAGCTCCCCACAGCCATTCTGTAGCCCCCAATGCTGTGATCTCAAAGCCAGTCCCTTTGTTCCCTGCTGCAGAAGCTTCCTGAAGACCTCAGGAACCACTTTGATTTTTTTATTCTTTTTAATATTTCTCCAGAAAACAATATGAGGAACCAGAGGAAAAGCATGGCCCCATAACAAAGCTGTTTCAGCCAGAAAAACAGGTCTGAGCCCTGTCAATTCCAAAAAGGTTTAAGGAGCTCCTCCAGGGAGGAAGAGAGGAGCAGACCCCTGTTAGTTAGTGAGTCCCCGCAAAGCACCATCTCCTGGTGGGAAGTTCACTCTTGGCTCAAGGCCTGGATCTCAGCACAAACCAGTAGTACACCTGGGGGGACAATGGTCAGAACCAAGAATATTAGAATAAAAGGAACCTCAGAAATCATCTAGTCCAATCCTCCATTTACAAATGTGGAAACTTGGGCCTAGAGAAAATCACCTAACAGGGTAATGGATGTTCCAAGGCCAAATAGCTATCATATTGAGCACTCACTAGATGCCTGATATAACACTAAGCCCTTTAAGCCCATATCACTATTGAGCCTCACCATGAAATAAGTATTGTTATTAACCCTATTATACACATGAGGAGCCTATGGCTCAGAGAGGTTAAGTCACTTCCTAAGATCACACAGCAGTAAACAGTAGAGTCAAGACTGTAATCATGTTATGCCAATGCCTCAGACTTAAACACTTTGCAACCTGCCACAGCAGAACTGCAACCAACATCTTGATCTCCCAGCCAGTAGAGCCACTTCAATCCCAGGCCCATTAATCCTGAGGACATAGCCCTGTCATTGGCATCCTCTCCTGCCCCCACTGGGCCTGTGCCTCTCTCCTTAGTCCTTTTAGCTCTGCACCCTCTCTTCTCCTTCTGCCTCCTTCTTCTTCAGCCTCAGCTCAAAAGCCATCTCTTCAGAAAGAAGCACCCCTTTTAGTGCCTACTGCAGCCACTTGTTCACTTACTTTACAGTTTGTCATCCTAAGTCTACGTGTTTGTTTATTTATTTGTTGTCTCCCCCATGTTTCTACAGGCTCAGTACCTAGCACAGAGTAGGCATTCAATTAGAAGTTGTTAAATAAATGAACAAATGAATGAACTAAAAAATGAAGAAATCCTTTAGTTGTTCAAATAAATGTCTGCCAACATCTCTCACATATTACAGATCTGTCTTGTGTTGTTAACCATATTATTTTTCAAAAAATAAAAATAAAGGTACTCACTCTTGGTGAGATAATCTAATAGTATTGGAATAGCAAGCAGAAACCAACAGATCATGACCACTTTCTCACCATTCCCACACCTCGTAGGCTAGAAGGATGAGGATGGCTGAGAGCTCATTCATGAATGAACAGGGGCAGCACAGGAGTGGGGAGGAGAGAGGAAGGCTGATGTGGTGGAGGGAAGGAGAGGATGGAACTGGATGGGAATGAGAGGAAGGCTCTGGAAAGAAAACTGGGGGCCTAGAGCTGTGTCAGCCACCAATAGTGAGGAGTGGGGCAGAACGTAGGGAGGAGAGCTAGACCCCAGTCAGTGACAGCAAGTCAGGGAAGATGAGAGCTCTTCATTGAGAAGAGAATTATAGTGCATTCGGGTGATTAATGCCCCCTCCCCAATTCACATCCATCCAGAACCTCAGAATGTGATCTTTGGAAATTGGGTCTTTACAGACGTAATTAGTTACGATGAGGTCACACTGGATTAGGGTGGGCCCTAAATCTAATACGACTGGTGTCTTTATAAGAGAAGGGAAAGGGAGATTTACACAGAGAGAAGCACAGAAAGAAGAAGGACATTTGAGAGCAGAGGCAGGGATTGGAATGATGCTGTCACAAGCCAGGGGACACCTGGGGCTGCCAGGAGCTATGAAGAGGCCAGGAAGGATTCTCCCCTAGGGTCTTGGGAAGGAGCAAAGGCCCTGGCCAACACCTTGATTTCAGAACTCAAGCCTCCAGAACTGTGAGAAGATAAATTTCTGCTGTAAACTGCCCATTAGAGGTACTTTGTTACAGTATGGTGAGGACAGCCTGTGAGGAGTGTGGCCATGGCCACTGGTGACCTTGGCTCAGAAAGTTTTCTTCTTTTCCCTTGATGCAGGCAGGAAAAAAAATGTCTCCCAGTAGTTTTGCCACATAGTTTCCCAACACCCAGGAGCATTTGCCTGTTTACGGGTGGGACTTGTTTATATCCATTCTGGAGACTTAAAGTCCAGAATGAAACTTCTAAACAAAGGGACTCTCTGCTCTCTGATTCTCAGCCCCAGTTTCTTGCAAGGGAAGAGCCAAGATTCTGCTTTCCTGATGACTTTCACAGCTGATTCCACAGAGAATCCCACCCCCGGCTTCCTCGTGCGTCTTTCCTGGCTGCCCCTGATTGTCATGGACATCCTCAGGGATGCTTTTTACCTTATTTTAACCCTTTTTATCCTGTCCTTACAATGATGCAGAGACAATAAGATTGTTTCTACAGTAGAAGCTATTTGGGGCTTGTAGATTGCTCCAAGTTTCAATCATCTCTCCTAAGAGCTTTATTCATCAGCTTCCAGCTGGATGAATTAAAAAGAAAGCCCTAGACAAAAAAGAACTGGTCAATTAAGTTCCCTCCCTGTATTTGGAAAATTCTGAGGCATATTCTCATGACCACCATTCTGCAGAAAGCCTAACAGGTCTACATGAGTAGAAAATGGCAGGCTTGTCACTGCAGGCAGGTATAAGAGAAGGATGATGACAATAATGGCATACTTCACATGCATTACACTAAGCATTGTAGTACATACAATAATGCGTGAAGTAGGTACTGCCACTATACCCATTTTACAGATGAATTTGAGGCTCAGAGAGGTTCAGTACCTTACCCAAGTTCACATAGCTCTAGTAAGTGATGGACTGGGATTGTAGATCAGCTTCAGCTCTCAACCAGGAAATCATCAGATTTACCTAATTCATTCTTTTCTTGGTTATTTATTGCTGCCTCCCCCTTCCACCACACTCCCCACCCTTGCCCAGAGAGGATTTTATGCTCATGAGGGCAGGGTTCTTGTCTGTGTTGCTCACCATTGTACCCCCAGCAGCCAGCACAGAGCCTGGCAGAAAGAAGACAATAAATAAACGCTGAGTGAATGCATTGATGAGTGAATATCATGCTTTTATTTGACCATGTCCTATAATCTGAAATTTTCTGAACATTGAGGCTTTGGGTGAAAACAAGAACAAGAATATTTTCACTGAACAGTCCTGATAATTTTCACATATTTAATTTACCTGAACTTTCTTCCAGAAAAACATCTTTCTCCAAGTATTACCTAGCAACTTGGGGATAGAATAAGAATTCCTAATCTGAAAATGTAGAGTTTCTCTAAAGAGATCTTTTGAAATAATTTAAATATTTATTGATCACCTACTAAGTTTCTAAAGTTATTCCAGGCTTCTGCCCCTTTTGGTAACAAAAGGCAGTCTGTGACTCCCCTGGAATACTTGTCTGAAATGCAGAACAAGGGAATCCAGAGACTGGGAATCTGCATTTTTACCAGAATCTCAGGTGGTTGCTATACAAGCAAAACTTTAAGAACCACTATGAGACATTAGGGCCATTTTATCCCCCACTCCTATTGAAAAAAATTCCTAATAAACCATCAAAATCTGTTTCAAATACACTGATCCTCTGGTTTGTCTAAAAATTCTTTTTTAAATTCTGGTGAAATGTACATAGCATAAAAATCATTTTAAGCACTTTAATGTACAATTCTGTGACATTAAGTACCTTGACAAAGTGTAATTTTCACCGCTGTCCTTTTCCAGAACACTTTCATCACCCCAAACAGAAACTCATACCTGTTAAGAAATAACTCCCCATTTGCCCTTTCCCCCAGCCTCTGGCAAACTCTATTCTGCTCTCTGTCACTATAAATTTGCTTATTCTAAGTATTTAATGTAAGAGAAATCATACAATATTTGTCCTTTTGTGTCTGGCTTATTTCATTCAGCATGATGTCTTCAAGATTCACCCATGTCATAGAATGTATCAGAATTTCATTCCTTTTTATGGCTGAAAAATATTCCATTGTGAATATATATATATATATACCACATTTGGTTTATCCATTTCTCCGCTGATGGGCACTTGGCTATTGTTAATAATTGCTATGAACATTGGTGTACAAATATCTGAGTGCCTGTTTTTAATTCTTTTGACTATATACCTAGAAGTGGAATTGCCAGGTCATATGGTAATTCTATGTTTAAGCCTTGAGGAAACAACAAACTGTTTTCCACAGTGCTGTCTTATCTTGGGGTCATGAGCCATGTCAATGTATTTCACCTTGTATAAGGTAAAAACATTGCATGTATCCTAAAAGGTGTTCTTTCCCCAGTTTTAAAAAGGTAGCCACCTAACCTTACTTTGATATTTCAGGCTCTGGTGCCCTGAAACACACTCACAGGGGACCAAGCTAGAGGTGAGGAGAGCTGGTCCCTTTCTGCCATGTGATGCTGTGTGTCCTAGGGCAGGTAGCTCAACTTCTCTACAAACTGGGATTGTAAGTGCTTAGAGTTGTGTGATTCTACACATGCTCTAACCAGAGTCATTCTACAGACAAGCATCGTGTGTCTTCTCAGTCTTGTTTTTCTACACTCAAAAGTCATGCTTCTGTGCTCATGAATTAGATTCAGAAGGGTAAGTAGTCAGAGGAATGTAAAGAACTTCACTCTATGGAATCAATCATGACCCCCCACCCCCAGATTCAGATTACAGGCTTCTATAATAAACACCTATAAACATGCATCACAAAAAAACAACTTTTGTGCAAGAGTTAGTTGACCAAACAAACCTGGGGTGGGCCAGTGGTGTTGAGTCATGAAGCCACACACCTGCTGTTTTCCTGATGGGAAGTGTTTCAGGGTGGGGATTCCAAGACGTTCCACCCTGAGGATGTGTGAGATTAAAACTGGAAAAGACATGGGTCATTCTGGCAACGGATACTTATTGGACATTATGTGCCAGACACTGTTCTAAATATCGGGGTCCCAAAGGTGAACCCTCCTGACATCTCATGGAGCTAACTTTCTATTGGGGAAGGGAGGCGATAAACAGGTAATAAACGAACCAATGATAAGGGAGCATAAATATAGTAAAGTGGGGCGGCGGGAACCCCCAATGATTTACCACCGGTCCGGCTGCCACTTTCTGCGGTTGGAGAAAAAGACAAGGCAGAGAAGCAGGAGTGACCTGCTCTGTCCATCAGGGATGGCAGAGAAAACTGTCTTCCTGCAGAACCAGTCCTCTTTTCACAGCCCCTCCTAATTATGACTTTATTTCCCTATCATTATCTAGCCCTTCGTTACCAGCACCAAGGGGGGGAGAGCAAGCTCTCAAAGACCCCCGCTTGGGTCCGTCCATCTCCCCATCACTCTCCAGGGGCCAGAGCCCAGGGAGAAGCCCGGGTGGGGCGGGGCCTCCAGGCTCGCCGGCGCGTCCGGCAGGTGGCAGCCGCGAGCGGCCGCGCCCCCCGCGCTGCCAGCCCTCGAGTCCGCATCATGGATGTCGAGCTCTCCTATTTCGCTCTGCTCGCTTTGGAATCCAAGAACCCAGACGAGGACCAGGATTCATGAACCGGTCGCAGGGGCCCGGGCAGGGGCCTCTGGCTCCCGACGCTGGCCGAGAGGTGAGTCCCCGGGCGGGTCGCTGCTCCCGAGGCCGGGCGGGGACGCGCTGCCCCCGCCCTGCCTCCCTGCGGTCCACACCCCCTTTGGGCTCAGGAGCGGCGTGGCTGGAATAGTCTGGGGCGCGCACGAGCAGGCGCTGCCAGCCCCGCTTCTGCCTGGGATTCGGGTCGCCAGGAGCGGGAGGACCAGGACGTCCGTGTCCTCCCCACTCCTCCTCCTTCCTGCTCTCACCTGCGCCTTATTAGTCGACTCGCCTTCAAGGCCAGTGGCTCCAGCTTACACTGAGAGGGGACGGCAGGGGAGAGAGAGCACCTGAGGATGCAGAGCTGACAGTGACTGCCTTTTCACCCCCAGGTGATGCGTGAGGTGCCAAGAACGGAAGATTTAAAAGGCAGCCGGGGCTTCCGTATTGAATGAAAGACCCAGAGCAGAGGCATCACCATGAACACAAGCAGTAAGTGGGTGCCTCCTATCCTTTGCCATGGGAACCGCGGTGGGGGCGGGAGGTGCCGGAGCCGGTGCCGGAGCCTGCGCCGGAGCTGCCTGGGAGGCAGGAAGGAAGCCCAGCATCTGCGTGGACACATGGCCCCCAGATTCCCTTTTGGTGGTTTTTTTTGTCGTTCCCTATAAGAGGGATGTCGGTCCAGTGTTTCATGATAATTTTGCTAATATTTTATGGGCAGTGCCAGTTGCCTCTGCTGGGAAGGCTGCTGTCTCCTTCTAGCAATGCCTGGAGAGGCCTATGAAGCAGTAGTGCTAGCCATTGTCTGACTGTGGCGGGCTTTTAGGAGACTTCCCTATGCACCTCTGGAAAACCAAGGAGGGACATGCTTGCTAAGCTGGGAAGAACCAGAGGCCCTCCAATGGGGGGTGCGGGTGTGGGTAGACCGTGGGATGGGAATGAGCAGTTTGATAAACAACCATCAGGAAACCACCTTTGGGTCTAGAGACTTTGAAATACCCAGATCCATGCGCCTCCAGCCCTGTTGGCAAGGGATTGTTTTCTCCACACATGTACAGGCTGTTTAGCCCTCCTGGCAAATGAGAGAAAAGGGACAAGCCCTTTGGCCAAGAGCTCTAACTTGTCAGAGGCAACAACTGCTTTCCAGACCCCAGATCAGACATCAGGGTTGGACATCAGCTGCTGAGAAATGCAGTCAGAAATACAAGGGAGACACTGTCTCACTGTCTATTTCTCTTTAATATAGTCCCTTTGACCACAGGCACCAGGCAGTGGCCTGGGAAGTGCCCTGGGAGGGAGATCTGGGTTCAAGTCCCACTCTCTTGTCAGCTTAGCTTTTCTGGGTCATTCTAGCATCGAATAGGGGCTGTTGAACCAGAGGACCCCTGTAAACAGTCTCAGCCCTGAGTCTATGATCTTTGTTCCCAGTCCCCTCTCTGGATCTCAGATTGGTGAAATGAGAGTGGTTAAATTAGAGACATTTCTGAGGGGCCTTAAAATGTAAGAATCTACGAGGTTCTTTTTAAAAAGCTAGAGCTGAGCAGCAAGCCCAGAAAAATCAGTACCTTAGGAGGCCGTGTCCACTCAAAACCCACTATTTCCTCACCCCACCCCATCCCTCCATTTCAAGGCTCTTGGCATAGACAGGAGAAAAATAAATCAAAAGGCACTGAGATGGAAATGAAATATATTTATTTACTATGTATCTGTATGACTCATCTCCCTGACGTCTCCTTTTGTGTAGTACATTTCTATGCCAAGCAAGTGAGCAGGGCTGGACTCCCTTTGCCTGTTACAGCCAAAAAAATTTTGCCTATTGAGTTTGACAATCTGGAATAGTGTTTTGGCTTCATAACATGCTCAGGAACAGAGCAAAATTCTCTAGACTCTCATCACCTAGTGGGCCACATTTTTACATCTGCATGCCTTCAGAGAAATAAAGATGTGCATTGCCTGTCACATCTCACTATCCCTAGGAAAAAAATGTATTTATGGGAGTCCTTTCTCACTAAAATAGCAGAAGAGAAAGACGGCTCATCTATTTTTCAAGAAACTAAAAAATAAGGTTAACAGGCAACTGACTCTGCCCTTTTCTCTCTCTCCAGAATCCTAAGGAACTCTCGTCCTATTAGTAACACTGGGTATTCTTAAAAGAAAGAAACAGAGTTCTTACTTTTATTTTTTTTTTTTAAGAAATGGTAACTAATGGAATTGGATACTATAGAAGATGAGGACTGAGAAAAATGTCATTCTAGCTGCACGTCCTTTTTCTAAGTGGGCAGAGTATGTTCATTTTCTAGGAGTAGTAGAAAATAAATAGAGCAGAATGGAATGGGCAACCCTGGGAGACCCTGAGCTCCCTGTCAGCGGATGTCACGCTGAAGAGTTCACTGGGGAGATCTTTGGGGGAGCCTCAAGGGCGGGTTCTAGGGCTGGACGGGATAATGAGCAAGGTTCCTCCCGACCCTGTGGAGAGAGTAGAAACCAGACTTCCCACAAGTGAAAGAGTGACTGGGTCATAAATTCATGGGGACAGGGCGTGGTCAGGGAGTCCTCAGGGTCACCCTATCCAAGCCACAGTGTCCTCTTCCTTGACTTAATTCTCATGCCTGAAAGTGTACAAACCCTAACTTAGTAGTGTGTGTGTTTTTTTAACTTCCCTATGCTGGATATTCACTCTCCACCAGCCCCTGTGCTAAGCACTTCACTTACATGGTAGTATTGAACTCTCACACCCAACTTATGACATGGGAATTATTTTTCCCATTTTCTAAGTGAAAAGTTTGTAGCTAATGGTCAGTAGCTTGTCCAAGGTCATGCAGTTGACTATTAAATTATCAAAGGTACTTGGACATGTAACATAGTCCACAGCGTGTGCCGCTCCTAATTCCTTAATCTGGAGAAGGGGAGCATGGGGCTGTGGTCTTTGGGCAGCATGTTAGAGCTGATAGAGCTTGGACTTTGGATTCAGACTGTCCTGGGTTCTGGTCCACTTTTCTTCACTGATTAACCTTGCAGCCTTCAGCATGGTTGTGCCATCTGCAGAATGTGAACGATGGCCTCAGCTTGGAACCGGGATGAAACTAACGTTCTGTGTAGAATGTGGAGGGTGGGCCCTTGGCTGGAGCTGGCATCACACCTGCAACGTGGTGGCCACTATTTTCATTGACTTCTGGCCTCTTGAACTTCACGCCTTTGTTGTAAATTGTGAAGAACACCTTAACTGTGGTTTTGAGGATTAAATGAGATAATATAGGAAAAATGCCTCGGAAACATTCGTAAATTACTTTTATTAGTAAGAGACACATTTCTTAGATGTCAAAGATGGAAGAATGGTCGGTCAGTGACACGCCAGTTGTGAATTTTAGCTTCATCAGAATCCTATCTTCTGAAATTTAGCTGAGAATCAGTATACCAAAAAGTGTGTACTTGTGAGAAAGGTGTAATTTGGAAGGGGAAGGAGTTGGGGTGGGGGCAGTTAGACCTGATAGAGCTAAACAAGTAGGGTTTGCCCCTCAGAGCCAATCAGGGTGAGGTGAGGAGGGCTCCCTGAGGAGAAAGTCACGATGAGCCAGATGCCCAGGACTTGTTTAATCCTTAATCTACATGTTTTGTCCAGGAAAGACCTGGGTGTCATGTTAAGAATACTGTATCCTAGTGTGATTGTGAAGACCTTGTGGATCACACCCCCTTTATCTAGTGTATGGATGAGTGGAGGAATGGGGATAAAAACTAAAGGACAAATGGGGTGGGATGGGGGGATGATTTGGGTGTTCTTTTTTCACTTTTATTTTTTATTCTTGTTCTGGTTCTTTCTGATGTAAGGAAAATGTTCAGAGATAGATTGTGGTGATGAACACATAACTCTGTTATCATACTGTGGACAGTGGATTGTATATCATGGATGATTGTATGGTGTGTGAATGTATTTCAATAAAACTGAATTTAATAAAAAAATTAAAAATTAAAAATTAAAAAATAAAAAATAATAATTAAAAAAAAAAGAATACTGTATCCTCTCCTGAAAGCCTGGGCTAATGCTGAGACAGTACATTCCCTTGGGTTAAGGACTTCAGAGGGAAGGAAGAGAAAATAGGGCACTCATTCCCCCTTTGGCTTCTGTGGGGTGGTTCCACAATCCAGCCTTTCTTCCCCCTGCACATCCCCAACCTAATTCCAAGGATCTGTCATTTGTCCCTGACCTACTGAAACAGCTCCCTTACGGGCCTCCCTTCCCCTGCTAGCCTCCACCAGTCATTCTCTACCACCCACCCTTTGCATCACACTCTGCTTAAAATGTGGATTCTGCTACTCTTGGACTGAGAGACAACTCCTTGCCAAGGCCCACAGGGTCCCATGAGGCCTGGCCTCTTCAAGTCCACTCCACGTCACTCTCCATATTTCAGCTGCATTGGCCCCTTCCTTTCCCTCTACAGACCTGGCTCCTGCCAACTTTGCAAGTACCATTCCTTCCACCTGGAAAGCCCTCCCCTTCCCTGCACCAGCTCCTTTCCCCACCCCCAGCATCACCTGGGCTGGCCTTCTCACCCTCCCGGGCTGCAGAAACCCTCCCCAGACCCCCGGTTCAGCTAACATTCCCCTAAAAATTCTCTCCAGCTGCCTTGACCCTGTTTCTTCAGAGCTGTGTCTCTCTCATCATGCACTCATGCTTGTGATCATGGTTCAAAGCCTATCTCCCACTGGACAGCAAACTCCATGAGAGCTGTGGTGTGCTGTGGTGTACAGCCCCAAGCAGGGGCACATTCTGGAGCATTTCTTTGTTCCAATATGCTCCTTGGCCTTTTACCTGAACCCACACAGCAAGGAAGGTGCTGCACCCAGGCCTCTCCCTCTCACAATGTCCCCAGAGCCACAGGGGCACCCCTGACCTAAAGTGCATTTTCTGAGGCAATAATAAATCTTTTGTTATTCTCTGTCAGAGTCCAGCTAGCTCCATGTTGATCAATGAGTTCCAAGGCCCTTGGGCCCAAAGCCAGAGGAGACTGAGTTGACCACAGTGAGCCAGAGGCCATGGGCACCAGAGTCAATTCTTTGTCCCATGAAGAGCCAGTTCTTCACATGGGTCAGAACCCCCAGGAGTTCCAAGCATCCTCGAGGCTGATATATAAAAGTACCATTTTCCCTCATTCCATAGGCCTCCTGCTGCCCTCTGGCCCTCTCCTTGGTTTTCATCATGGATTGGCAGGCTAACAAACTAATTTTCTGAAGCAGACTTTGTTTTGTTGAAGAGAGTAACTCCCACAAAGGTGTCATAGGATAAGCAAAACCCATACTGGGGCAGTAAGATCTGGGCTTTGGGTTATGGATTCCTGAGTTCAAATTCAAGATCTATCATGCATTTGTCTGTGATCCTGGATAGGATAGATAACCTCTCTGAGCCTGAATTTTATGATGTATAAAATATGAGCAATAATGTCAATGTGAAGAGTTGCTGTGAACATTAAGTGAAAAAGCCTGAGAAACTGCCTGGCATATAAAAGAGTTTCAATGAATGGCATTGAATCTGAAGTTGAGTCGGCCATTGAGTAAAGCAATGTTCTGGAATGATGGTGCTTTAAGAACCATACTCTGATTAAAAATTAGCCCGTCCTGCTAGTATTGCCGGCAGCACTGGGTTTTATACGTAGGAGAGCCTTAGCTTTCAGGAAGCGTCCAGGAAGAATGTTTACTTGGTATTGAATATATGGCCTGGTTGAAAAGGGCATGGCAGGAAGTGAAGATTCCAGGCGAGAGATAACTGCCCTAGTTCAGAAAAGGTATGAGGGCCAGGTGGTTGTAAGAATAGAAATGAGGGAAAAGATACAAGATTCTTCATCTGCATGGCCTAGCACCTGATTGCTTATAGGATAAAGGAGAAGGGGAGGATCCTATCAGTTAGGGTGCTGGCAGGGAACAGGTGGGCAACTTAAGGGCAGTTGTATAGAGGGACTCTAAATATGTGGGAAGGGCGTAGAGAAGCAACGATAAGCAAGGATAGCCCAGTGCTAGGAAACTAGTCACAGGGCCCCACTACCCAACCCCATCTCTCCTGCCCCCAAGGCCTGAATGCAGCAAAAGAGGAACCCAGACACCCAAAAGGCCGGCTGCAGGGTGAGGGCTGCCTGGCAGGACTGTGGCCTCTGGCTCCAAGAAGGCAGCCAACCTATGGCAAGACCCCACATAAGGAACCAGGGGAAATAAATATCCTGACTTCCCTCTCCTCCCTGCCTCTGATCTCCTCACTGGCCAAATCCAACCAAAGCTAGAGGGCAAATGAGGCAGTTGATGAGGCCCTAGCGGTCAGCCTTTGAGGGCACCGTGCAGGGTAGAGAAGGCAGCAGAGTAGACCTGGAGGGGCAAGGGAGTCCGAATTGAAGACCTCCGAGCACAAAGAGCAAAATGACCTTCCTCTGCTAATCTCATAGCCCACTCATGAACTTTAAGAATTCCTAATGGAAAGGATCTATTACAAACACGAACACCGTAGAATGCCTTCTAAAGACATTCTAAATTTGCAAAACAAAAAATAGAGATTGTTTACTTTACAAGGAGAGAGGTTTTTTTTTAAAAGCAGTGCTTCCCAAATGAATGAAGCAGCTGTTGATAAATGTTTACTTGAGTTACTTGAGGCTAAAGGTGGGGGAGGGGGGAGAGGGTGGGTGTTGGAGGAATAATGTAAGGAAAAATTTTAAAACCATCTGAAATGAATATAACGCATCTCTGAAAATCACAATGTGATTTCAAGAGCACTTGTATTGCATAAAGGAAATGATATCAGTTCTGAACTCCAACTTCCCTATCTGGCAAAAGCTTTAAATTTAATCTTTCAGAGATAGTATCTACTGCAATAAATGGTCAACAACTGGCTAATATCCAACATTAGGCAGATACCATTGTAAAAGGACAGAAAACAACCATAGACATGCGTGAGCACCTTTGACTTTTTTTGGCTATTTTGCCAGTTAAATTGTTCTCCTATAATTCTTAGGGGTGTAAACTAAAGCCAGATTGACGGGAGTTAAATCCCAGCCCTGCCCGTTACTAGCTGTGTGTCCCTGGATAAGTCACTCGCCGTCTCTGTACCTCAGTTCTTCATCTCTGAGGATAATCACATGGGGATAATAATAGTACCTCTCATAGAGTTGTTATAAAGGATAAGTAAAATAATAGTTGTAGATTGCTTAAAACAATGCCTGGCACAGAGCAAGTGTTTATAAAATGTATAAGTATAGTGTTTATTAAATAAATGACTCCACAAGGAGAAAACTTCCTTGTGGTTTGCTTTCTTTGAATATCAGCCACTGCCTATGACTAATATGGGATGCTGATAGTTGATTATGAAACCCAACCATCAAAAGATTATCCTTCTCATCCTGATGCTTAAACCCTAATTTTGCCATCCCTAACCAGTGGAGGTGTAGCTTCTTCCTGAGATGCTGAAGAGATGTGTTCACATTTAGGAAGACCCCAGATGGGAGGCCCGCAGGTGAGTGTGTGTGTCTGTTTTCAGAAAAAACACCCCCTACCCTTCTTTCAGGTCATTACACACAACTGTAGCATTTCACAAGTGTTATCAGAATTTAACACCAAGGTATTGATTTTCAGTCTGCTTAGTTTCTGGGAATGCCCAGCATGGGAAATAAGTATGGGATTATTTATTTGTTCATTCAACAAATATTTAATGAATGCCAACTCTGCATGAGGCATGTTGCTGGGGACACAACAGTAAACATAACAGATATGACTCCTGCCTTCCTGGATCCTACAAGTCAGGCAAAATTGGCCAGCTGGTAGCCAACATAATAGGATGTGTTTTATCTACCCTACATTGAGTTTTCAATGAATTTGAAATATTTGCCCAAATTGAGAAATCTAGCCTATCTTTAAAAACAAAAACAAAAACTGGATGTTCTTGTACCCTTAGCCCTATTTTCCTACATGTGGGATTGCCTGTTTTGGATGAAGCAGGTATTCATCTGTAGTTTGCCACAGTTCCCACCAGTCCCTATTAAGTCACACAAGCACAGCTTAATATTTTCACGTTACCTTGCAACTGTAGGCATCTGAGTTTTTAAACCCCTGGTCGATGATCCACATAACATCAAACATGGAGAAGTGTATCCTTACACAGAGATGTGGAAACAGCAGCAGATCTGTTAATTATTACGGGAGAAAGTCCTGTCTGGTGTTAGCAATTGATTAACCCTTCCATGCTTTTAAAATCCTCTTGAAGGCGGTTGCTGCAGGGGAGAGGCTAGGCCTCCCTATGGTTGTGCCTAGGAGCCTCCTCCCGGGTGCCTCTTTGTTGCTCAGATGTGGCCCTGTCTCTCTAGCTAAGCCAACTTGAAAGGTGGGGTCACTGCCCTCCCCCCTGCGTGGGATCAGACACCCAGGGGGGTGAATCTCCCTGGCAACGTGGAGTGTGACTCCCAGGGAGGAATGTAGGCCTGGCATCGTGGGACGGAGAACATCTTCTTGACCGAAGGGGGGATGTGAAAGGAAATGAGGTGGGCTTCGGTGGCAGAGAGAATCCAGGGGGAGCCGAGAGGTCACTCTGGTGGGCACTCTTACGCACACTTTAGACAGCCCTTTTTGGGTTCTGGAGAATTGGGGTAGCTGGTGGTGGATGCCTGAAACTATCAAACTACAACCCAGAACCCATGAATCTCGAAGACAGTTGTATAAAAATGTGGCTTATGAGGGGTGACAAGGGGATTGGGAAAGCCATAAGGACCACACTCCACTTTGTCTAGTTTATGGATGGATGAGTAGAAAAATAGGGGAAGGAGACAAACAGACAAAGGTACCCAGTGTTCTTTTTTACTTCAATTGCTCCTTTTCACTCTAATTATTATTCTTGTTATTCTTGTGTGTGTGCTAATGAAGGTGCCAGGGATTGATTTGGGTGATGAATGTACAACTATGTAATGGTACTGTGAACAATCGAAAGTACGATTTGTTTTGTATGACTGCGTGGTATATGAATATATCTCAATAAAATGAAGATTAAAAAAAAAAAAAAAAAGACATAATGCTGAGCAAAATAAGCCAGGCACAAAAAGAGAGATATTGTATGTTACCACTAATGTGAATTCTGTGAAAAATGTACAATGTTTTATACTGTAGAATGTAGGGGACCTAGAGATACCAATTAGTGGAGGGGGAATGATAATCTAATAAGAACAGATAAACTATGGAGGGTAATCTCAATGTTATGGGAATGCTCAGGAATGATTATGGTTTGTAAACTTTCTTGGATATAGTAAGATCATGTTGGAAGCAATAGAGTTATTTTAGGTTTTTTTTTCTCTTATTCCTTTGTTTTCTTAGGGGTTGTTAATTTTCTTGGGGTATGGTAGGAACATGTTGGAAGCAATGTAGTTATTTTAGATTATTTGTTTTTCTTACTCCTCTGTTTGGACATGGTTTATTAATTTTCTTGGGGTATGGTAGGAACATATTGGAAGCAAAGTAGTTATTTTAGGTTATTTGTTTTCCTTAATCCATTGCTTTGTTTGAAATGTTGTGGGGTTTTTTTGGTTGTTGTTTGCCTGTTTGTTTTTAATTTTTTGATAAACAAAGTTAAAAAATTGAAAAAAAAATCAATAGAAAAATGGGAGTAAAAACTAAATGACAAATAGGGTGGGATGGGGGGATGGTTTGGGTATTCTCTTTTCACTTTTATTTTTTATTCTTATTCTGATTCTTTCTGATGTAAGGAAAATGTTCAGAAATAGATTGTGGTGATGAACGCATAACTATATGATCATACTGTGAACAGTTGATTGTATACCATGGATGACTGTATGGTTTGTGAATATATTTCAATAAAACTGAATTTAAAAAATAAAAAAAAATAAAATAAAATAAAATAAAAAATCCTCTTGAAGGGAGTAGAACCCTGCTACATGTCCTTATTTCCCCCGCAGACCCATTCCCAGAAGGGTGATATCATATCCTGTTGGATACAGTTGGGCAAACAATGTCCCACCCCCAGTTCCTGGAGGTCAGTCTTGTTTCCAGGAGAACTCAGTAGTAGGAAGTGGGGCACGGACCAAAAGAGGGCAATCTGGATAACTGATACCAGCTCTGGGGACCTTTCCCAGCCCAAATGAGGGCATCCTGGGAGGCTGAACTCTTCCAGAGATTGTTCTGATGCATAAGACGTGCCTGGTCTAGTTGGGGACATCTTGTTCCTTTCAGAAAGGTCAGTTTAGATACCCACCCAGCTGGGGAGTGATTGCTGAAAGACCACCCCCTAAGGCTACTCAAGACCTTTCTTCTATCTTTATGGCCTCCTCCTTGAGAAAGAATGGGAAGAAAGACAATTTTTTTTATGTTGGTTGAGAGTAGATTTTTCCTCTTTCCTTTGGAAGAAATCAAAGTGTGGCAAATAATTCATAGAAAGTAAAGCCTGGCACAGAGGCTTTGGATAGAGCCTCTATCTACCCAGGCACGCAAGTTAGTAATGAGAAAGTCAACTCCTCCAACACTTCCCTTTCCTTCTCTCTCAATCCATCACTGTATCAGGTCATTTCTGTCTTCTAAACAAGATGTAAACTCTTCCCTTCCTCAACTGCCATCACTTCCCAATGTCTGCAACCACCAGAAGAATCAGACCAGGGGAAGCCAGGCCTGGCAGCCACTGGAGTAAAAAGTTGGGGCAGGAAGTTAGCCGATCACAAGTTTAGCAAGAGGCATCTGAGCTACAGTGATTTTAGGTTGCATGGATGGGAGGTGGAAATAACCCCACTCTGAAGATCCCCGATTAGACTATCTCAGAAGCAATGGTTTCAGGAAGGACAGTGGTAAACTGAATTCTGCTCAGGGATGAGTGACCAGAATAGTAGAAGGACTTAAAACATGCTAGGAAGAAGACGTTGAAGGAGCAGGAGGAAGCCACCAGAGTCAGCTCCACATGTTGGTTGTGTGTCTGCCCTGAGACAATGGATGGTCCCTTGACAATTTCAGGTGATGCTACGGGGTTGGACCCTGCTCCCCAGAAGTCTGCAGGCCTCTCTTCTAAGTGTACTACCAACCAGATGGGGGGTACGTGTAGGCTCCCATTGCTGTGGCATCACTGTTTGCATGCCTGTGCAACAGCCCCACCCCCCTTCCTGGCAGAATTCCAGTCTCTACTGCCTGTATCATTTCCAAAGCTGTTTCCTTGCATCTGCTTAATTTTTTACAAAGCACAGGTCTTTCTCCAGGGGTCGTTATCTCTTGCCCTCCCAGCACCAGCAGAGCCAATGAGCTGACTGCCTTGCAGTAGTCTAATGACACAGTTGATCTATTTTAAGCACCTGAAGCACACTCCACCAAGTGCCAATCTTCCTGCTGCAAGCTGTTCTCAGCGTGCAGGAGCAGGGGCAGCCCAAGGTCTGTTTCTCCTTTTCAAGATCTGGGGAAACAGCCCAGTGATCCGGGCTTTGCCCATCCTAGGAAGGTCTAAGGTGACCGTAAAATCAGATATTTTCAGAGTAGCTAAGCCAGCACATCTGAGGGTCAGTATGAATTGCTGTGGAAGGAGAATTGCCACTGATGCCAGGATTATGTGGTGCAGGAACCTCAGGTGGCCATAAATCCCTCTTTCAAAAGGCAGAGGCAGAGCCTGGGCCCGTTTGTGCAGGAAAAAGGGATCTAGGAAGCAGCATTTAAGGAACAAAAAGAAGCCCCACCCCCATTGGAGATTCCTTAGCCTCAGACCAATTTTTCCTCTTCCTCCTAATCAAGAGACATTGTTTTCCAACTATAGCATATGTGAGTGCAAATGTTTTGCATTTATTATTTAGTATAATCCTTGCAATAATCTTACATGGGCCTTCCCTGAGCTCTGTATCTAAGGAAGGTTCCCCTTGTTATACTGGATTTCACCATTCTTCTTAGAACTTAGCACAATTGGGAATTACTTTATTCATTAGCATGTTTATTTGTTTCTCTCTCTCACGCACACAACCTTTTTTAAAAAATTTTATTCCCACACCATACAGTCCATCCTAAGTGTACAATCAATGGCCCCTGGTATAATCATAGAGTTATGCATTCACCACCACAATCATTATGAGAACATTCCATTTTTTCCAGAACAAAAAATCCCTTACCACTCCCTTATATCCCCCTATTATTGACATTTAGCTTTGGTATAGTGCCTTTGCTACAATTAATGAAAGCATATTACAATGTTACTGTTAACTATAGACCTTAGTTTTCATTAATTGTATTTGTTCCCGTGTATCACCCCATTATTATGTTGTAATAGTGACATACATTTGTTCTTGTTCATGTAAAAACTTTCTTGTATTTGTACAATTAACTACCATCATCATCCACTCTAAGTTTCACCAAGTCATACAGTCCCAGTTTTTATTCTCTAGCTTTCCTTCTGGTGACATACACAACCCTAGTCTTCTTTCAACTGTACTCACACTCATCTTTGTTAATTATACTTACAGTATTGCGTTACCATCACACAGTATTGTGCTATCCATTTCCGAACCTTTACAATCAGCATTATACATTCTGTACACTTCAGCATCAATTGCCCAATCTCTACCCTCTTTCTAACCCCTGATAACCTATGCTCTCAAATTTAACTACCAGAGTTTGCTCATTGTAGTTAATTCATATTAGTGAGACTATAAAATATTTGTCCTTTTGTTTCTGGCTTAGTTCGCTTAACATAATGTCCTCAAGGTTCATTCATGTCGTTGCATGCATCAGGACTTCATTCTTTCCTACAGCTGCGCAATAGTCCACCATATGTATACACCACAGTTCACCCTTCCACTCCTCAGTCGATGGACACTTGGGCTGCCTCCATCCATTGGCAGTCATGAATAATGACACCACAAACATTATGTACAAATGTCTATTCATGTCCCTGCTTTCAGTTCTTCCAAGGATATTCCTAGTAATAGGTTGCCAGATCATCTGGCAATTTTATAATTAGCTTCCTGAGGAACCACAAACTGCCCTTCAGAGTGGCTATACCATTCTACATCCCCACCAACTGTGAATAATTGTACCTCTTTCTCTGCGTCTTCTCCAGCACTTGTAGTTTTCTGTTTATTTTTTTTTAAACAGTCTCATTCACACACCATACAGTCCATCTTAAGTGTACAATCAGTGGCTCCTGGTATAATCACATAGTTATACATTCACCACCACAATCAATATGAGAAAATTCCCATTTCTCCCAGAAAAAAAAAATCCCATACCCCTCCCTTATATCCCCCCATTATTGACATTTAGCTTTGTCTTGCTCCCTTTTAACTACAAGCTGCATCATGGCTATGTGACAGGCCCTCACTGTTTTGATCACTATTGAATCCTCCAAACTCATCATGGCATTTGCTAAATACAAGCTCTTTACATGCATTGACCCACTTAACCCTCACAGAGTCCTATGAGGTAGATACTAATATTATCCTCATTTTACAGAGGAAGAATTTGAGGCATAGAGAAGAATTAGTTGGCACCAGATCTCAAATTTAATAAATGATAGAGCCTTAAATAAATGTACAAATGAGTGATTTTAATGGGTGTCTTAATTTCCTAGCTACTAAAAGAAATACCATACAGTGGATTGACTTAAACAATGGGAATTTAATGGCTCATGATTTTGAGTCTAGGAGACATCCAAACTCAGGGTCCAAAATCAGCAAATCGATGCTTTCTTCCCAAAGACTGTGGCATTCTGGGCTGACTGCCGGCAATCCTTGGTCCTTCCTTAGCTTTTCTGTCACATAGCAAGGCACGCGGTGGCCTCTCCTGGCTTCTGTCTCCATCTCACTTTCTCTCTGCCTATAAAGGGCTCCAGTAATCCAGATTAAAGCCCAACTTGATTAGTTGGCCACACTTTAACTGAAGTAACTCCTTGAAGATATCTTATTTACAATGGGTCCATACGTACCAGAATGCCGTCCAAACTGGGATATGCCATTCAATCCCCCACAATGGGATATACTTAAATATTCTCCTTTGCATAAAAGGAAAATGAGGTTCAAATGTAGTCATTTTCCAAGGTGGAGCAGGTGTTTGGGACCATGTCGTTCTTCTCTACTGCCTCCCTTCACTCCTGCCTGTGACCCCCTTTTCACCATCTTTCCCCTATTTTACTGCAGTGGAGGTCACAGGGGAAAGTGTGGATTGGCATGGCTGGCCGTGGAGTCTCCCACTGGACATCCCAGCCATATTCACCCATTCACTCAGGCAATAAAATGAACCCTGAAACTGTGCACGTGCCAGGCTCTGTGGGATCAGAGAAGCACAGCATCCCCAATTGTGGATTGCCCCTAGTGCTACCAGGGAGCAGACACGAGCTCCTATGCCTGTAACTCAGGAAACTGCTTGGGTGTGTTGAGAGGAGAGGTGAGACGTGGAGAGGAAGATGGGGGAAACTCCTTGGGAAGGTATGGGGAAGGCAGCATTCAGCCAAAACCTTGAGGGGTGAACAAACTTTTGTTAGGTGAAGTGAAATGGCAGGAAGGAGCATTCCAGATGGGTTTATCCATTGTTTTCTTCCTGCAATGGTCATTGTGCAGTGCCTGAATCCTGGCTAGGACTAGGTGGAAGGCAAAATAAAAAGACGCAAAGCATTTCGGGAAATGTCAGGAAGTCTGGTTTGCATATACTCTATAGAGTATACATATGACTAAGCATAGGTGGACAGTGAGGCGATAAGGCTGGGGAGTCAGTGGGGATCAGATCTTTAAAAGTTTTAAATGCCAGGCTGAAGAGTATTTCTTACAGTCTATGGCCATTGAGGAGCCATGAGAGGTGTTGAGCCAAGCAGTGACCCGACTAGGGCTGTGCATTATTTAGGAAGATTCCCCTGGCAACATACACCCCATGGATCAGAGCCTGCAGTGGGAGGCAGGCTGACGCAGGGGTGCAGGTGTGAGAGCACATGAAAGGGGGAGACGAGAAGCTGTGAAGAGGATGAGCCTGCCGTGGCTCTGCAGCACTGTTTTCTGTCAGCATCACTGTTCTTGAGCCTGTGGATGGACCCGTTATCTGATTCTGTGTGAACTGATACTCTGAAAACTAGGTTGCTGACCAAATCGAGAAGTCTAGTGTATTTGATAAGAGCTTGAGCTATGGAGTCAGACTGCCTGGGTTCAAGTTCCTGCTCAGCCACTTAGTAGCGGTGAATTGCTTTACCCCTCCAGGCTTCAGTTTCCTCTCAAGATGAGAATAATAAGTGAGCCATGAGTAAAAGAATGGCTATAGATGCTTAGCACAGCGCCTTGCATATGGAAAACACTCAATAATTTTATTAATAGTGTTAAATTAATACATCTGGAAGTGTTGGGAAAATCCCTTTTTAATATATAAATTAATCAACACATGGTATTGTTATGTTATAGTCACCTTCTTGATCATTTCCATTGGGAAAGGGGAACAGAGTTACATTTCGATAACCCAGGGATTTTGTTCAGCTGGCTAACATTTAAGGAATACTTTATTACATGTTATTCTCTATCCTAAACATTTTTGCATGTGTTAGCCTTTTTGATTCTTCCGTGAGTCAGGGAGAAAGAAATGTCGTGGGTCCTAATTGAGCAGGGAGCATGTCATACCAGACAAGGGGTTAGCAAGCTTTTTCTGTAAAAAGGCAGAGAATAAATATGTTAGGCTGCATGAAAGCAGTCCCATAAAAATGTGTAAGTGAGTGGGCAGGGCTGTGTTCCAATAAAACTTTATTTGCAAAAATAAAGGTGGAGGGTGATTTGATCCATGGGTGAGAGTCTGCTGACTTCTGTACTAGATGAATCTAAGGTTTCTTCGAACTTGGATATTCCAGTCCAAAATGATGGCAAAGAAATGTCTGATTCTTCTTATTTAGCTCATCTTTGTAATCACAAGGGGGAATTACTTCAAATACGGTAGAGAAGATGCATAGGAAAGATAGATACAGACAGGATGAGAAAGCAGTCTCTGTTTTTGTGCTGTCTCAGTACGTGGCACATCCCATAATTCACACTTTGATGTTATATGACTTTCTTCTCAAATTGCCGCTAACTGCAGGCTGAGCAGGCTGAGCAGGCTCCAGAGAGTGACACTCAGGGCAGAGACTCTCCCCTGGGGAAAGACATAGCAGGCAGTTTTCCATGCCTGTGCCTCAATCTCCGAGCAAAGTCTCCCTCTGTGCCCCCCCATTCACATTTCCTACCCCAAAGTCCACAATTCCCAATACCACCTCTGATAATGCAATGTGATAGCCAAATTCTCTGTGTAGCATGTTTTTATCATCCCTCCTTCTGATTCTTTGCAAGATCTTCTCCCCAACTCCAGGTAAGTAGTAATGGACTGTCAAGTGGGGTGTTCTGCCCTTGCCCAGGGGATGGGCACATAAACTCAGGCTAGCAATCAGAGTATCCCATCTACCTTGGCACAAGGATTGTTCATGCCAGTGGACACTAGACTCAGGATAGGCCAATCAGAGTATTGATAGGGAAATATTGGAAAGAAGAAGTATTCATTCCACTGAGGTTGCTAACCTAAGGAGATAGATGAGAGTCTGGGGAGGTTGGTGGCCACTCTTGTCCAACACACGGGAAGAAGCTGTCTGAAAGAGAGAGAAGTCAGAACTCTGGCCATATGTTAATGCCCCTGTTTTCAGCCATACCTGAAGCCTGAGCTACCCCCTCCCCAGACCTCCCAGTTACAAGAACCAAAAATTTTCCTTTTACCTTAGCCTAGTTTGAGTTGGATTTCTGTAAATTACAACTGAAAAGGTCCTACGGCACTTTTTCTTACTGGTCTTCCCATCTGACAGTACTTCTTATATTTTACTCTTATTATCAAAATTCTAGTCATCTTTAGGCTAGAATACTCTTCCATTCACACTAACTCTCATTTCATAACTGAGGTGATTTTTATTCCCTCTTCTGACGTCCCTTGGTTTAAAACATCCTTATAGTTGCAGGTCATTTGGTGTAGTCAACATGGTTTATTCATGTGCATTTCTTAGTGTCTGTTATAGATTATAAACTCTTTGAGGACAAGATCTATGTCTCTAGCATATGGTGTGTATATTTCTGAACTGTGAACCACAGACCTTGGAGAATCCATGGGATTTTTGCTGGGGCTTACAAATGCATGTGTCACCAAGGTTTGTTGCATAATACTCTGTCAAATGCATGTGTCTGAGAAACTACAATAAGGCAGAAAGCTACCATAAGTATTACTTAAATGTAACACTAGTGTGGAGAGCTTACCAACTATTTTTAACATTAACAAGGAGTTATCAATGATCTGGATGGTAGTTGCATGGGTTTACACATAGGTAAACATTTTTAAGCTGTACACTTAAGATTTGTGCCCTTTACTCTATGAAATTTATGTCCCAAGAAAAAGTAAAATTAAAATTAAATAAAAATAAAGGAGTCCTCATGCTTCACAAGCCTGGCCATCACTCATACAATTGAAAGATCCCTGCCTCACATACCCAAACATTAATTCAAGACAGATCATAGACCTAAATAAACTAAAAGCTAAGACTATAAAGCTTCTAAAAGAAAATATAGGTGAATTCCTTGTGACCTGGAGGTAAGCAAAGATTTCTTAGGGCTCAAAAAGCTGTAAAAATGGGCCATAAAATGTGCTGAACATTATAGTCATCAGGGAAATGCAAATTGAAACCACCTCCTCACACCCACGAAAATGGCTAATGTTTCTCATTCATTGTTGATGGGAATGTAGAATGGTGCAACAACTTTGGAAAACTGTTTAATAGTTTCTTAAAAATTAAACATATGCCTTCTCTATGATTCTGAAATTCCATTCCTAGATACTTACCCATGAGAGATGAAAGCATATATCTGCAAAAGACTTGTGCAGTAATGTTCCTGGCAGCTTAATCTATAATATCTCAAAGCTGCAAACAACCCAAATGTTCATCTACAGCTGAGTGGATTGACAAAGTGTGGTACATTCACACAATGGAATACAACTCAGCAATAAAGAACAGTGAACTATTAATATATACCACAACACAGATGAATCTCAAAATCATTATGCTGAGTAAAAGAAGCCAGACACAAAAGAGTTCATACTATCTGGGTTCATTTATATGAAGTTCAAGAATAGGCAAAACTAATCTATGTGGACAGGAATCATAACAGGGGTTGCCATGCTGGGGGTGATGGTTGATTGCAAAAGGTTGCAGCAAATTTTCTGGGATGATGCAATGTGTACTCTATATTGATTGGGCTGTTGTCTACCTGGGTTTATATATTTGCCAAAATCATTATATTGTACACTTAAAATCAGTGCACTTCATTGTTTGTAAATTATACCCAACTTTTAAAATAAATGTATTGAAAGAAAAACACTTAAAAAGAGTTCTAGGCTTGGAAACAGAAGAACTGAGTCTGTGTCTCAGTTTCCTGTCTCTATGACCTCTGAGGCTAGTGTCCTCATCAGTTCAGGGTCTATCTGTCCCCCTTGCCTATCTCAAAGAGTTGTTGCAACTATAATAACACCAGTGAATGTACTTGGTAAACCTTTAAGCACAGTACATTTCAAGCATCTCATCTCCACCTAATTTCATGCAGGTCTCTCCCTGGCCCTGATGTTCCAGCTGCACTAGCGTCCTTGAATTCACCATGTGCTTTCCAGCCTCAGGGCCCTTGCACATGCTGCTCCTCCACCTGGATTGCCCCTGCCCTGTTCTGGCTTCTCTCATCCTTCCAGGCTCAGCTGAATGTTTTATCTTCAGATTGCCTGTCCCCTCTCCTTATTCATTTCCTGTGTTCCACTTGTGACACTTTGTAATTATCTATTTATTTTCTTATTTACATATTGTCTATCTACCCTCTAAACTGTAAACTCTCAAAGGTTAGTAATGTGACTCTTTTATTCACCAGCATATCCCTAGTGCTTAGCATTTAGAAATTATCCAGTAAATATTGCTGAACAAATAATTGTGTCAACTAACATGGGCGTTAGTGCGTGGACTTTGTAATCTACTCATGCTCAATCGGGACTTTGTGCTTGGAGCCAGATCTTCTCTGGGTCCTGATGGGTGCCAGAAGAATGACCTCAGAATAAAGCTAGCATCACTGCAGCTTGCTCATTCAAGAAGGGCTTTTTGTTTCAATGGACTCCAGGAAACCTTAGGACAGCTTGTCCTTAGAAAGCCTGGGACACTTTCTATTCGTGGCTGTGCTTTCTGGTCCCTCTGTTGGGCTGTGACCTGTGAATCCCACCTGTATCAACAGGTTGAGAAGAATCTGAAGCACAAACAGACTCATTCTCTACCACACAGGAGCTGTGTTCCATCTCCAGGGCCGTCCTCATCCCTCACTTAATGCAGAAGCTACGCCAGTGGAATGAATGCCCATGGCCATGGCCATCTTCTCATTCAGCACCGTTCACGTCTCTGGGCCGGTCACATGGCTTCTTAGCCCAAATCCCCTCCCTCTCTCTCCCACTAACAATCAAACCTCCTTCTGTCTTGGGTTTTCTGGATCTGAATGATGCTGCCCTCACTGAAACCATTTTTCTCCTTCTTCCACAGCCCAGAGCAACTGGGCATTGCCCCGCAGCCAGTCTCCCAGCAGAGTTCTCTGTTTTACAAATGGAATGCATTTGCTGACCAGGATTATTTGGGCTTCCATGACATCAGTGCTGCGGGGAAATGCTCCTTAGCCAGTGGCAAAGTCCACATGAGGGTACTAACGTAGAGAATGGGCCAGTGAAAATCCAACCCTTGCCCCCACCTACTTCCTCCATAGCCAAAATTCTGCTGCCTCTCTGCCTTGCTGTCTCCCTTGAAATCCATAGCCACAGATAATGTCAATAAGCCCTTTATGTGAGGGGGATATAGGGCTTCTCTGTCTCATCTGAGAATCTGTCCTGTGCTTATGAGTTTGGGCCTCTGGCCCACATGTTAATTATTGTACCAGGATTCCTGGAGTTGACTGGGAACAGAATGCCTCTTTGGCCAAAAGAGAGGTATTCTGGTAGGATTTTTTTTTTTTTTTTTTTTTTGAGGCATTAATCTAGCTTAAACAGGCTAAATGAGTGAAAATGCTCATGGGCCTCAGTGATACTTGCTCCCAACTAGGGCTGGGAATCAGATACTAATGATTCTCTTGGAGTTTCTTGAACTTAATATTGGCAATACTCATTTTTTGCTGCCATTAGTGCCAGAAAAAAAAATTTTAGGGGGCTGAATGATTGTGTGTGTGTGTGCACACATGCACAAAAGAAAGTTTGCTGAACTAGGAGTCTGAAGGCCTGTGTTGGAGTCTGGCTATGTCTCTCCACTTCCTTAAGCCTCAGTTTGCTCATCCATAAAATGAGCAGAGTGATCCTTGCCTCTCATGCCTTACACATTTGGTGACAATCAAGTGAGGCAGTGAATGAGAAAGCCTTTGGCATGCTGGCAGGAGCTCGTCCAAGCTCGAGTTAGTCTCTGTTTTGCTAGTTATTAAGTAGATGCTTTCTTGTGTTTGCTATTCTTTGAGAGAGAAGCCAGCAAAGATTTTGATTGTTTTTTTTTTTTCATTACTTTTGGTTGCTGGTTGTGTTTCTTCCAATCATTAAAATTTAATACAACTCTACACAGACTGAGCACAAGACAAACCCAGCTTTCTCTGGGTTAGAAGTAAATGGGGCAAGGTAAAAAGATTGTTCATTGTGGATACAGTGTCCTTAAGTACAACTGTCCTGATTTCAAATGTTTCATCCCATTGTTAGGCCATGCATCTGACCATGCATTTCAATATCTCTTTCAGAAAGTGTGGTCTCTATAATTAAATGATGATAAAAAGGGGCATAGGGCAGTGGCCATAGGATAGAGGCTTTGCTTCGTCTCTTTGTATCTGGAAGGGCAGTGAGAAATCCACACCAAAAAGAAAGAACCTTTTCATCGTGCCCATCAGATGACTCATTTTGGCCAACAGGCCCGGAATTTCACCCTTCAGCTCCTTTTACAACTCCCACATGAGTGGTACCCATCACCACGATTTCTCCATGTCTAGATTGGGAAGAACATCCTACGTACCTCTCTTTTTACTTCTCCCCTCTGTCAGTACCCTCCACACTTTTCCTCTACTCCTTAGATGGCTTCCCTGGATGTCTTACCTGACAAAGGCAGTGGGGTGTTAGCAGTCAGGATTTCCTTCTGTTGAAAGCCATCTGCCTTTAAATGTGTCTTCCGGCAGGTGTAGCACATTGGAACACGGAGGTGCCTCTGACAGGTCTCTTTAGGAGTGGGAATCTCCCCACGTTGAGAGGCAGCAGGATGCCTTTGAGGGAAAGAAAGATGGTCAGCACGGCTGTTAACTCCTGCCAGAAGGGAGCAGATCTGAGCTGTCACTGGGGGTCTGACGGGAGCTACACCCTGCAGGGCCTTGTAGACCAGGGCAAGGAGTCTGGCTTTATCCCAAGATAAAGGAAGCCCTTGAATGATGTTAAATGCAGCTTGAACAGAAGGAGTCGGGGTTAAGCATCGTCAGATTTCCATTTTTGAAACCATCACTCTGGCTACTGTGCAAAGAATTGGTGGGGAAAAGGCAGCCAGTTAGGATCCTGTTGTGATTTTCCAAGCAGGAGATTATGGGGCTTGTCCTAGAAATAGAAGAGCAGAGACCCTTCTACACCAGGGACAGTGACTGCAGCTTTCATGCCCTTTATACTATTTAAAATAGCAATTTATTTCAAATTTTCTCTGCTACACTCTGCTTTCCTTTATGCTGCTTTGGGGAAAGTTGTCCTTTCCTCAGGTAAGCTTTATTCACTTTTCAAGCCAAGAAGTTGATCCTCTTGGTTCCCAACATACTTTTTTCTTGGACAGAAATAATAAAATTTCTATTATTTGTCACTATGTACCCCTCCCTCACCCCTCATACACTCAGTAAGCACATTATATATAGTAAAAAATGCATAATCATGTGATGGATTTCTTTTGAGTTTTGGTCTCCAACCGGAATGGGGAACTTGATTGTGCTGTGATTTCTAGCACAGTGTGTTTAACCACAGAAATTTCCTGTTCTGGTTACTGGTTACTCCTTGGGAACAAGTCTGTTGCATTTGCCTTCCTTGTGGCTCAAGAAATACCTGTTGTAGGAAATAGCTGTCTAGCTCATCCTGACCAACAACTTAACTCTTCATTGCATCCCAAGGGTATGAGCAAATGTTTGTTGTGTACCCACAAGGATTCTCTAGGGTATAGATACATGAGTAGCATCCCTTCTCAAGAAATTTACAATCTGATACAGAAATAAAACAAAGACAAAAGTATGTTAGAGGGTAGACTACACTCTAAGTCAGTGATTCTCCAGGTGTGGTCCCCAGACCAGCAGCTCCATTATCACCTGAGAACTTATTAGAAATTCAGATTCTCAGCCCCACCTCAGACCTACTGAATCAGAAATTCTGAAGGGTGGGACCTCGCAATCTGTTTTACCAAGACACAGGGATTCTGAGGCATGCTCAAATTTGAGAGCCACTGCTTTGTCATAAGTACATGCTGTGAGGTTTTAAAAAAAGAGAGCTTATATTTGGAGAGGATTGAGGGGAGAATCAGGAAATATTTCTAGAAGCATGTTGCATATGAGATGGGCCTTGAGGAGTGGGTAGAACTTTGATATTTATATGTAGATGATCGTATTTACTACAATTGCCATCTGCATGTTTATGTATTTCTTTTACAAACCTAATTAGCAGCCTGGACTCTAACTCCAAAGATCTGCTAGTTGTCCCTTCCTTGCATTTTAACTGGCTCACTAAAAATTGAGGCTTCCACCAACATATGCTCAGTTACAGAACTGGTAATTTTGGTTGGAGGCATTTTGTTGGAGTAAGCTTTCCATTCCAAACATAGCTTCTAAACATAGCTTGAATCTAAAGCAGAAATTCTACCTCTCTATCCTTGAGACAAAACCAGAACAAAACATCCTTGAATCTCACGGTGGGAAGGGGCCTTAAAAATCTTCTAGCCTAATGACCCAGCCAAATTTGAATGCCCTCCTTAAGACTTTATATTAGTAAATGTTAAAAGGTAGACTACCCTCCAAGTCAGTTACACTTAGGTTGCAAGTGATCAAAACCCAGTTCAAACTAACTCAAATTAAATAGGAATCTATTCCCTCCTGTACCTTTGGAGTCAAGGGAAAGTCTGGCTGGGGGAGCTGTTCTTTGAGATCTTTTTTATTGGTTCCTAATGGACTCTAGTCATGTCTACCACCCCTCCTGCTCCTGAGCTTTTTCCTATTCCCTAAGTCTTGTTAACCCTCTGCCTTCACTGCCCATCTCCATCCATTCCATCCAGTCCACCCTGCGAAGTTCCCGTCTTGCTTCTGATATAGTGGCATCCTCCAGTCGTAGAATGAACGCTAGACGAGAAGTCCTGGATTCCAGTTCTGTTTCTGCTACTAAATAGCAAAAATATAAGATAAGATGTCAGGATGCTTTCCAAAAAAAAAGTCCTCAATATAAGAGGCTGCTTTTGTCAGACCCTTAGAATCAAAGCAGACTGGCAAAGACACTAGTGTTCGCCTTATCCTGGTGACCTAGATGGCAAAATGATCCATAGGTGTGGGGTTGTTTGTTGTGTGTGTGGTGGTGGTGGTGTTGTTCACATAGTACTCTTTTTTGTTTTTATTATTTTAACATTTGGGCCAAGATATAAAATCTGGGAGATTTTACATAAAAATACAGATTTCTGATTTCACTGAGCTCATGTTCCCACATGGCCAGAATCAGCTGGAACTGAGGGGGCCACACTGTTTGGCCACTGTCCCCCCCTCCCTTTGTCTGACCTCAGACCATGTCACTCATTTGCCTGCCTGCCCCCATTAGCACTGAGTTTGTGCTTCCTGATTTAAATACTATCACCCATCTGATTCCTGAAGCCCTCTACTCCCTCCGAGCCTAGCAATCAAGCAGCCTCAGCTAGGAAGTATCCACATTTTGGAAGCTCACGGCCAAGAGAGGCATTCCATTTCATCTTTGGGCAGCTCTGACCACTGGGAAAATTTTCCCTGTCTTGTCCATCCTCCTTAGCATCCCCCAAAGGGTAAGTGACTTGCTCCAACCCATATTAATGGGTTAGAAGCCAAAGGTCTCAGAATGACCCACCTAGCTAGGGTTTTCTTTTTACTCCACCCAATGGAGGTATGTCCACTTCTACCTTCCTTCCCCACTCACTAGCACCCAGTCCCATTTCGGGATAGAAGAAGGATGCATAAAAATTATCTAACATCCATTTAACTAAAATATTTGCCTTTACAGAACTGCTAAAGAACAGGAGTTGGCAAACTTTTTTCTGTAAAGGACCAGATAGTAAATATTTTAGGCTTTGCAGGCCATGAGGTCTCTATTGCGCCTCTCAACTCTGCTAGTGTAGTACGAAAGCAGCCATCGATAAGATGTAAATAAATGAGTATATATGTGTGTGCCAGTTTAAAACTGTTATGGACCCCAGAAGAGCCATGATCTTTTAACCCAATCTTGTGGGGTGGGACTTTTTGATTGAATGTTTCCATGGAGATATAACCCACTCAGCTGTGTATGAGAACAGTAATTGAATTATTTCCATGGAGGTGTGGACCCCGCCCATTCAGGGTGGGTCTTGATTAGTTCACTGGACTACTTAAGAGAGCTGAAGAGCTGCTACAGCCAGTGATGCTTGGAGACACTCATAGTTGCTTGGAGATGTTTGGAGATGCTAGCCCATAGTTTGCTGTGGAGAAGCTAAGAGAGGACCCCCAGATGCTTAGAGAGAAATGCCCTGGGAGAACAAGCAAGAATGCACAGGAGTTGAGAGAGAGAAGCTATGAGAGGACCCCCCAGACACTTAGGTGCACAGGAGCTGAAGAAGCTACAAGAGACAAGCCCAGAGACATTTTGGAGAAAGCCATTTTGAAACCAGAACCCAGGAGCAAAGGATCAGCAGACACCAGCCACATGCCTTACCAGCTGATAGAGGTGTTCCAGATACCATCGACCTTTCTTCAGTGAAAGTATCCTTTTGTTGATGTGTTAGTATGGATACTTTTACTATCTTAGAACTTGGTAAATTTGTTTATAAATTTGTTAATAAATCCCATTTATAAAAGCCAATCCATTTCCGGTATTTTGCATAGTGGCAGCTCTAGCAAACCAGAACAATATGTTCCAGTAATACTTTATTTACAAAGACAGGCAATGGGCCAGATTTGATCTGCAAGCCATGGTCGGCCAATCCCTGCTATAGAATCATGCAGTGGGCCAGCAGGAGGAGTGAACATCTATACTGGGTGTCTAGATGCTACCCATCTTTCAAGGGCCAGCTCAGATGTGGCATTTCCAAGAGGTCCGCCCTTATTCTTCTATAGGAAGTTATGTCTAGGGCATCAGGATTCCTATAATATAGCAGTTCTCAAAATGTGGTCTAGGGACCCCTGGAAGTCCCTGAGACCCTTAAAAGAGACTGAAAATTCAACACTATTTTTATAAAAACCCTAAGAAGTTTGTCTTTTCAGTCTAATTCTTTCATAAGTGTACAGTGGAGTTTTCCAGAGACTATGAGATGCATGATGATGTTATCACTCTGGTAGCTAATGGAATATGTGCTTGGGTATTCTTGTGTTTTAAACTTTTCTCACTTTTTATTTTAATACTGTGAATTTCAGTAGCCATAGCCCACCTAAACAAAAACTCCTTGGGGTTTCCAGTAATATTTAAGTGTATAGAGAAATTCTGAGACCAAAGTGTTTCAGAACTGCTACCATTGTAGTATTCTGGCAGTGCTTTTCTTATGGTACAAAACACTTTTATCTTGTAGTATGAGTATTTCATATGGCCCCTACAAGAATGTAGTTTTCTTATAGACAGGACCTATATTGATCCTTGTGTTTCCCACAATGTCTTGCTCATAGTAGTTTCACTTATTTTTAAATGTTTACTGTAAACCTATTATGTGCCAGGTATTAGGACTAGAGAGGTGAGCTCAGTAGATATCATCCCTGCCTTCATGGAACTTGAAGTCGAATGGGGTAAAAATAAATTAAGCTAATATCACAAATAATTATAAAGATACATACTGAAAAGTACAATGAAGGAGAGGACCCAGGGCTATGAGAACCAACAGTAGTAGGATTTGTACTGCCCAGGGCATCAGTGAAAGGCCTGAGAGAATACAAGTTCCATTCAGAGCAGGATTTTTCAGCCCCAGTACTATTGGCATCTTGGACTGGATAGAATACTTTATTGGGGGTGCAGGGAGCTGTCCTGTGCATTGTAGGAGGGTTAGCAGCACCCCTGACCTCTAGCCACTAGATGTCAGAGGCACTGACACCCACATACACATACACTACAGTTGTGACAACCAAAAATGTCTCCAGATATTGCCAAATGACCCCTGGTGCAGAGGAGTGGGGGAGATTGCCCCTAGTTGAGAACAACTGGTCTAGGAAGGCTATTATGATGGTACAGGTGAGAGGCATGTGTGTCTTGGATAGGTCTGGTGGACTTCCATGGAGAGAAGAGGTTGAATTGGAAAGCTATGTGTGGGATTTTGTCTATGTGGCTTAGCAATGGATGGACTATGAGGAGAGAGAACCAAGGCTGGATGCAGAGTTCCTAGGGTTGAAGGTCTGACTTTGGTTTGGAGAAATGACACCATCACACACTGACCCAGAGGCCTCAGGCTATATGCATCAGCATGCACTATAGAGGGAAGGAAAACGCCTTCACCCATTTCTCTGCCAACACGAATATAGTCGCCTGCGTTGTTCATCAGTCCCTGATGGAAGATGGCTCTAATAACAAGTCAGTATTTCCTAAAAGAAATGACAACTTTAGAAAAGAAAAACCATCTGCCAGGGCTGAATGAATTAAATGTGTGTTTAATCCAACTTTATTAAGATATTATTTCAATGCCAATTGACTTTTTTAAACATTTGTGAAGGATGGTGAACACATTGGAGAAAATATCCTCAGTAATACTCAGGAGAATATTGGCACATTATCTTTTGATGGCACTTTTGGATAGTATCAAGATTTCTAAGATTCTAATCTCAGTGCCCAAGATTGTGTGTGTGTCTTTTAGTCATTAACTCAAGGATTTTCAACCTTTAATGAGCAAAAGCATCTCCAGGGGAGCTTGTTTAAAAATGTAAAGTCTGAAGCAGTAGCTCTGGGATAGGCCCAGGAATCACATTTTAACAACCCACACTCCTGGCACTCTCAATTCAGGTGATTCTGAAGCAGAAGGTTAGTTGACCACTTTGAGAAACACTCATGCAATGAAAAGTGACCCGAAGAGATTTGTTCCAATTTCACTCCACCACTGACTTCTGCTGTATGACCACTCATCTCAGCCCTACTCTGCTTGGTTAACTTTATCTTCATAGTTGCTCCAAAACGTCCTCCCTAATTGCTTACCTGCTCCCATAGCATAGCACCCTTATCCTACAGAGTGCTTGCAGTGACAAGTGACAGACCCAAACTAAAAGTGGCTTCAACATTCTAGAAGCATTTACTTTCTAAAACAAAGCCCAGAAGAGGTTGGTTCCAAGATAGCTGCAAACAAAGACTCAGCCTGATCATCAGGCTCCCAGATTGCTTCCATCTTAGACTGGCTTCCCTCTGAGCTGCAGTCCCACACTGCATGTCATTAGCAGAAGCGAAGAAGAGAGAAAAAACCTCTCCAGCACCCCTCCTGCAGACTTCCCCTTGAGTCTCCTTGGCTAGGAGTGTTTCACACATCTTTGCCTAACTCAATCAGTTGACAACAAATTGAGACTACTAGGATCAGTTTTCACCCATCAAGATTCCCTCTCCAAGTCTAGGAAGGGTGAAAGACACGGCTACGCAGGGGAGGGAAACAGAAACAGGTCCTGCCCAGAAGAGAGAGGTTCTGTTAACAGAAGGGAGGAATGGCTGCTGGAGAGGCAGCTATGTTCACCATAATACCTTTCTTCCCTCTCGTAACACTTTCCCTGCCATTATCCCCACTGGAGATTGAGCCATAGGAGGGCAGAGAACATGTCACCTTATTCCTCCTTACATCCTCAGCATCTCCCTTGGAGTCCAGCATGAAGAGGTCCTGAAATATTTGTTTAATTTAAATTGATGGCAGATTATAATTTAGAGGGAAAACTGTAATTATTTAGAGTCATAAATTAAATGGGTACAAATGACAAAACCCCAACTCAAACTAACTCATGTTTGTTTTTCTGTGTGTGTGTATGTTTTTAAGCGGGGGTGGTATACTGTATCAGCTTGTATAATTGGAAGGTTCAAGAGGAGTGCAGTGACTTCAGACACATCTGGGTCCACAGACTCAAATGATACATTCAGGAATCGGTTCACCCCCGCTTTCCCTCTCTAACAGGCTTTCTCAACATAGCGGGCAAAATGGCACCAGGAGCCCAGAACAACCACCTCTTGGCTTAGCGACCCAGAAGTCTCCTCCAGGAGGAAAACCCCAAAGAGGACTAGATCATGTGCCTGCAATCACATGGAAAGTTGGATTAGGGTCTCTGATTGGCCGGGCTGGGCTGCTTGCCCACTCCGTGCTGGGACAGAGTTAGCTCCGCCCTAACCATGTGGAATGGATTCCCCACGGAAAGAAAGGTTCTGTTGCCAGAAGAAGCAGGGAGCAGATGCTGAACAGGCAAAACAACAGATGTCCGCTACATTTATGGATGACAAAAGCAGGGCATTCTGCATGGGCCAAACAATAATTGAGAACTACTTGCTGATCCTTACAGAGAGTGAACACTACTTCCCCAGACTATAGAAATTCAGTTTGAAATTTTGAATGTGCTTTGTTTCCTAAAGATAAAAAAGCAATTTTTGTCCATTGAATTTTGGGAGGATCTATGCTTTTATAAATTATTTTTTCTCCAAGGGAAGTGTATTCTTTATCTTTTGGTGTTTTTGTTCTCTCTTTTTCTTGGTTAACTTATCATGCCTTAGACTTCTTAGTCCCACATAAATACCAGAGACCTACTAAAAAAATTAAAATGCCATCTTTCCATGGTGTTTTCCCTAAAGTTTCTCTTTCTCTCTCCTTTCTTTTGTGACTTGAAATAATTTTTGAAAATCTTTTTATCCCATGTCTGGACCTCTGAGATTCTTTTACCAAGTTCTACCCTAGGTTGTAGCTATTTGTAGATATATTTTGATCATTCATTCATTTGACAAGTATGAATTGAGTTCCTATTGGGATCAAGAACTGGACTTAGCATAGAGATACAATAAAAAACAATCTTCCCTACCCCATTCTGGGATATCCTTTGGGGTAGGATATGTGTTTATTTTATTGTTATGTATCCACAATGTTTAGCTTCATTTGTTGTTGATATTGTTGTTGTCGATGTTGTTGTTATAGAAGCTTTGTTTAGCAATGGCATTATACTAGACAATGTGGTAGGTACTTTACATATGTTACTTCTGATCCTTTCAAAAACCCTGAGAGGCAAATACTGTTATCCCCATTTTACAGATGGGGAACCTGAGGCTCAGTGGCATGAAGCAGCTTGCTCACGTTCATATAGCCCATGGGAGGCAGAGGCTGGATTTGAACCCAGATCTGACAGATTCCATAGCCTAGTCTCTCTCCAGCTCGGAGAAACTGCTCCAAAAATGCCCAGTAAAGCAATATAAATTTGCTTTGATTTTTCCGTGAAGGTTAATGTTCTGATGCAGCACCCTGCATGTGGAATGCAGAATGTGGACTTTGGTTGTAACTCCAGGAGTAAGGAATTGCACTCCTCATCCTGATTCCTCTTGGGACTACTGGCAGATATCTTTAAGACTTCATCAGTTTTTCTCCAGCCCATGCAAACACTATCTCAGATACGTCTCTTTGAGGGCCTTGAGCCTCAGTTTTTTTCATTGACAAAACTGTGAGGCTTGGTGCAGACCAGCACTGTCCAATAAACTTTCTATGATGACAGAAATGTTCTACTACTGCTCTGTCCTATACAGTAGCCACTAGCCACATGCAGCTATTGAGTATTAATTTAATTAATTTAAATTTAAATAGCAACACGTGGCTAGTACCATAGTAGACATAACAAACCTAAATTCATCTTTATCATTCTTTTGACCTCTGATCTTATATGTACCCGATAGCAGTGTTTTTAAAATTGTGTTGCAACCCATTAGGGTTTCCTGAAATCAATTTAGTGGGTTGCAGACAGCATTTTGTAATGAAATGGAGTGAAATAGAAAAGAAAATATCAGTGCATATCATGTATACTAAGAATAAGTTTTGTTCAGTGAAACTTTCACATACTTATGTACTGGGTTGTGTGCAAAATCAATTTCTTCCAGCCAGTCGTGGTCATTAAGGGTTTGAAAACTACTACCTGCCCCAGAGTAATGTCACCGAGACCTTGAGAGTGCCATGCCTATCTGCCTCTCCCCTGTCAGGCTTGGGGCTCTATGAGACCTCATTTCTGTCCAGGAGCGTTCTGTTCCAGATCCCACAGGCATGTGGGGAGCACGTGGCTTCTCTTAGATGGTAATTTAAAATGACTTTGTGGTCATCTATCTGTCCGGATGCAGAGATCCCCAACTGGTGGCCCACAGGCAGAATCTGGCCCACAAACAGGCCTCTTTTGGCCCTTGAAGTGCTTTTGCATGACTTTTCCACAGGGCTCGGTAGCTTCTTGCCACTTGCGGATGGGCATGTCTCTTGAGTTTGGTCCCCGTGGACCAATTTTATCATTTACACTAGCTGCCTGTCCCCTGAAGGCATTTAGTTTTGCAACCCCTGTTTAATATGTGGAGAATATTAGATCTGAAAGAAAACTGAGACATCACAGAATGCAACCCTTTTACCTTATAGATGGGAAAACAGAGGCCCAGAAACAAGAGCCACCTGCCTGAGAACTCAGAAAAAGTTCCTGGCAGAGCAAGAACCAGAAAGAACTGGTTCACCCTCAGGAAAGAGCCAGATATTGACAGAAATAGTGATAGGACAGAGGAGAAAGAAAGGGAGGGAGAGGCGAGGGAGGGGCAGGGGATAGCGGGAAGATAGTGAAGCCATCCACCCAGCGCTGGCGAAGGGAGGGCCTAACTGCAGGTCAGATTTCCGTATGTGGGTCCCTTCTCTGGGGTGTGATAATGCCCGTTGAGCTTCTGGGGAGCCATGACTACAAGGCCATCAAGGGCATCCCTGTAGAACTTTGAGCAATGGGACAAGGGCTTTAGACACTAAGGAGCGGGCCTCTGGGAGATCTCTGCCCTCTGAGAATGGAGTGTTCCAGATGTCTTCAGGAATTCCCTGGCTTGCATGGCCTGGACCTCATTTTGGCCTGCACTCAGGCAAAGCGTTCCCGATCTGGACCCAGGGCACTTTCCCCGAGCTTCCTGCTGATCCCAGTGTGCCCAGCATGGTAGGGGTGAGAAGCTCCCTGGGGAACTTGAGCCCTTTCCTTCTCTCTCTGCTCCTCAGGGCTGCATCTGTAAAGACCAGATATTGGATGTGGATGAGGCCCAGGCAGGAGATGCCCTGGGAGGTGCCTCTGGCAGGGAGGAGTCACAGGTGGGTGGCCCTCTAGGTCATGGCAGCTCTGCTTTCACCTGCCTGGGCTGTAGGCAGGATCACAGCTCAAATGCCTTCAAGCACCTGGTGGTGCAGGAGAGAAGCTGGCCTGGGGTAAGGCAAAAGGAAAAGGTGCGAACCATGGTGATCTGGAGGGATTTGAAAACAAACACCAGGCTGCCCAAATAAAATATATCTGGAGCTACCTCCAAGGCAAGCAACCCCTGGTCACGGGGATTTCCCTGAATGACTCCCAGGTCATCGTGTGTTTGCATTCCATGTGTGTTTTGCAACAGAATCAGTGTAGCCTCGAGGTCATTTCATCATTTCATTTCAAGAAAGGGATCCTAGCTTAAAAGAAATCATTTAGGAACTTCTTATCCACATGTTTTCTCTATCCCCTCCACTCTGACACTGACAGCCTGTGAGTCAAGAGGAGCTCAGCTGACAGCTGATGTTCCTTGGATTTCCCCACAATATTTCAGAGCTCAATGGCCTGCCAAAGTCTCAGGAAGCGAATATTGTACAAGTATTAAAACCTCTGGCCAGAAGGCCAAGGGACTGAGTCACTCAAAACACAAAGACAATTGCTGCCTTCCTTAATTTCCTCTATTTCCAACATGGTTTCCAGGGCCCCAGACGAAACCCAAATAGTGTTTTTCAGATAAGTTGCAGAGACGCTGGAAAGAGTGCCACAGGCCCCCAATGCAAGGCAACTGCAGTCTCCCTGTTGGGATGCTTGGGCAGCACCTACAGTGCAGATAAGTGTTGAAGAGGAAGGAGGTTCTTCTGGCAGAAGGAGGCCTTGTGTGAATGCCCAGAGGAGAGGGGAGAGAGGGGAGAAAATCCCCTCTCCCTGACCTGCCAGCGCCTGTCTGAATCCTAGCTCTAATACTTGCATGCCGTGTGACTGGAGGCAAGTTAATTAAAGCTCTCTGTGCCTCAGATTTCCCCTATGTAAAATGAGGATCGTAACAGCATCTTTCTCAGGCTATTGTTGTGAGAATTAAGTGAGATGAGGCATATGACACTCTTAGCACAATGCCTGGCACATAATAATTGCTCACTTAATGTCAGCTATTTTTACAGGCTCTTCAGTGAGCCCCTGGCTAGTGGCTTTATAAAGGCAGCGGGGGAGGGAGGCAGCAGTGACAAGAGAGTTGGTTTTGACTGAAAGAAGCCCACCACAAAGTGGGAAAAGTGCCAAGGCTGGCAGACCCCCTAGGTGTTTTTCCCCTTATCCGTCAAATCTTCTTGCCTATCCCTAAGCCATTCTACCACAGCTCTGTACATCGTATTCCTGCAGCCCCACGGGCATGTGTGGCAAGATGATATTCTTGATTCCTTAATGGTGCTTCCCCGTCCTTCCTTCACCCGCTCCCTTGTGCCTCCCTCCATTCAGGGCCTGGACAGGACAGCAGAACCCAGAGACAAACGGGGACAAAAGGGGTCGCTTCCTGGCTTTCGAATTTCAAAAGCCTGCGCCCCAAGAAAGACAGGAAGGATCCATTACAAAGTTAAAAATTCTGGAGAAAACACAAATTAGAGAGAGCACAAAGGACTCCTTTACCCCCAACCAACAGAAATGATTCCCGGGCCCAGGGGTAGGGAGGAGAACTTCAGGGAAAAAATGAGAACACAGACCCATGTGAGTGCTGTAAAAAGGGGCCCTGTGCTCGGGCCTCAGGGCTGAGCTGTGGACACAGCCAGAGCGAAAAGCAAAGGGGAGGAGGGGCGCGAAGGGTGGGGGCTGGCAGCCTGACTGAGACTTCGTTTCTGCTTATCGTGAAATCGGAACTGAGTTGAGTTCAGGAAAGAAACTGACTTTCCCGGATCCCCCATTTTGTGGACTGCAGTTTGTGCGCCCTGGCTGGTGATCCTCGCTTGTGGTGAAGAGCCTCTTTAGGTCTAACCCAAATCGTTCCTGCGGTAGTTGTAGTAGTGTGACAGCTGGCTGTCAGGCAAGAGGATGCTGTCCTGACACATGTACCGACAACACATTTCTGAAGAAAGCAGCACGAGCTGTGTTGCCAGCTACACGCCAGGGCCATGGAACATGCTGATGGGCCTGGCAGAGAGAGGCTGTGGAAAAGTTTCTGTTGCAGCACAGGTTTTACAATATCCTCCTGGGGTGACAGGCTGTGTTACGGACCTGCTGACACGGGAAGCTGTGGCCAGGCCGGGGCCATCTGTGGAGGGATGTGGGGGTTCCCAGAGACCTCTACCTCTGCCCGGCTGCAGCTGCCGGCACCTGCAGAGCTTACCCCTCCCAGGGATCTTGCACGCACACTTGTCAGACTTGACTTGCTCAACGCTAGTATCCCCTGACCTGGGAGCAGCAAGCAGAGCTCCTTCATTGTCTGCCATAGATGCTGGTCTTCACTCTGATACCCTGCAAGCTTTATTTTTTTTAATCTTTTTTAATGTATATTTTTAATCAGCTTAGTAATGGAGGATGATTGTTGGAGGGAAACGTTAGGTGCCTCTTTTAATCTCCCCCAATCCCACTCCCTCCCCGGAGGTAATCCCTGTTGATTTTTGCATGGCAGGCAGGGTAGCCTGCCTGGTGGTGAGAGCACAGACTCGAGTCAGACTGCCTCAGTTCAGATCCTGCCCCTGCCATTTACAAACTGGGTGACCTTGGGCAAGTGACCTCAGCAGTTTGCTCATCTGTAAAATAGGGATAATAACAGTATCTCCTCTTGAGTTATGAAAACTCAGATGCCATATGTAAATTGCTGACCACGCTTGCTGATTTAGAGCAACCACCCTATAAATGCTGTCTATTTTCCTTCGTATGCATTTATCCCTCCTATTTCTTCAAGCATGGTTAAATTCCAAACCGTCTCCTATGCTTCTACATCTTGGAACACTGACCCTCCACCCCCAGCCCAGCCCAGCCCAGCCCACCTGCTCTAACACCAAACTTTGGCATGACCTCCAGCTTTATGGTGACTTAGCCTTTTAACAACTCCCTCCCCACCTCTCCATGCCCCTGAGCCTCTGTACTTTACCAGCAAAGCCCACCCTCTAGGTTTGCCCTCTCTTCCATCCTGTTACCCTAGAGCAGACACCATAATGTGCTGAAGCAAGTATACTTTGCTATGTGAAGGTGGGGTGAATCTCTTTCCCTTCTGGGCTTCAGCTTTTTCATTTGTTCAGTGAAACTATTGGACCCGATTCATTCATTCTTTTATTCATTCAAGTGCTTCTTGAGCATATATTTTATGCCCAGCACTTAGAGGGCACTGGTTTAAAAGACTCGGCCCCTTGTTCCAATCCCCATCCCTTTCTGCTCAAAAATCTGATTCCAGGTATTCACACAATGAAATAGATGTAATTACACAATGAGATGACACGTGCATCACCCTGAGGGGTTAGCGAGATCTGCTTTCACAGTCTCCCTATCTGAGTTTTCCGAAAACAAATCATTCTCTTATTCTAACTAAGCCTGCACAACAAACACACTAATACATCCCCCTGAGAACAGCAGATGTGCCCAAAATACACCGCCCCGGGATAGCATAGATCATAGCCTCTCATTCCCACAACAGGAAACACCCAGTTCACAGATTCCCCTGCAGGATATCTCAAAAGCATGCCAGCCACCCACCTCGGCAGCCCACAGAAACCCACAAACAAAGAGAGCTCCACAGAGGGGGAAGAAAGAAGAGGTTGCTTGAGGTGGCTAATGGTCTGAAGCTAAATTGTTTCTTGTTTTTTTTTTCTTGACAGTCAACAGGGAGGGAAATACTGGAAAGCTTCTGCCCAAGGTGGACTTGTCCAAAGTGTGTTTGAGAAATGTTTGAGCAAAGCTCAGTGGCAAGCTGGTAGGGGTGATTTAGAAAGAATTCCTGCATTTGTTTGGAGATGGGGACACGTGCCTTCTGATAACCTTTAACATTAATTATTACTTATTTTTATTGAGCCCAAGTTATATGCCAGGCAATGTACTTTTATATAACTTGAGTAATTTACTACTCACAAATGACCTGAGTTTTCCTACTCTAGAGATGGGGAAACTGAGGCCTGGGGGGTTGCACGACTTGTTCAAGGTCACACAAGCAGCGAGTAGCAGTGCTGGGATCCAATCCCAGGCCACCCGACTCCAGAGCCCAGGCTCCCCCACTGTGCCGCCCCGGTCTCACCCCCTCCAAGGCAGGGATCCCTTGACACTGGGATCCCACCACAGGAAACAGGATCAGTGTCCTGGACCCTCATTCGACTCTGAAATCAAACCCAGGGCCCCTGTTGTGAGCTGCCAGATTCCCTCACATATGGACCCCACTGGTCACCCTTCCAGGCAGCTTCTGTTCTCTACCTGTGAGATGCCTCAACCACAGTGATCTGCTCCTCCGCATTTAGTGAATACCTGTGAACACACTCAGAGTACTTTGTCTCTAATGAAGCCGTGAGGAAGCTGAAGTGCGACCCTGTGTTAGCTGGGAAGTGTGGAAGGAGTGTGTGTGTGTGTGTGTGTGTGTTTGTGTGTGTGTGTGTGTGTCGGATTTCCTGATCTCCAGGCTATTGCAAGCTCCTTGCTAAACCAGTTGAAGTTTCACCTTTCAACCAGAAGCTCCACTGTTTTTATTACACTTACAGCCAATTAGTCACAGTTGTTATGCTATCTCTAAGTCAGTTTTGTCGCTCATTTAATTATACCCCAGCAGAGCATAGGTGTTCCTACCATTGAAAGACTACTTTAAAGACAACTGTATTATAATGCGGAAGTGTTTTTTCTTTTTTATCTACAAGGTCAAGTGACCCTCAAGGGAGGAGAAAAAAACTGTGCAGGTACCATATCAGTAAAGAGAACATAACTTAAGTCATGTTGTTTATGAGAGAGGCAGGCCATTATCTGCTCTTAAAAGAGACTAATAAATCTGATAACATAAAACACAGTCCAGTTTAGTGGTGGGAGCAGTTAACGGAGAGAACAGTGTTGAAGGACAGAAAGAAGCACAGAAGTGGATATCCAAAGACAGAACCATTTTTTAATCGGAGGGAATTTTATAAATCATTTTGTCTGCCCTCCGTGGTAAGGAGGGAATTGAGGCCAGAGACATTAGATGACTTGCCCAAGATGATAAAACTAGGTAACAGCAGAGAGGGAATTGGAACCCAGGTTTACAGAGAACACACAGAAGAAGGGCAGAGTGAAGGGGGAAAGCACGGTGGGAGGACTGGATGCTGAATTAGTTTCATGCTATGTTCAACTCACACAGTACGCAGGTCACCCCTCCCCTTCCAAAATGCTGTTTTGCTCCAAGAATTTTAAATTACCTTTGTAGGATTTGGGAAGCTCTCTTTACAAATTAAGTTGCAGAATTTTCTCATTGAACTCTGAAGATTTGATATGTGTATAAAAGAGGGCTTAATGTCTCAGACCCTTAATTTTTAATTTCAAAACAATTGACCAGCTGATTTTCTGTTTCTCAAAATTATGATGACGGCCACTGTTAATTGATTTTCTTGCTTTTATTCTTGGAAAGATTAGCATGGTTCAGTCTAGCAGTGCCTGAAAAATTATGATTTTTTAAAAATCAGTTTTTATTCCACTATTGTGAATCTTTAGTTTCTGCAACAAATTTGGAGTGGGTGGATGTGTGTGTAGTTGGTTCCTGTTGCAAATTGTTTTTTAAAATACGACCTTAAAACCCTTCAGGAGTAAAAGGAATAATTTAAGCCTGAAGTCGTATTCGTGAACTAATTTGTACAAGTTATTTTTATGTGATTGGAGTCAACTAGGTTTAATTTCTTTTAATGCCTGGTGTTCCATTTTTGAAACTATAAGTCTGCACTATTCAGTTTGGTAGCCACTAGCCACATATGGCTATTTAAATTTAAATTCATATTCATTACAATTAAAAATTCAGTTCCTCAGTTGCACTCACCATATATCAAGTTCCCAATAGCCATACATGGCTAATGACTATTATATTGGACAGCCTAGATATGGAACTTTTCTGTCATCTCAGAAAGTTCTATTGACCAGCACTGCTTAAACTCATGGGTCCCCTGTACTTGCCAAATAACATTAAACAGAAGCCAGGGGTTCCTTTGCAAGCGTTTTAGAAACATATCGCATGACCCATATGTCCACACTTTGTAACATTGTGGATTATTTCACAAATGAGCAGAACTAATGTCCTTTGAGGCTTATGGCTGCTTTCAAATGTTGCTCTCAAGGACAGATGAGGCAGTTCACAAATTTATGTGTAAGTCCATTTGGAATTTAAAAGACATTTGCCCATAAGACAAATGTGATAAATTGTGTGACTGAACTTCAGTACTTTTTTTAAATGCAATTTTATTGAGATATATTCACATACCATATAATCATCCAATTGTTCATAGGTATCATCATATAGTTGAGCATTCATCACCACAATCAGTTTTTGAAAATTTTCATTATTCAAAAAAAAATAATAAAAATAAAAGTAAAAAAGATCACCCAAAACATCCCCTGACCTCCATCCCCCCTATTATTCATTTACTTTTTATCCCCATTTTTCTAGTCATCTGTCCATACACTGGATAAAGGGAGTGTGAGCCACAAGTTTTTCACAATTACAAGTTCACACTGTATAAGCTATTTAGTTATACAATTGTCTTCAAGAATCCAGTCTACTGGGTTGCAGTTCAACAGTTTCAGGTATTTCCTTCTAGCTATTCTAATACCCTAGAAACGGAAAAGGGATATTTTTATAATGCATAAGAATACCCTCCAGAATGACCTCTCAACTCCATTTGAAATCTCTCAGCCACTGAAACTTTGTTTCATTTCTCTTCTCACTTTTGGTCAAGAAGATTTTCTCAATCCCATGATGCCGGGTCCAGGCTCATCCCTGGGAGTCATATTCTGCTTGCCAAGGAGAATGACACCCCTGGGAGTCAGGTTCCACATAGGCAGGAAGGTAGTGAGTTCACCAGCCAAGTTGGCAGAGAGATTGGCTGCATCTGAGCAACATAAGAGATTCTCACTTCAGTACTTTTTGAGATAAAAATTAATGGATATAACAATGAGCAGAAAATTGACAATAAAATTTTAGTGTTTCAGGTGGGTTGTAGATTAGTAGGAAAAGATGATACCCCTGCCCCGTACACACTCACAGAATAAGGTTCGATAAAGTTCCTGATTTAATTAGCCAAGGATATAAAATCGTATTGAGGTGGCGCCCAGGGCAGGAGCAGATGGAGGACAATTCAGCATAGCTTCCCTTGAACCTGAGTTCCTATTGACTGCCTGAATAAGGAAACGTCTTGCCATGTCTGAGAGTTTAAACCTTGCTCCACCACTGTCCTTTTGTGATCATGGCTTGCATCTGGAAGACCTCGTACCAGCAATACATGCATTTCTGCTCATGGGGCTATTTACAAACATCGGGGTTTCTGGAGCCCCGGCCACCCTCAGCATCACCAGTGCAGCATCTGCATCCTGAAGGGAAGCAGCCAAGTCAGGGCCTGGGGGCCCTTTCACCGCTTCTGCTCCAGAGAGCCTATTCCCAATTCATTCCTTAACTCAGATCTTATGCTTTTTTTATCTGGTTTGTTCAAAGACTGAATTTTGACTGAGGACCATGCTCACAAATCCATTTTCCCAGAAATATCAAATAGGGGAAAAAATCAAATCGATCCTAGAATTTGGTTCTTGAGGAACAAGGTGGGTTTAATTAAGAGAGGTAGATAAAAATTTGTGCAGTGATTCTGGAGGGACTCTCAGGATCTTTCAAGAACTCTCACCATTGATAGTGATGATTATAATATCCGTTCCTACTTATTTTCAGACTCAGCTTTTGTTTCCCTTGGCAGTGGTAGATCACCACACTGCTCATATAAACAGGGCCTATCTTTTTCTAAAAAATTGGGAGGAGGGGAAAGTGAAATATTTTCCTAAGGATATTGAGCAGGAATCAGAAAAAGAAGAGAATGTTTGATGACATTCCACAGCTCCGAGTTGTGGGGATGATGTGATAGTCGTGGTACCAGTGAACATCTATGAGAATTTAATGCACTTTTGGAAATGCTTTACTTGTATTTTCTCACTGATGCAGTTATTTAATGATTTCATTAATTAGCTAACTCAAGTTTTGTTTGAAATTTAAGACAGAAAAAAAAAAAAAGAGTTGAATAAGGACCTGAACTCCGTAAGATAAAGGTTGTAGGAAGGATATTTCTCTCCTGCCCCAGGCAGCAAAGTTTTCAGGAGCAACAGTTTCAGGACTAAGCAACCAGCTCTTTGCCCCACAGTGCACTTGTGAGTCTGGATACCTGAAAGTAGGAGATAATCGAAAGGCCTGCTTTCCTGTTCCTCATCTTTAAAAGGAGAAGGATAAGATCACTTGTGGAGAGCATAGACCTCTTTGTGAATATGAAGAAAGCTATAGGATAATGCACGTACACACCAAATTTTGTGTTTAATTAGAGAGAATTATCAGATCCCAGTCCTATCAGTCAGGAGAGTCTATGTTATGCTGCAGTAACAATAAACCTAAGAGGTTTATGACACCAGCATTTTTTATTGCTTGTCTGCAGGTTCATCTTGAGTTAGCTGGGAGCTCTGCTCTCTTACTTGTCACTCAGAGATCCAGGCTAATGGATCCTGCACACCATCTGGGACATCACTGATTACTGGGGTAGGGGAAAAACAATCACATATTGGCTCTTCAGGCTCCCAAATGGAAATGAAACACAGTTTTCCATTCACATTACATTGGCAAACAAGTCACCATGTGAAATCTTTCATGTGACTGGAAGAAGATATTTGAATTTCATTGAGAAGAGAAAACAACTATCACAGTAGGTCAAGAACCCCAGAACTAGTTGATCTCTAACTCCCTTCTAAGTTCAAGGTTTCTCTGAGTCCAAGATAACTTACAATACACTTATTCAGAGTTTGACCAATAAGTCTACATGCACAAATGATAAATACAAATTTCCCTCCAACCAGGGGATCCTCTCTAAATCCAGGACAAGAGTGAGTCTTACCCTAACAGGGTGGGAGAAGTCTTTGGATGATTGCTTTAACTTTGAGTGAGAATTGAGGAATTGAATAATTTTTTCCCCAGGGCCACTCTGGTCTGCCTACAAGAGAGAAGATTTGGTTCCTGTCTGCCACTGTTGTCTCAACAGCTTATCCACAATGAAGTTGGACCAGGCAGTTGCTAATATCCCTTCCATTCCTGAGATTTTGTTTTCTAGACTAGTGCCTACTGTTATCAAATGCCAGATGATTAGATTTTAGAACTACCAATCAAAGTATATCCCAGGGAAAATAGATCTAGAAAAGAGTAGCCATGAGAGGATTTTAGCAAGGGACTAACAGACTCAATAGGCTGACAGCACTCTTAGGCATGGTCAGATGCTAACTGCTCCATCCCACCCCCAGTGACTACAGCCCCGTCATAATCTCCACTAGCTCCTTTTTCTTAAGTATATAATTTTGATTTTTTCTCAACCTTATGGAAAATGCTGTTCAAAGCAGCATTTTATAGAAATTTTGTGCTCCCATTGACCACCCCCATTTTATAACATGAAAACTGAGACCTAGTGAAGGGACATAATTTGCTCAATTCAAAGGCCAATTGTAGCAGGCCAGCCACCCATCTCTTTGAGACCCCTGAGTCCATTGCAAGACCTAAATTCCATTTGCAAAGTGTGGGGCCGTATTTTGATCCAAAGATCACCCAAGAAGTGCTTTCTGGATTGTTTTGCTTTGAATAAGTAGGGTACCGTTTCTACTCTATTTCCTCTTTTACTTTTCTTCATTCATGAATTTGGCCTCTATTATTACAAGGAAAGGTTATGCCCACTCATATGTTTCTACCTAATTAAGGAGGTTGATGGACTCACACCTTAACGCCACTCACCTTTTAATGCTCTCTTAGATTGGCATATTTACCTGATGATGTATTGATAATACTTTGCTAATCTTTTCCACCCTTTCTGCTTTTTCTTCCAGTTAAGATTATGGTAAAGTCCTGTGGCAGCCTTTTTAAAGGCTCAGGGCCTTCTGGATGGTGATCTCTTTGTTTCTTTCCGCAGTTCCTTACCAGCAGAACCCTTACAATCCCCGGGGCAGCAGCAACGCCATCCAGTGCTACCGATGTGGAGACATCTGCAAAGGGGAAGTGGTCCGTGTCCACAACAACCACTTCCACATCAGATGCTTCACCTGTCAAGGTAGGGGCCCCATTTCCAAGCTACTTTCTTGAACTCCTGGCCGTGCTCTCACCCCAGGACTTGCCTCGGGGGCAGGAAGGACACCTCTAAAGGCCTAGGGAGACTTTCCATGAGCCCCTTCTTAAGATGGAAGCAGTGTGGAGTGAAGAGGGAGGCTGGAGTGAGGGAAAGAAGGAACCATTGCAGTGGGGCAGGGGGGTAATCTCAGAGTGGTAGGTGTGGACCCAGAGGGAAAAAAGACAATCTGAGAAGGCTCCAGACTTACGCTTATAAATCAATTTGAGAGCAAATGAAAGAGAAAGTTGTCTTGATTAAAATTCAGCATGGCTCTAAGAATGACAGAGGAAGTGAAGAAAACTTTAATAACTGATAAAGGTGTCTCCAAAAAATACAAACCGAAATTTCTAATGGTAAACTGTTGAAAGGATTCATTTTAAGATTAGGAGCAAGAAAAGGGCACTTACTTCTAGAACCTCAGTTCCCCATTGGCGTGGTCTGGAAAGAAAGAAATAAGCCTGTACATTTTTTTTAAGATAATATGATTGCAGAGAAAACACAAAAGAATCTACAAATAATTTAGCAAATTAATAAGAGAATTAGTAAAAAATAATATTCAGAAAAGAAAAAAAATTGGTCACTTTTAAATGATGCCAATGATCTAATTATGCTGAAACAAGTAAATGCAGGTAAAGTATCAAACATTTAGCCTGCCTCTCTTGTACAAACTGTGCTTAAATGTAACCAAAGAGTTGTTGAGGGAGAGTTTCTATCTCAAAAACATTCTGCCTAATAAATAAAGAATGGTAGAGTTAGAATATCTTCATTTTCAAACCCCTAATGAAATAACTGGTCACAAATGGGCTATGTCTAGTCCCAGCTACCACCATCATCAAAGTACATAACACTATCAATGAAGTTTCATTGCCTAAAAGTCAGACCTGAATCTCAATTCAAGCCTCTAGATATGAATAACTACCAGTACATAGGAAATGCAAATAGAGGGGAGCATGGTAATTGGCACCATGGGAGTACAATGAGAATGTCAGAAATTTTAGAGGACAAACAACTCGATTTCTTCCATAAATAAATTGAGGAGAAAATAAGAGGGAGGGAGAACCTAGATATTAAAAGAGAACCTAAGAGTCCTATCAACCAAATTCAGTGTGTGGACCTTGATAGATCCTGATTCAAACAAACCAATCACTGAAGAAGGGGGGATCAAAAAGGAGGGGATAATTGGGGAAATGTGAACGCACTGACTAGATAGTGCCTTAATAGGCATTCTGTTAATGCTTTTGAGGCTGCTGTGGTTCGTTTTGTTAATGGGTCCTAATATTTTAGAAATACACTTTGAAATACTAATACCCAAAACAATAAGAGAGTTTTTCAAGGTTACTAGAACAGAATAAATGTAAAAAAGAAAGCATATGTCTATATACCATTAACAATTAGAAATTAGAACTTAAAGCAAGATACCATTTACACTAACAAGAAAAAAATTTTTTAATTTAGGAATAAGTCTTATAAAGTTGTATAAGCCCATATGATAAAAATAGGAAAATTTTCATATAAGCCATTAAAGAAGACCTAAATAAATGGAAAGATATACTATATTCTTTGATAGGAAGACTGGAAGACTGACTATCAAAAGATGACAGTTCTTCCCTAGCTGAACTATAGATTCAAGGCAATCCTAATGAATTCCATAAGATTTTCCATAAAAGTTGAAGAAATCAAGTAAAATTTATATTCTTCACAAAGGGCAGGGAATAATCAAAGCACTCCTAAAGAACAACAAAACAGATCCTGTCAGATCAAATACTGACATATTACTATAAGCTATCAATACAGTGTGATCTTAGCTTAAGGGTAAGTAAACTGACCAATGGGTCTGAATATAGGGCCAGAAACAGACCCTCACATATATGGAAACTTGGTTTTTTGCAGATAGGTAAGGAAAGATCGGATTGCTTAATAAGTGGTGCTGAGATAAGTCAGTTCAGGGTGGATCAATATGAAAGGCCACACATAAAACTTTAGAAGACAATGTAGGAGATATCTTTTCAGCATTTCAGGGCAGAGAAGAATTTCTTAAACATGACACAGAAAGTTCAAATAAAGGAAAAGACTGATAAATTTAACTACATTAAAACTGAGAACTTCAGTTCATCAAAAAATACCACAAAGGGAGTGAAAAGATAAGCCCTAAACTTGGAGAAAATATTTGTAATGACAAATAGAAAATGGATTAATTTCTAGATATATAAGGAACTTCTACAAATCTAAAAAAAAAAAGAAAACGGACAAAAGACATCAGCAGGCATTTTACAAAAGAGGAAATAAAAATGGCCCATAAACATATGAAAATATTCTGAATTTCATTAATAATCAGGGAAATGACCTTTAAAACCACAATAAGACAGCATTTCTTACTCACCATGTTGACAAAATATAAATCAGATGTTACCAGGTATTGCTGATCAGTGGAAACTGCTGGTGAAAATGTAAATGGAGAAAACTCTGGAAAACAGGGAGGCATCCCCTCACCCACACAAGAATGTCCTTTGTAGTGTTTCCAGAAAAGCAAAATGATACAAGCAGCTCAAATGTCCTTTAGCAGTGAAATATACCAATTACGATATCTTCAGATAATGGAATACTGCATAGCAGGGAAAATGAATGAACTGCAGTTACATGCATCAATATGGGTGAATCTCAGAAACTTAATACTGAGAGAAAGAAGTTAACACAAAAGAAAAAATCCAGTATAATTCCACCAATTTAATGTTCAAAAACTAAATAATGTCTTGTATGCAGATACATGCATAGATGGTAAAAGTATAAAGAAAAGCAAGGGAATGAGTAACACACAATTCAGGACAGTAGGGAAAGGGGGTGCCATTGGGGAGTAGGTTTCTAAGGTTTTGGCGATGTTTTATTTCATGAGCAGTGTGGTAGGCAAGTGGGAGAGTATGGTATCCTTAAATTGTTCATATATATTTTATATACTTTTCTGTATGTATGATATATTTCACAATTAAAACACTTTAAATAACGAATTAGATCACCCTCAGAGGTTCCTCAACTCTTTGGCTTTGAAGTTGCAGCAAATTCAGTCTCACCTAAAAAGTTTAAAATCTACAGAATTGAATGACAGAATCCTGGACTCTCAAATCTGGATGTGTTCTCAGTTACCACCGAGCCCCCTCATTTTACAATGAAGCTGCTAAACCCCAGAGAGGTGAAGTAACTTTTCCAAAGTCACACAACACCAGAGTGGCAGAATAGGAACAGGGACAAAGTCCAATGACCCACAAAGCAGTACATTCCCCACTGGAACATGCTTCAGCTGTGTATTAGGCCTCCTTCTAGGCATTACTTTCACAGTGTCTATGCATTTTGGATTTTCTCAAAGCAGTTCTAATTTTTCATATTCTGTCCTGTTGTCAAACCATATGCTCTGTTTGGTTTTTTTTTAATTAAATTCAGTTTTATTGGAATACATTCACACACCATACAATCATCCATGGTATACAATCCACTGTCCACAGTATGATAACATAGTTAGGTGTTCATCACCACAATCTATCTCTGAACATTTTCCTTACATCAGAAAGAACCAGAACAAGAATAAAAAATAAAAGTGAAAAAAGAACACCCAAATCATCCCCCCATCCCACCCCATTTGTCCTTTAGTTTTTATCCCCATTTTTCTACTCATCCATACACTAGATAAAGGGGGTGTGATCCACAAGGTCTTCACAATCACACTGTCACCCCTTGTAATCTACATTATTATATAATCATCTTCAGGAGTCCAGGCTGCTGGGTTGGAGTTTGGTAGTTTCAGGTATTTACTTCTAGCTATTCCAATACATTAAAACCTAAGAGGTATTATCTATGTAGTGCATAAGAATGTCCACCAGAGATATGCTCTGTTTTTTGATTCACAGAGTAATGACTACCCCAGGTGTATTAACTGCCTGTCAGTTCCATACTGCAAACCCCTCTGTCATTTTTCCTGTTATTTGTGCTCCTGGCTGTGCTCAGCCCCTAATACATCTGTCATGCTGGTCAACCTTGCTTTCCATCCTCATGTTCTCCACTGTACTTCAGGAACCCCCTGAGATTCTTATCAGCCATTACGTCTGTCCGTCCTTTCTACCAAAAACTTCCTCCTGCAGCCCCTTGGGGGAAATGGAGGAACTGATTGTTCCAAATTTTCTTATGGCCTCCCAGTTTTCTCCATTGGGAGAGATGGCTCTGGGGGTGGAGTTGGCAGGAGAAACGAAGAAGAGAAAAGAAGGGAAAAAACAGGAGCTGTTTCCAAAGAGGTGCTAGGCCCTGACCTAACTAATTCCACAGCTGTGAAGTCAATTGATCGGCCACCTGCACACCCCAGAACAGTGTGTGCTCTGGCCTCACCCGCCCTCAAGACCAGGCATTGCTTGATGTGATGAATTTTCATGATGCCTGATGGCCAATGACACCTTCCTCACCTCCCACCACCACCATCCCCTCACCCATGCACCCTGCCTCTCCACAGGGTGGTCCCCAGGGGCCTCCAGCTCTACCTCACACTGGGTTTTAAATGTTAGGCTCATAGTAAGCCCCAGAGGAGGCTTTCCTTCTCATAGACTCATAAGATGTCAGTTTAGTTGTTTCTGGTGCAACCTCTGTATTTCACGTATATGTGATCAGAGGCCCCGAAGAAAAGTGGTCTGAGTTCATTGTCATCCTGAGAGACAGAGGCAGTGGTGATCCCAGAGCTCAGGCATCTGACTCCCAGACCACTGTGGCTCCCACTGTCCTGTGCTGTTTCCCCTCGGGCTGTGACCTCTGGAGCCACCCTCCTCCTCACCAAGCCTGGCCTTTAAGCCTGCCCATGGAACGCAGAGGAGAACAGATATTTGCAAAATATCTTTGGTGTTCATCTGGAAGTCCCTTCTATGTTAAACCTGACTACTTTTGTAAAACAGCTTTCCCTGGAAAAGGCGAGGTGAGGTAGTCTGTACTGGGTGATATCAGCCCAGTCCAGGCTCAGTCCTCAGGCTTGCAGGCTTGGAAACTCCATCCTGTTGGATCCCCTTGAGAAAAATGCTGACTCATGCTAACCAATACCTCAAGAAACCAATGTGTAAAACCAGACCGCCTGTTTATTAATGTACCCAACAAGAGCCAGACCTCTGTTGGACTAGTTTGTGTTGACCTGACCACTCCTTCTCTCCCAGAGGCAATCTACATGGAAAGTCAAACTATCCCACAGTCTCTTGCAGACTCAGAACGAGGGGAGCTGGTCATAGGATTTAAAGGGACTCCCCAGCTCCCTTCCTTTGATTGCTGACCACCCTCCTTCCTGGCCAACCCATCCTTGCTGTAGCTGGGTCAGTACACTAGCAAGTCATTGCAGCTCTGGGGACCCTGAGAGCCATCTAGTCCCTTGGAAGAAACTTTGCCTCTTTCTGCTCTGCCCATTATATGTGGATTTCATAACTCATCTCTCCAACGGAAATCTTATTTCCCACATTTTTGAGTCCTTCAGAGTAAAGGGGGGATCCCACATGATTCAGTTGTCCAAACACTTATAACACCTGCTCATCTCTCATCTGTCCCACATTTCCTCATATTGTCTGCAAGGATATCACAAGAGACCTTATAAAATACCTTGTAAAACCATGTTGCCTCTCTCTTCAAAAGATATCAATGTAGTTGATAATTTTTGCATCTGGACAATGGGGATTCATTATTATCTTTCTGCTTTTATAGATGTTTGAAATTTTTCAAAATAAAAAACAAACATTTTTAAACTAGGGAAAATCACCATCCATGCCTTCTCAGTGTCCCCCAAAACCTAAATGTCTTAAGCTAGACTCAGAATCTCCTCCAACTGGCCTGAACAATATTTTCCTATGTTACTTCCTACAAACACCACCCCCACCCTAGCCCCACCTTCACACAAATATGATTTGCATCCTCCTCTCTCTGTGCTTTAGCTCATTCTGTTCCTTCAAAGTTCAACTCAGATACCACCTCCTCCAAGACGCCTCCCATGATCCTTCCCAGTGACAGTGTTCGTTCCTTCTTCCACACTCACACTTGCTGCCTGCACCACCCCTGCAGCCTGTCGCCCACTATATATGGCACTTTTCTTTATGTACTTCTCTTCACATTCATTTTTAACCCCTCGCAGGTAGGGGATTGTGCATCTTGGCTGGGAACAGACCTGCCCTTTATGGTATGGTAAGGACAGAGTGTAAACTTCAAATCATCCATCCCATTGCCATCCTTAGTTGTCTATAGTTTGGAATTTGGAGGGTGTGGACCCCATACTTCTTTGTACCTAACAGAGTCATGCACATAGGAAGTGCCCAGGAAATTTTTAACTGAATGATTCTTCTATCGTATTTATGATACTACCAGCTGTATATCGTTGCATGAGCCACATGGCCTTAAACTTTTCATCCATGGACTGAGAGGACTGTACATCGTCTGTGATTCTCAGGGTGCAGCAGAATCAGCTGGGGAGTGGGTTAAAACGCAGATGCCTGGGCCCTGCCCCCAGAGATACCTCCAGGCATCTGCATCTTTACAAGTTCCCAGATGCATCTGATGCCCATCCTTGGAGGAATGCTCCCCCAAAGGGCAGTGAGGTCTGATGTGTCTTTTGCTCTGGCCACTCGTGGTACACCCACAAGGCCTTTGTGCTCGCAGGCCCTCCCTGGACTCAACCTGCCCTTTGCTCCTTGTTTCCCCAAGTGTGTGGCTGTGGCTTGGCCCAGTCAGGCTTCTTCTTCAAGAACCAGGAGTACATCTGCACCCAGGACTACCAGCAGCTCTATGGCACGCGCTGTGACAGCTGCCGGGATTTCATCACAGGCGAAGTCATCTCCGCCCTGGGCCGCACCTACCACCCCAAGTGCTTCGTGTGCAGTCTGTGCAGGTGAGCTGGGGGTGGCGGGGCCGGGTCCCTCCACGGGGAGGGGAAAGACCTGGCCTCTTCCCAAGTAACTCTGGGGTTACAGGGCTTTACATTAGACACTGGGATTCCTAAAATCTCAAGGGTGGAAGGATCTGACAGGCCATGGCCAGTGGATTTCAAACCTTTTAGCAGCTGCATCTTTATCAGATGTGAGCTAATGTAGAACACTAGTTTGTCCTGTGATGAAAGCAGGGTAAGAATCTGAGCCCGCACTCAACCTCCCGTTTCTGGTCAAGAGGCCCTCAGAGGCCCTGGTCTTTCAAAATTCAGTCTAGAAGTCACAGGTCTGGCCCAGACTCCTGCATCCTCACCCATACACAGCACAGGGATATTTGTATATAGCCTTCCTCCATCACCCCAAGGCCATCTCATGCTGGCAGGTGACCTTAGCAAATGACCCCTGCTTTATAAGCCTCACCTTCCTCATCTGTTAAATGGGGATCAAAACCATTCCAATCTCATTAGGTTGTCATGAAAATAAATGAGATGATGTATGCAAACACCTTAGCTCAGTGACTGGTAATAAATGTGTCTGCTTTTATTATTCTTTTCATTATTGCTATGATAATCATCTAGCCTCTCTCAGGATATCTCCAGTGATGGAGACCTTGCTGACACCCCTCGGGCATCCCATTCATTTGTTAGTTTAGTAAACATACCTTGAGGGACCACTGTATGTCAGGCACCACATTAAGGAGATGAAAAAATGAAGAAAACTTCAGCCCTGCCCACAAATACATTAAATTTAATGGACAGTTCTGATTAAGTAAGTCATGGGTAAAGCATAATTAGAGTATGTATGTATTTTTAATTGGGAAAGGATTTATATATTAATTACTCTCCCCAATTGAGATAACCACCTGGTTGCCAGTTAAGAGTAACTAACCAATTAGAGTATCTGAATGAGACTGTGATGACCCTGTGTGTAAGGAAATATAATCACCCAGTGGAATTCATTCATTCATCCATCTTTTAAAATGTTCCACACCAATGTAAGATGTTAATAATGGGGGGGGGGTGGTATATGGGAATCCTGTATTTTATGCATGATTTTTCTGTAAACCCACAAGTTCTGTAATTTAAAAAAAAAAAAAAAAAACCCTAGGTACTGGATACTGGAATCCCAGACCAGTATGTTAGCACAGTTAGGGGTCCTAATGGTAGAAAGTGAGGTTTTGTCAAGCTCCAGGGAGAAGAGGTGAGTTCCCAAGCTCACGCCATGTCCTTTTAATATGAGTTCGTGTCTGGGCCCCAGTGAGAGCACAGCTCCCCAACTCCTGTCCAGTGCTAATGTCACAGGCATCCCAAGTGGCATGAGCACAAGCAGCTGAATGATGGGATTGTTGGAGCAGAGGCTGCTGCATGCAGCTCATAGTTTAGTGAGGGAGGCAAAACATGTCTTAGCTGGAGTCTCCTGTGCACAAATGCAGAAGAGGAGAAGAGGTTGATTTGGGGAATTATGGGCTTCTTATTGGGAAGGAAGATTGTGAGAAATGTCTGAATGTTCACCATTTTGCTAAATATGTGAGTTGAAGGAGTTCTCCTTGACATTTGGGGATAGGTCAAATAAGGATGGAAAAAGTCCTTCCAGGCAGAAAAGACAACTCTATGTTCTTATGAACCTTTTTATGTTACAGATAAGAAAATCTAAGCTCAGATAGTGTTGTGTTTGCCCAGTGTTAAAATCATGTAAATGACCCAACTGGGCCTCCAGGTCCAGCCTCCTGGCTCCTGATCCAGTAGTTTACTCATCCTGGTGCTTTGATTAGCATGTGAATTTACTTGATGCTCTAGAAGCAAGCTAAGTGGGCATGTGCATGAATCCCTCAGGAGAGGAAGTGTTGAGTTTCTTACTCTTCCCCCTTACAGGAAGCCTTTCCCCATTGGAGACAAGGTGACCTTCAGTGGCAAAGAGTGTGTGTGTCAAACATGCTCCCAGTCTATGACCAGCAGTAAGCCCATCAAGATCCGCGGACCAAGCCGTGAGTCCTCCCCACCAGGCACCCCCATCCTGGCACTGTTAATTGCTCCTGCAGGCCTGTAGGGAAGCAGGAGAAGTTCTCACCCTGGAGGACACCTGAAGCATATGGCCTAGACTCACAGAGTGAGCCTCCCTAAGCACAAATGCAGGGAAACCAGCTGCCTGACTCCAAGAAGGGATGGCCTGGGCCATATAGCAGCCAGTTGGGTGGGACTTTTCTGGGATAAACTGGCTGCTGATCTTTTTTCCCCTCCTGATCCAGGCCCTCAGGGGCACCCCCCACAGAGCTGATCAAGTGTTTAACTACCAGGGGTTCTCAGTGTTTACAAAAGCCACTTAAAAATAATTTGCAGACATATCTTGCAAAAGGAGAAGTATGAGGTGCTGTGGGAGCAAACCACAAGAATCATGCTACAAGGATCAAACCACAAGGATCATTATTCTTAGAGTGTGTTCCGTGGACCACTGTGTCAGCTTCACTTATAAAAACGCAGGCTTCTAGACCCATCTTAAATCTCTAGGGGTGGAACCTAAAATCTGCATTTTAATACATTTCCTGGGTGATTCATTTGCTGCTCCTAAAATTGAAAACCACTGACTAGGGATTAGGGGACATACACCATGCCATGGTAAATGTTATATTTTAATACCAAATCACAGACATAGGGAAAAACTGAGATCAAGAGTATCCCTCAGAACAGCCATTCTAATTTGAAAATGTCGATTCCACTCAAGTGTATCTTGAGAAATGTCTAAACCACTGTTCTCAGGTGCTCTTGTGAGGCCTTCACAGGTGTCCACACACAGAGACCAGCTCCTGGGTCTCTGTAAGCCATTAAGCCATGCTGGGCTTCCGCCTTCTTTCTTTCGTGTCATGTGACACTCTTGCTGGCCTTGTCGGCAGAATCAATGAAAACCCATTAACCTCCCAAGCTGCATCACTCAGTGGGGAGGGGAGCACTGCCGGGAAGGGGAGGCTGTCAGCCTTGGTAGCAGAGTCAGCATGCTGGGGCCACATCCTGCCAAGGGGATTGAGCAGAGAACCCTGAGTCAGCAGGGCCAGGCTCCCAGGTGCTCCATGAGAGTCCGTCCAACCCTGGTGAGCTGTGGAGAAGGACAGTTGGAAGGCTCCCTCCCTCGACATTCCATTCAATCTAATCAGATCTGCTCTTGGAATATGTCCTTGGTGATGCTCAAGGACAGTTTGCTGCTTTGAACAGATTTCCATCTCAAGGGGACTAAGCACATACGCTGTTATCCTTCATAACTCCTTGAAAGCTTCGTCCAGAATGACAGAAAGGCTGGGATGCTGGGGTGCTGGACCAGGGCCCTGTGGCTGATGCTGCTGAGTAGCCCAGACAGCAGCAGGACCATGTGTGAGGCAGTAGAGAGAGGCAAGCTGGGAGTCTGGAGGCTGCCAGCCTGCTGCACGATGCAAAGCAATCATGTAGGCTTCCTGAGACTCAGTTTACCCATCTGTAAAAGAGGAGTGGAGTGTCTCACCCTTATCCTCCTGGTAGGAATGTTGTGGTAAGCAAATGTATTAGTATGTACAATCAAACTAACAGGTTGTAGTGTGTAAAATGTTCTGTGAATTGAAGGTGATAGATGATATTGGCTTCAAAATTTAATATAGGAAGCTCACCAAAGAAGTACTGAGGATAAGATTCCTGCATCCATTGTTTTTTCTCTCAGCCTGTGTTACTTGATATTGTATGTATCAGGTATCTCTGACAGGTGGGAGATTTCCTCCACTGAGTCTGGGAGTCATGTGTTAGCATATCTTCAAGGAGAGCCTCCTAAATGTCTCCACTATAGTTTTGCATATTAAAAGGAAGGTGTGGAAAAGTGGGGAAATGGAGTCAAGAGGAGCAAGTGAGCAAATGAGCAATTTCCAGGAGGAGTGTCCAAGATCATGGCTCATCTTATTACTCACAAAGTAAAGACATCAATCTGCAGATCTGCAGGGCATATGGTTTATAATGTTTTCTCCCCAAAGATGGTCACTGTTTATGATGCAAATGTCAGGTAGCATCCTGACTAGAGGAAATGTTGAAAGTTCCCAAGGATTATAGAGAACCAAAATCACACAGCGGAGATTGCTAAGAATGTAACATGGAAGAGAAAGAGAAGGCTGGGGGAAAAAAACTTGGTGTTCTCAAGCTACATGACTGTGAAATTTCATCTCTGGAGGATGAAGAAAGACATTCTGGAAAAGCAGGATCAGTATCTACTCAATGGGGATGTGCTGGTTTGGAACTGTTATGTACCCCAGGAAAGGCCATGTTCTTTTTATCCATTCCTGTGGGTGCAGACCTAGTATGGGTGGGACCTTTTGATTAGCTTGTTTCAATTGAGATGTGACCCAGCCCATTCAAGGTGGGTCTTAATCCTTTACTGGAGTCCTTTATAAGAGAATAAAAGGCAGAGATATTAGAAGAGAGCTTATAGAGAGAAACACCCTAGAGATGCCAAAAGAGAATGCTTAGATGCTCAGAAAGAAAGCCACTGGAATCAGAAGCTGAGAGCAATGAAACCTGAGAGAGAAGGACCAGCAGACATTAGCCATGTGCCTTGCTATCTGACAGGGGAACCCTGGATGCCAACAGCCTTTCTTCAGAGAAGGTATCCTTTTGTTGATACCTTGATTTGGTCATTTTCACAGTCTTAGAATTGTAATTTATAATTTAATAAATCCCCATTGTAAAAGCCAACCTGTTTCTGGTATATTGTATTCGGCAGCTTTACCAAACCAAAACAGATTTTGGTAACAAGAAGGATGCGGTGACTTGCAAATACCAAAAATGCTGGAAGGGCTTTATAAATGGATAAGAGGAAGATTCTGGAAGAATTCTGAGGTGCTTTATAGAAAAGGCCTGGATTGCTTTGAAGAGACTGTTGGTAGAAATACGGACACTAAAGGTACTTCCAATGAGGCCTTAGACAGGAATGATGAATGTGTCATTGCTAACTGGAAGAAAGCAGATCCTTGTTTTAAAGTGGCAGAGAATTTGGCAAAATTGAGTCCTGACATTGGATGGAAGGTAGAATTTGAATGTGATGAGCTTGGGTATCTAGCTGAGAAAATTTCCAAACAAAATATGGAAAATGCAGCCTGGCTTCTCCTTGCAGCATATAGTAAAATGCTAGAGGAAAGAGATAAGCTGAGATCTGACCTTTTGGGTACAAAGAAACCAGAAATTGATAGTTTGGAAAATTCTCATTCTCTGGAAAGCAAGTCCCCAGAGAAGATTTGACCAGTCAGCCATTTCAATGGGAGCCAGGCTTGGAGATGACATTATCAAGACAGGATTTGTGGAAAGTCCTACTGTCTGATGGTTGTGACCCCTGTGTGCTGTGTGCTAAACTGACAAGTGTTTTGCAGTATCTGTATAAACAGAACCACTGCCAACCTATACTAAAAATGACAGTTAAGGAACAGATTGAAGGAACAATGACTTCAAAGGCAGCGTCATGGAAGCTGAGGTCTGGAGTCAAGAAACCTCAGGCCAGGAGAGCAGACTCACACACTTGGAGAGTTTAGAGAGAGAAACACCCCAGAGATGCTAAGAGAGAACCCATAGACACTCAGAGAGAGAGCCACTGGAATCAGAAACTGAAAGCAAAGAAACCCAGGAGTGAAGGATGCCAGCAGCCTTTCTTCAGAGAAGGAATCCTCTTGTTGATGCCTCAATTTGGACATTTTCACAGCCTTAGAATTGTAACTTGTAACTTAATAAATCCACATTGTTCAAAGACAACCCATTTCTGGTATATTGCATTCCTGCAGCTTTAGCAAACTGAAACAGGGGACAAGAAGAACACCCAGGAAGTATCAAGCAAAAAGAATCCTTTTACCACAGAAAGAATAAATGTTTCCTCATGTACCTTACTGAGAAGAATCAGCAGCAGCATCACCCCTTCCCCACGACCATCACCACCACCAACACCATCACCACCACCATCACCACTTTCTCCACCACCATCGCCACCACCATCACTGCTTTCCTCACCACCATCAGCACCACCATCACCACTTTCCCCACCACCATCACTACTTTCCCCACTACCATCACCACTATCATCATCAGCATCACCATCACCATTACCGCTTTCCCCACAACCATCACCACCACCATCACTGCTTTCCCCACCACCATCACCACCACCGTCATCACTTTCCCCACCACCATCACCATCACCATCAACACTTTCCCACGACTGTTACTGCTTTCCCCACCACCATCACCACCACCATCACCACCATCATCACCATTACCAATATTGATTGACTATTACTATTGCCAGACACTGCACTAAGTATTCTACACATAATACTTTATTTAATTATTATAACAGTTCTAGAGGGGAGGTTACTCTTATCTCTTGTAGAGGAGAAAACAGACTCAAAAAGCATAAATGCTTTGCTCAAATCACACAAATAATAAGTGGTGGATCTGAGATTTGAGCTCAGGCAGTCTGGTGCCTATTCCCTAAACACCCTATACCAGAGACATGACTTGCTAATTGGGAGGGCTCCTATCTTCCTGGATGCCTTGCCTAAAACAAGGTGGGAAGCTTGCTATGACTTACAAAACCCACCAGCTTCTACCCGTTTTTGCTGATCTGAGTATAAAAAATGACACAGTCAATAATAACTAAAAATGTCTGTTTGGGGTCTTCAGAGACATCACTATTAGACAGAGGAATTTGGGACGAACAGGTGGTGATATCATACTTTCTGCCAGCTGTAGATTGTAATTTCGGCATACAGAGGAACAAGAGTGGACAGCTGACTATGCAGAGACCAACTCAAGACAGGGTGTGGTTTTCCTGACCCTGCTTATTATACCAGAACCACGGGCTCCAGGGTAGGGTATCTGAGGCTCCACTGCTAGTTAAGAGTAAAAGAGGGAAGAAGAAGAAAAGCATCCCAGTAATTACAAAGTCAACAGAATGGAGGACCACTAACATAACATGAAAAGGAAAACCACGTGGAGAAGGTGTCCCAGAATTCTCAGGAGGAATCAGCAGGACTTCGCAACAACAGGAATTTCACTTCTGGTCTCAGAACAGAGGTTGAATAATGCACAGATGATGGGTTAGGAACATGAGAATGTGAAATAATCATAACAAACTGTTATTGGGCATATACGTACCAAGCACTATGCTAAGCCCTTATGGGCCTGATTTTAATTAATCTACACACCAGTATTGTAAGGAGAATATTAATGACTGTCCCCATGGCATAGATGAGGAAGTGGGACAGCTGGGATTCTCCCCTAGGCAGCCTGACCTCAGCCCTGCTTCCAACTACCACATTGTGCTATCTCCTAAACTCTTACACAAGATGCTAGGTTTATCTCAGATGCATCATTGAAACTTAGAAGGCTGGGACACATTACTGGAATGCGACCACAAAAGGGTAGAGCTTATTCAAATAAGTTTTATTGGAGTGGAAGAAAATTGTGTTGCTGGCCAATCACATGTTTAGCTTCATGGAATCCACAGGTGAATTTGATCAGATGATGACCATATCAAGCAAGAAAAAACAAAGTCTAAGGAATGAAGGAGAAGAAAGAAACTATGGTTGTCTTTCAGTATTTAAAGGAAATCTCATGTGGGAAAAGAGGTAGCTTATTCTTGGTTGCATAAAAATAGGGGAAAGTTACAAGGTGTCAGACCTCAGCTCCCTGTGAAGAAGACATTCATGACAGTCCTACCTGCCCAAAGGCAAAGTGGACACCCTCAAGAGGGGGCAAGCTGCCCACCACCAGGGGCAATTAACAGGGTGGGTGCCCGCCTGTCAAGAATGCTGTCAGTTCCTGTTTTGGGAGAGAGGGTTGATCAAACACTGTGAACTCTGAGCACCTATGGAATTATCAAACCTGCCAGGGAGGCCCACAAAGACATGTGTTTAGCATTTGTGGCCTAGAAAACCCTTGGGTTCTTCTACATTGAGATTGAGCAAGTCACATCAGACACATGTCTATATATAAAAGGGAGGGGCACTACAGCAGGAGGAGGTAGGTACTAGTGCTGTCCTCATTTCACACATGAGGAAACAGAATCAGAAAGTAAATGAGTTCCCAAATGGGTGGAGCAGGAGCTTGTTGCTGCTTTGTTCAGCTCCACAGTCCGCAACACAGAGGGGGATGAAGGAAGGACCTAGGCCTGACTGACCCCAACACCCAGGCTCTTAGTAATTCGTAGCTCACTGCTCCGAGCCCCCCACCCCAGATGTAGTCTCCTGGCCTTCTTTGCTGCTCCATAGTCCTTGCCTGGCCCACCTCTCAAATCCTACTTCCCCCACGAAGCTCTTCTGATGCCTAGAGCTGGACTTTTATCACTTTTGTTTTTCAGCTTTTTATTCCATTGACATCTACCTTCTATTACTGGAGTTCTTGAGGACACAAGGCATGGCCCTGAATCACCTCTGCTTCCCTCACTGTCCTGAGCACAGGCTGCATCTTACTGCTAATGAATTAAAACAATAAATACCTGTTAAATAAATTAAACAGCCAAAAAATGTGTGTGTGGGGAGGTTCAGACCTATCTGAACTATTACATTCTGAAGCCCATAATTATTAGGGGTGAAGGGTAAGTTATTCTAGGAGAAAGAAGAAAGGGAAAAAAATATATTCCAAATCTCTTTATTCTCCCAGTCCTTGACTGAAGAAGGCCTGGGGCTTGAAGCATTTTGCAATCAGAGCTTCCTGTCTCCGGCTTGTGCTTAGGGATATTAGAAATGCAGGGAACATGGGAGCTGACTCACACAAACACTTCATCAGGGCCCCAGACCCTCCCCACAGCCTGCTGGACATACCACCCTCCCCAGACATGTGGACACATCCATCTTGTCTCCCAGGGCCGGCTCCCAGCTGGATGGAAGGGCTGTTCAGCCAGATTCTCCCAACTTTTTATGCAGTTTCTTTTCTCCTCAATGCTCTGAAGTGTGTGTTCATCTTGTGGCGCTGTGGGAGAGGTCTGTCCTCTGGTAAACTTTGCCCCGTGACCCCTTCCTCCTCCAAAGTGGGCCATCCGGTCAGCTAGGCCTGAATTCCCAGCATCTCCCAAGTACCTTGGACACTGGCTCCATTTCCTTCCCCTCCCCTGACACACACGGAGCAGCAGGCAGCACACTGGGGACCGTGCCATGCTCCCCTGGCCTCGGTGGACGTTCCAGGGTGACGGTGATGGAGAGGGAAGGCACCTTTCAGTTTGGAACACTCTCAACAGACCCTTCAATCCTTGCTACTTGGGAAGGTGAATGTTTGGGGCATAGGGTGGGCCTGGTAAATTCTATTCTTTGCCTAGGTACTGTGAGAACCATTCATTCACACTCATTCTGCAAATATACATTGAGTTCCTACTATGTGCCAAGCATCTTGCTAGGCACGGGAATAGATTTAACCACAAAACACAGACACAGCCCTTGCCATTGAGCATTCAGGCTAAGAATGAGAAAGAGATACATAGCCTGAACCCTGGAGCAGTGCTTCTCAGACTTTACTGTGCATATGAATCAGCTGGAGATCTTCTTAAAATTCAGGGGTAGGGGTCCAATGCAGAGAAATTGGGACTCTCATTCATTGGTTTTGGAAATGTAAAATGATAAAAGCTGCTGTGGAAACAGTTTGGCAGTTCCTCAAAAACTTGAACATAGAATTACCATATGACCCAGGGATTCTACTTCTAGGTATATACCCAAAAGAATTGAAAACAGGCATACAAACAGGTACTTGTTACACCAATGTCCAGAGCAGCTTTATTCACAATAATCAAAAGGTGGAAGCAACCCACATGTCCATCAACAGATGAATAAACAAAATATGGCATATACATACAATGGAATAGTTCAGCTATAAAAAGGGATGAAGATCTGATATATGCTACAGCTACAACGTGGATGAACCTCGAAGACATCATGCCATGTGAATTAAGCCAGACACAAAAGGAAAGATATTATAAGATTCCATTTATATGAAATATCTATAATAAGCAAATTCATAGAGACCAAAAGTAGATGGGAGATACCAAGGGCTCGGAGCAGGGGAAATGGAGAGTTATTGTTTAACAAGTATAGCATTTCTGTTTGGTATGGTGGAAAAGTTTTGGTAGTAGATGGTGGTGATGTAGCAAAACATTGTAAACATAATTAGTGCCACTGCGTTGTACACTTAAAAATGGTTAAAATGGCAAATTGTGTGTTATATATATGTTACCACAATGAATTTTTCAATTCAGTATTTCTGGGGTGGGGCCTGCAATTTTGCATTGGTGAGGCCTGTAGTGCTGGTCCCGAGGATGAGGATGGGCCAGGGGCAGTGCAGGATGGAACTGCTTTGGATGGACAGTAGTCAGGATGACAGGCGGGGAGCTTTCTGCAGGAACACTGGAGGGGCTTCTTTCTCACACTAAGAGCCCTTGTCAAGAGGTCAAGTTCTGCAGCAGCCCTTTCCTCACCTGGCAGAGCCTCTGGGAAGGTGCCAGTGCCAGGGTGGGAGCAGTTGTGGGAGAACTAGTGTTCAGGGAAGCATTTCATTGACATGTGCATGGGATGATGGCCAGGGGTCAAAGGAGCCTGCATGGTTTGCTCAGCAGTATCTTCTTATCTTTGCAGATTGTGCTGGGTGCAAGGAGGAGATCAAGCATGGCCAGTCTCTCCTGGCACTGGACAAGCAGTGGCATGTCAGCTGCTTCAAATGCCAGACCTGCAGCATCATCCTCACCGGGGAGTACATCAGCAAGTGGGTCTCCCTCCCACCCCACACCCCTGCCCCGGCTTCCCGGGCCTCTGTAGGCTGTAGGGCCTGTGCCATCTAGCCGCTGCCTGCATCTCCAGCCTATCGCCCTTCATTTTCTGTCTGGCTTCCACAGTCTGGCCACAAGGGCATCTTTCTTGGCCGCTTTCCCACCGCTTCCCTACTTTTCCCTCCCAGGGTGTCTCCTCTGTCTGAAATGTTCTCGCCAATTCTTCACATGCTCACTCTTTCTCTTCCTTCCTTTCTGGGTTTCCATGCCATCTCCGCCCAGAGGGCCTCACATCACCTCTCTCTGCCTCCAGCCACCCGTTACTGGCCCTTGGAGTGCTTGCTGTTTCCATATACCTCTATCACCATTTGTAATTATGTATTTAACTGTGTTAACTTTTTAATAATGATACTAATACTAGGTACCATTTATTGATCTTTTATTATATGCTAGGAACTTACTAACTGCTTTTTATGGATTATCGCATCAAACCCCCACATATACCCTGTGAGGTGTTTGTCCCCATTTTAAAGCTATGGAGACTGAGGCTTGGGGGGAGAAAGGTACAGTAACATGCTCCAGGCATTGTGCCAAGGGCAGGAACTTTCTTTTATCCACTGCTGTATCACTGCCCTTAGCACAATGCCTGTCCTACAGTCAATAATAGAGTTGCTGAATAAATTTAATTGAGGAGATGATGGTTGCGTAAGTTACCAAAAGAGAGGACTCCCCACCCCAAGACCTGCATGCTGCAGCACTGGACAAGTCCCCCTCACTGCTAGGCCCTCACTGCTGAGTATTTATATGCTCAGGTACCCAAAATAAATTATGATCTGGGACCCTCACAGCTTTGACCCTTTACAACCCACACACTTCCTGGGTACCACTCTCTGGTGTGATGCTAGGAGACAGCAAGCATGTAAAGGTGCATGATACCTTGTTTCTTCTGTCAAGAAACTTACTCTAATAAGAAAGATAAGCCATATACATGAAGAATTATGACACAAGGGGATATGTGATAGGGAGCTCAAGAGAAGTTTTATTCTTTAAGACCTTTTCAGTCATGATAATAAAAAATTCAGCTCAAACTCACTTAAAAGCAAAAATGGGAATGAGGCATAATAGCTTCAGGTATGGATGAATCCAGGGGCTTAGTGACACCATCAGCACTTCAAAAACACACACACTCTCTCTGTCACTTAGCTCTGCTTTCCTTGTGTTGGATTTGTTCCCAAGCAGGCCTTTCCCAAACAGTAGCAAAGGTGATCACCAACAACTGCAGGCTCCTATTCTATCCATTTAGCAAGGCTTGCACAGAGAGGCCTCTTTCCCAGGAGCGTGAGCAAAAGCCCCACACCTGCCTCTGATTTGGCTACCCTGGGGTCACATGCCCTTTCCTGACCCATCAGTGGCCGGGAAGATCTGAACCGTAGAGCCAGAGAGCAGCCCCTTGTGAACCCCAGCAACTGCAGTGGAAGAGAGGTGGCTCCCCAAAGGAAAATCCAGGGGAGATACTGTTACAGGCAGGTGGTCAGACAGGCCTGAGTGAAGGACTGTGAATATTCAGATAAGGGAGGGATCACGTCTAACTAGCAGAAAGTGGAATCCAGAATCTGTGAGGGTTTCATGGAAGGAAACAGCAAGCATGTTGAGCTGGACCTTGAAAAGAAGGGTAAGATTTGAAAATGCAAAGATGGAAGCTTCCAGGTGGAATGCTCAGCCTGAGCAAAGACAGGGAGGCTGGCAAGTGCTAAACACATCCATCCTATTTTCTGGAACTCAGGTGTGTGCACAGGTGAAGCAAGGTCTGAGGCTGCAGAGGTGAGCTGAGGTCAGATCACAGAGGGCTTCTAATGGCAAGTTAGTAGGAGTTGGCATTCCCCTCTGTGCCTGCCAAGTTAGGAGTGCCCTTAGTGAGTCACCAGCCAGGAGTCCCTGAGTCAGGGAGCCTAGGTCAGAATTCTCATGGGAAGTAAGAACTTGCTCAGAGATCCTTTCAAGGAGGTCCAGCCAAGATTGCCCACCTCACCTTGGGTCTCTGCAGCCTGGCGCTGAGCCCCTCCGGAGAGACAGGGGGAGGTGGGGAGCCTTGCCCCCAAGCCTGCTTATATGGATGACTTTCACCACCAGAGCCTACCTGCCCTCTGGGGCTGAGGCTCCCCAGCTCACCCTCTGTTCCGGTTTGCTAATGCTGCCTGTTATGCAAAATACAAGAAATGGATTGGCTTTTATAAAGGGGGTTTATTTGATTACAAAGTTACAGTCTTAAGGCTATAAAAGTGTCCAAGCTATGCCATTAACAAGTATACCTTCACCAAAGGAAAGCCAGTGGCATCCCGGAAACATCTGTTAGCTGGGAAGGCACATGGGTGGCATCTGCTGATCCCAGGTTGTGTTTCAGCTCCACTCTCAGCTCCTGTGCATTCTTCAAAGTGTCCCTCTTGGCTGTAGCTCCTCTCCAAAATATCACTCTTAGCTGCTCTGAGGTCCTTCTGTCTGTGAACTCCTTTATACAGCTCCAGTGATCCAGTTAACACCCACCCTGAATGGTGGGGTAACACCTCCATGGAAATTATCCAATCAAAAGTCTCACCCACAATTGACTGAGTCACATCTCCATGGAAACACTCAACCAATAGGTTCCAACCTAATCAACACTAATACGTCTGTCCCCACAAGATTGCATCAAAGAACCTGGCATTTTGGAGGACATAATACATCCAAACAGGCACACCATCTGCATCCCTCTCCCCCATTCCTTTTGATCTGTGGGAGCCTGGACTAGGCTGTCCCAGATCTCTCTCTGCCCTTGACAGTCTGAGTGGGACCTGGGACCCAGTGGCAAGGCCATGAACAGCAGAAGACCCTGCAAGTAAGGAGCCAAAGGGAGGAAAGTGGGACAAGGAAACATGAGGGAAGATGGAGCAGAACAGGGGGTGATGTGTGCATCTCTCTCCTCATCTTCCAGCCAGCAGGGTGGCAGGTGCTAGAGGCACTGGAGTCAGACACCCGGCTTTGAAGCCCTGCCTGCATGACCTTGGCAAGGGACTCTACTTCTCTGAGTCTCAGTTTCCTCATTTGTAAAAGTGGGGATAATAAGAAGACCTCCCTGTAGGGTTACATAAAGGCTAAGAGATCTTTGCTTCATATTTTAGTAAGTGCCATCTAAATATTAATTTTGTCACCTGCTTCCTTTTAGAATCATCTGTATTCCAAATTCCCCAAGGCCTCACCAACCCATGAATCCAAATGAGCTTTGTTGGCCTTTAAAGCCAAAGTCATTACCTCCTCCTGACAAATGACTTCATCCCCTGACAAAGTGACAACCCCCCCCCCCATGCCCACAAAGTGAGAACCTGGAGTGGGGCAGGTGGAGGGGCAGAGGGGGAGGATTGTCTCCTGGGCTCACAACCAAGTCCTTGCCTTGTGGGCACAGCTTCCGTTCCAAACCTTGGTGGACATCAGTTCCCACTGCTGCTTCTCCTCCAGGAACACGCTGCCCTGCTACCCAGGAAGGACACTCGGCAATCCCAATGGGCAAAATCCTCAAGTTGGAGAAGTGACAAGCCGTTCCTTTAGGCTTCGGTGCCTGAGCCAGGTTCTGCTACACCCAAAAGTGGGGGAAATGCCCCTCTAGTCCTTAGAGCCAAATGGGGCAAAAAGCTAGGCTGAGTTCCCTGATTTCCCCACCTCTCTCCATGTTGGCCTCAGAGAGCTGAGCACCAGCTTTCTCCTTGAAGACCTATCAGCAAGCATGGTGAATCTCTAGCTGCCGTTGCCTGAGTACTGTCGTCAGGCCAGGCATTGTGCTAAATCCCGTAATACGCTGGACCCATCTTCTTCAATCCTCATGACAACAGGGGTGAGAAACCAGACTGCCTGGGTTGGGATCCCAGCTCTAAGGCTTCCTAGTTTTGTGACCTGGGACAAGTTACTCAGCAGCTCTAAGCTTGGGTTTTCTCATCTCTCCAAGGGGGAGTAGTAGTATTTCCAACCTCATAGGTTTGCCATAAGGAGTAAATGAAATAATTTATGTAAAACAGGAACAGAGAGCAGGCACACAGCAAGCCAGAAATATTAGTGGCTATTAATAGTAGAGATAGTGTGAGAATAATTATTAACAACAATCCTGTCAGTGTGTGATAAGTTATAAGCTCTGGGTAAAAACTGTACATGGGAGAGGTGGTCAGGAGAGACTTCCTATTTTCTGCTGATCAGGGAGCTCAATCAGATGGCTCTTTTGATGCAGACAAAAATTTTGATCAAAGGATGAGCTCGTATGGATGTGCAAAAAATTAATTAGCTCCTGAAAGGCAGGGATTAGAAGAAGGGTGGAGTCTTTTCCCCTTTATGGCTTTGAAATGTTGTGCCATGTGCAGGTATTACCTCTTCTAAGTAAAATAAAACTTAGAAAGTTAAAAAGAGCTGTATGGGGTAAAGGGAAGAGAGCGGGTCTGAGCACTTGGGAAAAGGAAGGAGGACAGTGGAGAAGGGATATCTGAGGCCAGCACTCTAGACCGTGCATGCGTGGGAAGCTTGCTAAGATGAAGATTCCTGGGCCCCACTCCCAGGGATTCTCCAATTTTGTAGTTCTGAGGTATGTCTGTGGAGTTTGCATTTTTAACACGCTCCCCAAGTGCTTCTAATCTTGGCCCAGTCACCTCTGGCTGTAGGTTCTGGAACCACCACATGACACCCTCACCAATTTCCCCCTAACTTCCTCTTCCTGTGTGCGTTGTCTCGTGCAGGGACGGCGTTCCGTACTGCGAATCCGACTACCACTCCCAGTTTGGCATTAAATGCGAGACTTGTGACCGATACATCAGCGGCAGGGTCTTGGAGGTGAGTAGGTACAAATAACTACAAAGATGTTTCAGCAGGATGGCCTGCAACTCTGTAAGAGGTTGTCGATGGGGAAGGAGGAAGAAGTCACCCTGTACCCCTTCTTCCATAACCTCCATCTCCCCCTGCTTCCTCCACCCCAGCTTGGCTTGCTGCATGACCTTGAGCAAGTAACCTTGCCTCTCCAAGCACCCCCAAAAATGAGAAGGTGACAAAATTATTCCCAGTTCAAAAATGCTGTGCTGGGAAAATCAATTGCTTCTCTGGATTCGGACTCAGATTTCTAGAGGGGTGACAGTTATGATTTTCTTCCCAGCCTTGCCAGAGAATGGAAGCTGTTTTTATTTTTTAAGCGTTTTGTAATGTGCTGATTTAGGAGCCAGCTTGTCTAGCAGCTTGCTCCCTAAGTCCTTCCTTGGCTGGTCCGTCACCATGGCAACAGCTCGCCTCAGCCTGCGGATGCACAGCTCACCCTGCCAGTGAACAACAACCTGCAGCACCCTTGCTGAGACCCTGCCTGGGCCCCCTGTCCCTGGCCTTCCCAGCCTGCTTTCTCACACCTGTGGGCCTAGGAAGCCATCTTCCTATACTTTAGGACCACCCAACTTGCGGAATGGGAAACATGAAACAGTTTAATGTAAAGGAAAAATAGTAGCCTAAGAGTAGGAACAATTGGGTTCTAATATTGGCTCGAGCACTAACACACACTCAGGTTTTGGGTGAACGCCTCTGCCTCTCTAGGCCTTAGTTTTCTCATCTGACAGTGGCTGGAGGATGGCAGACTGGGTCAGCTATTGCAAGCACAGTCACTGATTCTGCCAGTCTGGCCAGTTGGTAGTGGTTACCTGGAAAGCTGTGTTGAGAAGGATTCTGTAGTCATAACTGGGCTCAACAGGAGAGAGAGTAGCAGTCAGGAAAGGACTCCCTGAGGAGATGGTGTTGGGGCTGAGCACTGAGGAGGAGGAGGAGGCTGCTATGTGAAGAGCTGGGGCAAGAATGAGCTGGAACACTTCAGGGAACAGAGAAAAAGGCTGATGTGGCTGGATTATACAAACTGGGAGGGGAGGAGGGGGGAGAAGAGGAAGATAGAGTATATCATATAGGGCATATCATATAGGGCTTTGAGGACCATGTAGATTGTGTTTAGGAGGTTTGGGTTTTGCACTAAGTACAATGGAAAGCCATCAGAGAGTTTTAATCCCAAGAGTATCATGGTTAGATTATGTGTGTGTTTTAAAAAGATTACTCTGGCTGCTGTGTAGAGAACTGACTGTAGGGAGTCAGAGAGAAAAAGGATAAACAAGTGCACAGAGTCAATAATTTTTAAGTATATCCAGGGAGCAGTAAGGAGTAGCAGGTGGAGGATGCGGCAGAAAACAGGAGCTCAGGAAAGGTTGCTGGGCCCAGGTTTCTAAGGCCTAGAATATCAGGGAGGGGATTGTTAATTCACTGGGAATGGGGAGTTGTGGAGGGACTAAGGAGAGCTGCGCCTTAGGGAATAGACTGGGACGAGGTACACAGACTAAATTTGAAGGAAAGAAACTGGAAGGAGGAGGCCAGTGAGGACCCAGGCAGGAGGAACCCAAGAGGTTACGTCACCCTTGTCTCCAACATTAGGGAAGTAGAATTCCTGCAGCTTTGCAACTGTGGGCAACTTGTAGATGTGGAGATTGAAGGAAAGGAGGCCAAAAGTAGCATCCAAGTGTCAAGACTGGGTGATAGGAGGCTCGTGTTGCTGTCCCCAGAATTGGAGATGGCAGGAACATGACGAGTCCCCTCTGGGACAGGTTGGGATTGAAATCCCAGGAAGGTTTCAAAGAAGACAGTCAGCAATGTGGATCAGAGCTCAGAACAAAGCTCCAGTCGGGAGGGGCTAATTTCACAAACACAAGGAATCAGTTGAATTCAGGACCATGGGAGCTGTCAGGAATTCCAAGGTGAAGAGGGGCTGAAGCCAGCCTTGGAGAGTGACTGCTTACAGGTTGCTGATAGGAATTGAGGAGTGATCAGAGGAAGAAGAGAGGCAGTCAGGGACAGAAGAGGAGAGCCAGGGAGGGTCAGTGAGAGGACAGAGTTTTTGAAAGGACGGTAAGGTCAATGGGAGTAGGTGAAATTCTGCAGAGCTGTTAAGGACTATGCAAACTGAGAAAAAGCTGTTGGGTATGAGGACAGGTCATCTTCAAGAGAACAGTTTGTTAGGTCTTCACAGGATTGAGGGGGAAAGGCATCCAGATTGTAGTGGGATCAAGGGTGACAGGTTGGGAGAACATAAAAGCAGACTTTTCTTTTGAGAAGGAAAAACCTTCATTTGCACACAAGACTGCAGATGGGAATTAGCTCCAGCAGTTCCAAACTGCTTTGAAATTATTTCAGTGGCGGCTGCCTTTTCCCCACATGTTACTGTTGCTTAGATTTGTGGTAGCCTGTTCCTCTTGGGCAGCTGTTGTGACTGGGTTTTGATTGATTCCATTTGTATGAGGCTCCATTAGCATCTTGGACTTATTGATTTTTTTTTTCCTTAGAGCTGGAAGAGACTTTTAGCGACCAACCAGTTCAACTTCCTCATTTCACAAATGAGAAAAGTGAGCCCCAAGGCGTGTGGTGTTTCCAAGGTCACACACAGTAGCTCTTTCCTGTGTCCCACAATGATGTCCACAGATCATGTGATTTCATGAGAAAACATGGGCTGGAGTGAAACAGACTCAGATTCAAATTGTACCACTTCTAGCCATGAAACCTTAAGCAAGTTACTTAACTTTTCTAAATCTTAGAGTCTTGTTCTATCAGTGGAGAATACTAATTTAACTCCTAATGGATGTGTTAGGATTTTCTTGGCTGCACATGCAGAAACTACACTCAAAATGGCTCAAATCAAAAAGGAAATTTATCAGTTCCATAATAAAAAGTCCAGGAGTAGTTCTGGCTTCAAGCATAACTGGATCCAGTGCTCAAACAGAATCATCTGGGATTCCTGGCCATCTCGGGTCTATTTCTTCTGTGTTGGTTTCATTCTCAGAAAGGCTCTCTTTCGTGATGAGATTTTGGACACCCATCACCCCAGGCTGCACCCTGTCAACCAGCATCCCCGATGGAAAGAGAACTTCTCTTTCCTGAAAGCTCAGCAAACATCTGGGGACTGAACTCACTGAACATGCCCAAGCCTGTCCCTGAACCGACAGATGTGACCTTAGAATTGGAATATTCTTCTTGGTGGGGTCAGCCCTGCTTAACTTAACCAAACAGACTGATGTGCGGAGGGGTAGTTCCACCACGGGAAAGCGTGGTGCTGTTTTTGAAAGAAGGGGGAAAGGATGATGGCCAAGCAAAAACAACGGTTGCCTATTACAGGGCCCAACACATTGCCTGATCCACAGTAAGCACTTAACTAATCTCCATTTCCCCTTTCCCCTCATCCCACCTCTTCCCATTCCCTCCTCAGGGACAGGGCTCATATGCTGAGTGTCAGTCGCACTCATCTTTCCCTGGGTGTGTCCTCACCAAGGAGAACCACAAACCTGGTTTCCTTTTTGCTGCATTTCTGCATCTGATTTGCTGTTCTCAGTCTTCTCCAATATGGTCCCATTTTTTGGGTACCGGCTCTTGCCATTTTCTTCACTAGGTCCTTGACTTTGATTCATTCACAGATGAAATGTTTCATCTTCTCTTGCTGCCTTGGTTTTCCCTTAGGCTGGGTTCAGGCTGCTCTTACAGCCTCCCTTCCCTCAAGTAGCTTTCAGCACCATTCACGGCCAGGGATGCTGAGATGGGCACAAAGCCTCTTTTGTCTGGGGTGGGGTAGTGGGGTGTGACATTTAGGAAGAAGCTTCAGTTTTGCCAAGGCGCTGTTGCCACCCTGGGAAACAGGTCTATAATTGAAATGATAAAAAGACACAAAGTAGGAAGAGGCTACTAATTAAACCGATTATCCTTGTCATGGTACAAGAGAATCAGTCCCACGATATCCCAGCTTGGGAAAATAGCAGGTTTCTTCCCAAGTTTGAACATAGTTTGCTCTGATGATGACAAGGACATTTTCTCATTGGTGGGAGCCACAAAAATAGCCAAGACTGAGTAAAAGGAATATTGGAGATGGTTTTTTTTTTTCCTTTTGTAAAAATCTACTGATTTTTTAGAATAGATTGAGTATCTCCAGAATGGGCAAGCCCATGCTGTTATGCAATTATAATTTTTGAATTAGATGGGACACATTAGCATCAAACCAAGCAATGGCTTAGATGTTCTTTAACAACACCCCAATTTCCATCAATTTCCCCAGGCAGTCCCCCCAAAGGAAAAAAAATACTGTGTGACATGTAAAATACACCTCCAAAACAAACCCCACAGCCCCACCTTCCAACTCTTTGGCTGCACCAGACCCCTTCCATGTGAAAATTCAGGAGCTGCCAGAAAGGGCCCTTGTGCATCAAGTCCTCCTGGCTGGGATTTTAGAGTCAGAACGTACCAAAACAAAGAATTGTCAGCGTGGATTTGAGGGCTGGGCCTGGTGGCTGCCCTCAGAGGTCTAGCCCCACACTGCTGTCGGTTCCCAGTGTGACCTTAAGGCACAGCCTTCTCTGAGGCTGCTCCCTCACCCCACCCCTGTAAAAGAATTTACAGTGGGAAATCATTTCCACGTTTAATTTAAATAATGGTGGAGAAGGAAAGTGGGAATAGGGAAGGGAACTCACCAAAGCCAGATGGGGTGAGGTGGGGCCAGAGCATGAGGCTCCAAGTGCAACAGCCAGGCACTGGCCCGGCGACCAGCAGCCCCCCAGCCCCTCCTGGCTTTGCCTCTGACTGGTTACTTGACCACTGAGTCTTAAAAATCTGGCCTTCACGTGCCACTCTCACAATTTTTGCCCTGTCTGTGAACCTTGCATACTCATTCTTACCAAGTAATTTATCATTAAATTGGCATATTTAAGTATGAGAAAACTTACCATGGCACAATGGGAAAACTGGTATCATTTGCAGGTGACCAAAAAATAAATATTATTCATGGTGATGGTAGCACAATATTGTGAACATAATTAACAACACTGAAATATATATCTGAGTGTGGTTAAAAGGGGAAATATTAGATTGTATATATGGCAAGAGAATAAAAATTTATCAATAAATCCATGGAACTGTACAACACAAACAGTGAACCCTAAGTTAAATCATGGACTATTGTTAATAGTACAATTATAAAAATGTGTTTTCATCAATTGTAAACAAATATACCACACCAATGCGAGGTGTTAATATGGGAATCCAGTATTTTGTGCATCATTATTCTGTAAACCCACAGCTTCTCTAAATAAATAAACAAACAAACAAATAATCATTCTGGCTAGAGTCTATGTACTGTCAAAGCTCCAGACTTCATGTCTGTTTTCGTTCTTAAAAAGGTTGATTAGTAAGTTTGGGATAGATGTTAAAGACACGCTAGCACCACCCTGGTACTTGCTCCTCTAAAATCGGAAGAATTGAAAGAAGGTTGAAAGGGGATAATTTTTTCATTCATCCAATGTTATTTAATGTCATCTCCATGTGCCACTTAAAATCATCTCTTGTCACTAGCAGTATGTGTCCCATACTGGGAAAATGCTAGGATATCCTAAGGCCAAGACTGTTTACTTATCTGAAAATGAGGAGGTGGGACTGAAAGCCTCTGAAGGGCACCTCCCACTCTAACTCCTTGGGGTTCATAGCAGGCCTCTGCTCCATCATTCCCCAGCCCCTCGCGGGATTTGGAGCCCCTGTCAGGGTAGAAGGGTAGGTGTCCAAGGAAATCCCCTGAAGTGCTATCAGGGTCCCACCGTGTGGAATCACCAAGCTTCCTGGTGGGCTGTGAACTTCTAGACGGTTCTGACTCCTCTGGGTAGCCTCTCACCCAACCTTAGAAACATGGAGATGCCAGCAACACTGACATGCCAAGGAAATGTTCAAATCCAGCCTGCTCCACTGGGCAGCAGCCCTAGCTCTGACCTCCTGCTTCATCCTTTTATTTCCACAGGCAGGAGGGAAGCACTACCACCCAACCTGTGCCAGATGTGTGCGCTGCCACCAGATGTTCACCGAAGGAGAGGAGATGTACCTCACAGGTAAACAAATCTGACCCATCTGCCCATAACTGGAAAGGAGATACAACCTCCTTCTATTTCAGTGTTTTCTTTTGCTTTTGGCTTGTCCTCAAAATTGCAATTAATTCGCTCCTCTCTGGGTGGCTTGGGAAAGTTGCTGGTGTGGCTAATACAAAGTGACTTGTGATCTGTCTCCCATCCCTGGGCACCACCCACCAGCTGCTGGGCTGGCTTGCTTCCCTGGCAGTGCTGTGGGAAGACTCCCTTGGCTTTGCCTGGGGTGGGAGGTTGAGCTGCACAAGGCCAAGGGGTCAGAGAACCTCAGAGGGATGCCTCTACCCCACCTCCTCTCCCACCCCTGCTCCCCACCTCTCAGGACATCGTGCCAGGCTTCTGCACAGGTCTTTCCAGGGACGCTCAGGATGCATAAATAGGATTGGAAAGATACCAAGAGTTCCAAGAAGCAAACCAGGGCTACCTTCCTTCCACTACAGGGGTTCAGTCCTCTTTCCCCAGGATTGTTGCAACAGGGCAAGCCTAATTAGTCTCCAGGCTCTGCCCAGCCCATCATTCCAGGGCATCATGGTGCTCTTGGCCCTGCCCCACTGAGAGGTCTTCAGGGCCCTCCCTGTTCCCCACCTTGAATCCAAACATGTCAGCCTCTCATTGAAGATCCTCCCACTGAGGTCTCAAACTTCCTTTCTAGCCTCGAAAGTGTCCAAGGCTTAAGCCACCAAAGTCAACTTTCAATCATTTATTCATCTGTTCAGCAACTATCTCTTAAGCACTGCCATGTGCAGGCTCTGGGCCAGCGACTCATGGTGAGCTCCACCCGCCACCCTGCCCACACTGGCCTGCTGTCCAGTGTGGGAGACAGATGTTAAATAATCATGCAAATAAGTGTCAAGTTGCAACCATAAGTTTTGAGAAGTATGGAGCTGTGAGCGCACATAATGGGGGTGGAGTGGGGCAGGAAAAATCAGGAAGGCTCCCTGAGCTGGGATCCAAAAGATGAGTGGGCATTAACTGGGCAAAGAGAGAAGGAATGGAATGTGCCAGGCTGAGGGAACGGAAGCTGCGGAGGCTCTGAGGTGGGCGAGGAAGTGGCATGTGTGGCCAGGGTGGGGTGCGACAGAGGTGAGAGACAGTCCAGGAGGCGGGAAGGAGCTGGGCCAGGCAGGGTCTTGTGGCAAGGATTCATCCCCTGAGGTTCAGCCCCTCAGATGAATTCACAACCTTCCTTGCCTGATTGTTGCTCTTCGCTTGCATGCTTCTGGGAACACTCCTTTGGAAATCCTACCGTTCTAGGCCCAGTGCAGTCACCACCCACCTTCACAAACCCCCCTGATTCCCCAATGTCACCCATGATTTAATGTGCCCCCTGCAATTCCCAGAGCCCTTGGTTTGTGCCTGGTCCCCCCAGCTTGGAGTGGAGCTGTTGGTCCTGCCGCAGCCCCTCAGCCCTGAGGCTGGCTCCCCACAGACTCACTCTACAGGAGATCTTGTTGGCTGAATTGCTATGATTAGCCATCCCCAGATGTTCAAATAGCCTTTCTGGAGAGGAGAGAGGGCTCTTTTTCCAGGTTCCTGGGCAGTTACAGGGATTATGGCTTCCTATCAAACTTGCCCAAACCACCAGTGCCCACAGCCATGCACTCCATTGAGGTGTATGAGCCCCCTATGCCTAGAGGAGGGCTTCCCAACCTTGGCACTATTGGTATTTTGACCCAGATAATTCTTTGTTGGGGGGCGGGAAAGGGGCATTGATGTGTGCATTGTAGGATGTTAGTAGACTCCCTGGCCTCTCCCCACTAGATGCCAATAACACATACCACCACCACCCCCCCAATAAAATGTCTCCAGATGTCACCAAATATCCCCTGGGGGCAAAATCTTCCTGGTTGAGAATGACTTACCTAGAGCTATTCGACAGAAACTTGTACCATCTACTAGGAATGCTGTAGGAGGGATTCCTATGTTGGGTTGGATTAGGTGACCATTTCTAAGATGCTGTGACTCTGCGACTCCTTATTTGTATGTACAGTCATACAGATGGCAGAGATGGAAGGCTCCAAGAAGACACTCTAAACTGTAGAATAGTAATCCTCATTGTACAAGTGGGAAAACAGAGGCCCAGGGAGAGAGGAAGGAACTTTTGCTTTTGAACCAGCACGTGCAGGGGCAGAGCAGGGCCAGGCCTTCTCTCTTCCACTCCAGGCCTCTCTTCCCCCTAGCCCCTGGTATCCAGTCCCTGCCAGGACTAGACCACCCCCTCCCCGTGGGCACTGATCCCTCGGTGCCTAGGTCCCCAAGAGGTTCCCGCTGCGGGACCCTGTGTTCCGTGCTGGGAGGCCCACCTGAGTCTCAGCAAACCACACAGTGACGTCAAGAACCCTGACCACTGTGGGATTCTGGACTTGGGCTTAGTTGGAAATTTGTTGCATAAAATTCCTTTCCCTCTTCCCTGGTGAAAATATCTCCTAGTTCTGAAACTGCCCTCACGTTCACATCCCTACCTGTGAATCACTAGAATAACCAACAGCTTTACCTTCCAGTCTGAATTTCCATCCTAATCTGACCCCATTTGGTGCTTTGGCCCAGATTGTCTGGGGTTGAATCCTGGTTCCACCACTTATTAATTTTCTGACCTTGGGTGAGTCCCTTAACTCCCTAACCTTGGTGCCTAATCTGTAAAATAGGCTAATAACAGCCTCTGTAATACATAGGTAGAGTAAGTTTCTGACCCATGATAAGCTCTCAGTTCATCCACTTAATGAGTATCTGTTGAGCCTCTGTGTACCCCGTGCTGTTCTAGCAACTGGATGTGTTACAGTGAGCAAGTCACACAAGGTCTCTGCCCTTGTGGGGCTTACCCCCCATGTTTCACATCCCCATGTCAGAAGCCTGCTTCTGACCAGAACCTCACCCAGATGCCAAAAGGGTTGAGCAATAAAATAAAGCAAACAGACTTTGTGATCATCCGAGAAAAATCACCATCAAACGTAAGGCAGAAAAGCCTATAGGAGGTGGGAGATATTCTTGGTGATGAAGAAGGGCCTGTCACCTTCCCCATTAATTATCCCCATCCCTGCCCTCCTGGCTCCTGGGAGAGTGGGAGTAATTGCAGAGCATTCAAAGACCTGCCTTGAGGGATGCTGGGTGATGCTGGAATGAGGGACCGGGCTATCTGATGCTCACGTTGTGCTGACTCGGGCTGTGGGTGTCTTGGGGGTGGTAGCCACGGGGGGTTCTGCTGTCATAGAGAGCTGGGCCTGGGTTTGCCTTGGACACCCTCACTGGGCAGAGGCACCAAAACTTTAAATGATATCCACAGAAATGGCAAGAAAACCCTCCTCCCCAGCAACACAGGAGTGGAAAGAGCCGGCTAAGAGCCAAGACTCCTGGGTTTAAAAGTCAGCTCTTTCTCTAATGGGCTGTGACCTTGAAAAGTGACTTCCTTCTCTGGGTGTCTTCCTTCCCCTGTAAAATATGGATAATGATGTTACCTTTCATTCATTGATTCAAATTGAGGTCGTGCTGTAGGCCAAGCATTCGGTTATGTGCTGGGCATTCAGAGAAGCACGAGGCAGGCGTGGTTCGCTGCCCTGGTGGAGTCTCCGATCTGGAGGAGAGTGAGGACATGCACACAGTCAATGACAAGCTGTGATGGGTGCTGTGAAGGGAAAGCTCAGGAACAGTGGGAGTGGGTTACAAGGCCCCTGATCCAGTCTGGGAAGCCAGGAAGGCATCCCTGGAGAAGGGACATTTCAAGCCAAGATCTTGAAAATGAGTTGGAGGTGAGATGGTAAAGAAGAGAGGGATGATTGTGGAGGCAGAGAAAACACCAGACACAAAGGCTCATGGTGGGAAAAAGCATTCTATGATGGAGAAACTGAGGCAGGCTCACATAGCTAGAACACATAGAACGAGTGTACACCTAAGGTTCTCTAGAATATTAAAAGAGGGAATGAAGATGAAAGTGCTGAGTACCCCATGAAGCAATGTACACAAGAGAGTGCTAAGAAGTCTGCAAAGCTTAGAAACCCAGTCTTATCAGCTCTGTAGCTAGACACAGCGTGGTACTGGCAAATGGTCCTCCCGAGATTGTTTTGGTCAGTTTGTTTGTGTTTTAATTGCTGTGTGATGGCTCTCTGATGGGTTCTAATTGGGAGAAGTCTGACATCTGTCTGGATGAGAACTGCTGGGGGCCCCAGGGGACAAGAGCAAGTTTTCCTTTCTTTGTTTCAGATTCTGTGTGCATTCAATCTTTTAACTGTTTTGTAAAGATGCCAGATTTCTAATCTGTTTGTTGCCCAAACTTTCATTTGTGCTTCACAAGGAAATTAGGTCACTGACTTTGTGCAGCAAAAAGTTGTCAAAATTCTGCAAGCTTGAGACAAAACTTAGACTGAAGTCACAAGGGTTATAGTTGCTGGACCTCTGGGAGTTTTTCTAAACCCAAAATGTGGCTCATGGGATAGATTTTGCTCTTACTCTAAATGTGCCTGTAACCCAGGAAAAGGGAGAGGAAGTATTCTCTTTCTCCCTTTCTGTCAACCTCAAACAACCCCTTATTCCAAGGACCTAAGGCAAAGAACATGTTTAAATCAGTCTCTGTTATCATTTATATATTTAACTAAAACCCTCCAGACAGGGAATCATTTATGAAATTCTGGGACACTGTTCTGCTGAGGAATGCATTATAACAAATTGTAGATCCTGCCAGGAGTAAGAATAAGATGCCATCAGCTGGCATTTGTTGAACATTTATTATGTGCCAAGCACTGTACTAAGAGTTTTAAATGCAATATCCCATTTTATCCTCATGACATTCATGTGAGCTGAAAATTAATAATGCCCCCATTTTAGAGAACAACAAAGAAAGTTTAGCGAGCTTACATCCCTTGGCCAAGTCTAGCAAGGCTGTCTTGCTAGGGCTTGTTAGGCAGTTTTCTTGTATCTATCACCAGAATTCTTAACCTGTAGTTCGTAGTTGCCCTTCTGAATTCTATGAATCCCTGAAATTGTTTGCCAAATTTTGCAGGTAAGTTTGTTTCTCTAGGAAGAGGGTCCATAGCTTTCATCAGATTTTCAGAGGTGTCCATGACCCAAAATAAAGTGGAGAGCCTTGGTTAGGTGTTAATGCAAATCAAAAACAGAGCCTTAAAAGGTTGCTTTAATTACACCAATCCTTCTCTTGTGTACTGAGTCTAATTTTTAGTTCACTTTTTTTTTTTAAATCAGATGATCTAAAAATGTCCTAATAACAGGAGGCTTGTGTTTCTAGCACAGTTGGAGATGCCATTGATATTTAGCTAAGGCTTCATTTTCCACTGACAAGTACCTTACGAGAGGAGCACTGAGCTAAGAGATGTTCAAGAGAGGTGCTTCCCGTTGTTAGGAGTTGCTGAATGGCAGCCCTCAATAATAATCTACACAGCTCATCAAACCACACTTTAAAAGGCACTAAAGTAGTATTGCCTGCTATAATTTAGTAGTTTAGCATTATTATTTTAAATTGGATCTCTCTACTGACAGCTTAGGTTGTAGGAGTTTATGCTTAAAAACCTTAAATCTTACGTTTCCCCAATCCTGCTACATAACTTTAGATTCTTCAAACATATCCTGTTATTGTACTGAAGTTTTATTTCCTGAAGTCTGATTCTACTAAGCATATTTCATTTTAAATAGAGTATATTTTAATTTTTTAATGAGCTGTAATTTTGTTAGATCTTTAAGGTTATCAGATATCTTGAAACATATAGAAAATATATTGTAGCAGCCTAAAATTTGTATTTCCAAAGTCTATTTTCAGCTCACTCCTCCTAGGTCACCTCAGATTCAAGACAATGTGGCCATTTTATCCCCAGCTACATGTCACATCTCCTTTACCATGCAATCTGCCCATGTTCATCCAAATTAGGTCCAGAGTAGCAATTTCCCTGGTTGCTTCCTCTATTTTGTTGGAAACAAAATTGCCGGCTAGGCAAGTCAAGAACTTGTCAGATACTCAGGATTTTGCTCAATGAGATGTTTTATTAGTCTGGACTTTTTAGATGTCAGAAACCCAACCCAAACTACATTAAGCAAAAGAGGTGATTGATCGGCTCCGAGAACTGAGAAACGTCTAGAAGCAACACAGGTGGACTGAGGGGCCCACAGGTGTCAGCAGGTAGTTCTTTCCCTACTACTTTCTGTGTTCGGCCTCATGCTCTCCTGCCCCAGACTGGCTGTCTCCACATGGTGAGAAGGATGGCACAGCCAGCCCCTGCCAGCAGCTGTACGGAAAGACAGCATTCCCTGCTAGGGTCCACAGAGAAGTCCTGGGAAACTCAGACGAAGCCAGTTTGGGTCACATGACCACACCCAGGCCAAGGTGGGAGACAGTGATTGACAAGACATCCAAGCCTCCTAAACCTCAGTTCCCCTGGGCTGTCATGAGGATTAAATGAAATCATGAATGGCAAAGGCTTAGCATAAAGCCTGGCCCTGCTGCTGCCAGTCTGTGCTCATGATAAACACTCAGTAATGTGGATATGGCCATTCCCCGTAATGCAATACCCTCAATGAATGCATTCAATGATACAGCTATTATCATTATTGCTGATAGCACTTCATATAGGGTCCCCTACATGTGCTTGATAAATGTTAGCTATCATTATTTTTTATTTTAAATATTATTATTATTATAAAGTGTGTAGCATAAGGCCTGCCATAGGTACCACTCTATAAATATTACTGATAACAATGATGTTCCAGTTTGTCAATGCTGCCGTTATGCAAAACACCAGAAACGGATTGGCTTTTTTAAAGGGGGTTTATTTCGTTACAAAATTACAGCCTTAAGGCCATAAAGTGTCCAAGGTAAGGCATCAACAATCAGGTACCTTCACTGAAGGATGGCCATTGGTGCCCAGAAAACCTCTGTTAGCTCGGAAGGCACGTGGTGGCATCTGCTTGCTCCCAGGTGGCACTTCAATATGGCATTCTCCAAAATGTTGCTCTTGGTGTGTTTTGTCTTCTCTTAGCTGCAACTGCTCTTCAAAATGTCACTCTCAGTTGCTCCAAGGTCCTTCTGTCTGTGAATTCCTTTACACAACTCCAGTGATCCAATTAACACCAATCTAATTGGGCGGGTAACACCTCCATGGAAATTATCCAATCAATGTTCCCACCCACAGTTGACTGAGTCAAATCTCCATGGAAACACTCAAAGGATTCCAATCTAATCAACACTAATACATCTGCCCCCACAAGATTGCATCAAAGTATATGGCTTTTGGCAGGACATAATATATCCAAACTAGCACAAATGATAATAAGAATAATTAGAATGCTGAGTGCCTGGCACATACTAAGCACTTAATGAATTTTAATTACTGTCTAATTGTTGTTATCAGCAATTAGGCAGTGCGAGTGAACATCCAGGCACCTCAGTATCGCCATTGCCCTTTCCTCATCCTGCCCGATCCCTCCATGGTAGCTGGCTTCATGGTAACTAAGCACTTTTCTCCCTCGCTCTCTTTATTAAGCTTCAAGCCCTGTTCATCGTGCCAGCTTCAGGCAAACTGGTCTTCTCCACTTCTCCCAAGGCACCCTCATCCCTGGGCACAAGCCCAGCCTCCCGGGAGGCACGCTGTCCACCAAGCCGGGCCCTGGTCAGTGACCCCACCTACACGGCCAGCCCTTCCTGTGCTGCATCTCCCTCACTCCCAGGAGAAGGGGAATGGGCACCACCCACCCACCCCAGCCTCTCCATTACTCCTTTCCCCTTAGCAAACAGACTTATTTTGGGAGGGAAGGGGAGATCATAGTAATGACAAGGATGATGACTAGCATGTAATATCATGCCTACTGTAATTGGATACTGTTCTAAGTGCTGTACGTATATCAACTCATCAGTCCTCACCACAAACTTAGGCAGCAGGTGCTGTTATCATCCCCTTTTTATAGCTGGAGGAGCCAGGCACAGAGAGGTAACTGACTTGCAGGAGATAATGTAGCTAGTAAGAGATAGCCAGGATTCGAACCCCTGAAGCGTGTTACATTACATACTGCATAAAGAGGACCTGATCCGTGGCAAAGACTTACTGATACCCAGGATAATAATAATAAAGGTATTACTTTTGTGATTACATGGCAGATGCAGCAGACATGCTCATGCTCACTCTTCTCCCTCCTGCTGAGTTTGGAATCCTCAGTAACAAATGAAGAGCAGAAGGGATCCACCTCTGGGGGGATGGGGGGGGTGAGGGGCGGGGATTTCAAGGGCACAATTCCAAGGCCCTAACAAGTCTGTGTCACAAAGGTAATGCTGCTGGCATAAAAGCAGAACTCAGAGAAACCTCATCCTGTCATGGGCAAGAAAAATCAGGAGAAATCTGCTGTAAGAGAATACCCTGGTGAGGGTCAAGGGTCAAAAACTCCAACGCCTAAATAAATGAACAAGAGAGCAGGGAGGGTCACTGGGGACCTGCAGTGTCTAAAAGCATTCACATCCAACCACTGTGCTGACCAAACAAAACCTTTGGGCAGGCCACTTCAAGGCTCTGTTTGCAACCCATGGCTGGGCATTCTGGAAGACGATGACACCAACTCTGGCTTTGGAAATAAAATCTCCGCTAATGCAAAAAAAAAAAAAAAAAATCCTTAGCAAATTGAATTTCAAGGTCCAGCTGAGAGGTGGGTGGGTTCCCAAATATAAATATTAACCAAATATTAAATAAGCCCAAAATGTTACAAGTATGGGTATGCTATAACCAATCGGAGAGATAAGACTGCTGACTCTGCTAAGGATTAAAAACAGTCTTAATACCCAGCTGAAGGACAGTTTTGGAGATTTAGATCTCTATCACTCAGTCAGCTGATACAGCAATAGCTAATCTTTCACTTCCATAGCCTTCACAGTCGGTTTTCACTGCAGAACCTGGAATTGCAGGTGACAATCTCAGAGGACAAGAGAGTGTGACTTGTGGAACCAAGATGCTAACAAGCAAAAAATGTTGAATTCTTAAAGACATTGAAAGAGTTCTGTCTTGTAAAATTGGCTTCTTTATCCCATGACATTCCAAGAGAACAAATTTGTAGTTATCTGGCATTTAGCCCAGTGGTTCTCAAGTTTATAGTCAAAAATCACCAAGGGAGTTTTTGAAGTCAAAATCCTGGGCCCCACCTCCAGAGGATTTGCTTCAGTGGCGCTACCTGGGGCCCAGGAATCTGCATTTTATTAGGCTCCAAAACAGGTAGCCCATAGGTCACATTGGACAAACCCCAGTCTAAAGAATATTATTATGTACACTCAATCCAGAAGCTATCAAATCAGAATCTAGATTGTAATATTTATCCAAATCTCTGAGCCCAGTTTAGAGAATTCAACTGGCTTAAGATAGAATATCATGTTCCTTTTGTTTATTCATTCAGTCAATGAGTATTTATTGAGAAGCTACCCTTTAGCAGATACTCTGCCAGTGCCTGCAGATGTATCTGTAGGCAAGACAGACATGGTCCCTCTCCTTGTGGAACCCAGTTCTAGTCCGAATCATTGAATTGGGGCAAATAGTTATTTTTTCTATGCAAAGAAGTCTGTTAAAGTGGAAACAAAGAATCTCTAAGAATTGTGAAGGGTAGTAAATGTCCTCTGGTGTAGCCACCACATGATGCATCTCCTCTACGATATGCACCCAGTGTGAACTTAAATGCTTCCAGGGACAGGGAACTCATTATCAATGAACGAGGCCATTCAGTCCTCAGACATTAAATTTTCCTTCCATGAAACTTCTACTCCTTAGGCCTGGTTCTGCTTTTCAAGACATGTAGAACAAGTTATCCTCTTCCTGCAAGACAGTTATTAAAATATTCAAAAACATTTTCACCATACCGTTAAAAGTTCTCTTCTCCCTGTCTTGTGGTCTAATTTTGAGTTCCCTCCCCATCCTGGTCACTGTTCTCCTCTGGGCACATTTCACCTTGTATCTTTTATAAAGTGCAGAGGTGGGATCCAACCAGTCGTTCATTCATTTTATTTATTAAACACACATGCACCAGGCATTGTTTTAGACTCTGGGGATAAAGTCCAGAGCAGAGAATAATCACCTTCTTCACTCTGGATGCTGTGTTTTTTTTTTAATGTCAGATTTTTAAGCTGTCAACCCATGGCATAAGCTCAGCAGACCATAATTTCATAGGGGTCCTCACAAACAAATTACCTTCCTTACCTCCATTTATGTAAGTTCATTGCTAACTGCCTACACATTCCTTTTTTACTCTGTTTTATTTAGATAATATATTACCAACTCCCAAATCTGATTTTCATTTTTAATTATAGTTTCTTTTTCTCTTTTGATTCACCACCACCACTTCTTATGTAAATGTGCTTCCTGTATGCAGAGCGCCAAAGCCAATGGCCCTTTATTTCAACTTTATTTCAGAGCTGATACATCAACTCTGTCTAAATCAAGAGAGACTGCTTGGTCTGACCCCCTGACTTTACAGATCATTTCCCCCCATGGGGACTTTTGCCCGACACTTTACCTCTCCTGAGCCTCCTTCCCTTAATCTCGTGACCTCCTGAGACCTCGTGTCTGCCTTGACCATTCCTACAGTGACCTGTAACATGTGTTTCCTGCCAGAGCTACAGTGGTAAACAACTCCTGGACAATTGAGGGGTAACTCAGAGAGGAACCGGAAATGCCCTCTGTAATAACTCCTGAAAGCTCCTATCTGGACCTACCACTTGGTAGTGGACATACCCTGTGATTGCTGGATGAGTCACAGACCCAGATTCCCTCTACCAGGCCCTGAGGGCCACTGCACTTTACAGGAGGAATCAAGCACGTCTTCAGTAAGTAGGAACAAGCAAGAAATTCAGCAATCAAGAATTGAGGGTCCCTAGTCCACAAATGACAAAGAATTCCAGAGATTAAGAATAATCTCCAAATCATCCAGATCCCACCTCGTTGCTCTTCTGATGAAGAAACTGAGAACCAGAGGGAGGGTGAGTTAGGGGCTGAGCAGGGGCAAGAGCCCAGGCCCACCCTCTCTCCACTGAGAGTCTAGGACTTGTTCCTCCTGACACCATCTCCTGTGTCTCTGAGCCAGTATTCCAGTCCTAGGGGTTCCAAGCAACAAACCATAATACAAAGCATATCCTGCAAACAGAGTTAGACAAACAAATGCCATCTGGGTGCTCAGGCATCTAGCCATTTGCTAGCTTCTTTCCTTTTAGGGCTGGTTACAAGAGGAATGGCACCAGAGGGATAATATGTTCCTATTTTTTCTCCTAATCTGGGACACCTGTCCCTGCTTTGGGGAATGTGTAGTATTTGGGGCTTCTTCTCAATATGTGAGCAGCCACCTGTTGCTCATTCCTTTCCAAATTTGCCTCTCGGGTCTAGGGCTGGCCAACTGGACCCCCACCCACAATGCAATCTGAGCATTAGCAATGTACTAAATTTGAAGATTCTAGAGTCTCTAAGGAATTAGCAGGTCAAGACAATGCTCTCAAGCAGAATGTACACCATGACACCTCATCCCCTTAAATGTGATAACTTTGGTTGACTGTCATAAGTTTTTGAAGAGGAAGGCTGGAGCTCACCACAGTCTGTCATTTTATTTCACCCAACTGCCATCCATTCATTCAACAAATATCTATTGACCACCTGCTGTGTCACTCACTGCCAATCAACCACTCATCTATTCACCCAACAAACATGTACAGAGCCTCCGCTAAGTACAAAGTCCCATGCTGGATGCAATGAGGAAAGCTCAGTCCCTGCCCGGAAGGAGCTCCTAATTTGGTTGGAGTGATAAATACACAAGCTCTGTGATTTAAGACCATATGTGTTGAGAGACTTACCGAGAGCTATGGATCACAGAGGAGAGAGAAGTCACTCCCCGCTGGCAGGTAAGAAAGTTTGCGAAGAGATGTAATGTGAGATCTGGACATTGAAGAATGGGTAGGATTTGGACAGGCAGAAGGAGTGTGTGGGATTCCTAACTGACAGAGGGCAGGTCAGGGTCCCAGCAGAGTGGTGAGGAAAACCCAAGGGGTCATCCTGCCGATGTGGAAAGCACATGTGCTGCTGGGTAAGTTGAGGTGGGGGAGGGCAGACGAAATGCTGGTAGGTTTGGAAGTGTCTGAGCCTTTGATGTTTTCCTGGCCCCTTAGGTTCTGAGGTTTGGCACCCCATCTGCAAGCAGGCAGCCCGGGCAGAGAAGAAGTTAAAGGTAAGCAGGCTAGTGGTAACCCCAGACCAGCACTCCTTTTTACCATGGGCTGGGGGTGGGCGGCACTGTGCTTTGGAGCAAAGGCAGCGTTCCTTAGTGTGCACGCTCCCAAGTCCATGCCTATCTCCTCGGACTTCCTTAAGGGGTCCTGGGGCTTTTGAGGGGTTTAAGGGATGCAGAAGCACTTCATAAACTGTAAAACACAGTACAAATGTGTTCTGTGTGTTTCTGGGGTGAGGCTCTCACCTTGCCATTGCTTACCAAGCTGGTGGCTTTTGTCAGGAGTTCATGTCCTGGCTTTTCCCCAGCCCGAGGTTATTTATTAATGATAATAATAGTAAATATTATCACAGTCATTGATAGTTTACAAAACATCTTTGAAGCTCTGTCTGATTTGATTCCTTTAACTCTGTGATGTAGATGGAGCAAGGAATTTTGTCTTCACTTGGCCTGTGAGAAAACCAAAACCTACCTAAAAGAGAGAGAGGTGGTTTGCCCCCACTAACAGCCAGGTAGACACACAGTCCACCTCCCTGCTGCATCCTGGAACAGCTGAGGTCCCTGCGTCCCTCTGAATTTCCAGCTGAGGTCCTGCATCCCTCTGAATTTCCATGCTCTGACAAGTACCAGGAAGCCCTACAAACCTGGGTTCTTGAGCCAGGGACCGAAGTGAGCGGGTGGAGCTTCCCACACCACAGGGCAGGGCCCAGCTCCTGGGTCCATGATGCTCTGGAGGGGATCCCTGGGCTGTGTTGAAGGTGGGTGGAGCAGCCCCTGTGATCTCCAAGGTGCCCTTATACTCCAAGGGATCTTTACCTGCTAGTCTCCTCAGCTAAAAGCACACGTGCACAATTTCTGACCAGCCAGTGGAGCATTGTTTCCTTTGCTTTTCCATTTCACCCACTTAATGTAAGTTTCATGAAAGGTCTGGTCTATTGATGAATAATATTGTTTTGAGCCTTGATTTTTTTTTTCCTTTTTCTTTCAAGTCTCCCATCTAAGGAATAAGATGACCTAATTGTTTTTTTTCTTCCTGATCTTCCTTCCTCTCTTTGGCAGGATTTTCCAACTTCAGTTATCCTTCTAGAATTCTGAAGCTTTTTCCCATATCTGTGTACCACCTGTTGTTATATACTTAATATTTTTCTTTAAATCAACTCACTACTTTTACTTAAAAAAACTTATTTTAAAAGAAAACTTTATATCACCAAGTGGAAAACCAGTATTCTTGCTTTTCATAGAAGGTAACCATAAAATAAATTGAATGAAACTTCAATAATCTTTAAATTCCAGCTAGATAGTGTTGCAAGAACTCTCATTAAAGGGGAAATTTGTTACTGTTGAAAGTTGTTGAAGGTGGATTAGCACTAAATTGAGACTTTGTCCTCCATCTAGTCAAAAGGAGTGGAGATCGAATTTTAAATTTACTGTCTTACTCTATGACTCAGTGTCATCAAAGTACCACCTAAAATCATCTCCTCAGAAGCACCGCAAGTTCACAAGCCACAGTTTAGGAAACTCTGTTATACAACCCCACTGAGAACCCTTTAAATTATAGGAAGAGAGATCTGGAAGGAAATTTAGCCCCATCACTTTACAGATTAGCAATCCAAGATCACTAGTCCTTGACTCCCCATCCATTTATGTTTTAACCATATGATGCTGCCACTGTCTTAGATGCACTGAGATTGACATCATGTTGTTTTATTAAGGGAACTATTAATCCATCATTGCCATTATCCAGAGAGATTTTTTAAGTTTATCATTAAGGTTGATGTCAATTTGCAATGAATACACTATAAAGAGTCAGTATATTGTGCAATTACAAAAAGTTTAAATTACTTTTACATGTTGAATGAACAAATGCTAAGGAATGAGTACTAACAAATTTTACTCATTGAAAGAAAACACATTATTGACTTGGATAACCCGAAATGAGAACTTTGGTAAGTAACTTCATATTTAAATGACCAGCTGCCAAAATATAGAAAACAAATCCAGATTCTGCCCAACAGTCTGAAGTCCTGTGCATGGATTTCACTCTCACTCAAGCATCAATTAAAAAGGCAGAAAACAAGGAAAGTACAGAAATAGCCAGAGAGTACTTGAACAGTAGTGTTGGTGTTCTGGAAGAGAGAGTCACACCCCGGACTCCTGTCTGTTCCTCACCACCCAACCCCAGGTCCCATTTCTCACGCCTTCTCTCTCCGTCTCTCTCTCCACAGCACAGGCGGACGTCTGAGACTTCCATCTCACCCCCTGGATCCAGCATCGGGTCCCCCAACAGAGTCATCTGCGTATGTATCACTTTCCAGCCACCAAGGGGCCTTTCTTATCCCAGGCCTAGGAGCCAGAGAGTCTCAGAATGAGGAACCAGCCAAAGACAGCTGTCAGGTTTTCATCCAACCAGTATTTCTTGTTTGGCTGCCATGTGCCAGGCTCTGTGCTGAGTCCTGAGGCTACAGTGGGGTCCAGGGCTGGCAAGGAATTTGACCTTGTGGAGCACACAGTGTGATAAACCCAGAGTTTTAGGATAATTTGTGAGTTCAGTAGGAGCCCGAGAAAGAAAGTATGATGGCAGCAAGAGCCCTGGAGTTCTGAAGCCAGTATGAGGTGCCTCTTTTTCCGTTACTTAACTGAGACAGGCAAGATAAAACTGTGGGATGAGAGGTAAGTGTGTATTGGGTGGAATGTGAATGTGGAGATAGAGGTGTGGAGGATAATCAGAAATAAGGAGGAATGTGGAAGCACAATGTAAAGGATTTGCAAACATAAAGAAGGACTTTCTCGTTCTGTGTATAGTCCGGGGTTGGAGTAGACCAGCAGTCTGGGTCATGAGCACCACTTCCAGAGGAAGTCAAATAAGGAGAGACTCATCATTTGCCAGGGATGTGACAGAATGGCCAAGAGTTTAATTAGATGACCTCAGAGGTCCCTGGGAATATATAATTTGTTCATTCATTCATTCATTCATCCATTCAACAAATACATACCTCTACTCTGAGCTAAGTGGAAATGGTTCTGAATCACCCATACTGTATCCCTGTCGTCAGAATTACACAGATAATCAAGTGCAGTTATGCTAAGTGCTAGGGAGAAAAGGTACAAGGTGTTCTGAGATTTTATAACAGAGGAACCTGACAGCCCAGGACCGGTCAGGAGAGGGGATCCCCAGTGAAGTAACATTTAAACTCAGCCCTGAGGGATACACAGAAGTAAGCTCAAGAAGACTAGGGGAGGAAAAGCCAGGGAAAACCAAAAGGTGGGGAGGGCTATGGACAGTAAGCAAACTTTAATTTGATTGACTCTGGAGAACTCCAGCCTTCCAGTAGTTGAAGGAGCCAAGAAGACCAAAAATGTAGGGGAAATGATCTATTGCAGGAAGCCCACACCTAATAAGAAGCTGTAGATATAGACCCCAAACCAGCCAGGCCTGGGTGGGCCCCGACCACCGCTGCTAGATCGTTACCATACTCCAAATCCACATCCTGTTTCAGCTTCGATCCCTGCATAATGCCCACTGATGGCACTGTTTCCTGTCCTTTCTTCCTCTGTTCAAAGCAGAAAAAGACATGAGTTATCGTTAACTACAACCTCAGTAAGGGTCAGTACTGCCACACAGCCGCCACAAAAGACTAGCTACTTTGATCACAGGCTGCACTAATTGAAGATCCCTGTCCAGAATAAGAGAGACGATAGTCCCCGTGGTAGCATGAATGGGGCCGACCACGGCAGGATTACCAGGTTTAGTTTCGTGGCCTCCCCTGTGAGAAGGCTAATGACAAACATGAGCATGTTTCCAGAAAAGGGTCACCAGGATATGAGAACTCAGGGAGTTGCTGTGGTCTAATCCTGTTCGTGACTAGCCTGGCTCCCCTGTGCTGCTGACAAGCCTTGTTAACCTCCTTGAAATAAAGTCAGTCCCTGCTGATGTCTCCCCAAGTCCCAGAGAGAGCTACCCGGAGTTGCCCCTGGTGGGGCGGCTCCACTAGAGGTGAACAACGGCAGTTGGGAACACCTGCCCTGTGCCCTCCAACTGGGGACGTATCCATGGACACCACTCGTCCCCCATGTGCTAGCATCGGCACGTGCCTCCCCTCCACACTCCCTGCTCTCCCCGCTTCTGGCCTCCTGCTTGCAGCTGCTCCAGGTCAGGACCACACTGGCTGTGTGAGCCAGGTTTTAAGCCAGACCATCCCAAACATGGTCTTCAGACTTAGTGAAAAATCCATCTACTTGCCTCTGTGACATTCTATAACAGGCAGAAAGAAAGCAAAATGGTTTTGTTTTCAGATAACTGAGATTTGGTCTTAAAATGGAATTATCAGAGAACCCAGAGGGGGTCAGAAAACTTGCACACTTCGCTCCTTGCCCCACTGATTGCTAGAATCATCTTAAGGTGGTTTGACTTTGATCAGCCCCATGTGATTTCTTCCTTCCTTCTGGGTAAATCATGTTGGGTTACCTCTGTTCAATCACTCAGCCTCCAGACTCATTTATGTAGCCTTTCAAACAAGGCTATAGGAAGAAATATAAATTCAGTATTTTTGAGGTTTGGAGTAAAACGCCGAGATGAATAATTTGGGTCGAGACTGGGGTTTGCAAGATGCCAAGAGCTCTCAAGTTCAGGTTCTACCATTCCAGGACAAAAGCAGGTGTTACTTCAGCAAGTGGACCCTCCTGGTACTGTTCCCTTTACCCACATACACTAAAATTTACGTGGGTGTCTGTACCAGGCAGCCTTGGGCAGACTCCAGAGGACTTGACTAAGGAGGGTTTCATGAAGGGACCATTGGCACAGAGATGGTGAGTCCCCAGAATGACAGTAGCAGGAAGCCATTGCCACCCCCAAGGCCCAAAGGGACAAGGGAAAGGAGCCGTGCTACCAGAGCTGGCATGAGCTGGAGTTGTGAAAAAGCAGCCACTGGACAGAAGCTGTGGCTAGAGAGAAACTGCCACTTCCAGGCCCACCGCCAGCAGGGAGGGAGCAGGGTGAATAAATAACACCAGCCTCTCTCTCTGCCCACCCTCCGTCCCTGCTGGTGCCTCCCCTTGGCCAAACCCAACTGAAAGCCAGACAGCAAGAGAGCCTGATGATGCAGGCCATGGGTGTCTTGGGGCAGGGAAAGATGGAGGGTGGATGTGGGGCAATGGAGAGTAAGTAGCATCATGCCCAAGAGCAGTGGGGTGGGATGGAGATCCAATAGTGGAAGGGCCTTGGAAGTTGTTAAAATATTGATGCTTAGAGGGTATTTATGAAAGCTGCCCTCCTTAAGGCAGTCTTAGCCCTGAGACTTTACCTGGGCTCTGAGGCATTGGGAGAATGTTATGAGGACAATAAAATCTCCTTGAATTCTCTATCTAGTGGTCTCTGTCTTAATTTATCTCACTTCCAGAACCTGAGAGCCACAATAGTTACAGGTGAGGCACAAATCCAGGTTGACCGTAGCAGATACAGGGTCCTGGAGGAGATGGATATGGAAAGGGCTTGTCTTCGAGATCCATGAGACATGGACTCTCATGTGTGAGAGAAAGCTAGCTCTTAATGCATGCTGTTCTAGGGAGCTGAACTTGGGCAAAGTCAGGAAGTAGTTAGAGGCTCATTTCAGCTCAGTGTAAAGTTCTCTGGGTAAGAGAGCAAACTCCCCATCATAGGAAGCCAGGAGAGGACAGTGGAGAGGGCAGGCTCTCAGTTAGATTGCCTGGGTCCGAATTCCGGTGCTACCAATTAGCTGTGACCTTGAACAAGTTAATTGATTTCTCTGTGCCTCTGTTTCCTTATTCAAAAACAAGGGTAATCCATACCTATTATTGGAGTTATGAGTTATGTGGATTAACTGAATTCATCTGTACAAGGGACTCAGCACAGAGCCCAGCTCGAAATAAGCACTCACCAAATGTTAGCTAGTGTTTTCCTATCATGATTATTTCTGTCTTTACTATCTTTTCCATCTTCTTCAAGGATGCTATGAATGGAGATGTCCTCACTGTGTGGGGTTAGAAGGCAATTCAGCATCCAGGCTCTGTATTTCAGATGCATTCAAACATACTAGCTAAGTGGGGCAACTTGAGGAACTTTTTGAGCCTCCATTTCCTCATCTGGAAAATAGGAATAATATGGTCACTTACCTCACAGAGGTGTTGACAGTTAAAGGAGATAATTTCTGTAAAGGACAGTGCCAAACACATAGTATGTGCTCAATAAACATTAGCCCTGTTGGACTGGATGCCATATAAGATCTTTCTTACTTTAACAGTCTGTGATTCTTTGATCCTAATGTTTTGGTTTTAGTGGGAACTAGAGATGCTCGTTCTTTCCCTATCTTGTTTTTGTTTCCTCCTTTCCTTTCCCTCTTACCTCTTCTTCTTTCCTTTCCATCTCCCTCTTCCTCAGGCTAAAGTGGATAATGAGATCCTTAATTATAAAGACCTGGCAGCTCTCCCCAAGGTTAAGTCCATCTACGAGGTACCACGCCCCGACCTCATTTCCTACGAGTCTCACTCCCGATACACGTCCGACGAGATGCTGGAGAGATGTGGCTATGGAGAGGTATCGCGTCCTGCCCCTCTCTCAGGGTTGTTGGAGGAGAGGAGGTCCCAGGCCACCACAGATAATTTTGACTCCACAGTGTTGGTCCCCAGATGCTTTTAAATTGGAAAGTACAGTCAGCACTTTAAAATCAAGAGATTTCATCCAAAGACCTGGTTTTCTGGCTTTCCTTGAATATTCAGAGCCGGCCACACTGAACTAGTATTTCCACCACCTGGCAATGGGTAGCAGCAGCCCCTACAGACAAGACATGGGAACTCCAGCTCTCCCCAGCCACGCCACACCCCGTTGACCCCCAACATTGACGCTGAGAACCCGTGACCATTTATCACTTGAGCTGTTTTTATTATGGGGGAGAAATTTTTTATACCTAGCCCGTGACTGTCATTTGCATCGCTTGCCAGGCATTATGGGCACTGAGGTTTATAATCCCTGGTTGGCCATCTTTTTTGAGTTTTGTACCTGGCCTTCAGCCTCTGTGCCCCAAGTAAGAGAGATTTTCTTAAAGATTCAGAGTCAGACAGCTTTTGAAATAACAAAATGGTTGCTGGACAAGAGAAGGTATCTCTGGAGAAGGCACGGTGGCCACCTGTGTCTCAGGGGTTCTCTAATCCCATCCCAGTCCCCCTGAGCCAAGTCAGTTTGGTTCAGAAGGAGCCCTGGCCTTGGTAAACCCTGGTAAATAAGAGGCCCAGCTGTACCACTTACTGGTTTTGTGACCTTGGGCAAATCTTCCTGTCTAAAGAAATCGGGGTCCCATTTGGTTTAGGAAGTAACCATCCTACTATGTGTGAGTCAAATGAAGTCAAATGAAGCTTTTGAGCCCATTGCTGAGTTCCCTATTGGTTCTGACCCTGGAAATGGTCCAGGAAAGAAAGACCAAATATTTGGTAGAAGCTGATTTTCCTGAAGCCAGAGGTAGCAAACTGGGGCTCACATGGCACAGCCAGCCACTAAGAGTTGTTTTATTTCACTTGCCAAGTGTCTTTTAAAAATGTGCATTGGTTGCCAACATTTAAACATTGGAAGATTGCACATAAGAATCTGCATTTCTTCTCTTGGAAGATAAGGGTGCTGTGTTAACACTGGGCAGGCATTCCAGTGTGGCAGCTGTCTGGAGCTGAGCAGCAGCTGTCCCACTGGCAGGGCATTGGCACTCCAGCTTGCCACACTGCCCATACGCTCACCTCCCTCATTGACAGCGCCAGTCTGGCCCTTTCTTGGCCCATGCCTTTGGGTCCCCTGCTCATGACCATGGATAGTTCATGAGCTGGTAGAGAGACAGGGAAGGGTCATGAAAATAGCTCTGAGCTTACAGTGGAGGAGCCAAAGCTGGCTACTTCCTTCCAGAGAGGACCCCAGCTATCTAGTTCCCTCTCTGGGCCTTGGTTTCCTACCAGCAATTCTGATATTCTGAAATTCTGAGCAAGATTGTTATCTGGAGAGGGATGCTAAGCCCTGGGGCAGCTGCAGGGACTTTCTTTGCCAAACTATGTAATGAACTTCTGTCCCTTCCTTTCGCCTTCCCCTCTCTTCTTTTTGCTCCCTCCATGGATGACTTCAATCTCTTCGCTTCTAAGTCTCTGGGAACGTTATCTCCCTACTCCCAGGTAATTACGTGGATTAGAGGAGCTCTTTTATATAATGGTGCCCCTCTGTGTGGCCCAGAAGACCCCTGACTTCCCCCCTTCCCCATCCCCCAAGGGGCCTGAGCACTTGCCCGAGGTGCCCTCCCCACCCAGGACAGCCAGAGAGACCCAGGAACATGACCTAGAGGAGGTGGCAGAGGCACAAAGGATGGGAATGGTTTGGGGAGATCCTCATATGCCCTTTCTATCCAGGGATGGCCTCCCTGATGCTTCTGTGATGTCTGGCCACAATTCCAGGGACTGACCCGGGGGTTCCATTCAGGGGTCCATGAGTGATGGATGAAGACCCTGAAAATGCTCTGCTGCCCTCCTCAGGCTGGGCCTGCAACTCAAGGGCAGGGATCTCTGTATTCACCATGTCTCAGCCCCCAGAATCCTTGATCTTATGTCACTTCCCCACCCGCCTGCGCTGCTCACGGCCCCACTTCTTCCCCCAGGACATCTACGAGAACCTGGACCTCCGGCAGAGACGGGCCTCCAGTCCCGGGTACATCGACTCCCCCACCTACAGCCGGCAGGGCCTGTCCCCCACCTTCTCCCGCTCGCCTCACCACTACTACCGCTCTGGTGAGGAAGGGGGACACCCCAAGGGGAGAGGAAGAGCATGGGGGTGGGGAGCAGTGGCTGGAGCCCCTGGGCTCCCCACAACAAGATCTCTGTCACCAAATAGCCTGGCTGAGCTCCTGAAGATGCACCCCTGGCAGCGGGAGGGCCAGACTACACAGCATGGAGGAGGGTGGGGAGCTGCCAGGAAAGGGGGAAGTGGGCAGCTCAGCCAGGACCGGGTGGAAGAAGACTCCTCTGTCCTCATACGTGACCTGCCTCATCCAGAGGGTGGAACCAGGAGGCCAGAAACAGAGGTGTGGCCTGGCCTTCACTCCAGGACTGAGCCCGACCCCAACCCACCCAAGTGGCCTTCGGTGGCCCTGAGGTTAGGGCCGAAGCCGATGCTTGGTTGGAGGAAAGGAGCAATTAAGGGATGGGCCTGGGTGGGGAGGGGTGGGGAGCCAAGAGGGGTGGAGACGCTTTCCTGCGGCTTGGTGAGGTTGATTCTGACTTTGTGGTCAAGCAAGGAAACAGGGTGAAGCCTGTTTCTCAGGCACGGTGCATGAGAGCACACACTTCTCCCTTCTCAGAGGCCCAAGCACGCTGGGACGACCCAGCCCCCTCCCCACCATCTTGCTGTCATCACCTCGCTGCTTTTTAACGCCACCATGGTTAATGCCTGTTTTCTCTGCCTCTGTTCTCTCGGGGACCACTGCCTGCGTGCTCCAGGGCCCGAGAGTGGCCGGAGCTCTCCATACCATAGCCAGTTAGATGTGAGGTCCTCCACTCCGACCTCTTACCAGGCTCCCAAGCACTTTCACATCCCAGGTAGGCGCAGCCAGCGGAATTCCCAGTTTGGGTGCATGCTCCGTGGGGTCACTGGGCACCAGAGCACCCACTTGATGCTGCCCCAGACCGAGGAAAAGCCAGTTCTGGGGGCCCTCCCTAACCGGTCACTGGCACTGAGACACCGTCCCCCTCCTCAGCCCCATCACACCCACAGGCTTTCGTCCACCCGCTTGACAGGATTGCAAGGGGTCTAAGCCAGGTCTTCAGAGTACCGGCCCAGGGAAGAGAAGACACGGGGAGCTAGTGAGAAGTTCCTGGAGCCTCCGGGGGCCATGATGGGATGCAGCAGTAACACTTGATGGTCAGGGCCACGGGCTTTTGCCTCAAAACACCTGGGACTGAATCTCAATTCTGAAGCTTGTAAGCTGTATGATCTCAAACTGGTTGCTGAGCTTCCCTGAGCCTCTGTTGTTCCATCTGTACAGCCAGGCTGGGCCCTGAGGTTGCAGCTGTGCTCAAACCAGCCCAGTTCCTGTCTTCATAGTGTTTATGTCCTAATGGGGGGAGAGAAGCAATACATGAGTTAACAAATAAGTTATAGTTCAGGTAATGAGAGGTGCTGTAAACGTAATACAGTAGGGCAGTGTGAGAGCGACTAGGGTGGGGGAGGCCGTGTTACTGGGATTGTCAGGAGGGGCTTCTTGGAGGAGGTGACATAAGAACCAAAAGATGAGATAAAGCCAGCCTTGGGAAGATCATAGGGAAAAACAGAGGGAATAGCAGGTACAAAAGCCCTGAAACAATGCAGCAGGCAGCAGGCTAGTGTGGCTGGAGGTGGTGAGCCTGAGGGACAGTGATAGGAGATGAGAGGAAGGCAGGGACTGGATGACCTTGTGGGTGTGATTTGGACAAGGTCATAGCCTGAGTTAAGCAGAGCCAGGCCTTGACTCCACTGTCCTAATCTGAGCTCAGTTTTTCACTCCCCACCCGCATTTCCCCAGGAACTTGTCCTATCCTATCTGTCTTTGCGGGAGGGGGAAGGAGATGATGCTGAAACTTGGCTGGCTGCAGCATCCTGGGACTTTCTCTGGAATGAAGCATGCCTGCTGGGCGGAGGCAGTGGACACCTTCCCTGCATGGGGCTCTGCTGAGCATGCACACCCACCTGAGCCTGCACGTCCACCATCCAAGCCCCAGGGCCCTTCCTTGGCACTGAATCCATCCATTCCTCTCCCCCTCCCTTACTTGGGACCTGTTGGGATGATATTGGAAGTTCAGCTTTGGAAGAGGAAGTCCACCAGGGGAAAGACAGTGGATCCTTGGAAAAAGTTGCTGACCATCTCTCTCTTCTGAGATCAACTGACCAATGGCTGTCTCCTTTTCTCCTTGTCTCTCTCCTCCCCTCTGTCCCTTCCCGGTCTGTTTGGCAGCTGGAGAAAGTAACATCTACCGGAAACCCCCCATCTACAAACGGCATGGTATGACTGGAGGCAGATAGGGCTTGGCCTGGCAACAGGAGGGGGGAGCTTAAAGGAACCGGATGACCCGGCACAAATCACCAGGAAGGACATGGTGCAAGGCTGCAACTCAGTCCTTCCTTGTTGGCTGCCCCTCAGTCACTCAGGGTGACATTGAGGAGGAATGTGGTGTCATATCAAAGGAGCAGAGAAGGCCTCGTGTCCCCGAAATCCCTTCCTGCCTCCCTGCCCCCAAACCCCCTTACCTGCCATCTGGTGTCCACAACACCGAGATCAGGGCAGTCCTTGCAAAGTGACCACACCCCTGCCTTGGTTCTCAAACTCTGTGTTCATTAGAATCCCCTGGGAGTGGGATGGATTCCTGGGCCCCGCTCTAGCCTTACTGAATCAAAACCCAGGGGATTCCGATGCCCAGCCAGCTTGGGAGCCTCTGCTTTAAGCTTGTCTCAGCCAATCTCCTGAGAGTGGACAGGGGCTTGGAGTGGGGGTGCAGATGAGAAAGGAGCAGGGAGTCGCCGCTGGTGCCCTCATTCATCCAGTCAGTTATTGTTTCTTAGAGAGTGGGCTATGGGACCTCCACCTGAGAGACGTAATAAAAAGGCAGATGCCCTGACCCTCCCTGGCCCCACTCAATTAGAAATTCTGTATTGTACCAGCCACATCCAATTCTTACCCGCATTCAGTTTGAGAACCACCAAGGCCTTCCTCACTGAGGCCTCCTGTTCATTCTTCTGAAAAGCACTTACTGAGCCTCCATGGAATAAGTACCTCCCTTCATGGAGATGCAGAGGAGCAGCTGCCTGTCTGTTTCACCCTCACCTGCTTAAGTGTCCTATTGGGATAACTGAGAGAGAAGCACAGAATTAGAGGAGCAGGGTGACAAGCAGAGCCGGCGCTGTACCCGGGATCTCAGCTAAGCAGGTGGAGGGGGCAATGCAAGGATAAAGAGCGGCTCTGGGTGCTTAAGGCCCTGCAGTTGGCACAGGCTTCCCTGGTGGGGGTGGGAGGGGCTGGGCTAGGGCTGGGGAGTGGGTCTGTGAGCTCAGGTACTTATGGCTGTGCCCCCAAGTGGCCACAGAAAGGCTCCAGCCCTGACAGAGGTAGTTCAAGTTTATATCCAGTAAAGGCACCCAGGTTCCAAGCTTCTCGAGACTGCATGGGGTTTTCCAGGTGGGCTCTGAGGAGCAGCACCAAAGTAGACTAGGGAGGAGTCTGGGGAGGAGGTGGATATGTGTATAAGAGCCTATATAAAAGGGTCAAATGCCAACAGCTGTGGATGACAGGAGATGCCCAAGATCCACAACAAAGAAGAGAATTTGCAGGCTTTGGAAGCTAATGCTGCTGGGGGAAGGTGCACAGCCTGGGGTCAGCTGTGGGCCCATCCCAGGATGCTCTGCTGCTCTGGCTCCCAGGAGCACAGAGCTTGTCCCTGTAGCTTCTCTCCTGAGAAACGGTAGTGGGGCCACACTCGTGTCCCCAGGCCTTCTCTCTGCCCCGTCTGCCCTATCTCAGGGCTGCTCTAATGTTCACTGCCCCTTAAATATTTGCATCTCTCATGAGTTTGATAGTCACCCCTGTGTCATGGACCTCAGCTGGAAGCTAGATGGCTTGTGAGCCTGCAGATCAATTCTGACACTTTACAGATGAGGAAACTGAGGCGGAGAGGGCTGGGATTTGCCCCGTCTTGCAACTGGGTTAAGTGGCAGAGCTAGGACCAAAGCTCAGCTTTGCTGATTCCCTGCCCAGTGTCCTTCCTTTGGGACACTTAATTGCCCCCAAAGAGGATGTGGCATTTCAGTTTAAGGAGAAGCTTGACCTGACTCAGCATGCACCGTGGCCCTGCCTGGTGATTCCCACCCACCAACCCCCAAGATGTGGTTTGAATCCACAAGGCAGGCTTCTGGCAGCCTAGGAAGGTAAGGGCAGAGTCCTCACCTGGGGTCTGCCTGATCTTACTGCATGAGGCCATGTCCTTAGTGTTCTCCAAGCAACAGACCCAGGTGTCCAAGGAATGTGGTGGAAAGAGCCCTAAGCTGGGATCTCATCCTATTCTGGTGCTAACTTGCTGTGTGGTCTTGGGCAAGATCCTTCTCCTCTCTGGGGTTCCATTTCCCAACTGTAAAATAAGAGGTTGGCTCCAGTGCCTTTCCACCTCTGACACTCCATTTCCCAGACCCTCCTACCTGTGCCCCCTGACCTTGCCCTGGGCTGGGGCCTGGAGGAGGCAGGGGAAAGCACGTGTAGACCCAGCCAGGATGCTCTGCCTTCCTAAAGCTGTCTCCTTGGGTCCTTTGCAGGTGATTTGTCCACAACAACCAAGAGCAAAACAAGTGAAGACATCAGCCAGGCATCCAAGTATAGTCCCGCCTACTCGCCAGATCCCTACTATGCTGCAGAGTCTGACTACTGGACCTACCATGGGTCCCCCAAAGGTAGCACATCCCACAAGGATCCAGAGCCCCACCACTTGTGCCAGGGACACGGGGAGTCAGGACAGACAATCGCCCAGTCACTCCTTCACATGATCATTCATGTATTCATTCAACACACATGTACTGAGGGACAGTCATTGGGGCCAAGGGGTACACTGGGAGCAAATCAGACCAATCCCTTGCTTTGTAGAGGAGACATAGGTTCCAACAGTGCAGGGGAGGTGATATACAGGAGATGGGAGAGCTGGTGGCAGGGGCAAGCTCTCCAGCCTGGGGATGACAAAAGCTTCTCAGCAGCTGCCATAGGAAGGGTGAAGTGGAGGTAAGCCAGCAAGGAACGTGTGCATGTACAAGGACCCATGATGGGAGGATGGGTTACACTGGAGGGAAGGAAAGTCTATCAGCTTGGCTAGAGATCAGTGAGGAAGAAAGCAGGTGTGGGATGAGGGTTCAGATCCAGTGTGGTCTCATGGGTTGAGGTGAGGATTTGGGTCTTTATCCTAAATAGTAGGAAGCCAGTGAAAATAGTAACCCCATCAGATTTGTTCTTTTGAAAGAGCACTTTGGCTGTAGGGTAGAAAATGGTTTGGAGGATGAGGGAGATGGAAGGCTCTTGCAGGCATCCTGGCAAGGGGTCTTAGTCACTCCCTAGGACACCACCCCACCTGATCAGACAAATACAGGAAGAGATTTCTCTCAAGGTATGGTCTGATTCCGCACGTACCTTCACTAATTGAATGTCCATTCGGAGCAAATCTTCCTGGAAGCTATAGAGATGACTCCTTCTCTACCCTCAAAGAGCTCTCCATTTATAAAAGGAGATAACACACAAACACAACTATAATCCAAAGTGGACGGTGATCAATACTCATGAGAGATAAGTGCTCAAAGCTGCAACGAAGAAGATACCACTCTCTACTGGGCATGTTAGTCAAGAGTGGAAAAAAGCAAATGAACAACTCTAAGCGGACTAAGCCAAAAGAGGAATTTTCTGGCTCAAATAACTGAAAGGTTGGGAGTATATTGACTTGAGGCACAATTGGATCCAGGGGTGAAGGGATATCATCAGGACTTGGACTGATTTCCCCTGGGGTGGCTCCATTCTCAGGCAGGCTCTGTCTTTGTCATGGAAAGATCCCAGCTTGCATCTTACCCTTGGCAGAAAGAGAATTCTCTCTCCTACCAGTTGCAGGAAAATTCCCAACATTGGGAATTACTGCTCTGTTTGGGCTGCACTGCCCAGCCGGGAATAAGGAGGGATGCTGGACCACTCAGTACGAGGATGCCCACTGGGGAGGGACAGTTCGCCAAAGTGCATTCGTGCTGGGTTACAGCTAGAAAACGACGGAGCCAAGAGGAAACCCCAGCCTGTCAGCTTTAGAGCCCCGGGCTTAACCCCTGGTTTCTGCTGCCCCTCCCTGCCCTCTCCCAGGGTAGGCTGAGTGGGGGGCAGGTCCTGGAGCTGATATTCTCTCTCTCTCGGCAGTGCCCCGAGCCAGAAGATTCTCATCGGGAGGAGAAGAGGACGATTTTGACCGCAGCATGCACAAGGTGAGCAGGTCACACCACTGAATGAGATGCTTACAGGGTATATTTTTGAGGATTTTTTCATTTACACCTAGCAGAAACCAAATTCAAACTGGCTTAAGAAAGAAAAAAGGAATGTATAGCTTCATGTAACTAAAAAGTCAAAGGATAGGATTAGCTTCATATATGACTGGATCCAGCTACTCAATAACAACAAAAAATGCCGTAGGGAAATTGTCTGTCTCTCCTCCTCTGCTGGCTTTCCTGTGCACTGGCTTCATGCTTGGTCAGTGCTTCTCATGTATTGAAAAGATGGGTGCCAGCCACCCTCTTACATTGCTGGTGGGAATGTGAAATGATGCAGCCTCTGTGCAGAAGAGTTTGGTAGCTCCTCAAAAAGTTAAGCATGGAATTGCCATATGACTCAGCAACTCACTTAGGTATATACTGAAAAGAATTGAAAACCGGTACTCAAACAAGTACTTACACACACATATTCACAGCAGCACTTTTACATTAACCAAAAAGTGGAAACAACCCAAGTGTCCATCAACACACTGATGAATGGATAAACAAAAATGTAGTCTGTCCATACCATGAAATCATCGTCAGTGATAAAAAGGAATGAAGTACTGATACATGCGACAATGTGGATGAACTTCAAAAACATCAGGCTGAGTGAAAGAAGCCAGACATAAAAGGTCACATATTATATGATTCCATATATATGAAATATGCAGAATCAAAATCTGCAGAGAGAGAACACAGACTGGTGGTTGCCAGGACTGGAGGGGAGGGGAAAGGGGAGTAATTGCTTAATGGGTATAGAGTCTCCTTTAGGAGTGATGAAAATATTTTGGAACTAGATAGAGGTGGTGGTTGCACAACATTGTGAATGTACTAAATGCCATGGAATTATTCACTTTAAATTGGTTAATTTCATGTTATGTGAATTTCACCTCAATTTTTTTTTTATTTAATTAAAAAAAAAAAAAAGATGTATGCCAGCAACTCCCACAGGAGTCCCAGGATAGACCCCCAGCTAGGGCCCTCTGCCTACTCTGGAACCCTTCGTTGTGGCCAAAGCAATGTGCTCCTGTCGTTATCCAGGCCCCCTTTGTGTGCCCACTGCCAGGGCTCCACCCAGATCTCAAGGACTACACATGGAAGAGAAGGGAAGTCCCAAAGGAAGAAGGATGCTATGAGGAGGGAGGGAGGGGAGCTGGAAAGGCGGGAATGACAGATATTCACTATAGGCAGATGCCCAAGCCTGCCCCAACTAAGTGTTCTCTGCTTCCTTCTAACTTCATCTTTCTCCTCCTCACCACCCCCTTCCCGCCCTCTCAGCTCCAGAGCGGAATTGGCCGGCTGATTCTGAAGGAGGAGATGAAGGCCCGGTCCAGCTCCTATGCAGACCCCTGGACCCCGCCCCGGAGCTCCACCAGCAGCCGCGAGGCCTTGCACACAGCTGGCTACGAGATGTCCCTCAATGGCTGTAAGCACTGCCCCGCAGGATGAGGGGCGGGGGCACTTTCCTCCCACGCCACCAAGGAATCTGAACCCCTACAGCCCCTCCCACTTGATCTGAAAGGAAACTTGACCCCATGGCTGATAGCTTGATAGCTGGGGGGGTGTTCACTTTGAACCAGGCACCTTGTGAAGTGCAGTCCATGCACATCTCTCCTTCTTCACAACAGCCCTGGCGGTGGTGACACAATCATCCTTATTTTACACATGGGAACTAAGGCACAGAGGGATTTGGGAGCTTGCCCAAGATCCCTCAGTTGGTAAGTGATGGAGCTCAGTTTCCCACCCAGGTCAATCTGATTCCAGAACCTGTGATTCTCTCATTAAGAAAAGGAAAGAAGAGAAAATGGAAGGAGGAGGGGAAGAAGGGAGAAGTCAATAGTGATATTGGATGACTTGAAAATCCTCAAGCAGTGGAGAAGGCAGGGCATCAAGACAGCAAACCCACGAAGGCCGTCTGCAAGGGCTGTGGCCTGTCAGATGAAGGGAGGCCATCCATGGATAACAAAGATACCATTTATTACATGCCTGTGCACCAGCCATTGTAGATACGTCATCACCCTGGCCCTCACAAAAACCCCCAATGTAGAGTGATTATTGTCACCCACTTTTTGGGTGAGAGAACTAAGGCTAAGCCACTTACCCAAGGTCAGAAAGCCAGTAAGTGCGTGAGCCAGGATCAGACCCAAGTCAGAGTGACCCCAAGACCATGACCTTTTCCCTCTTTGCCATACTGCACCTTGACTCTTGGTGAGGTTGACAGTGATAGTGGTGGTGATGACAAAGCCAGTGTTATTGAGTATCTTGTATGTGTCAGGCACTGTGCTAAGTATCCTACTAACATAAGAACATAGGTCATATGTTCCTTCCAATAGAGGAGACACTCTCCCTCTCTGTTTTATAGATGCAGAAACCGAAGTATCCTTAAGTGACTTGTGTAAAATTAAATAACCACTAAGTGGCAGAGCGGACAATCCCATGAGCCTATTTCCTTGTGTGACTGCTGAGGGACACTGTTTTCAATCCCTGGCACCAGTGCTGCTCAAAATTCACCTCTGTTCAATGGCATGCGTGCAACAAATATCCCAGAACACTTGTGCTGTGCCAGGTGCTGTGCCACATGCACAGGGGGGAGGGTGGTGTGCAGGTGCAACAATGGGATACTGACCAGTGAGAAAGGAGGTCCTGAAGGAGCCCTCCATGTTTCATCCCCACCACCACCATCACCAGTGTAGCCTGGGTACAGGAGCAGTCTGTCCTCCGCCATGTCTGTCTGTCCCCAGGAGCACTGATCTCTGGCTTTTCTCTGTTGCAGCCCCTCGGTCCCACTACCTGGCTGACAGCGGTATGTTCTGCCCATTCTATCTTCAACCCCATCGTGTCCAGTGAGGGCCAGAGCTGAGGCAGCTGCAGTTCCCTCGCAGCTGTGGTGACCAAACCACATGGATGCTCAGCTCAGTCCTGATTTCAAATAGTCCCTCCTATTATGTTTGTCAGGTTGTGGGCCCTAGTTCTTGGTTGTGGAACCAGGATTGCCCTGCCCAGAAGATCCCAGAGAGAGAGAGAGCCCCTTCCACCCATCTGAGAGCCTGTCTGCCTGAATTCTGGGCTTAACTGCAATTCCAGAGCCTTTGCTCAGAGCCACCCTGCGGCCAGGACACAGGGTCCATGATAGGAGGACACATGTGTAGGTCAAGGCCAGTGGGTGCCTTGGATAGGCCTTGAATTCTGCAGGGGTGAGGTGCCCCTAAGACAGTCAAGACGCAAGTCTGGAGAACAAACAGAGATGCTGGCAGTCTCTAGCCAACCTTTGCCATTGGGATGGGGAGTCATATTGGCCATTTGCAGCCAGCTGATCTCAGGGAGAGGGACCCTTGGCTTGGTGCTTATGGTAATTGCCTCGGCTCCTTCTTTTCAGATCCCCTCATCTCCAAATCGGCCTCCCTGCCTGCTTACAGAAGAAACGGGCTGCACAGGGTAAGAGAGGCCAGTGCTGGGGGGACATCGCCCCTGGATGTTAACAATTCCAGTATTAGCTCATTGTTCTGGTGTGTATTTGTGGGTGAAAGCTGGAGAGAGGCCTTGAGGGTAGGGGTGGGTTAACTAAAAGAATCCAGTGGCAATGACTTGCTCTCCTCTTTCTCAATGCCTGTGTGAAAAGTGGCCCTGATGGATGGGTGTGGGGAACAAATAATTCTAATACTTACTGAGAAGTCACTGTGCGGGGCTCTGTGCTAAGCACTTTACATGCATTAACTCATTTAACATCATAGCCCTGGGAGGTAGTTGCTATTATTAACTGTATTTGTGGATGAAGAAATGGAAGCACAGAGAGGTGAGGTGACTTACCCAAACTCTCACACCCAGGAAGTGGTAGAGTCAGGATTTGAACCCCGGTCAACTGACTCCACAGCCCACATCTGATTGCCCTGCTCCACTTGCCTTCAACATCACTTACAGTCTTCTGATCTCTTTGACAGTCTATGACTTAAAACCTTCAAGGAAGCAGTGAGTTGTTTTAAGGGCTGAAAGGGAATAAAAGCATGTGTTGTTAGCCAGCAGAACAACTGTGCTACTGGACAAGTGAGCAAGGGAAAAGACAGGGGCATTAAGATAGATGTTTATTTACTGAGCACCTACTGTGTTCCAGGTTCTGTTCTAGTGCTGGGGATACTGCAGTGAATAAAGTCGCTGCTCCCATGGAGCTTACAAGTTTGGTTGGGGAAACAGACAATGAACAAGTAAATATGTAACATGATGTCAGGTGGTTATAAGTGCAAGGATGGAAAACAAAGCAAAGGGGTGGGGAAGGAGATTGGAGAGGGCCTGAGTGAGGTGAGGACCTCACCAGGCAAAGACCTGGGCAGGGCGGGCACGGGGCGCCTGAGCCGGTGAGACCAGAATTGAACAAGGGAAGGAGAGAACCGTAGGAGACGAAGCGTGGGAGGCCATCATCAGGGCCTTGCACCCTGGGTGAGGACTTTGGGGGTCTTTGAGGAGGTGTGCCAGGTGATCCAACTGGGATTTTTAATGGGATCACTCTGGCTATCATGTGGAAAAGAAACCTGCTGGGAGACTATTTTAAGGTCAAGCACATAGAAGGGATCGGCGCTCCACTGAAAAGCAATGCCTTTAATAAACCACTGCCTGAACACACGCAGAGTCTAGACATTCGTTCACCAACAGGTCTTTACTGAAAGCCTATCATACATGCCAAGTGCTGTTCTAGGTGCTTGGAATATATCAAGACAAAGATCCTTGTCCCCTTGGAGTTTATATTCTGGTAGGGGAAACAGAAAGTAAGTAACACAATAAAAAATTAAACAAATTATTATATCAAGTGTTAGAAAGTAATAAGTGCTATGAAAAAAAATAAAAAGTTGAGCTCAATAAGGGGGTTGGGAGACCAGGAAGGGGGAAACTTGCAGTTTTAAATAGGACGATCAGGGCAGGTGTCATAGAAAAAGGGGCATTTGAACAATGAAAGAAAGCATGAGATGAAATTTACCAAACAAATGAATATGTATGGAGTGCTGCTCTGTGCCGCGCCTCTGCTGGGCTCTAGGACGTGACAGTGACTTAAACCACCCAGTGTGAGACTGAGTCTTGGGGCCCACATCCCTCCAGCCCAGGCCTGTTTTCTGGAGGTGGGTGAGTACTTGAGGGAGACAGAAGTAAGCTTCTCTCCAGGCAGCCCCGGCTCTGTCTCCCCACAGACACCGAGCGCAGACCTCTTCCACTACGACAGTATGAACGCCGTCAACTGGGGCATGCGAGGTGAGTGCGGCCCCCCGGGGGCTGCCAAGGGGCGGCCTCTCATGGGCCTCACGGGGACTTTGGGATGCCCTGCCTTTAACCGCCACGTGACCGCCCAGACGACCGTTCTGTGCAAACCAGGAATTCCTGCTCCCTTTCATATCCCATCCCCTCCCCTTTCCCCTCTCCTTCCCTCATCCTCTCAAGTCCCCGCTTGGGCCATCCATCCCATGCGGGTTCCCAGAGCCTTCCCCGAGTGCTGTTATCCCAGCACTGCTGACTAGGGTTTCCTGCCTGCCCCTGGTGGAGAGAAACACTCAGCGCCAAATGCACGTTGTTCCCAGTGAAATTTGCGTGAGCCTCCTGCTCTCTGCCAGCTCCTACAAGCAGGCTCTGACAGGAGAAGCCTGCCTTTAAGCAGGTGTCAGGGACCCTGGAGGAGTCGTCCCAGGAGATGGAGGACCTCCTGTTTGCCTCACCATCTCAAATCCTTCTTATTTCTCTTCTAAATATCTCAAAAGGCATTTTTTTTTCTGAAACCCACATCTCCAGACCAGCCCTAACTGCAGCCATCATTGTAGCCACACCAACCTTCCTTATCCTCTGGAGTGAATTAAGCAAGGAGAGGGTCCTGGAAGGACCTGGGAGAGAAGGGGAGGGCTGGAGGCTAGTCCTCCTGAGGGACTAAAACAAAGGTGAGTGGAGTGATGCAAGCAAAGACTGACAGTTTTCCATTGTGTGTATGTGTGTGTGTGTGTCTTTTCTCTCTGCAGAGTACAAGGTAAAGGGCATTCGTAGACCCTGGGAGTCTCCGGGACCCTGAGAGCAGCTACACTGGGGACAAGCAGAAGGCTCGGGGCACTGTCTATGCAGGGAAGGGAACATAGATAAATAATCCCGAGGCTCCTTTCAAGACTAGAATCTCCCTTTCCTCCTTGGTCCTCCTTTCCTGAATCCTGCCCTAGGTCTCTTGCCTACACAGACAGTTCTTCTGGGCTCAAAACTCTCTAGAAGCTCATAATCACCTAAGAGCAGATGTTTACATTCTGAAGGCCTCATTAATGCTTTGCCCTAGCAGTTTTGGGGGAATCTTAGGGCCCTTGCTTTTTGGGAGAAGGTGCCTGGAGGCTGCTAGGCAACTCCAAGGATGGAGCCCCAGTTGTTCCTCCAAACTTTAATCTCTGGCTCTTTGTGGATAGAGAAAGGAGCCCAGGTACAAAATGTGGCTGAAAGGACATGCCCACCACCCTCACCCGAGCTGGAAACACCCCCTCCCTTTTCCTTAGATCTACCCTTATGAGCTGCTGCTGGTGACCACAAGAGGAAGAAACCGGCTGCCCAAGGATGTGGACCGCACCCGTTTAGAGGTAAGGGTAGAAAACTGAGCGGGCATTTTTGGGTTGAAGGGGTTTCAGAGGTTCCCTGGCCTAACCCAGCTTGAAGGGTGGGGGTGGGGGGAATGAGGGAATGAAGGGCTTTAAGGTCACACCGCTTGTTGGAATAGCAGAGACTTAAATCCAGGTTTCCTTCGCTCAAGTCTATTCCTTTTCAATTCAGTTAGCTTCTGTGGGGCATTGTTATAGTGTGTCCCCTCCTGGGGCTGACACTTCTGCAGACATAGGAGGAGAGCTAGCTTTGCTCCTTGCCTTCAAGGGGTCCACAGTCTAGTTGATAAGAAGAAACACACTGGTTTTAGGCTGCATTGTACAGAAAACTTGTACAAGAAACTTGCACCTTGTAGAGAAAGCTTGTAATGCGGTGGGATGGGGAGGCAGCAGTGTGTAGAAAAGCAGAGCATGATGCTCGAGTCAGACTCCCTCTGTTCAAACCCTGACCCTGCCATACCTAAGCAGGCAGTTTGGCTGGGTGACAATGTCTCTACAGCTCCATTTTCTCCTCTGTGAAGTGGGGTGGTTGTAATGCCTCCCTTATAGGGTTCATAAGAGAATTAAATGAGACAATACACATAAAGCATCCAGCAGAGTCCGACACATATTAGGTACTCAATAAATGTTAGATTACCATTATTCAGAGAAGACCCCTGAGGCCCAGAGTGGTTGGCACAGGCTTCCAGGAAGAAGAAGGATTAGACTGGCTCCTGAAGGTGAGCAGGGCTTGGATGGATGGCGGGGGCAGGAGAGCAGCACAAGCAGAGCAACGGCATAAACAAGGGCCCAGAGGTGGGCCTGAGCATGCTGTTGGGAGAGTCAAGCAGCCCCGTCCATTTGGTGTGGAGTTTCACGCCCTGTCCCCTCAGATCCATGAGCACACTCTGCCCTTTAAACCCAGCACCTCGCCCTGACTTTCCCTCTTCCTAGATTGCCCTTCCCAGCTCTTCAGCTCCTCACTCCTCTCTAGAGATCCTGGCAGCCCAAAGCCTCCCCGGCCCCTTCCCCAGGATGGGTGGCTTGCTTCTTCCTCTGACTTCCCACAGCCCTGTGTCCAGGGTGGATCAAGCCCCTCTTACTCTCCTTTGCCAGGTTATCAAGTTATCTGTTTCCTCCTCAGACCCTGAGCTTCTTAAGGGCAAGGATTATCTGCCGTCTACCACAGGGCCGGGACTGGGAGAGGCGTCAGGAGATACCAGTGGAATTGAATGCAGGCCTCTCAAAGAGGAGGCTCAGTGCTCCAGAGGAAGGACATATTAACCACCTGACTGCTAAGGAATTTGCCCAGGGTCGAGGGTTGTGGTGGAAGGTGGCAATGCGAGTGGGCCAGGCTGGGAAGCTCCGTGAGCCCTTGCAGCACTAGCATGCTGGCTTAGCAACCCGAGGAAGCAGATGATACTCCCGCAATGAGTGTCTGCCGGTGCTGAAGGGAACAGCTCCCACGGCTCCTTCTTTAAGGGATGCTCATGTTCAGGAACCCGATTGGTCCTTCACGCTCTCCTGCATCCTCCAGGACACCCGGAAGCTCAGGCCCGGGAAGCTCAACCTACCCCCAGCATCAGAATCACCTAGGGAGCCTTTTAAACGTACCAATACAGGGCCCCCTAGACCAATCAAATCATTATCTAGGGGAGGGGCCCAGGCATCAGTATTTTATTAAAGCTAAGATGTAGCCAGAGCTGAGGTCACTAGGCTAGAGACCCTGCCCCAGCTCCCTGCACTAGTTCAGGTGGTGACTGAGAAAGGAAGATGCTGACCCTGTCCTCAAGGAGCTCAGAGTACAGATATTCATTCATCCAACAAATCTTTATTGAAAACCAATTAAATATGCCAGGAACTGATCTAGGTGCTTGGAATAGATCAGTGAACAAAACAAAGACCCCTGCCCTCTAGTGTGCATTCTTGCATGAAGCGACAGACACTAAACAACACAAATAATAAAGTGATATAATATGTTATATGGTTATAAGTGCTAAGAAAAAAGTAAAAGGAGAGCAGTGTGAGGGGGACTGTGAGTTAGCAGGAGGGGCAACTTGCAGTTTTCTGTAGGGTGGTCAGAGTTGGTCTTACTGAAAAGGTGACATTTGGGCAAAGATTGAAGTAGGTGAGGAGTTAGCCAAGCTTACATATGGGGAAAGAGCATGTAGGGCCGAGGGACTGGCCAGTGCCAAGGCCCTGTTGCTGATGCAAGCCCATGTGCTTAAGGACCACAGGAGGTGAGTGCAGGGTCAGGTGAGCTTGGGGAGAATGGAGGAGGAGGTCAGAGGAAATGAGACCAGATCATGCTCTGCAATCAACACACAAGAAAGCATTGCGGGTATGAGAGTGCCCAGAGGTTGAGTGCTTTTTGCATGCTGGGCGCCCCACTGAGCACTTGACCTGTGTCAAAGTAGCCATGTAGTAGGTACCAGAATACTCCCATGTTCCAGAAGAGGAAAATGAGGCCCAGGGACATTGGGTAGTTTGTCCAAGGTCACATGCCCAGGTCTGCCTGGCTTTAAAGTCCTGCTCTTAGACGTCATGCTGTTAAGTCTGTGGTGAGTGTCAAATGAACCAGACTGGCATCAGGTGCTCTGAGAAACCAGAGAAGGGAGGCTCGAGCTGGCCCTTAAAGGAGGGAGAAAAGAGAAGGCTTAATCTCCTCCTAGTGGGTCCTGCTTGTATATGCTTTGCTTGAGGCTGAGCCTTCTGTTTCCTTACATCAAGTCATGTAAAAAGGCTTCTGAACACACTAGAGGAAACCAGATAAAGTTGTATGGTTGTACAACCAGTTGTAACCACCACCTCCCCCAACATAAAAAGAACAAGCAAGGCTAAATGTTAGTTTCCCTCGGTCTTTACTATGGAAGAGGCAGAAAACTGCCTCATACCCAAATTATTTTTCATCACTCACTTGAGTGAAAGTAAAACAAATATGGACAAGTTGATAACATGAGAAAAAAAAGAGGAGGGACACCATCTGGACTGGTGGAGATTTACAGGGTCTAACAACCAAAAGTGATGTGTGGATGCTCTTTGGAGTTTTATCCAGATGAACTAACTGTAAAAAGACATTTTTGAAACAATTAGGTGAAATTTTATAATGGTTGAGTATTAGGTGATTCCAAGGGATTATTGTTCATTTCTCTTAGGTGTGCTCATGGCATTGTGGTTATGTGAGAAAATAGCTAGTATTTTTGAGATGCATGTGGAAGTATATAGGGATGAATTGGCACAATGTCTGGGACTTGCTTTAAAATTCTTCAGCAAACAAAACAAGAAAGAAATAGATGAAACAAATGTGGTACGCTCTTGGTAATTACTGGATCTGGGCAATGGACTTGGGTGTGCATTGTACTGTTTTCTCTAGCTTTGTGTATTTTTAAAATTTTTCACAGCAGAAAGACTTTTTAAATGGCATTGACCAAGAGGATCAGTGAGAGCACATTGTATTTGAAATCAGAAGGCCTGGGCTTTGATTTCAACTCTGCTACCTACCCACCCTTCTTCCTTCCCTCCCTTTATCTTGGGCAAGGAAGTCATTTTAGTTCTCTGAGTTTTGTTTTTCTCATCTTTAAATTGGATAAAAATAGTTCCTGGTCTTCAGCATGGTTAGAAGGATTAAATGAAAAAATGAGGGTGAAGGTGCATTGCCTAATATAAATGCAATGCAAGGAACTGTTGGTTTTATTTAACACCATTAGCGTTGAAAAATCGACTCAAAGTCACTAGAAGCCAATGATGCCTATCAGAAGAATCAAAGTCACCCTTCCTTGACATTGTGGAAATGTAGCCAAAATGTTAGTGCACAGAAATAATGGACCAGGGAACTGGCTCATTATTGTGCGGCTGGCTACATAATACTCATTGACTCTCCTTCCATGCCAATTAGCTAATAAATGACTGCAGCACGTCAGCTCAGTGAATCCAGTAAGGCTGCAGGCAGGATATATGCCTTATATTCCTCATTTTAAACTTAATTTTAACTTTTCATTTTGAAAAATTTCAAGCCTACAGAAAGTTGCAAGAATAATATAATATACTTACGTCTTCCCTTCCCCTAAATGCACCAATTATTAATGTTTTGCCACATTTTACATGCCACCTATTTCTAACTCTAAAAGCTTTTGACAAGGAATCACCACCCTTTCAAGGATGTTTAAAAGAGAAAGAGGAAAGAAGGGAGGGAGGGAAAGAAGAAAGGTGGAGACACCCTGCCACAGAGGCAGAGCAAATTTTGCTCATATGCCATACCTGATTTAATATTATAAGAAAGAGATGAAAGAACATTTCAGTAAGTAGAGAAATATGATCAGTCATTTTTCATTGATTGGCCTATGAACAGCCTTCCAGACCATTTGTAAAAATATTGGTAATCTTGAAAATGCCTCCTTTTCCTCACAAAGGGGAGTGGGGCAGCATTAATCATACACACTTCTGGGCGCAGAATGCATGGAGCGGGGATGCAGATAGGAGCGGTGGTCTCAGATGCACCAAGAAGAGCCTGGGCGAAGTGGGGGTCCCACCTGAGTCGTGGGCAGGGGAGGCCCAGAGACAGGAAGCCACAAAAAGTAAGGCCTCTCCAGCAGGACCAGCTACAGAGGCCACTCGGGGAAACCTTCACACAGGCATCCACTGGACAAATATTTACTGCATGCCTTTGTTGGGTGAGACACGACAGCCCTGTGGGAACATGCAGGGACCTGCCCCAGCCCACACCTCACATGTCTGTCTCCTCCGCCCCCTTTCAGCGCCACCTGTCCCAGGAAGAGTTCTACCAGGTCTTCGGCATGACCATCTCTGAGTTTGACCGGCTGGCACTCTGGAAGAGAAACGAACTGAAGAAGCAAGCCCGGCTGTTCTAGGCAGGGGCTCTATAAATATATATGCATTTATATAAAGATATATGTAAAATCTCTATACTGAAGCTCGGTATAATCCTCTCTTATGTAATGGGACGCACTGCCTGCCATGACACTTGCTTTTCTGTACTGTCAGGCAAGCCCCTGTCATTGAGATATTTTTATGCTCCTTACTTTCTCTTTTCTAAGTGCTGTGGGATCTGGGAAGGGATTTGGGGGGACTCCCATCCTTTTACTGGGGATCTTTTTTATACTGAAACATCTGTCCTAACTCGAGTGCCCCAAGGCCCAACTCTCTTTCCTAAAGGAGGTGCTTGAAGAAGTCTCTTTCCTCTCTGCTCTTGGCCCTTTTCCCAAGTTCCCAGGGCTGATGTTTCCACACCTTATTGGCCCCAGAGGGGCCCTCCCATGGGAGGATCCATAAGTATCTCCCAAAGTCACTGAGCACCTTTGAGAGTCTCAAGTTTTCTCATCACTCCCAATTAAGGGTTCCGTGCTCTCTGGGGGTGATTCCGTCAACAGAGGTAGAAGTGTGGGCCTCCAGTCCACTCGTTACACCAGTCAACAGAAGTGGATCGGACTTGGCCTCTCCCCAGTCTTCACCCCTCCTCCTTCTGCCCTTGATCCCAGCCTCTCCTTTGTCCAAATCTAGGACTCATGGTAGGAAGAGAAAAGAGCACTTCCAATTCCACCACTTTCCTTGGGAAACAGGAAGAAAGGAGAGGGAACTGGGAGCAGGAGATGTAGCAGGGCACCTTTGGGGTTGGAGCTGCAGAGCCCTTTGGGACCCTCGTCCCTCCCTCAGTGCTCCCAGCACCTCCTGACCCTTCTCCCTTTCGAGGAGAGGCCCATTACTGCAGCCTGTATTCTTCAGCCTTACGACGATCCATGTGCCTGACAACTCAACACACTTCAGGGCTAATGTTCCCACCATAGCTCCAACCGAACAACTAGAGGGACAACCTCCAATCACCCCGCTACAGGCGATATAGGCCACATCCCAAAGAAAGGCTCTTGGTCTGTGCCTGCTGGTCCTAGGGTTGGCAGGGCAACCGTACCAGTCCCCCCGCTGTCCTCGGCCCCCTCTGCAAAGTCAGCCATGTTCCACAGGGGAAATGTGCAGAAGAACGACTGCTTTGAAATTCCAAAAGAAGCTTTGGCCAGTGCCACTCATGATCATCCTGGATGTCCCTGGGATGTCCCTGCTTTCCTGTCTCCTTGCATTCTGCAATAGGAGTGTAAAATTTAACTTTCTCTCCTCCATTTCCCAAAACTTTGACCCTGAGTTGGTGATGTTTGGTGGGGGTGATTGCTTCATGGAGGTGCCTTGAATCGGACCATTTTGAGGTCATGGAGGAAGGATGAAGACATGAAAATGACAAGAAATAATGACTCTCGATAGGCTGGTCATGTGACGTTAAAAGTGTAAAACTGAGTTCAACAAGCCCTCACTGAGCACCCACTAAGGCTGAGCACCTGCTGTATACTAAACACTGAATGGGGGAGGGGGTCCAAACAGTGAGATGACTCAACATGGCCCCAGGTCTCCCGGGCATGCCTACCGATAGTGGGTATAGTAAGGTATGGCCCCAAACATAATGGATGGGAGGCAGAAAGTGATAGGAGAGACGTGAGAACGTAGGTGTGAAATTACTGAGAAGGCAGATGCAGCTGGTGCAGACTAGGGAAAGCTTTCTGGAAGAGATTGCATTTGAGCAAATATTAAGAAGGGTCTTTGCAAACTGGGAAGAGACTAAGTTGAAAAGATGATAGGATGAGGGGCCATATACTCTTATGTAAAATGTCAACCCTCTCTGCAACTTCTCTTTTGGGCCAATGTTTCCAACCTCCTTGACCCTTTAGAAATATCCCCAGCCTGACACAATCATTGAAACTGCCTCATTATCACTGGTTAAAAACTTGGTGAGGTTGAAGGGCTTTTGTTGTTGTTGGATATTTTTGTTTCCCATAAAAGCACATAATTTCAACCCAGACCTGTGTCCTTCTTTTGTTTTCTAGTGTGAATGGAAATGAGTGAAGTAGGGAGAGGTTGACCCATGCACGTATTTCCCAAATAAAAGAGCCCAGAGGGCAGCCTCCCCCGGACCTCAGTTTCCCCTTCTGTAAAATGGGAAAGTTTGATGTGATCAGTGTTATCCATATTGCTTCCTGCACAAGGTGGTGTCCCACAAGATGATAGTGGGTGCTCCAATAACAAAAAAGGTTCTATGATCAACTAGTAATAATAATAATGGTTCCTCATTATTGGACACCAACTCTCTGCCAAGTTCTGTGCTAAGGACATTATACACATTGTCTCATCTAGGCCTGTGTAACAGCCCAATAGGGAACCATTACTATTATCTCCAACTCCTAGATGAGGAAACAGCTTTGAAGAAGATACATAATTGCCAGTGGTGGAGCCAAGGGTCCATTCCAGTCTGTCTGGCTGGAGACTAGTTTATCCACTCCTACCCGTCAGGCTGCAGGTAAAAAAATACCCCACAAAAAGTGGCTGAAACAATGACGTATGATATTGTCCTCATCACAAGCTGCGCAGTGATGCCATCGAGAGCCCAGGTTCTTTGCCTCTTTCACTCTGCCATCCTCAGCATGTTGGCTCTTGTCCTCATGTTTGCAGGAGGCTGCTGTGGCTCCAGGCATCATATCCTCACACAACCACATCAAAAAAAACAGGAGAGAAATTTCCCTTTTTGTGTCTCTTTTAATCAGAAAAACTGGCCCAGAAGCCCTCAGCAGACTTCTCCTCCCACCCCATTGGCCAGAATCGAGGGAAAATATACCTTTACCCTTAGTAAAGGAGGCTGGGAAGCTGGGTGTTTGGCATTTTCAACCTCAATAATGGGAGAGGGCTGCTCTGCCCACAAGAAAGAAAAGAGACTTGGCAGAAAAGGAATGGCCGCTGGGCAGGCAAATCACAGTGTCTGCCACAGCCACTGTGCTGTAGAAGAGCATATAATGTCTCTTCCCTTAAGGACTTGAAATGTCCATTGCCTAAAGTTCTGAGAAGTCCTGCAGTACTTTCATTTAATGCAATATTTCATAAGCTAGATTGACTTAAACTTTGTTTAAGAAATATTAGACTTACTGTATCTCATCTAGTCTGTGATGCATACTTTTCTCACATTTTGACATCTCTGAAAATGAAATGTGGCTTAAAATTAAAAGTAGTTCCTTTCTTGACCTCTCATTCTATGATGTGCAACTCTAATAACCAACTCTAACTATATCCCTGGCACAGCAACTCCAGACAGGTGGCTCAAATATGCAAAAGAATACACAAGATTGTTCCTCCATTCCTTGCACACACACCCATCCAATAAATATCTACTTAGTGAGCATCTGCTGCAGGGCAGGAGCATGAGGTTACAGAAGTGTGTAAGGCAGGTGTGGTCTCTCCTCGTGGAACTCTGGTTTAAAGGAGAAAACTGATTAAGAGATGGCACATGAAGATAACTGCTGCAGAGGCAACAAATAGGGGACTATGAGAGAGGAACAGAAAGGAACTTACTTCATATACTTACTGAAGGATAGGAGTGAGGTGCCCAAGGGAAAATGGGGTAGGAGCATTCCAGGCACAGGGAACAGCATGTACAAAGGCACTGGGCTGGGCAAGAGCTTGGTGTATTTGAAGAACTAAAAATGCCAGTGAGAATGGAGTGGAGTGAACAAAGTGGAGCAAGGGATTGGACAAGATGGGAAGGCAAGCAGGGCCTAGAACGTGCAGAGGGCCTAGAAGGTCCCTCTCACTCACTTGGGCTTTGTGGAGATTATCTGGCTTGTACTGCAGCTGCTAATGTGCTGGACACAGTGGGGATTGCTCTAAGCCTTGCTACTCAAATCATGGTTCCCAGTCAGTAGCATCAGTATCACCTTGGAGCTTGTTAAAATTGCAGAACCCCAGGCCCAACTCCCACCCCAACCTACTCAGCCAGCACGTGTATTTTAATAAGACCCCCAGTGATTTGCACACAGTAAAATTTGAGAAGCACTGTTCTAAAACATCTTCCTTTCAATGGACAGACCACAACCTTTTTTGTCAGACTTTCTGAAGTTCAGAAAGGGGCCTTTACCCCATGCACATAGTAGCCCTCAGTAACCCCCTTTGGAGCTGGATGGTGACCTGACCTTAAAAAAGCAGAACACGAGCTTTGAGGGCTACTGAAATCACAGAGGGTTAGAGCGTAAAGCCAATGCAGTAGTTGCATTTTGCAGCCACAGAAGCATGCTCACCGAGCATTTGAGCAGGTCAGGACAAGGAGCCAGCTCTCCTGCTCCTGGAGCCCCTTGTCCTCACCAGGCACCCACAAAGGAAACATGTGGCTTAGTGTGGAGGGCATCAGCCAGCACAGCTAGCCACTGAACAGAGCAAAAAGTAGAGCAGAGGGGCTTTTTTTCAGCACTGTTAGCAAAATTCAAGGGGAAAAGAACCACTGCTAAATTCAAAGACTATTAACTTCACAGAATTATGCCAACTACCTTGATGTCCCACATTAAATTACATTTTAAATGCATCATTCCACATCAAACCTCCAGTTGCTAAAAATCTTAATCCCCAGTAATAAACACCTGCTTCTATACACTGCTATGAGCTGCAGCCAAGCCATCCAGAAGCCACAGAATGAGATACTAAATAAATAAAATCCACAGGCTGTGAAGGTGAGAGCTGCTCTCTCATGATCACCCAACAGCCCACTTGCCTGTTTCCTCAGCTCTCAGGAGAAACCGAAGGCCTTCAGTCACCACCCATAGTTCATCCTCGCATCAAATAAGCACCAAGTGTGCAGATAAAGCAAGTGAAGAAGTCATGTGATGTCTATGCCCCAAACCAGAGAGCTCCTTCATTATGAGAAAGTTAGCTTATTCCAGTGTTACTCAAACATCAGTCACTCAAACAGCAACTTCACACTGTTTCTCAAATTATTTATTTACTTAATACTCTACACAATATTTTTCTTTCAATTGACTCATACCTGAAGTTTCTATATATTTATAGCAATGTCTGTGAAATTTGGGCTTTGGAAAACTGGTTGTGTTTTTTTAAAAAATATAAATAAAAATAAATCTGTAATTCTTCAAATAAGTTTATCCGTGCAGCATCTAAACTCATCTTGCATTTTCAACATTGGTCTGAATTCCACACTTTGAGAAACATTGTTCTGTTTGATAGAATTGGACTGGGGGAAGGCTACTTGTATTCCCTCACTTTGCTCATGAGGACTGGTCTTTGAGAAGCCAAAGGGAAAACAATCCAAAGATGCTGTAGAAAGAAGAAAACACCTGCTACTTTGACATCAGGCAGGGCTTGTCCTTAATCACAGCCCACCTCAGAGGCCAAGATGCTCATATACCACCAGTTGGTTCCTCACAGCATCTTGCAGACAAGACGTCCCAAGACCTAGCTGAGTTGTCAGTAGCTAGAATCCCTTATTTTCTCTGCTGCTCTGGGTTGTAAAGCCTTTGCCATTATGTCTGCTGCTGAGAGGAACAGCCGGGACATTAGAGCGTCGCAGTGCCAGACAGCCTCCCTGCATGCAGATCTCAGCCTCACCATTTACTAGACACGAGACATTAGACTTGCAAAATGAAAATAACAGCATGGATCTCATAGGGTGGTAAGGACTGAATGGCAGGCTCAGGTACAGCACCTGGGCTGCAGGGGCGTCTGCTTTTTCCTGCTCAGCATCGCCCACGTTCTCAGATTTTGTGGTTTACCCGGGCTATCAGCGCCCCCTGTGGGCCATTGATGAAACTACAAGGAGAGAGGCCGTGCTTTCTCACCTGAAATGTCCAGCTGTAAGGGCTTCAGGCCTGGAGCTGCGTGGCCCTCTTTGCCACCAAGAGGAGAGACCACCTATAGTGGAAGACTAAATAGAGGAAGGCAGAGCCAGGAAATGGAGAGATAGTCACTACTGCCCTGTTTGCATTCCTGGATCCAGGCTTGCTTTAAAGCCAGCTTCACCCCTTCACTTCCCAGTTACCATATGAGCAAATAAATTCCCTTTTTGGTTTAAGATGGCTCAGTTGTGATTCTGTCACTTAGCACCAAAGGAACTGTGACAAATACACTGGCTCACAGAGTGTGATTAATGTTGACAGTGGAGTCTCCCGTGCAGGCCTTTGCTGTCTGTGTAAGAGTGTGATTACAATTTAAATCATGCAGGCATTCGCCCCCAAGTGAGGTGCGATAGGAATCATTAGGGAAGCCAAGAGAAGATAATATGAAGGGGTAAAAATTTGCTTCAGCCAGTCACTGAAAAGGGCTTGTAGGGGCTGGGCCCAAGAGCCTGGTCGCTTCTGAAGCCCTCTTGTGGATAAAGAACTCATTGTCATACAGAAGTGTGACTGCCCGCAAACAGGGCCTTGCCCACCTGCGTCAGGAGAGATCCTCTGTCTGGCCCAAGCAATTTGTCCTTCTGCTAAAATAAAAGCCTACTTAATTTTTTAAAAAATATACATGACCATTCAAAATGCTAGTCCTTAACGCACTCTGTGGGTAATGAACTGGAAGCCCGCTGGTCATCCCATTAAGACTGCCTCACATTCCCCTGGGGAAAGAGGAACCTAGCCCAATGGACACATTTCCATGGTCCGATTTACAAAAACCTCCCTGCAGGGGGCAGCCTGGCTGTGCGGCCGTGATTTTAGTACCCCTTAACATTCCTTCTTCAGAGGAAACCCTTGTTGATTGCAGTAATGACTAACACTTGTAACTACGGGTAAGGCACTGTGCTAAGTGCTTTATACATATGATCTCGTTTAATCCTCTGGGTACTGCATTTATCTTCATTTTACAGATCAGGACATTGAGTCCTTGATAAGTAATTCATTCAGGGTCTCACAGCTGTATGTGGGAGGACAGGACTTGAACTCAGGGACGTCTGACCCCAGAGCCCATGCACTTGGCCACTGCATAACATTACCTCCCAAAATAGAGTGCCACCTGGCATTTGGGGAACTCTATGTGCCAGGCACAGCACCAAGCATTCAACATCATATATGGTCACACCTAAGCCTCACAACTACCATGTGAGGGAGGTAGTATTAGCTCCAATTTTCAGATGAGGAATCTGAGGTGCAGAGAGATTAAAATCATGCCCTTGGCTGCACAGTAGCAGGACTGGTCTTCTGGGGTCTACCTGGTCCCAAAGTCTTGCTCTTCATCAACATGTGACACAAACTGAAGAGAGTGACAGTCATGGGGGAAGAGCGTGGTTCAGGTGACAGCAGGTCTAGAGGCCTGGGCACCACTCCTAGCTCTGGCTCAAACGGGTGCTGCGACTTCAGGCAAGATTTCTTCCCCTCTCTTGATCTCAGTTTCCCCATCTGAACAAATGAAGGGACCAGACTGACTGATCCCTAAGGCTCCTCTCAGCTCTAAAATTCTTCCCAGGTTTTTGAAACCCACCTGGCATCAGCCTGCAGCCTCGAGATGAAGGTGGAGGCGTGTGTCAGGCCTTCCAGAAGGGAGTTGTCCCCGCTGGAGCGTAAGGGTGTGGGCATCTGCATCAGGCCCTGGGTGGAGGTGCCAGCAGAACAGACCCTCCAGAAGTCTTCCTGAGGCAATAATTTCCCCCAAGGCTTCACACAGTTGACCTGCAGGCCTGATTAAGCTCACAGAGATGTTTCAGTTGACTCTTGCAATGTTTTAAAACAATTGGAATTTAGTTGCCAACATTTGTAAATCAAGATATTTTGCAGTAAAATCCGGATTTCTCAGTTCTCCTGAAAAATCTGAAGATCTGGCCACAGCAGCCCTAATTCTCCATTTGTCACAACTGGCCTAAGCTGTTGGGCTACTGGCACCCAAGAATGCTCTACTGTGCCGCAGCCCCCACAGTTCCCATGGCCTGCATCACACACACCTTGCCCGCCTGGCCCTGTAGGAGCTTCAGTTTATGAGTCTCCTTTAAGGAGTCTAAGCTTAGTGCCCTCTTCCCAGGGAAGGACCAGGAGGGAGAGGCCAGGCTTCATGCAAAAGCTCCTTTTCCTCCAGACACAAGCGCACTGAGCTCTGCTGCCCCTGGAAGCTGAGCCCTTTGGCCTGAGCATAGGTAGGAGCCCAGCGCCTTGGAGCAGAAACCTGAAAGTGCTCAGGAAGGAGGGGTTTACTCCATCCGTGAAACTCTTTCTCTTTATCACCTCAGCCACCACTCAGATCTCTATCTGCTTCCCAGGGCCCAGGGAGGACCAGCAGGCAAGTGTGTCATTTCCCTGGATAGGGGCTATAATGGCGATATTGTGCTGAGGGGAACAAGAGAGGTTTTCATCCAGTGGCCAACATCAGGCAGAGACCCGAGCAAGGGGCTCCAAGGCTCACCCTCCATAAAGAAGCATGGGAGACGGAGCCCTGAGTGGAGGGAAATGCCCAGTGGGCTGGACCACTTGTCCACAGCCACCTGCAGTGGGACTGGGAGGCACAAAGGCAGTTCCCACAGAGCACCTCAGTGCAGTCACATTGCCCTCTGCAAATAAATAAGCAAATAAAACAACCTCCAGAGGGCAGTGGGATCCCCAGAGCACATGCATAAATAGAATCCAAAAAGAGCAAGCCTCAATAAGCCTTGAGTATTTATTAGCTGATTCACTCAATGAGTATTTATTGCCACTTATTAGTTGCCAGGCATTGTACTAGGCTCTGGAGAGACAGCAGGGAGTGAGTTGGTGGGCAAGGAGGGGTAAGGAGAGAAGGAAACAGCAAATTATACATTGAAGACCAAATGGAATAACTGAGTTCTTGAATGCAATGTCAGAGTCTGCTCAAGAACCCAGATCTGAACCCCCAACTTTTGCTTTTTGCTTTTCCTACTTTTCCCAGGCTCTTCTGAGATCCCTGCTTGTCCACTCTGAGGAATGGTGAGTTGGGGCTCAGTGAAAAGGGGGACCCCAAATGCCTTAATAAGGAATTTGGACTTTACTCTGAGTGCAAAGGGGGCCATCAAATACTTTTAAGGGGGAAGTGACATGGTCTGGCTGGGATCGTGGAATGATGGCCCCAGTGACCGTGGTGGAGGCAGATCCTGGAGGCAAGGTGACAAGTTAGGACGGCAGCATAAGATTTCCTCCCTGGGACAGAAAACCTTTCACCTCCAACTTTTTCTTTCTGTTCCCAGGGTATCACAATTCTACCAGATAAGAACGAGACTAAGGAGTTTCATTTGTTTTCACAAGACTGGAGCATGAGGGAGTCAAAAAACTTCTTCCTGGTATTGTTCACTGGGACCAAATTTGTTATCTTTTTACAGAACTGGAGCTCCCTACCCAGAAGGCTTTAGGCAACACCAGGCAAACCTAGAAAACTCAAAACTGATCATAAAAGCAAGAAGGAAAGGGAAGATGTGAGGCAGGTCCCAAAGATCCTTGCCAGGGAGTTGAATGGAACAGAGAAATGGAAAGGGGGGTAGAAAACCAGGCACCAACCACTTCCATTCCCATCTTCATCCCCATGCTTTCCACCAGACACTCCATATCCCAGCCAACCAAACGGTTTTGGAGATACATCCTGCAAGTAGCTATCTCTATGTCTTTGGAGACACGTCCTGCAATTATCTATCTCTATGTCTTTGCTCTCACTGTTTTCTCTGCCTGGAATGTTCTTTCCTTATTGTATATTCAAACTCACTTGCCTCCTCATGCAAAAAGTGCCCACAATCAGCAAGAAATTCTTGCTTTGTTTCTCATGAACTCCAAGAGCACTTTGTCATGGCTTGCCACAGCTGCTATGACAAATTCCACACAATGGGTTGGCTTAAAGAACAGGAATTTATTATCTCATGCTTTTGGAGGATAGACATCCAGCATCAAGATATTGGCAGGGCTTGATTTCTCCTGGAATCTGTAGTGTTCGGGCAATCATCTATCGCATAGTAATTTCTCTCTGATTTCCAGTCTTCTGGCTGCTTCGGAGTTAACTGACTTCTGGCTTCTACTGACTGACAGTGTCCAAATTTCCTTTGCTTATAAAGACTCCAGTCATATGGATTAAAGCTCACCATGATTCCATTTGGCCTCATCTAAATAGCATCTTCAAAGATCCTATTCATAAATGAGTCCACACATTAACCATCAATAACATCTTCAAAGATCCTATTTACAAATGGGTTCACATCTGTAAGAATGCAGTTTAAGACTTAAACATATCTTTTGTGGGGTACATGACTCAATCCCCAACACACTTTATTGCTCCTCTGATACTCTCACATAATGATTTACATTAAAATTATTTTGTGCATTTCTATATTCTCTACTAGATTGTAGATTCCTTGAGGCTGGGTATCATCCCTACTGAGCATTCATTCTCTCAGTAGGACCTTGCACAGAGTGAATAAATGTTGCCCTGGTACAGAAATCTGGAGGTGGTTTTTATGGTTTTCCTTCTTGAAGGAAAATAACAGAAATTATATATATACTGATTCCTTGACCAAGGCCCACAAATAGCTCTTGATGTGCTGCCTCCTCCTTTATCACATTCAGTTGCCCAGACAGCAACTAAGCTGCACTTAGTCAGCTTAGTCAACATTGCCACCTCATGGACATTGTGGGTAATTATCTAAAACAGAATCATTATGCCTTCCCAGCAACTTCTTTTTTCAGTCCTTCGGAGAACTGTGCTCGAAATGTGTTCTCCCCCTTTTTATATCTTATCCAAGCCACATCTCAGTTAATTCCACCCATAAATTATTCCATGGAGCCATATAAATTCTCCTTAGCCCTTTTGACTTTTCTGTTCCAATTCTGTGCATAAACCTCAAAATCCTTGAAAGTTTCTGAAAGTTCTCTTTAAAAAATCTATACAAGAGCCTTCATCTGCTTTTGCAATGGTGAATATTTTATAATTTTTTTTAATTATTTCAAATGAAATATTATGTTTTAAAAAGCATTTGTGGGCTAGCCTGGGAACATAACTGCAATTTATAGCCTTGTTTCAAACTGTTTCATGGTTCAAACAATGTACTTTTTACTTAATCCACTTGTAAATTGTTGATTGTCTGTTTTAGAATTCAAACTGACCTTTTCAAATTGGAAAAGTGGGCAGGAACAAAGAGGAACTAGGAAAATAATGGCTCACATTTTTATAGCTATTTATGGTTTATACAGTGGGTTTGTATCATCATTCATTTGGTCTCCTAACAGCCTTGGGAGGTCAGTATAAGGTTTCCCAAAAAACAGATGAGCAAGCAAGCCTCATAGACTGCAAGTTACATACTTAGAAAATCACAGAGCAAGATTTTAGGCTCAAAATCCCATTGTTTTTTCCAACACACATTTCCTCTGAATGCTCACATACAATATACACACTTAACAAAAGTACTGATGCAATTTTATGAAAACAGAGTTGATTTCTACTTGTCCATAAAAATAAATGAAAAAATATTCCCTGCTCAGGAAAGTGTGGGATACTCTTTCTCAGGCCCTCTGTGCCTTTGAACAAGGTGTTCCCAATGCCGGAATGTTCTAAGTAAAGGAGTGGCTAGTCAAAACTGAAAATCAGAAAAAAAAATGAAAACCAAAACTGAAAACCATCATGGGGGGAGGGAATTAGGGCTGGACTTCACTTTATGAAGGCCCTTAAACTTGGACATTTGAATTGTCTACAGATGAGTTAGATCTATTTTCAGAAATACACTAATAGAATGAAAGCTGTTGACATTCTTTATATATCTTTAAACTTAAATCCCATAACTGTACCACCCCACACATAGCAACATATTTCCTACATCTTGCTATTGCTTGGGGAAGAATGCACTTATATTAAACAGTACCCGCTAAAAGTGTTAATTTCCACACTTTTTACCACTCTGTTTTGACATTTCTTTGTGTTTTAATACATAGGGAACCTCAAATATTGGAAGGCTCCCAGGCCATTCCCCACCTGTTAGCAATTGTCTCTCTGTTTCCCCTTTTCCCATGTGGTTTTCTTCCTGAAGATCTTAGTTTATTATTATCATCATTATTTCACTCCTGGTTCACGCTGCATCACCGTAATGCCTGGTCCACTGTCTGGCACCAGAAGTTGCTCAGGAAAGGCCTGTCGAATGGAGAAGATAAACCCAAAGCCAGGAAATGGGTGGAAGTTGCAGGCAAGAGGGTTTTGATTCCATTAAAGAAAAACACGTTCTAACAGTCTCCACTCTCCGAAGATGGAGGGTGCTGGGGGTGAGGTAGTGAGCCCCACAACACTAGCAGAGTGCAAGCAAAACTGAACCCCGCTTTGGTCTCGGCTGGGGTGGGACGCGGGGGCATTGGAACCAAAGCGCGAGAAGGAGGAAGTGGATCCCCAGCGCCCAGCGAGAGGAGCGCAGAGGGGGTGCGGCAGGCAGGGAGTGGCGCGGGCGTGTGCGGGACCTGGGATACCGGCGGGTGGCCCAGGGGGTGAGGCGTGCGCCGGCTCTATTCCGGGAGCGGCGTGGAGGGGCCGGCGCGGACGGGGCGGGGGCGCCTGGCGAGCATCCTGTCTGGGGGAGGGGACACGCGGGCTGCGCTGGCCGCAGGACCGGGGCTGGAGAGCGCAGCGCGCCGGCCGCCGCCAGCCCCGCGGGAGCCCCCCGGCCCTGCGGCTCGGCGCGTCAGAGTGATCCCGGCCGGCGCCATGGACCGAGGCCGGGGTAAGAGGAGCCGCGGCGCCCGCACTGGTCGCTGCGCGGGCAGGGGAGGGAGAACCCAGCAATCTAGAGGCCCGGGAGGCGCAGGAGAGGGAGCGAGTGGGCGGTGGGGTAGGGGCCTGCGGAGCGGTCGGAGGCGTCGGGGGTCGTGAGGAGTGGAAGACTCGGTGCTTTATACAGGTGCCTCCTGCTGCCGGGGTGGTGGTGGTGGGGGGTATGTTGAACTCTCAAGTCCCGGGGTTGAGTCGCTCGTGGTGTGTAAAGTTAGTTTTTCTGCTCTCCGATTCCTAACTTCATAAGAATTTCCCACAGGATTCCTGAGGAGCTCGTCGCACCCCATTCCCCTCGGGGCGGGTAAAGTTAGGTTTACAGGTTACACTCTCGTATCCTGCGAAGCACCCACTGTGCACCTGGCCAGGTGGGAGTCTAAAGAGAGGCCAAAGGCCCCCGAGACTAAGTTTGCAGCTTCCCATAGAAGAGTCCACCGCTACAACAATTAGATCGCTGGACTTAACCCTCGGGGTCAGAGAAGGCCGTCAGGCACCGGGCAGCCATTGGGAGAAGTAGGGGTTGGGTGAAGGTGTGTGGTGATCTGAGTGCCAGCTGTGGTGGAGACAGAATGTGCGATCTTGGCCCTGTTTCTTGTTCTCTCTGGGCTAGAGGCAGAGCTAGAGAGGGTCTCCCAGGCCTCTGCCTGCTCCAACTCTTTTTCAAGGGATGAGTGTATTTGGAAAAAGTTTCACAGCAGTGGTGGAGACTTGGCGCCTGTGGAAATTGAGATTGACATGAGCAGATAGGGGGATGGGGCAACTTCAGTAAAGGTATAGACATTGCCATGGCCATGTGCCTGCCTGTAAAGAAGTAGCTGCAAAAGAGAAAAAGAAGTAGCCAGCGTGGACAGGGTTTTAACCCCATCACCACCACCACACGCATACCCCTCTGGCATCCAAAGAGATCACAGGTGTGAAGACACTTGGTAAACTGGCGCCTATGCCCACATCAAAAGCATTATTGTTGTTGTTGTTATCATAACTAATGGAAAATTCCTCCCCCTCCTCACAATACTCTTACACCTCTTCCTCCATCTACCTGTTGGCTGGGCTAAGGCCCCCAAGAGAGGAAATGAGTGACCAAGAGCATGGAAGCAATTACAGGGGCCCTGGGGACAGGGTTGGGTGCATGAGAAGGTGTCTGGACTAACCTCCCCTTCACTCCTACCACAAGCAAAGCCTGGCTTTAAGAGCTCCAGGGGCCATAGAGGACCCCTGGTTTTCAGTTCGAAACCCAGGAGGCAACCTAGCTGCCCACCTCGTCCCCAACACAAAATACTGCAAACACCTCCTTTAGGAGCTGAGAAGGGCAAACAGGGAATGGAGGGAGCTTCCATTCGGCCCTTCCAGGACCGAGTTTGTAATTTGTGCAGCTGTTCTCACCTGTTAACTGACTCCTGGGCAAGTTTGCTGAGTGTACACACTCACCCACTGGTGAGGAAAACCAGAAAGAAGAGGCACCTCTAGTGTTCCTCCCACATCATACATCTAAAGCAAAGAGCCTCACCCCCACCCTCCAGCTCCACCACAAATTCCCCCTGTCCGGGAGTCCAGGACAGAGGTTATACCTAGGCCTACCCAGAATTGTGAAAACAAGACCATGTCCTTCTTATGCAGACCAAGGGTGACAACAATTCACTTAGCTTTAAATGTTGAATACAATGCATCCACTTCAGAAGGCCAGCTCCAGAGAATTCCAGGAATCCGTTGGTGCTCAGAACACTCTAGGGCTTCTCCCCATTGCAGGCTTTCCTGGCCTGCTGTCCTTCTCCTTCATGGCTCTTGCTACACTGTCATTTCTCTATAGAGTTAGATATTACCCAACTCTGTTTAGTGTCTACCTCTGCTGCCCAAATGTAAGCTCCAGGAAAACAGAGGTTCTGCTATGATCACTCTGCTGACACGGTGCCTGGCACATGGTAGGAGCTCAGTAACAGTGGCTTAATTAGTTCATTAATAGTGTGAAACACACTTTATAGCGCACAGATTGATTTATAGCCATATTGGGAAAAAAAAAAAAAAAAGAATACTACTAAATCCTCGCATCAGAACCATTCTGTGTGATTTGCAAAGGCCTTCTCAAAATGAGCTAAGATGCTGTGTAGTCTCAGCACACGAAACCAGGGATCACAGTGGGCTCTCTACATAGAGCCTCAATTTCCTGCCATGATAAAGAATGGCAAATGCTTTATGAATTAAGGCAAACATGAATATATTATCCAACATCTGCTTTCATTTTTGAAGACAGGACATCTGTACTCATTTGTAAGATAAAGCACCAGACTTCAAAAATCATTCTAGAGACCCTTCTTGTGCCCCTGTCCCCAGGTGGCTATGCACTCTCTTCTGTTGTCAGGGAGAGGTTTAAGAAGCACAGGTCTCATTTGAACTCCATGCCAACCATGTGGGGTTTGCAATTTCTTCATGCCCAGGATACCAGAGAGGAAAACATGCTTCAGGAGAAATAACTTGCATCATCACACACTCACTGTCTGCCAAGCATCAGGCTCAGCTTTTTGCACAGTTTCTGTCATATCATGACGCCCAGGTACAGTCATTATTTCCCACCTCATAGAAGGCGGGCTCAGGAGGGTTAGGCCATCAACCCTAGCTTGCACAGTTACTATGTGAGAGGCAGAGCTGGGGCTTTGAACTTGGCTCTGTCTGTGGCAAAATCCTGGTGTTAAGCTTTCTGCTGAACTGCCTGTATGGTAGCAGGTGACCCACCCAAGCCAGGAGCACGCCTGAGCCCCCAAGTCTTCCTGCTCCAGGCCTGGGGCACCTCCATCACGCCAGGCCTGCATTGTTCAGATATTCACTAGTGATTACAGCATAAAACTCTGCATCAAAGTCAACTGACTTAGAATGGAAACCAGCCTGGAAAGTAGGATTTCTCTTCAACAGGATACATGTTTCCTCATTAGTAAAGCAGGGTTGATATGACACAGCCGTTGACATAGAAACCACTTATAATACAATTCCTTCAAGAAGGATTTCCCAATTAATGAATGTCATACAGAGCAAATCAGCCATTGGTGAAGGTAACAGGTAAACCCAATGACCACAGACACCAGCTTCTACCAAGACGAGTGAATTAACTCTCTATCCTCACATGAGGATAAAATATGGACAATGATAATATCTATTCTGGGAAGTTGTAAATATTAAATGAGATATGCATCAAAAATACTTCAGACAATGCCCAGCACATGAGATGCACTCAGTAAATGCTGACATTTGTAATAATTATAATCTTTTTATCATACTTAATATAATAAAACTGTTTTATAGAACTTCATTTGGCCCTTCCACAAGCTGGTGCAACTCTGATGACACATTTTGAGTCCTTAGTTTGTTTTAAGCGCCGAGCTAGACGACTTTTTGTCTGACTCAAGGACAGAGACCACGTCATAATTGTTGGATCAGAGAGCTCCCTCACGGTGCTTGTCCCTTGGAAATCCATCTCTGATCTTCACTAACTAGACCACTGTTGGACCGACGTCTCTGAGTGACTGATGAAGTACTAATACCTATGCTTGTCTGTCCACTTGCCTTTATTCATGCTTTATTCATGCTGACTGACTGTGGATTTGTCATCACAGTTTTGTTTTCGTGAGCTTTTCAGACTTCGTGAACCATCTTCTCCAAACTCTTTGGTGTGAATTTTCTCTGATTTTTTTAATATGCCTTCTTCATGTCCAAAGTTATATCTCATCTTCCTGACTTATAGGAAGTGATTGATGTCCCCAACATGCCTTTCCTTTCCACTTTACAACTAGTTCTTTTTAGTCAGAATTCAACCCAAGTGGGAGATCACTGCCAGGCAAGTCGAGAAATAACCTGATGTTCTTTTTTACATTGAATGATGCAGGAACCCATTCTGTTCATGTCTTGCCTCGTTGGACCAGCTTTGAGATCCATATAGGGAAGGCTGCATCTTCCTCACAGCTTCCAGTGGCCAGACAGCCTGTGGCTAACTCGAAGGATGAACTCAGAAGGCTCCTTTTCTCCTCCTCCAATGAATCCCTACCCAACTTCCATCCCAGGGCTGCAAATTCACATGTAGACATACCTCTTCCCTGACATCCAGCTCCATTCCTTCTATCTGTTACAGTCCTTTAGAAAGGAACGCGGATCCATTGCCTTATTCTGATCATCTATTGCATCCAGACATGCCCGAGGAGGTCATCTTTGTCAGCCTGGGAACTCAGTGGAGCTGAATAGTTCAGAAAAATGGACAAACCTGAGTTGGAATTTTTACTGCAACTTTCTAGCTCTGTGAACTTAGGCAAATTATTTAATTTCTCTGAACTTCAGTTTCCTCATTTGGAGTGTCATGAAAATTTAGCAAGGTTGTACATGTAGGCTGGTACCTAGGAAACATTCAGTAGATGGTTGACATTCTATTTATCAGATTTGTTCATTGTTTTTTTCAGTCACGCTCTGCAGTGGGTGTATGCAGTCATGTGGGACCCTGGACTCGATCTTACCCTCATCCCTGTAGAGGCTTTTGCTGGTCATGGGCATTGCTTCCATTTCTCTGTCCCACTCAACTTAAAATGGTGTTTAGCTTCTGCATTTTAATCAGGGTTTTTTCTGCCTCTCCCTCAAATATCAGTTTCATACCCCCCTTTTCACATGAGTGAGCATCCTGCCAAGTAAAAGTTCCTCCCTCCCCACCCTCTGCCAAGAGCCTATCATTACTCCATTCTGATCTTTGGTCCAGAAAAACAATCCTGTTTTTGGATGCCATCAGCTTCTCATACCTTTCTTACTCTTTAAAAAACTTGCAACTGAACAAAAAGGCAAAGCCATCTGTGACACACACACACACACACACACACAGACACACACACACAACCTGCTACTCCTAAGCGTTTTCCTCCTTCCTTTCCTGGCCAGACTTCTCAAATAGATGGTCAGGACTCCCAGCCTGCTTTTCCTCCCCCACACTTCCTTCACCCCTTGCAGCCTCACACCCAATTACACCCTTGCTAAAAGCCCACTCTTAAGGGTCACAGACATCTTCCATTTTGTCCAATCTCTTGCCATCTTCCAAGTCCCCTCTCTTAGTATTGTCTGTAGCTCTGCTGACCCTCCACTCTAAAGGTATTCTGTTTTGCAGAGATGGGAAAGACATGGATTTTGAAGTCATATAAATCTAGGTTAAGGAACCATCTCACCATCCCTCATCAAATCCTGTCCTGCCTCTCCCCCTCCCCATCCCTGCTCGTAGCCGCTGGGCTTCTCCTGCCCCAAGGCAAGTTGCCCAACTAAGTCTCATTCTCTCAGTCTGGAAAACAGGAAGAACGACACCCAAAACTGGGACACTGAAATGCAGTGATATTTTCCAAACACTTGGGACAGTCCCTGGCCGGTAGTAGGTGTTTACCAGTTGTTATTTCCCGTCTTCCCCCTTTGGCTCATTTGCTCTGTTTTCTTTGATGGCCCTTGCCTCCCACTCCCCTTATCTCATCACCACCACAGCCCTCCTTCTATGCTTACTCCTGTAGAAACCAAGCCTCTACCAGCCCCTCTGTGAGGGTGAAAAGCATCTGTCCTCAGCCAAGAATCAGGCTCCATTCCTGCATTACCTCCTGCCTGTGGTACATTTCCATTCAGAGAGCAACTCAACCTCTGAGTGACCCAATTCTGAACTCATCTTATTCCCACCAAATCAGATGACCCTTCCTGTTTCTCTTTTTCTGATAACAGCACAGCCACGTGAGGAGCTGTTGAAGGAAATGGGGGTGTTTGTGAACAAGACTATATTTGAAGGGGGGACATGGTGCCAATTCTCTTAGCTGTCCTGTAGAAGAGACAATAGAAAGACTCTCCAAAAGGCTATTCAATAGGTTAAACAGAGGCAGATTTAGACTCAAGCTAGGAAAAGTGTTCAAAAAACAAACAAACAAACAGAAAACTACCCAATGATATACTAAAAGTTGCCCAGGGACATAATGGAGTAGAACTTGAGTGGGTACAGATCAGGGAAGCCACAGAATAGCTCATGTATTGACCATTTTAGTATGTAGTTTAGGGACAATTGTCACCTCTTAATATTCAAGAGGTTTCAATAGGCTTGACCCTTTTACAAGCTTTAGAGAATAGGATATCTATACACTATAGGAGTGTCTACTTCAACCTAAAGCATTCCTCTTTTATTTACATTTATACTATATCAGCTTTTTCTGAGATGTGAATTATCTATACTTGAGGATAGAATTTGGGAAGAAGGGGACTGTGGCAGTTATGGACAGTTATTTTAAAATGTGCCCTGATCATGCCTGAGACCTTCAATGGTTCCACATTGCTCTTAGATACAAACTGCAATCCTGATCTGCCCAGTCTGCTCTCTGCTTACTTCACCAGCTCATTTTGGGCCCCTGTATACCTCTTCCTCCAGCCTTCCTAGAGCCTTGATCCTTCCATCCTCAAGTCCCTTGTACCTTGGCCTTGTTAACTCCTGCCCATCCTTACCTCCCTGCTCAATACCACTCCCTCAAGGCAACTTTTCCCAACCTCCCAGGCTAGCTCCCCTCTTATAGGTGCTCACAGCACCCTCTGCTTCTGATTGAATTAGCTGTAAATGTGATCTCTGTGAGGGTAGGGTCCTTCTTACCTTGTTCACTGCTCTATCCCCAACACATAGCACATAGTAGGTGCTCAGTAAATATCTGTTGAGAGAACAAAGAAATGAAAATAAGAATACACCATTCACAGAGTGGAGGTTGGAGTTGGCCACTTTCAGCTCCAGGATTCCCCATTTCATTAATTTAAGGACAGAAATTCAGACTTTGTCATTAGCTTTCCTTTGCCTTTTTCCCTTATAACCCCAAATCCTGTCAACTACTGTTGAAAAATGCATCTTGGAGGGCTGCTTCTCCTACTTCCTGTTGCCCCTTTTGGGAGCTTCCTATTTCTACCCACCACTACCCCTTCTCCAGCCTGCCTTAAGGGCACTCCTGTTCTGTCTAAGGCAGTGGTTCTCAAATCAAAGTGGGCTCAGATTTATCCCCTGTGGATACTCAGAATATACCTCGAGATCTGATCAGTGGGTCTGAAGTGAGATTTGGAATATGCATTTTTTCCAAAGTTCCCAGGTAATATACTGCTAATATACTGCTCTCATCATAATCTTTTCCCTGCTTTTATCATGACCTTTTCCCTACTCTGGCCCTGCCTCTCACACTTTTCAAGTAAGTTGCCACTGTTGGTGGAGGCTGAGGAGGAAAAAAACTAGGACTCTAGGGTCTGGGTGTGTTACCCAAATTGACCTTCTAAAAACTTGAAATGTCTCACTTTATCATCAAAAAAGCCATGTAATATATCTGTCCATAATATATCTGTCTGCTTTGATACAGAAATAATCTCACTCAAACCACTTCCTCCAAAAAAAGTGTGCTCAAAATGGACCTCCAGGGATGCACTGTGCTCATCTCGAGGCTCCTCCTTCCCCACCCTGCCCACCATGGACTCCCAGGGGATGTGAACTCCAGTATGAAAATCACAAACCTTCAATAAATGTCCCACATCACAGTGTCAGCATGGAAATGGATCTGGCATGGAAGCAGAACTCACACTTTCTAGCCCTGGTTCAGCCACTTGCTTCTGCAATATGAGCTTTTTAACTTTCAGAAGCACCTTCACACTCACCAGTAGTGTCCCCTTCAGCTTGGAGTCAGGGACGCTGAGCATCCATGAGGCACCCTCAGGTAATCACACCTGTTCTCACTTCAGCTGTTCATTTGGGTCACTATAGGCAAAAAGGAACCCATGTAATAGGGGTCATCAGATAGGGAATTGACTACTAAAGACTTTCCTCTGGGGCTGGGGACCCTTCCCGCCCTGGGTTTCTCATCTGAGGCTTTTCCCAGCTTTGGGCACAGCCCTGTGAAATGGACAACAGAGACATATGCCCCATTAGACAGATGCAAAAACTGAGGTTCAAAAAGATCTGCTCTCCCCCTCCCTGAGAGGCACCAGCTCAGCTTAACCTCCCTGTGAACACTTCCCTGCCCCATCCTCCCTCCACCTCCACCTGACTGTGGGTCCCCACCATCCTCCTCAGTCTTGGCTTTCAGAACATTGCACTGTCCTTAGTTAAATGCCTCCTCTGTGTAGAAATGAGTCCTGAGGTCTGGGACTCTGGAACATAGCAGATGCTTAGTAGAAGTAGTCAAACTCTACTTATACTGAGCGCTTACCATGAGTCAGGCAGTTTACATACATTGAGTCATTCAGTCCTCTTAGCAGTTATGGATTGGTACTATCAATATCCCCATTTTACTGATAGGAAACTGAGGCTTAGAAAATTCAATGCATTTACCCAGCCCCGTTTGCTTCCAAACCTAAGCTCTTTACTTTTGCTCTCTACTCCTTCTCCACTGAATGTTGGAGGGTCAGCCCCAGGCCAGTTATGTGAAGGAGTTGCTAGGTAAGCTGCAAGGACTGACTAGGTAGATTCCCAGGTGAGGACAGGTTGGGTGCTGAGAAGAAAGGGAGGGAAAAGAGAGCTGAGCAATTCCAGGGGCCACCCTCAATCAGTGAGCAGGTGGAGCCAGGCAGTGGTGTGAGGTTTTATTTCTTACCCTTCACATGTCTCCCACTGCAGCACTCAAGAGTTCTAGTGTTTAGAATCCCGAAGGTCTCATCCTCCTGGAATTAACAAAGAGGCAGCCTCCAGAAGGCCCAGGAGGGTCCAGGTGGGGATTGTCCTCCTTCTAAATTTCCACTCAGGGAATCCCAACCACACCCCAAGTTGGGGTCGAGGTGCAGAGCCAGGCAGGGCCTGAGCCTTCTCCCTGGCACAGCTGTCAGGCTTGGCAGGGGCAGAATGTGGCACTGCATAGCAGTCATTCCAGCTCTGGGGAATTTACCGACAGCAGGTCCCACAGGAGGCAAGCCCGGGGGCTTTTTATAGCCCTCTAAGAATCTAGAGGAAAACTGATCTCCTGAGAGACAGAAGTGGGGCACGTGTGTTTTCTAGGCACCATTCCCTCAACCATGTAGTCCCCAGATGTCCCCAATTCAAACTAAGGGCAAAAGTCACTATTTAGGGAGCAGTGTATGGTATGGAAGAAGTATTCTCACTGTCCGGGAGTTGGGAGATGAGGATCCCAACCCCATGCCTTGAATCACCTTCTTGGGCTTCCGTTATTTCACCTGTCAGGTCGAAATAGTATAGCACAGGAATTGACAAACCTCAGCCTGTGGATTTTTTATCCAGCCTACCACCTGTTTTTGTAAATAAAGTTTTAATGGGACACAGCTATGCCCATTCATTATGTTTTATAGATGACTGCTTTCTTACTACAAGGGCAGAATTAAGCAGTTGTAACCATATGGCCTCACAAAGCCTAAAATGCTTACTACTTGGTCCTTTAGAGAAAAAGTTTGCCAACCAATGGATAGGAAGGTTGGGAGTGTCTGCCTGGAGCACTGTGGTAAGAAGGATTCTGAAGTTGTGCCCAGACTGGGGAATGAAGCACTGTCCTTAAACCATATAAGAGTAGTTTGGGCAGACCCCAGACCCCAGGGCATCATTTACCAGTGCTTTTCAAGCTACTTTTAGCCTCAGAATCCTTTTCTCAAACAAAATCTTAAGCAATAAACTGCTCTAACTGAATCGGGAAGGGAAAGGCTGAGCTACACCCAAGGCAACCCCTTAGGAAGCTACACAGACCCCAGAGGCTTCAAGAGAAAAGAATTGGCAAATGCTTTATCTCATTCTATGCCCCTCATTTGACAAATGAGGAAACTGAGGCTCAAGGGGCAGCATCTTGCTTAAGTTGACATGACAGACTCCCAGTCAGTTCCATGGAACTAATAACGTGGTCACGAGGTATTGGCAGACCAAAGGCATATCCATACCTGCCGGGGAAAACCCCTGTCCTTGACTTTGCAGGGCCTTTGGGCTGCTGTAGTCAGTGGGTGGCTGTGACACTCCCTCGCTGACCAGCGGCCCACAGGGTCAGAGCTGGGACCCGGCCAGGACACACTGCTAATACCTGCCCATGCTACACAGTGGTTTAGTCAAGGCGTGGGAGCCTTTTTTTTCTATGAGCACCAGAGCCAAAAGAAGAAAATAAAAATTGAATTGAGACCATATTTTTGTAAAAACCATTGCTACTAAGATATTTTTTCAAATCAGGACATCTTATAAATGATAAATTAATTTACTCGTTTCTTTTTTTATTTTGAAAGCTGTTATTAAATAAATAATACAACATCTTCAAATCAGTGACATCTTAGAAGGCAGAAATTATGATAATTTATACTAAATCTTTCTTTTGAAGATGGAATCAGATTGATTCATTTGTAGAGCAAATATTTACTCTTCCTGCCGGTTCTTGTTGAAGCATTCGCTGAGAGCAGGTTCTGCTGATAGATTACCAAGGAGGATTATTTTAGCTCCACTTGAGTGGAGAAGAAAACTGATCTCCTGGGAGCGTGCAGGGAAGCCAGAGAGACAGATGGCTTTTCCTTGCATCCAGCCAGCAACCGGGCACAGCTCTGAGGGATTGCAGAGCAGAGAGAGCTCAGGGCCCTTATGCCCAGGAATCTCCTGTGGAAGAGAAAGTAAGACATGGTCTCCAGTGCCTGTAACATGAGGTCCTATCTGTTCAAAGGCTTTCCAGGCCAGGAAAATGGGGGAGTGGGAAGAAGAAAGGGTTGGGGGTGTGCTCAGGACCCAAAGCACGTCCCAGAAGAGAAGGGGGAGGGTAAAGGGAGCCTCCGTGTCCTTCTAAACAGTAGGTCCTTATCCTCCAGGTCCCTAACTGGATGTGTCCCAGGCCCTTAGAGGCTGTGTTACTTGTGATTTGTAACTAATAATAGAAGCAGGATAAGCAATAGCGGCATGCATAGGCTATGGTGTCAGATTGCCCAGGCTTGAATCCTGGCTCAACCCCTTCCACTTAACCCCCTGAATCTCAGTTTCTTTGGCTAAAAATGGAGATAACAATCGTAATCTACCTCTGCAGGATAATTGGATTAATGCAAGAAAGCACTCAGTAAGTAGGAAGCATTCAATTTAAGAAAAAAAAAAAAAAAAGTTGATGCTTACGATGCAGGTTCACAAATGATTGCCTTTCTTCATACGTTAGAGAGGAATCCAAGTTTTCTAACACTTTCCCTCTCCTATTTGCCTGCCCATGCTTGGGAGGGATGGAATTACAAGGGAATTGGGCATACGCCACAGAAGTGCATGCAGCATGTGGAGCTCTGGCATCATCTGTGTCACAAAAGGAAACTGGTGTTCAGGGCCCTGGGGAGCTATTAAAGACTTAGGATCAGGAGAGGGTTGTGACAAGTGCTGCAATTTGGGGAAAGAATTCAGGCCATCAGTGAGCTTATGTCAGAGTGGAAAGGGAGCGATTGGAAAGAGGTGACCAGTTGGAAGCTACAGCAAATATTTCAGGTAAGCAGTAGCTCACCTTGATGTCGAAGTAAACAACAGGGAAATGAAGAACTAGAAACTTTGTCCATCTTCAAATAGAGTTAATTTTACAGAAGTGCTAGTCTGGTGGGGCAGCACAGGAGACAGTTGTCTGGGGATCTTCAAGGCACAAGACATTCATTCCATGGCCTTCATTTTCTTGGATCCCCAAACCCCAGCCCTGGAAGCAGGAATCACACCAGGAGTCTCCCAACACCTGCCTGGGGATGGCTGGGCCTCCTGTGTAGTGGATTCCTGGGGGTCTGACCCAAAGCAAATCCAGGGTAGCACTGGGAGGCCTTTGCAGGCAAAGGGGGAGGAAGGGAGGGAGGGATGAGGCAGGACTTCCCACCTGGACGGGCAGTCAGGGTGGCCATCCTCATCCTGCCCCTTTGGGCTCCCACTGAGAATATCTGCTCTAACCCCTGGGTGATGCGCGAGTCCCCTGTGAACAACATTAATAATGACAACAAACCTTTACAACATGGCTTTTATGTGCCTGGCACAACGCCTAGCACGCTTTCTCCTCACCACCACCCTCCTAGATAAGTGCTCTTCTTATATCTCTTTCACAGATAGGGAAACTGAGGCTCACTGGGATGACATCACCTGCCTGGGATCGCTGGCTGGGGAGGGCAAAGCACAGGTTTGATTCTGGGTGTTTCTGACCCCAGTCGCCCGGTGTCCCAACCACCCACTGTACCGACTCGTCCCCAGCCTTCCTTCCTGGGCACAACTCCTCCTGGAAGGGACATCTCCCTCCCTTCTTAGTTCAGATGGCTGGAAAGGTCTTCTCCACAGTGAATAAAATGCTGTGTCCTCAGAGCTGCCACCCATTGGCCCAGGTCTGCCCTCCAGGGTGCCAGGGAATAAATCAACTCCACCATCACCACCACCCACACAAGTCCTTCCGTTCTTGGAGACGGTTGTCATAGGCAGGATCTATGGGTCGTCTGTGTTCCTTCCTCTGAATTCGGGGTCGTGGTTAAAGCCTCCCCGATGCACCTGCTCAGTACCCAGTACTGTGCCGGGCACCAGGCAACAGTGATGACATTGAGTCAGGCTTCATCCCTTCCCTCGTGGATTCACAGGTTCGTGGAGAAGGGCACTGAATAAATTATCTGCTCTGGAGGGTAGAACAGAGTGTCCTCATTGGTCCAGGAAGGCAGGACAGCGCTTCTAGGGTAAGTGGCATCTAAACCGAGATGCAAAAGATGAGTGGACAACATCTGGGAAGTGGGGGAGACTTTAGACAGCAAGAATAGTCAGCTTGGTGTGTGTCAAGAACTGTTCCGAGCACTTTATATGATACCTCACTGGGTCCTCACAATAACCTTATGAGGTGTAGGTATTATGCACATTTTGCAGATGAGAAAACCAAGGCAAAGAGAAGTTAAGAAACTCCTAAAGTCACAGAGGTAGTAGGAGATGGCAGTTGGAGGAGAACAGGTCGTGGAGAGGAAACACGATGAGCAAACAGTACTGGGGTGGGGTCGCAGATATTGATAATAGGCCAGAAATAGTAGATAATAATGATTTTTTTTAAAACTCCATTGTAAAAAGAACAAAGCTAAATACTGTGTTCCTACAGGTGCAGTCTGAGCATCTGTTGATGATTTTCTGGTTCCTTTTTTCACACTGAGGTGTCTGTGAGCTCACTGGCAACCTAAGCCTTCTGAAAGGGGCTGCTGTTAAGTCTCATCTCCCAAATCCTACATGTGTCCTGCTGTTTTAGGGGGAGGGGGAGTTGTAGCACATATACTATTAATCATAATTCACCTATTTACAAAACTTCAGTTTACAGAGTGTTCTTGCCGCTCTCTGATGTCACAGATGCTGCTGGACTTGAGTGTGAGTTAGGCAGGGCAGTTATCAACCATCACTCCACTTTAAAGTTGAGGAAATTGAGGCTCAGAGACATGAAGCCACTTGCCCAAGATCACACAGCCAGTCAGTGTGGAGCGGGGCCTTGAGCCCTGAGCCCGGGCTTCTGGCTCTGGCACCTGTGTTCTCTCCACTACCTCAACTCACAGGAGGCAGTGGCTGAGAGACCAGGAAGAGTCAAACCCTGGCACCCGTAGCCTCTAGCAAGTTCCCTAACCTCTCCAGGCTTCTGCTTCCTGTCAGAAAAACTGGGATGAGAAGAGTTCCTACTACACAGGGTTCCTGCAGAGATTCAATGAGGTAACAGACACAGTGTGTTAGACCCAGAGAATATCCCCTCAATGAAATGTAAACTACATTCAAAACAAATGAGCACAACAATAGGCAACAACATGAATGAATGAATCTTAGCAGTAAAATATTAAAGAAAAAAGTCACAAGATATTACCTATGGCATAATGCCCTTTTAATGAAGTTAAAAATGACTAAAAAATTTTAATGTATTTTCAGGAGTACATAGAGTTGCAATAAAACTAGATATAAGGAAAGGAAGGGCATGATAAACAGCATTCAGGATGAGGGTTAGGGGTGGGAAGGAAAGGCTGGAGGGTGGGATCATATAGTTAGACATAAGGATCCTGGTATTTGCTTTCAATAGTAGATTTGTGGTTGCTTACTATGTAATCAAAAACAACTGATTACATAAATAACTAAATAAAAGTGGGGCATGCATGAACCTACTATAAGGGAATTTCATGAAGCAAGGATAGGGTAATCCAGCTTTGACCTGAGGTCCTATTTTTACAAAAGAAAAAAGTGTTAGGCACATTACCTGATATAGAAAGCAAGTGTTCAATAAATGTTGGCTGTCATTCTTAGACACCTTTATTAGTATCTGCATATCCAAACATCTCGAGCCAGAGGTCTCAATTATCTGCCCAGGGCTATTCATGCAGTGTGTCTCTTAAACTCAGGCTTGTCAGAAGCAGAAGCCCCAGCCCCAGCCCCTCGAGCCCTCAGGCTTGTGTCTGCCCTCAGAAAGGGCTACTCCCTCCTGATCAATGAATGCCAGTGGGGAAGGGCCACGGGGAGCTCACTGCTGGTTCCAGCAAGTTTTGGGATCCCTGATAGGAGGAGAAGGCCAGAAGGTATTATAATGCACCAATTGAAAGATTAGGCTTTGAAGTTAGGTCTAGGTCAAATCTTAGTTCTATTGGCTGTGTGCCTTGAGACGAATGGCTGTTCCTCTCTGAGCCTCACTTGGTTCATGTGTAAAATGGGGTAAAAACAGTACCTACCTCACAGTGTCGTTATGAGGACTAAATGAGGTAATCCATGCAAAATGCTTAGTGCAACTTCTGCAACATTGCTTAAGAGCTCAAAAAATAACTAGCTGCTTTTGTCCTTGGGTATCTCCACCCCACTCCCCTGAGCTGCTTCTCTTTCCCCAAGCCTCTGGCAGAGGAGGGGCTGCAGACTGCCACGAACGGAAGCAGCTGCCATCTTGTGTGTGGGATTAGCATGTGTGTGTGTGACAGTTTTCCACTTCCTCCTGGAACCATTTCCTTTGTGAGCTAAACAGGGAGGAATCCGCAGACAAAGGAACAATTCTGGGAGAGCCCAGTCCCACAGCCAAAAGCTGTTTCCTCGGAAGTGGGTGATGGCCTGCCCCCACCCCCCTTCTGTGAGGCAGAGCAGGTGTTGGTGGTCTGCACATGCTCCAGAGCTGGGAATCAAGGTCCCCGGAAGCCAGGGAGAGGCACCTGGGCAGAGCTGCGTCCAGAACGCCATGTAAGGGGCAGGGCTCCCCTGAGCCTGTAACCCTGGCCTGACTCGGGAAGACAATCACCCAGAAACAACCCCATGCCCTGCTACCCCACCAGCCCAAACCCCCCCCCCACATCTTGCCTCCCTGTCTTCCTGAATGACAAGTCTCTGAATTTTGTGAATTTTATCATCCCTAGAAATATTCCCTGTGGTTTACAAACCTTTTCCCAGCCAATTCCCCATTTTCTCCTCACATAATTCTATAAATGGGTTTCACATAACCCTATAAATGGGTATTCTAAACCCCATCAAACAGAAGAGGAAAATGATGCCCAGAAGGGTTAAATAACTTACTCCAAATTGCATACTACTAAGTGGGAGGGGTCAGACCCCAAACCAAGTCTTCTGAAACCCAATCCCCAATTTTTCCCACTGTGCCTTACCAGTTCCCTTCCTCATGAATGTTTCTGTGTTTTTATCTTGTGGAGTCAAACTTGTACTATTCTCTTCAGCATAAAAGGATATTCAGTTTCCTGCAATAGCTGTAATTAAAGCACACAAAAGCCTTCCAAGGTGACCTCACTACCCCTTGCTCTCCCTCACACACTCGGGCTATATTTAACTCCTGGAAAGCAGAAAACATTAAGGCATTGGCTTTGCAGCTGGGTTTTCTTTACTGCTTCATTTTAATTCTTTTCCAGCCCGCATGCACCGTGGTCTTCCCCATACGCTCTGGGACCACAGGAAGTGTTTGTTTTAGCGATAAACAATGCCAGTGCAACCAGTGCTCTCCCCGCCAACGTTCTGCCCACTGTTTGGCCTTCACTGGTCTAAAGAGAGAAGTGCTTGTAAATTCAGAGGAAGGAAGTGAGATGTCCCATGACCCCAGTTGGGTAGATACGCAGAAACTCAGAAGAGACTGTGGGCAGGAAAAAGGAGAGATTCCTAAATCCGAAAAGCGAAGGGGCAATTCCACCACCCTTGTCTGCAGAGCTGGTGGCCTCTCTGCAGGAATTACCCCAGAGGTGGATGGGCACAAGCAGATGCACGGGCAGATGGAAGCAGCATGCTGACAGGGCGCTGGGGGAGGCATCACCAGGTAGCTTACCCAGTGTACCCCCCATTCTCCAAGCCTCGGTCCCCACACGTGGGAATCAGAGCCAGCCTACCTTATTGTAAGAATTAAACCATGTATGTAATACATCTAAAATTTTTTAAAGAGAGGATGGCTTATTGTAGTAATAGAAGAATAATATAAATAGCTGACATTTACTGAGTATTTTCTATGTGCCAGACACAGTTCTAAGCACTTTCACATGCATTCGCCCCTGACTCCCTCTGGGGGGGTAGATGTGCTCATATGTTATCGATGGTGTCCACAGGGCATAGGGTGCTTATGTAAGTATCCTAAAGGCACCCGGCTAGGAGAACAGGACTTGAACTCAAGTAATTAGGGTTGCTGAATATGTTGGTTATCATTATCAGTATTTCTCAATTTATATGTTATGATTAAAATCCACCAGTTACATAGTGTGTTATCACTAAATCAGTTGGCAGCCATCTTCACGAATGGAATGCAAGTTCAACAAAACAGGGTATGTTGGGAGCTTAGCCAAGAGAGAAGTTAGAATTCTGCTTCCTTTTGTTCCCAGGGCTTTTTGTTGCTTTCCACAACCCCCCACCAATCCTTTTTTTAAGCATCTTTTTATTATACCGTGCCTCTATGAAGACAGATATAGTTTAAAATCACATGAACTAGAACATGTGTTTCATCAACTCTTTTTTTAAAATGGGCTTTAATAATTCATTCATTCAACAAATATTTATTGAGCTCTTACACTGTGTCAGGCACTATCAGAGGCTGGTGCCATTCTTGCCCTCCTAGAGCTCTGGCTCAAGTGGGGGATACTAACATTAGTCAATGAAATATATAAGTAAATATAAAATTCTGCCATGAGAAGTGCTACAACTTGATGCTATGGTAGCATTAAATAGGGGGAATGCATGTGGTAGAGCAGACAGGAAAGTTTTCCCTAAAAAAGTCATGACTTAGTTGAGGCATGACTGATCGGGCTCTGGGAACAGCATGTGCAGAGGCCCTGGGTTAAGAGGCTAAGGGCAGTCTAAAGGGAAGTTACTCTAGAAGAGCCTGCAAGGTTTGAAGGCCACATCCAAATATTAGGTCACACCAACTAGTATACCAAGTGATTCGCCTCCACGCCACTATCTTGGGTCATAGGCCATTGATGTGCTACCTTGTTAAAACACAGTATCCAGAAAATCATCTCTAAAATCATGTTCAAAAATTTAAAAAGTAAAGCACTGGTTCATTCTCCAAAAGGAGAGCCTTTATGGAATGGAAATTAGTTTATTTTGCTGTTTGGAAATAAGAATGGGAATCTGAGTAAACCAAAAGAAAAAATTTAGGCCTTTTTATAAAACCACCTTCTGACAACTCATCCTATTCTTCATTTTTAAAATTGTGATGGTTGCATTTTCTCTTTTTGAAAACAAAAGATGAGTTGTATTTGTCCTCTCTGTAAAGAGACTGGTCAGTGAGGTGAGGAGAAAAGAAATTGCATTTCCTCCTACTGCTTTGCATTTAATGAAATTGTAACTTTGCAAGCTGTTTCCAATCATTTTTCCTAAATTCCAGAGTCTAAGCGGTACACAGAAATAATTGTGTCAAAGAACTCAGCATTGGGTCTGACCCAGCAGGTACCGGTACAAGGTTCCTTATTTCTGCGCATTGCTGAAGTTTAATCATTCGCTTCTCTTTTGACATGAAAATTAGACTCAGTTTCCTGCGAGATCTCTAAATGAATCCAACTTTCCCTACACTAGAGTCCTCAGTGCCTGTGATAAATGCCTTTTGCTTAAAGGTTTCACTCAAGCTGTTTCAGGGTATTGGACATGGGATAATGTCCTGGAAGCAAATGACAATGTATTTTGCCTGTGGCTTAATTTCTGCACTGTAATAACTTATTTTTATTTCATTTACATGACAAGGTTGGAGGAGCAGAGAAGAATTGATCTTTGTCTTATTTGGGTATTCACCAGAAACAACAAGCACTTAGCAGTCTATTTTGGATATATTTTAAACAGGTTCCTAATTTTGTTTGGCAGATTCTTTTGCATCCCAGAGAATAATTATACCTCATCTTGGGTGTCTGTGCCTATCTGTCCTGCTTAGTGAAAGACAGAAGCTGTATGAGCAGTGATTAGTCCATTTCTTCCTATCATCTTCCTCCTCTTCCTCCCCCTCCTCCTCCTCTTTCCCTCCTCCCCCTCCTCCCCCTCCTTCTTCTTCTTCTCCTTTTTCTCCTTCTCCTCCTTCTGCTTCTTCTTCTTCTTCATTGGAATTCACTGTACCTCCCTAAGAAACCAAACAAGATCAGTGAAATTTATTTGTGGTTCTAAATGTAAACTTTAGGCATAAAAAGATGGTCCTGATGCCTCCATCTGCCCTCACAAAGCAGGACCAGGAGCAAAGAAGGGCTTCTGAGAAGGGGGAGGAGGAATTCATAAAGGAGACCTTTCCTGATGGAGGACGGCAGGGACAGGATTCCTGGGTCCCATTACTGCCCCTCCACCTGGAAGACGTTGGCTCCCCGGAGTCAGGCTCAGGCTCCCCTCACCTTGCAAAGAGGGTCCTCGGGCTGGGAGCACCCTGAGCAAAGGGCTCTGCCACCTCTTCCTGTCGTAAACTCTCCAGGCTCAGTGTCAGGGCCAGAGCCTTGAATGGTCCACTGGTGGTACTTGCAGGGTCCCACGATGTCGTCTTGCTCCCAGATATGCCCTGTGCCTACCACCACAGCTAAAACTCTGCCAGAGGCCACGTCAATAAAAAGCAGCTGTCAAAGGCACTGAGCTCCATCATTTCGTCTTCACACTCAGCACACGAAGCAGCTATAGTTGTTCACCACCACCACCACTGTTTGCAGATGAGAAACTGGAAGCTCAGAAAAGTTAAGAAATTCTCTAGGGGTCCTCAGCTGGAAGATTGCTGGGAGGGAAGCCCAGATTGTCCCCAGCCTGTGCTCTCAGCCACTCCTCTTGACTCATCTTCTTTAGCATCAAGCTCTGTGTAAATTTGGTGTGAATTTAACACTGGATACTTTTTTTCTTTTTTTCCCCCCAAACTGGTTGTGTGGTCTTAAATCAGTCAAATAACCACTCTGAACCTCAGCTTCTACATCTTTAAAATGAGAGGGTAGACAACATCATCAAAATATCTTGTTCATTGGCTAAATGTTTGGTTGGCATCTACTATGTACTTATTGAGACACAGTCCCTTTCCCTGCAGAGCTTATTGCAACAGCTATAGCAAATCTGCCTCTAAATATTTTCTGATTCAGTACTTGGAGTCTGACTAGTTCTGGGAGTATCAGGAAAGGGCAACAACATGGAGTAATAATATGGCTATCATGTGGTGAGTGCTTGCCCCAGGCACAGCACCATGCTGCCTCATCCTCCCAGCCTGTGAGGATGGGGTCCTGTTATTCTCATTTTATGGATGAAACAACCAGGTCCCAGAGTTTTCTAAGGTGCCCATTGTCATACAGCTATAAGTGGCAGCACAAGAATTCCAATACACACAGATCTGACTCCAAAGTCCTAAGCACTGTCCTATATGCTAAGCAAGAATCCATGCTCCAGGCTGATCACTCCTCTGCTGGTTTCATAAGTTGTGTGGAATATTTTCACAAAGTGTGTCATGTAAGTCATTTCTCCAAAGGGCCTTGCCTCTTTTTAGTGGAAGATGGTATTTAGAATCCAAATTTGGGTGCTAAGTATACTTATTGCTACTGGGGATTCATTATTTCCAGTACCTCTCAGTGGATAGAACTAGGAAATATATGAATTGTTTACACATACACATCCATGTATATATATTTCTATTTTTAAAACAAATGAACTTGAGTTCACACCAATACCTCTGCAGTGGTTTGGAGTAATATACCCAAGAAAAACATGTTCTTAAACTTAATCCATTCCTTTGAGTGTGAACCCGTTGTGAGTAGGACCTTTTGATGAGGTTACTTAGTTAAGGTGTGACCCACCTCATTCAAGATAGGTCTGAATCCTATTACTAGAGTCCTTTATAAGCAGAATGAAATTCAGGTGAAGAGAAAGCCACAAGAAGCAAGAAGCTGAAATTCAATAGAAGCAGAAGACAACTGAGAGGGCAGGTGAGACTGCCATGTACATTTTCATGGGACAGAAGAGCCAAGGACCAAGGATTGCTGGCAGCCAGCCCTAGACTGCCAGTCTTTGGGAAGAAATCATCACCTTGATGACACCTTGATTTGGACTTTCTCATAGCCTCAAAACTCAGCTAATAAATTCCCATTGTTTAAGTCAGAAAAAAAAAAAAAAAAAAAAAAGAATCCATGCCCAGCCATTTACAATCTTCTGTAGGATCTTTTATTTCCACCTTGACTCTCAGTTATGTAAGGAGGCGATGTCTAACTCTAACTTTTTAAGGCATGTGAGAGGTTTTCCCCCATTCCTTACATTCATAGATATCCTCTGTAGTGTGTTTTCTGGTGGAGTATTTTTCAGAGGTTGAGCCGTATACTGCCTGCATCAGAATCACCTTTAATACTTCTTAAAATGCAGATTCCCAGATCCCAGTACACATCTACTGAATCAAACTCTGGATTCAGGAGGTTCAGGAATCTGTATTTCTAACAAATCCTCTTGGAGAGTCTTAGTCTTACTAAAATCCGTGGCTGCTGTCCTGGCGGTTTGTATGAGCCCTGGCAGAATCATTTGTCACATGCATCATACTCACATGACTCATCTCCAGATTAAATTATCTGATGGTTTAAATCCACATGGCTTGAATTGTCTAACATTAAGTAAAAACGAAGCTGACATCGATGGCACCTCTGTGTTCACTGCACTTGAAAGCTAGCTTCTCAGGATGAGTTCTGGATTATTTGGAAGCACTGAGTGCTGGCTGAAGGGTTTCCTGTATCCATGATGTATGTAAGATCTTCTCAGGGATGAGAGCAATGCTGTTAAGCCAGGGTTTGCTCTGAGTTGTTCATTCATCTTCATTGAGATCTTCACAATTGGGTCTCTGAGATACAGATGGGTCCAGTTGGAGAGAGACCCACTGAGCAGGTGAAGGGACCCTAGGTCAGGACCCCCCAGTGAAATCAGGACTTTCAGCGCAGGTGGAGGAGGACTTTGAGGGGAGCCCAGCACCCCACAGCTGCCTGCCTCCTCCCCACCCCAGCCTGACCTCCTGGATTCAAGCACAGGGGTTCAAGCCCCAGCCCTGGAGTCAGACAGGATTCAAGGCCTGGCTTTACTGCTTACTGGTTGGGTAACTTCCCTTTCCTGCTTTGTGGCACACCCCTTGGGTTTATGGGGATTAGAGGAGATGATACACATCATCTCAGAGCTCCAGCAATTCAGAGTGCTGCCACCTGGTTCGTGCTTCCTTTGCCAACTGAACTTTAAAATCGCTTTCTGAATCTCCCCCTGCCATCTGCTCTGCCGCTTCCTTCCAGAGTGCAGAAACCAGGACTGGGAGCCCCTTACTCTCCATCTGCCTCTCCCAGATTCGCTCAGTTCCCTCCTTCTCCTTTGGTCTGTTCAGGCTTTTATGAAAACATCTGTTAGGCGAAAACCACTTAGAAGTCAAGGTCCCATGTCAGGATCCCATCAATGACCAGGGAGGAAAAAAAGGGATGTTACAAAGCTTGAGTACTGAAGCTCATGTTTTTGATACAGGAAACTCACTCAGAACCTACTTGTTCTTACTTAAGAAACAACAGTAAGAAACCTTAAATTAGAAGCAGTATGGAGTTTGGAAACAAGAATGCTGATAGAAGCAGGAAGAAATCATTGGAACTCACAGGGGGAAAAAACACGAGAGAGAAGGGGGTGATGGAGGGAGTGAGAGCAAGAGAGAGAGAGAGAAAGAAGAGAAGGCAGAAAGGAAGGAAGGGAAGAGGGAAGACTTCAGAAATCTAAAAAGCTTAGCAAGCTGGGTGCATTCATTATAGAGCAGCAGTTATCAACGTGTGGTTGGGGGACCCCTGGAGGTTCCCGAGATGCTTTCAAGGAGTCCACAAGGTCAAAGCTACTTTTATATAATACTAAGATCTTACTTGCCTTTTTCACTCTCATTCTTTCACAGGTATACAGTGAGGTTTTCCAGAGGTGATGTGTGATGATGTGGTAACTCTGAAGGCAAATGGGATGTGTGCTTATATATTCTTGTGTTTAAAAATCTCTCCATTGTAATTGTTAATACAGTAAATATTGATAGATCTAACACATAAAACAAATTTCTTGAGGGGTCCCTCAATCATTTTTAGAAGTGTAAAGGGGTCCTGAGACCAAAATGTTGCAGAACCACTGGTATATGGATAAACAGCCTGTGTGCTGACGTCCCTTCATGGGAGTAGAGCAGTGCCATGGGTTTTCCTACATCTCGTGGCTGCAGACCACAAGAAAACTGCACCATGCCACCCTTCAGTGCCTCCTTGTAGCATTTACCATGGCTTCCCTTGTGAATAATCACGTGTGTTTGTGAGAGAGAAAGAAAAAAAAAAAAAAAAACCCTCCGGGACAGTATCTCATTCCTTTTCTAATCCCCCTGATGGCCAGCCTAGCATAGCATTAATGCTCAGTAAATACTTTGGACCTGAGCTAACTGCTATTCAGTGTCTCTCTTGAGGGTACCAGGAAGGTTCATCATTCCATTTGAATTTCCTTCAAAACATCTAAAATTTGTCCTAAATGGTTTTCAATGATCCCCTACTCCAAAGAGGGAAACGTAACCATCCATAACCTTCCTTGGTGTGGAACGGCAGCAGGCAGCAGGGCCTCCAGGCACCGTGCACTTGGGCCATGCTCTTGGAGTTGTGCAATTCGGTGGCCCTGGGGACCGCACACACCTGGCACCAAACCAGGCTCCACTTCTCTCAGGCTGTGTGACTGTCCCCGGCCTCCCAAGGCCTCAGCAGCAGGGCTTCCTCCCCGGGCTGTGAGGATGAATCGAGAAACTGCATGGAAAGCTCCTGCCTCACTGCCTGGGGGAGCCTGTGCCTGAGGTGGAAGCTGTCAGTGTCAGCCTGGAGCTTATTTTCAGTGAGTTTCGGGTGATGATGGAAGGACACAGAGACTACAACATCATCTTTTACCAAAAAAGAACATGTTAGATTTCTTTTAAAATGTATATGTAAGATTTCTATTAAAATAATGCCTGAGGGTGGTCCTCTGTTTATCCCACCCCTCATCAAACACGTATAGAGTCTCCGCACTCAGCAGGCCCAGACTAGATGCTAAGGAAGTCCACACTTTCTAGGGCCTCACAGCCTGCTGAGGGAGACAGACCACCACAGATCAACAAGGCCCTGGGTGGTGAGCACAACAATGTAATAATAGCTGACTTGTGAGCATTTACCATGTGCTAGGCAAGGCATTTTTCATGTAATCCTTTAAGGCAGGTACTGCTATTATCCCCACTTGACAGATGAGGAAACTGAGTCACAGAGAAGTTGTTCCTGTTTGCTAAAGCCACCGAAATGCAAAATACCAGATATGGATTGGCTTTTATAAAGGGGATTTATTAGGTTACAAATTTACAGTTCTAAGGCCATAAAAGTGTCCAAACTAAGGCATCAACAAGAGGATACCTTCACTGAGAAAGGCCACCGGTGTCCAGAACACCTCTGTTATCTGGGAAGGCATGTGGCTGGCGTCTGCTGGTCCTCTGCTCCTGGGTTGTGTTGCTTTCAGCTTCTGACTCCAGTGGCTTTCTCTTTAAGCATCTCTGGGTTCTCACTTGGCTTCTCCAGGGCAAAATCTGGGCTTCATCTCTTAGCAACTCCAAACATCTGGTTTCAACTGCTGTCTCCAAATTGTCTCTGGGAGTTTTCTCTCCAAGTGTCTCTGAACTCTCTTCAAAGTGTTTCTGCCTTTTATCCTCTCATAGAGGACACCAGTAAACTAATTAAGACCCACCTTGAATAGGTGGGGCCACATCTCCATGGAGACAACCCTATCAAAAGGCCCCACCCACAAAAGGTTTGCACACACCAGAGTGGATCAAAAGAACATAGTCTTTCCTGGGGTATACAACAGTCTCAAACCAGCACAGAAGTTAAGTAACTTGCAAAAGGTCCCACAGCTAATGAAAAATGGAGCCTGCATTTGAACCCATGTGGTCTGAGTCCAGGGCCATTTCTCTTATGCATGATGTTGTGACCCCTCTTACGTGCCCAGTCCCTGTAGGGACATGGCAGTCTCTCCAGTTCCTCAGTAGGAATAGCCCAGGGTGGGGAGTTGGGAGACAAGAGACTGGAGCCGAAGTCCTGGCTCTTCTACTTGCTCCTTCGAGCAAGTTGCTTAACATCTCCGAGCCTTAGTTTCCTTACCTGAACAGTGGGGTGACCATGGGACCTACCTCAAAACTTGTTGATGGAATGGAATAAAATACCACGAGGCAATACAGTGCTGTGGTTAACAGAATGGATTGAGAAAAACCAGATTCAGTCCAGGCTCTGCTAGCTGAGAGACTCTGGGAAACATTATCTAATCTCCCTAAGCCTTAGTTCTATCTTCCATAAAATGGAGATAATAAAATGCTTGATAAGAGATTTAAATAAGACAGTAAGTATAAAAGGGCTTAGCACCACTCATAATAATTGTTCAACAGCTTTTTTTATTATGCACAAGTGACCAGTGAATTGCAAAGCAGGACAATACTAGTACTGTAACGAAGCTGGTCTTGGGCTCCAAGGCAGAGCTCGTCCCAAGTTACTGTTCGGGAAGGGAGACCACAATGACATCATGGTCTTGGCACGCTCCATCCAGTCCTGAAGGACTCTGTGCTGGAGGATATTGCAGCTCAGTGTGGTCACAGACCAGAGGCTGGCAGCTTGTAAGACATACAGTATCTCAGGTCCCACCCCAGACCTCCTACATCAGAATCTGCATTTTGACACAATCCCCAGGTAATTCCTACATTCCCACACACACTCAAGTTTGAGACGCAGGGATGTAGCAAGCAAACGGAGTGGCAACAACAGTTTGGGGCCTGGGATGGGAAGGGTTAATGTTTAGTTTGGCTCCAGCCAAGGCACCGGAAACAGAAGGTTCCAGAGATTGAAGCATCTAAACTGATGGGACAGGAAGACTCCCTTCCTGCCTGTGTCCTGGATGGCCGGGGGTCCCGCCTGAGCCCTGCACTGAGCCCCAGGCTGCAGTGTGGAAGGACCCCTGGGCCTGCCATGCAAAGGGCAGGCTGGGACAAAGAAAGGGAGGCCCAAGCGCCTCTTCTCGGGGCTACCTGGGCTCAGAGTTGCCAGGGTGAATCCAGGGAAGTTCAGTGCTCAAGCCAAGGCCCCGTGAGGTCTGAGACAGAGTGGGGAGGCCTGGAGCAACGCCATGGGGTTCACCGAGCAGGGCCCTCCCAGGGGAAGCTAGCTCACAGCACTGGGACAGCTGTGCAAGGGCCTCTGAGGTCTCCCTCTTGTGCCTAGTCCCACCCCCTAGGCCTTGCTGCCCTGTCCTCTGGCGGGTGGGACAGGCGCCAGGACTCCCATACTCAGAGCCATGACAGTGCTCCTTCGACCTTCTTCCCTAGTGCTGGAGCAGCTGCTCCCAGAGCTCACGGGGCTGCTCAGCCTCCTGGACCACGAGTACCTCAGTGACACCACCCTGGAGAAGAAGATGGCCGTGGCCTCCATCCTGCAGAGCCTGCAGCCCCTCCCAGGTCAGCCACCAGCACTCTGCCCAGGACATGGGGCAGCAGGGCCTCCCTAGACCCTCCTCGGGAACCTTCAGTAATTCCCGGGGGCCTGCCTGCAGGAGGAAGTCTAGGCCACATGGCATGGCAGCCACCACATTGCATGGCCTTGCCCCACCTACCTCACCCACCCAGACCCTTCTTCCCGCCCCCAACCCCACAGCCCTGAACAGGACTTGCGTGCACCTCCATTTGTAACTCTACACATTACCTGCACACTACACACATACCACATGTACTTATATACACCCAACACAGGACATACAACACACTCCCACACACCTCACATGCCTAGCAAATACACACAGTGACATGTACACCATACACACACGCTCATACTCACCACACACCACATCGGCTCACATAACACACATCACACACCCTCACACATCCCACACGAATTCCTCACGCCTTCTCTGCCCTTCACTGCCCACTCAGCAGCAAGCCCTCTTAGTTCACTTCACCATCTCTAAACCCCAAATGGGTCATGTACATGAATTCGCTCAGTAAACGCTAAAGAGCTGCCATGTGCCCTGCAGTGTTCGAGGGTCTGTGAGGTGATGGGAAGTCTTCACTGCAGGGCTGTCTGAGCCTCACTCTTCCCAGCAATGAAACGGGGTCAGTGTCACCAGCCACACTCACAGGGCAGTTGGAAGGATGAGAGGGGCAGCACTATCCCTAGGATGCCAGTTTTATTCCCTGGGCATCCTTTTATTTGAAGACATAGGAAAACTTCTAATTGAAAACTTCTAAAGTGAGAGAGAAGTTTGAACACCATTCAAATCACTGAGAATATGAACACACTTTGCAAACTGAGTGCCGTGTCCCTTATGGGCCAGGAGCCCGAGTGGGGCGGGGAGGCCGAGCCCCCCTGAGCTGACAGCAGTGGCCCGCTGCCTCACTGCTGCTGTGTTCTCCTTCCTCACAGCACAGGAAGTCTCCTACCTGTACGTGAACACAGCCAACCTCCACTCCGGACCCAGCTTCGTGGAGTCTCTCTTTGAAGAATTTGGTGAGTGACTCTTTTAGATTTCCCAGCTGCTAAAACAAATATCGTACAGTGGGTTGCCTTGAACATCGGGAATGTATTGGCTCATGGTTTAGAGGCTAGGAGAGCCACCCTCTCCCTACCTCAGAAATGAATCAAATCTCCCCAACATTTGAGGGAAGGGAGGGATGAACGTGGAGGTCATGTAAGAGTGTTGTCTCAGCCACCCTCCCATCCTTGGAGCCCTGGGTTGAGCCACGCAGGGGCTCAGCAGAAAACAAGAGGTGTGATGGGCTAGCAGTGGTGGCCGGGGATGTGGGAGCAGGCATGCCAGGAGTGTGCAGTGTGTTTGCAGTGCTTGCCCTATCCTGAGAGAAGACAGGGATCCGACACAGGGAGAAAGCCGTGGAGCAGCGTGAGAGTTTTAGGGACTGACAGATTTAGGAATGACAGTGGACCTTTATAACATCACCCTTGAAAATTTGCAGAGCAACGTAACAAATATTAGTCCATTTGATCCTCTCAATTACCCTGGGAGATAGGCAAGGCAGGGATTGTTGCAGCCAGTTGACAGAGGGGGGAAGAGTCTTAGAGCAGTCATCAAGGAGGTGGGGGGTGGCCCGACCTCACAGGCAGGCCTTCAGACCCCAAATCCAGCCCCCTTCCTGCTCTGCCATGCTCCTACTCGACTTTCTCTGCCTAATTAATGGCCTGACCCTTTGTAGACTGTGACCTGAGTGACCTTCGAGACATGCCGGAGGACGATGGGGAGCCCAGCAAAGCAGCCAGCCCTGAGCCAGCCAAGAGCCCACCTCTGAGAAATGTGAGTCTTGGCCTGGGTTCCCACAACCTCGGGCTCTATCCCTGTGGAGAGGGGGAAAGAAGGTCTCCACTCTATCCTGGGAAACCCCTTTCCCTCTTCTGAATGGGGGTTCAGAAGCAGAAAGAGCACCATGTGAACATTTCAGTGGTCCAGGATGTGAACTTTGCCAGGGCTGAGCAGGGATAATGTGGTCAACTGACCTGTTTCCTCAGGCCCAAAGGACGTCAGCACCCCAGCCTCTGACTGCACTAGTACAGGTGGGGCAGTGGAAAGCTCTGCACCAGGAGTTAGGTGACCTCTGCTCTCCCCTTAACTCTGCTGTGTGTCCTTGGGCAAATGGCTTTGCCTCTCTGGGCCTGAGGTTTTCATCTATAAAATGAAGGAGTAACCCAGATCTAGATTTCCCAAACTTAGTGCCAGGCAATTAGGCCAAGGAGCCCATAATCCCAACAAGCACTGTCTGTAGCCTGAATAGTTCACTATCATCACCACCATCACCAAGGGTACCAATTACTTGGTGCTTTACATACTCACAGCAACTGAATGAAGTTTGCACTATTGTCCCCATTTTACACATAAGGAAACTGAGGCTCAGAGGGGAATTGACATGCCCAATGTCCCACAACTATTAAGTGACAGAACTTATCTGAAAAGCTTGGGTTGCCCTGGCTCCAAAGCCTAAGCTCTTCAGCCATTAGGCAATACTGCCATATGGCCTCACTAATCATATGTCCCACCTACTGTCCTACGGTTCCTCAAATGTATTTAGTTGTTGTGATTAATAGAAAGCACGTGTGCATAAAAGTTTTGCAGAATTCCTAGTAGCTTTTGACAGCTCTGCCTGTGCCCAATAAAAAGTATCACTACTGCTGTGTGGCAGTCCGCAAAACCAAAACCAAAAACTTTAGACATTACAGAGAAGCCCTGGTGCTTGAAAAAAATGGGGTAAGAAGTACAGGGCGAAGTAAACTCTCCAGTTTTCCCAGCTCTGCCATTCTGTGACGCCAGTAGAAGCTAGGGCTTCACTTTCAGACTGCGTTCTGCTTTTAGCAGCTGCTGCCTCCCCCCTCCCCTCTCGCCCTGCTTCCCTCGGCTCTGCTGGCTGCCTGGGTCTCACCCATCTCCCTGTTCCTCTTCAGGACGCTGACCTGCCTCCACCCCTCCCCAACAAACCTCCACCCGAGGACTACTATGAGGAGGCCCTGCCCCTGGGACCCGGCAAGTCCCCGGAGTACATCAGCTCCCACAGTGAGTTCTGGTCCCCTTGGGGGCTTGTGCGGAGGGGAAGGAGGCTCTTTTCCTGAAAAGCCCGTTATCAGCTCTCCTGGGTTCCCTGGGGCTAGAGCTCCCCGCTGGCACCTGCCCAGCCAGGCCACTGCAGCCCAAGGAGGAGCTGTCCTGAGCCCCTGGCCTCTGCAGTGGTGGCCTGGATGCGCTGGTGGGTGTGGCCCTGGGAGGTCCGTGGGACCTTGGACAACCCAATTCCTTCTCTGGGCCCCTATTCCCCCACCCTTAAAATACAAAAGAGGTGCCAGGATATAGGTACACAGACAACCCCTGCAACACTGTTCCTGAAACTCAAACTGTTACTGAGTGCCTAGTTAAAAAAGTGCCTGGTTAAATAATATATGGTTCAGCAGAATCACACTCACAGGTAGATTAAGTTATATAAAGTCAGTGTGTAAGATAAAAAGCACATGGTCTAAATCAGAGGTCTTCAGAATGCGGGCACACCAGACGTTTCATAAAATGATATAGGCATAAATATTAGAAGCCTTATTTATATTTAGCTTTAACACATCTTTTAGAAATTTTATGTTTATGAATATCTTACAATATTTATATTCTAATAGCATACTTGTAAATAATTTATTGATACAAATATAACTTATATATAAATATGTATATATTCTATGTCTGCATTTTTACTGATGGGTGAGCACAATAAATTAGTTTAGGGGGCACTGGTATAAATTACCTTTGAAAACCTCTTAAATCAGCCATGAAGTACAGTCCTTGATTTTGACTCATTTTCATCGGTTTCCTCCAGCATTGCACAGGTGGCTGCTCCTTTGAGCATCAGATGAAGTCTCTGGCTTGCAGTTAGGGACCTAACATTACAGACAAGAGATATTTTTGGGTGACCAAGCATATGTGTATAAGATAATGTCTGTGTGATGCTGTCATTCAGCAGCACAGTGGGATATTCCCCAACCACCAAAAAATAAATAAAATAGGTCTATCTATGCCAATCAGAATTTAATTCCAGTATACATTCATTGAAAAAAATATGCACAGAATAATGCATACAGCATGATTCCATAGGCTGTTGTTTTTTTAAAGTAGGGTATACTCAAACTCACACACATTCATTTTAACAATTTTTCTGGGATATACAAGAAATTATTAACAGGATTTTCCTGTGGGGAATGAATGTAAATCTGGGTGAAGGGGATGTATTTTCTCTTTCATATCCTTCTGTACTGCTTAAACTGTTTACCATGGGCATATATTCTGTTTATGATTAATAAACTAGTTAAAACAAAGTAAAATGATGGGGTTGGGCTAGGTGATCCGAGGCGCCCTTCAGCCTTGATAGTCGTGGATTCTGTGTGGTTGCATGCAGCTGTTTGGATGTGCAACAAGCATGTTCACTCTATTTTGTCCATTCGAGGACAGGAAAGGAAGGAGGGGATGAAGTGCTGCTGGGCCCCAAATCCTAGTGCAAGCCGCTCATTTGAATGAGGCTCCCCCACCTGCCACAGAGCCCCCCATTCCCCACCCCATCTCTCCAGATGGGGCAGGAGGGAAGGGAGGGCTTCAGGAAGGGCCCAGGACCTTTTCCAGGGAGAGCATCAGGCCTGACAGGGAGTGTCCAACCCTGCTGGGGGTGGGAGTGCTTTGCTCCTGGAGACCCCTCCCTTGTTCCCCGTTCCATCTCCTCCTCCCCTCCCCACACCTCTGGCCTCAACACCCACAGCCCACCTTGCAGGGAATGTCACCAGCATCTAAGGCCTCAGAGTGCTGCCGGGAAAGGCAGGCTCCGAGCCTCACTTGAGGGGTAAAACCGGGTGTCCCAGTGGCTAGGACTTTAAGTGCTGCCATCCTCAGGAAACAGATGGGCAGGAGGGGCCTGGAGCCCAGAGCAGCACTCGGAAGAACAGGGCGGAGGGAGAGTGTGCTAGTCGGGAGGAGGGAAGGCTTCCCGGAGGAGGGGATGTGCACCGTATTGGAAGCTGGCCACTCAGGTCTCATCTGGGCTGTGTCACTAGCAAACTCTGTGAGGCCTCAGTTTCCTCATCTAACAAAATGGGGCTGACACCTACCGCCCAGAATTGTCGGAACCTAAGGAGACAGTACTAATAACAATGGCTGCCATTTGTCAGGCACGTCTGTGTACCAAGCACTGTGCTGAGAGCTTATACATATCAGGTCACTTAATCCGAGGTGAAGAATCTGAAAAGCAGAAAAACTGAGGTCACTCAGTAAACGGTGGAGATGGGATTTGAACTCAAAGTGGGGTCCAGGGACCATCTGCACCAGAATAACCTTTTTTGTTGTTTTGTTTTGTTTAATTCCAATTCCTTGGAGTTCAATATATTTTCTATTTTTATGTATGTTTAGAAATTCCCTGTTAAATGGTTCAGTATTTTTTTTTTAATGCAGATTCCTCAGCCCAACCCATACCAGTGAATTAGGATCTCTGGGGATGCAGCCCAGAGCTCTGCATTCTTAATCGACCCCCAGGTGGTATCGAGGCACCATAAAGCTCAAGATGTCCCACCAATGCCTATCCTATACTACCTCCCAACCGGAAATGGGAATGTATTGTGAAAATTCATTGTAGCTAGAGGTCTGCATTCACTTTTATGTGCATTGTTTTATCTCCTTGAGACCAATTCTTCCTTTGTGAAAGTGAGCAGAAGGGCTGGGGTAGAAGATGAGACAAAGACAGAGCAGGTGGGAGGGAAGGAGGAGGGTCTGAGCCCAGGCAGCTGACACACCACTCTCCACAGCATAGGGATCAGAGCCATGACAAAGACCAACACCACTATCTCTAGGGTCACTGAGGAGGGGCTGACCACTCTCAGCCTGGGAAGGTCAGAAGGATGGGTCTTGAAGGATCTGGGTCTTGAAGGATGAGTAGGAGTTCTCTGGTAGCAGATAAGAGGGTACAGGTAATAGCATGAACACAGGCCTGGGGGTTTGACAGAGCCCAATAGGGCTATTCCTGGTGATAGGAGCACAGAGGGCATCTGTGGAGCTAGAGCAGATGAGTTGCAGAGAGAGGAGGCCCTCACCCTGAGCAGGGAGCCGCACTCTGTGCTCCCCCTCTCTCTTCCCTGAGGAGAAATGTGGTTCCAGGATCCTCCCAGCCCTGGTCCTGGGAGTCTGCTGCATTTCTCCCAAGTGTGGTCTCTTTCTACCAACCCACAGATGGCTGCAGCCTAGCCCCCTCGATTGTGGACGCCTACTACGAGGATGCAGACAGCAGCTACCCCGCGATGAAGATGAACGGGGAGCTGAAGAGCTCCTGTAAGTACCAAGCATTGGAACAGGTTCTGTCCTCACAAAGAGCAGGCCCCGACCCTTGGGATGCACGTGCCACCACCCCTTACCCAAGCCAGGGGCACCACAGAGGACCAAAAGCTCTTGCTCTGGATGATCCCAGCGTTCAGTGTAAAGAGCACTGGATTGAGAGCCAGAAGCCCCAGATCCAGCCCTTCCCTGTCCCTTAATAACTGATCTTAGGTGAGTCATTTATTCTCTTTGAGCCTTCTCATCTCCTTGAGTTTCCTCTTCTATGAAATGGATATTGGCCAGGTTGCTGTGAGACAATGGATGTGAAGATAATGGGTGATAATTGCAATGTCAATAGCAGATATTCCTTGAGCAGTTCTTGGGTGCCAGGCCCTGCTAAACACTCCACATGCAGTGATCCTCCCAGTAGCCTGATGATGTCAGCACAATAATTTCTTATGACTGTTTTACTGATGAGGAAACTGAAGCTCCGGGAGGTGAAGTCCCCACGATCACAGAGCAAGTGGTAAATCTGTAAAGCACAGCCAGGGTTTACACCTCCAACCCCTTCTTCCTGGCCCCAGAGCAGAGGTGCCTGCAGGTGGCTGGAAGGTGCTTCCCTGGGCTTGTTGCAAGCGGCCTGTTCTTTCCTGTGTCTCCTCCAGACAATGACTCTGATGCAATGAGCAGCTCCTACGAGTCCTACGATGAGGAGGAGGAGGAAGGGAAGGGGCAGCAGCCCACGCACCAGTGGCCCTCGGAGGAGGCCTCCATGCACCTGGTGAAAGACTGCAGGATATGTGCCTTCCTGCTGCGCAAAAAGCGCTTCGGGCAGTGGGCCAAGCAGCTGACCGTCATCAAAGAGGACCAGCTCCTGGTGAGTGGGGAGCGGATGTGGACCTGGCAGCTTCACGCGACTTGCACACGTGTGTGTCTGCTCACGGGCGTACACAGCTGCGTGGGTATATCTGCACCTGCTTTCTGCGCAGGGGCTCAAAGCTCACTGCCTCAGAGGCCTGGGCACGCTCACGTGAGCAAAATGTCAAAGCAGACTTGAAGACCTGATGGAGGCTTTACCAAGTTTTGGTTTGCCAAAGAAGTTTTTTTTTAATCATTTTAAAACAGTTTTTATTGTTTTTCATTAGGCAAGTAAATGTTTATTTATAAAACTAGGAGAAAACAAAATGAAAGATATTAAAAATCATGCTAGCCTCATAATAAGAATTGAGAAGTGAGAAATATTACTGATAACTTCCCAATCCATAACCCCACTGACCAAGAGATAACAACTGTTAAATTTTAATGTATGTATTTCAACTCTTATTTCCATGCATCTTTTATAAAAAAAAAAAAAAAAACTGAGCCTGTACAGCAATTGTTATTATATAACGTGCTTTTGTAAAGAAGTTTTTTGTTTAATCCACCTTCCCTTATCACAATCATTTCATAAAAGAAAATGCACCTTTAATTCTAAAACAGGAGGATGGATATAATTTCAGAAAAAAAAAATCCTTCCCCAAATAAACTGTTGACAAGCCTTGCTTTTTTCATATATGAAACATGACGTTTTCTCAACCTAGAGCAGTGAAAAAGCTCATCGCAGGCCAGTACCCAGTCCAAAGATGACAGTTCACTTCTTTCTACTTCTGGTGCCTTCCGTTTCTTGACTTGTTGCCATGGCTAGCCTCTCCAGCACGATGTAGAATACAAGTGGTGAGAGCAGGCATCCATGTCTCAGCCAGATTTCAGAGGGAAAGTTTCAGTAATTCCCCACTGAGGCTGATGTTTACTGTGGGCCGTTTGTAGAACCTTTATTATCACATTGAGAATGAAACCCTCTATTCAATTGGTGTTGAATTTTATACGATACTTTTTCTGCATCTGTTGAAATGACATGATTTTTCTCCTTTCTTCTGTTAATATGGTGAATTATGTGGTTGATTTTATAATGTTAAACCACCCTTGCATTCTTGGAATAACCCTACTTGGTCATGATGTGGTATGCTTTTATATGTCTGGGCTTTATTTGCTAACATGTTGGGTAGAAGTTTCTGCATCTATGTTATAAGACAGATTGGCCTATAATTTTCCTTTTTTGCAATGCCACTGTCAGGTTTTGGTGTCAAAATCATGCTGGCCTCATAGTAAGAATTGGGAAGTGAGAAATATTCCTAATAACTTCCCAAGCCTAATCTTCCATCTCTGCCAGAATTCTGTCTCCCACATTCCTGCCATGTAGTCCTTTAACCGCAGGGAGCTCACTTCCTCCCAAACCAGCTAGTTTCTTCTCTGGTTCTTGAGGCACGAATGGTCTTCTTAGTAGGTGCTAAAATCTGCCTCTTCCTGAATAGGTGGTTATGCCCTCTGGGGCCCTGAAGACCTAAAGATGGCCCAAAGATGCTCGCCTTCCAGGCTTCCCTTCTCTGGGGTTAGCAGCGCAGCCCTTCAGCTTTTCCTCACACAGTGCCTAGGGCTGGGCTGGCTGGAGTGGGCAGACTTCCCCACCAGCCTCTGAATGAGGGTGTCTCCCTCCTCCGCCTTCCCTGGCCGCCCCCCACGCAGGAGATCCTGACCCCTTCATTCTCTCCCGCCCAGTGTTACAAAAGCTCCAAGGACCGACAGCCGTATCTGAGGCTGGCCCTGGACGTCTGCACCGTCATCTATGTGCCCAAGGACAGCAGGCACAAGAGGCACGAGCTGCGCTTCTCCCAGGGAGGCGCCGAGGCCCTGGTGCTGGCGCTGCAGAGCCGGGAGCAGGCCGAGGAGTGGCTGAAGGTACGCCGCTGCTGCCCCCTCTTGCCCTCTCTCGCTTGCTCTCTTCCCCAGGCCCAGCCCTCAATGGGGCTGCCTCCTGTCCCCGGAAGGACCAGGTCTTGCTCAAAGGAGAGAGCTCCGTGCCTGAGCGCAAGTGCCCTGCACACGGGAAAGGACCTTGGGTATCTCCAAGAAGCAGACCTCATGCTGGACGTTTATGTTCCTTGTAGTGACCTGGATCCCCTAACATCCCTACTGTGGCCTGCCCAGCCAGCACTTGCACACCTTCTGGAATGGGGATCTTGCTATCAACTAAGGAAGCTGATTCTAATATGAGATAGGCTAATCTATTTTTTTTTTAGAGACCAAATTACCAACATTTATTGTTTGAATTAAGATGCTGATATTTACAAAACATCTGACACTCAAAACTAATCCTTTAAAAAAAAGAAAAAAAAGGAAAAATCCTCCTCTGCTGTAGGTAAAATGTTCATCCTTATAACTTGCACCTTAATTGTTCTTTGCAGCTACACAGAACAATTAAGAGTCCTTGGGTGTTGAGCACTGATTTTGTGCCATGCACTGTGCTAAGAGCTTTACACACATGACCTCATTTACTCTTTGCTATGGAACTATTTTTCCCATTTTACAGATGAGGAAACCAAGGCATAGGGAACTTACAAGACTTGCCCCATGTCATACAACAGAGCATTTGGAGTCAGGATTGGAAGCCAGCAAACAAGTCTACTCCAAAAGCCAGGGACTGTACTGCCAACCTGCTGCAGAACCCTGAAGGCCAGGTGGCGTAGTGATGACAAGGGAGTACTCTGGTGGCACACTCGGCTTCAAGTCCTAGGCCTAAGAGGTCTTACAGGCTGTGTTATCTTCTGCAAATGACGTAGCCTCTCTGTGCCTCATTTCCCTCATCTGCAAAATGGCTCTTGTAAGCAGGATAGGGAGAATGTCCCATGGTGCCTGACAGGCAGTAAGTGTTCAGTAATTGTCAGTGATGACTGTAATGACAGCGGGGACCCTCCCCCCAATCCCTTTCCTGTGATCTTCCTGCTGCAACAATGAAACCACACGCCTCCTTCCCTCCCCTTCCTCCCTTCCTTCCTGTGATAACCCGCTTTCCCATCGGAGTGTTTAGTGTTTCTCATTACTGCCTTTGTCTCAGGAGGGGAAGGAAGGGAGAGAACCTGCCTGCTGGGAGAGCCTCTGCCCTCAGAGGGGGCTGGGGTGGAGGCCTCCTCTCCCCGAGCCCTGTCCAGGGGTTAAGAGACCTGTCTTGACATTCCAATCCTGGGAGACGATTCGCTCAGAGGTTAAAAGTAGGCAACCACAGGGCCTGCATATGGTTGCTGGCTCTGCTACCACCCAGCAGGTGGCTTCACCCCTCTGAGCCTCACCATCCTTATCTGTAAATTGGGGGTGACAGCTTAACAAGGCTGCTGTGGGGACAATATGGGAGAATCCATTTAAAGCCAGCTAGTCGGTGAGTAGTAAATGGTAGCTGTTGTTATCTCATGATCTGGATGCTTATTGCTGGGTGAGTGATTTACTGCCTTTACGTCTCAGTTCGCACATCGCTGAGATGGAGGTAATGACCCTGGGCTGCCGTACTTGGTTCAAGTCCAACACGGTCACAGAAGTGAGACCCTCACCCTTGCACAGGGCTTTGTGGTTCACATCACCCTTCACACCCATGACCTCACTGGTCCTCAGACAATGCAAGGTGGGCAGCAGAGGACCAGTATCGTTCCCATGTTACAGATGTGGAAACCGAGGCCCAGAGCAGGGAAGTGGTTTTCCCCGAGTCCACACAACTAATCAGCAGAGGACCCAAGTCTAGAAACCAAACCCCTTGATTCCCAGGCCTGAGTCTTTTCAATCCAATGGACAGATACAGGAGAAAACCTTTTCAAAGCATGACCTGTCCTGCACATGTGGCAGGTGGCCGTGTCAACCCTTCTCTTCTCCCCAGTGACCTCGACCCCTCCTGCCGGGTGACCCTGACCACACGGACCCCGTTCTTCCTCCTTCCCTCCACAACATCGCTGCCCACCTGCTCACAGCTGCGTGTCCTCTCCACAGGTCATCCGAGAGGTGAGCAAGCCTGTTGGAGCAGCCGAGGGGGTGGAGGTCCCCAGATCCCCAGTCCTCCTGTGCAAGCTGGACCTGGATAAGGTACGTCTCTCTCCCTAGGTTTCCTCTGGGTCAGCCACTGGGAACTCGGCACAGGCTCTGTCCCTGAGGAACTTGCCGTCTGGTGGTGAAGTCAGACACCCACCGGTGACTGTCCTATAACCTGCAAGTAGAGTAGGCACTCTACAAAATCAATGAATGCATGAATGAGTGAATGCCCAAGTCCAAGATGCAGCAGAAGCCAGAGGAGGGAGTGACTTACCTTACCAGGCCAGGAGGAGGTCATGTTTGAACTGAGCCATGAAAAATAAATTGAACTCTGTCCATCAGAAAAAAAGCAAGCTTGCTGGGAACATGAAGTGTAATCATTTAGTCAGATATGTACTAGTGCCTACACTATCAGGTGCTGTGGGTAATAAAGGACATTACAGACTCAGGGGAAGCTAAAGACCCACATAGGTGAGTCCTTCATAATACAATAAAGACGTGCACTTACAGAAGCTGAGGCACAGAGAGGTTAGGGGATTTACCCAAAGGCATGTAACTAGTAATAGACAGAGCCAGGATGCGACCATCTGGCTCCTCATCACTTTGCCATCCCACCCCTCAAGTGAACATCCTGAGCCCCGGACACAAAAAGAATTTAGTGCACCCCAGGCACTATGCCGGACACTGGGAGGCAATTCCAAGCAGAAGCAGACAGTCCCTGCCCTCACGGCATGTACACTCATGGGGACCCGAGTTTGCATTAAATGATCACACAGATATACAAATGCCGAGCTGGGTAGGTACTGGGAGGGAACACTCATGTCTCATGGGTCAGGAAAGGCTCTCCCGGGGGAGTGGCATTTCAGATGAGCTAGCAAGATAGAGGAAGGAAAAGGCATTCCAAGCACAGGGAAAAGCAGGAGGAAGTACAGAATTGAAGGAGTCCAGGGTGGCTCGGTGCAGAGAGAAGGGGGAACTTGTCAGTTCTGTGGGAGGGGTGCTAGATGGCATTAGCAAGTGGACAGGCGCTCCCACTGGCTGGAGGGCTGGGGGTGAGGGATGGGTGAGGAAGATGGGCACCAGTGCTGAACCTTAAAAAATGGACAGGATTTCCCTGGGGCAGAGGTAGGCCATGGGAAAGAAAGAGCAGAAGCAAATTGGGGGTAAACTGAGCTTATGAAGGGGTACTTCTGAGCATGCCCTCATATGCAGGGTTGTCTGTGTGTCCCTCTCCAGAGGCTGTCCCAAGAGAAGCAGACCTCAGACTCCGACAGCCCAGGCATGGGTGACAGCTGTTCCACCCTTGGCCGCCGGGAGGCCTGTGAACATGGTAGGAACCTCTAGGGGCTCAGGCCAGACAGGGCTGGAGCTGGGAGGGACCTTGCCCATGGGCACACAGAGCAGGTCCTGACCCCTCTGGACACGGGTAAGGTGACCTGGCCTGTCCATACCTGGAGCTGCAGGCCAGGCCCCATGTGGGGAGGCCCAGGTGGGTGGGAGGGTGCTTGGGGCTCCCTCCCCACTCCTGACCCATCTCCATGGCAACAGGTAAAGGAAAGAAGAGCAGCCTGGCAGAGCTGAAGGGCTCGGTGAGCAAGGCTGCTGGCCGCAAGATCACTCGCATCATCGGTTTCTCCAAGAAGAAGCCACTGGCCAATGACCTGCAGACACCCTCCGCCGAGGAGGAGGTTCCCTGCTGCGGTGGGTACAGGGCACGGGGAGGAGGGGAATTCCAGGAGACCTCCAGGCCTCATCTTCCTCACTCCCAAGGCCACTGGAGAGAATCCCAGCCTACCCAGTAGCTAAACCCACTCCATCAGCTGTCCATGCGCCCTGATGCTTCTCTTCCATGAGCCCTGACATTCAGCAGAAAGAAAAGCCAGCTGTCCCCATATTTCTCTGCCCCCTGTGAACCTAAGTTCAAATCACCACCCATCTCTGGGCCTTAGTTTCCTCCACTCTAACAAGAGGAGAGTGTCCTGTTTCCCAGCATCTAACCTGCCAGCTGTGTGTCAAGTTACAACCTAGTCTTGTAAGGAAATTTCTTGGACCAAAAATTTAAGTACTTTTCCATTATAAATGTATTTCACGTGAGTTAAAAGTGATTTAGAAAGGTAAACATCTTTGTTTTTGTAAATACAGTGATCCATATACTGGAATCCACTAGAAAATCATGTATTTTAGATGTGCAGTGATAGTCTGCCAACCCCAAAAAAATATTATAAAAGCACATGGCCAAAAAGAAATACTTTGTAAGTAGTGAATATTGCTTCAGAGCATGGTATGGAAAAAAATTAATATCGATCTAAAATATTAAGAGAGAATCTAAACCCTCCAGTCATCAGCTATGTAGCCTGGGCCTTGGCTCTTATAATTCTTTAACTTTGTGGGATGTTTTTCCTCCCACATGCCGCCACTAGGTGTCAGCGTCATCCATTATCTTCCACCTTTCAGTAATTTTGCTGGAGGCTGGGGGAGGAAAGGAGAACTGCGCCTTTCATACAGCAAATATAATAATGCCTGCCCTTTCCATCAAACTTGCTAAGGCCCAAAGGCTATGCAGCAATGGACAAAGGCGATTATCAGTCCCAGTTCACAGACAGGAAACTGAATGTGGAGAGAGAAGAGGATGCCTGGGGTCACATGGCGGACAAGAGTGATAAGGGACCCAGAAAGTTCTCTTTCCAGCTGGAGCACGAGGGTTATCCTAGGCGCCTTGTCCCCAGAGCATAGACCCATGCACCCCGACTTGCATCCCCCCACCTTAGGTTTCCCCAGGGCCGGGACATCGGGGTCACCCCGCTGGTCTCCCCTCCCAGGCTATCTGAACGTGCTGGTGAACCAGGGCTGGAAGGAACGCTGGTGCCGCCTGAAGTGCAACACTCTGTATTTCCACAAGGACCGCACGGACCTGCGGACCCACGTCAATGCCATTGCCCTCCACGGGTGTGAGGTGGCCCCGGGCTTTGGGCCCAGACACCCATTTGCCTTCAGGATCCTGCGCAACCGGCAGGAGGTCGCCATCTTGGAGGTGAGAGTTGAGACTCCAGGTGGAACCTGATGGCAGGAAGCAAAGAGGGGCTCCGACCGTGGTGTGTGTGTGTGTGTGTGTGTGTGTGTGTGTGTGTGTGTGTGTGTTTTGGGGTGGAGGTGAGGGGTTGTCTTGCTTGTGACACTACGTGGACTGAGGAGGAAAGCAAGCAAGCTCAACAGTTGTCACATGACACAATAGGTTTGCCGGATAAAACAGAGCCCAGTTAAATTTGAATTTCAGACAATGAAAAAAATTTTAATAGATGTATATCTGATGCAATATTTGGGATATAAGTATACTAAAAATTATTCATTGTTTATCTGAAATTCAGATTTAACAGAACATTCTGTATTTTTATTTGCTAAATCTGGCCACCCTAGACCCAAGGTTTGTTCACTCTATCTCACCTTAGACTCTCCAATCTGAAAGGGATCTAGTCTAATCTAATCCCCTATCTGATTCTGGAATCCCCTCTAAAACTTCCCAGCATTGGTCATCCACCTCAGATTAACCTCTGCCTTTCAAGGGAGACTGCCCACCCCATCGCGCAACTCAAATTTTTAGAGAAATTTCCCCCATATTGATTTGAAATCTTTAAGCTCCATCAAGGCAGTAACATGCCTGTTTCTGCACACTATTGTTTTTCTAAAACCCAGCATGGTGTCTGGCATATACTCAGTGCTCAATAAATATTTGTTCAACAAACAGCCGAAAGAAAATGTGATTTCCTTTTCATTCATTCATTCATTCATTGTCATTCCTACCCATTGGCACTAACTCTCCTTTCTGAGGTCGTACAGAATACACTGACTCTCTCTTCTACATGTCAATCCATCAGCTATTTGGAATTTAGAATGTTAACACTGGAGAAAACTTAAATAACCACCCCCTCGTATTACAGATAAGGAGACTGAGGCCAGGAGTAGTACAAAGAGCTTTGTCCAAATCTCACAGAGAGTCGGTGGCAGCCCTGAAACAAAACCCAGGCCTCTTGGTCTTGATCTCTTTGCCCAATACCCACTACTTCCTTCAGTTTTTCAATTCCAAGAAATATTGCCTCTGTTACTCACTTAAATTTTTAGTAGTTTGAGGTGGGTCTCTTATTTTCCTTAACTTTGCTAGCTTTCTAGCAAAAAGTGTGCTTCCTTTATTCAAGTTCAGCCTTTGTGTGCTAAGTTGATTTTATAATAATGCTCTTTAAATGAGATTTAACATTAGTATGTGTTTAGCTGAACAACTTTTTGGATATTGCCCTATACAAGCACTATAAATATTTGGTAATTATAAAACAATAAAAAAAAATAGGTATTGAATTAATAAGAGAAATAAGGTGAATTTTTTAAAAATTCAAGGAACCCAAATGTTGTTTTCACATCTAAATGGTTGGGGAGTCTCTGAGGGTGGAGAGTGAGGGCATGTGTCTTAGAGAGGTGGTCAGGGAGGGCCTCTCTGAGGAGGTGTCATTGAGCAGAGACCTGAAGAGAATGGCGGAGGGAGCCACATCCATTCCTGGATGCACATTCTAGTCTTATTTCTCCGTGTTCTCATCCTATTCCTCTTTGATCCCTAGGTATTGGGTACATCGTAGGTACATAAGAGTATTTGTGGTTTGGGCTGAAGTGAGCAGGTAACCAGAGGCCCTGTCAGTGCTGAAGTGACTCCCCTTGTGCCTCCTCTCCCAGGCAAGCTGCTCAGAGGACATGGGCCGCTGGCTGGGACTGCTGCTGGTGGAGATGGGCTCCAGAGTCACCCCTGAGGCCCTGCACTATGACTACGTGGATGTGGAGACCTTAACCAGCATCGTCAGTGCTGGCCGCAACTCCTTCCTGTAAGAGTCTACACCCCGCAGGACCTCTACCTGAGGTCTGAGTCCAGCCTTGGGCACTGGCAGGAAGGAGGGGAGTTGCTGAAGAAGACTCTGCTTCCTTGGGAAGCCAGAATGTATCTTCCTCTTCCAGCAAGGAGGAGTGAGCCAGGTAGAGGAGGTAGAGCATTGTGGATGGAATGAGCAAGAGTGGAGAGTAGTGGCCTTGCCTCTGCCCTTGAGGCACAGGTACCCCAAGTTCTCACACCCTTGAGCATCTGGGCAGGCATGTGGTTGGTACATGGAGTCCAGCATTAGAAGAGCTGGATCCGAATCCCAGCTTTAACGCTACCAGCTGTGGCAGCTTGGGCTGGTTGCTTGCCATCTTGGATCCTCTGTTTTCTTACAGAATGGTGGTGATGAGTTATCTGCCTCCCAGGTGGTTGTGAGAACCATTTGAGTCCCTGCCTCTAAGGCCCTTCACATAGTACATGGCACAGGTCTGCTGGCCACGGTTGCTACTACTAATATTCCTACCTCCATTACGAGTTTCTGCCAAAATCAAATGAAGGAGTGGACAGGAAGACACTCTAAGCTGCGAGGTGTCATCATCATCAACATCATTGTACCTTTTATTTTCTAGATATGCACGTTCCTGCCAGAATCAGTGGCCTGAGCCCCGGGTCTATGATGATGTTCCTTATGAAAAGATGCAGGTACAGTCCCTTGGAGCTGCCCAGGAATGTGGCAAAGGGCATTTGTTCCGGTTTGCTAATGCTGTCATTATGCAAAATACCAGAAATGGACTGGCTTTTATAAAGGGGGTTTATTTGGTTGCAAATTTACTGTCCAAAGGCCATGAAAATGTCCAAATTAAGGCATCAACACGAGTGTTCCTTCACTGAAGAAGGGCCGTTGGTGTCGGGAAAACCTGGCTGGCATCTGCTGATCCTGAGTTGTGTTCCAGCTCCTCTCTCAGCTCCTGTGCTGTCTTGGTTCTTTCTCCCAAGACTTTTCTCTCTAAGCACCTGGGGGTCCTGTCTTAGCATATCCCGGGGCAAACTCTGGGCTTCATCTCTCAGCTAAACATCCTTCTGTCTGCATCTCCAAGCATGTCTAAGCATCAGCAAGCGTCTGGGCCTGTGTGGCTCTTTTTAAAGGACTCCAGTAAACTAATCAAGACCCACGCTGAATAGGTGGGGCCAAACCTCCTTGGAAATAATCTAATCAAAATTATCACCTACACTATCTCCATGGAAACAACCTAATCCAAACATCCCACAAGATTGGATTAAATATCCTGGTTTTTCTTGGGAGACATAATATATCCAAACCAGCGCAGCACTTATTAGCTCTCCCTTCTCCTCTCCCTCTCTGCTCCTTTTTTCCGTTGCCTCAGAGAGATTACTTTCATTTAACCAGCAAGTAGAAGGGGCAGGGGGGGGAGCTTCTTATCACAGATCATGGCTCAGGATCCAGGAATCCCTGGCACAGGAGGAAGGAGCCCCAGATTAGGAGGAAGAAAGGGCTCTGTAAGTTGCAAAGCATTACAGAAATGTGAGGCCTCAACCCCAGTTTGATCAAGGTGCTTGGGCCCTCCATTTCCATTTACTGCTCTGTGAACTGAGGCTGCTGTTTCAGTGATGGCTTGGGGCATGCCACTGGGTGACCACCCTTCACCTGGTGACATCCACAGTCTGAGCTTCAGCTCCCAGGATAGAGTCTCTGTCTTACTCACTAAACCAAGGAGATGGCGGCTTGTTGATTTACAGTGAGGCCTCTGTGGTCATTACACAGCATGGAATACTCCTGGCAGCACGCCCTGCGCCTTCTACCCCTGTCACAATTGGAGAAGTCACATTCTGATCAGACACTGATGGGTGGTGGGTCAGGCCTCAGAACCAGGGGAGGGAATCAAGCTGCCAGGGAAACCCGATGTGTCTGTGGGCTGGGACTCAGGCGCTAGACAGTTCTGGAGAACACTCAGCTCTCACATCTAGGGCTCAGCTTTTCTAGACACTTCTTGGCCATCTTTCTTCTGTTTACATGATCTTTCTTCAGACTCAGATAAACCAATGGATGCAGTTTAAGATTTTTCTTAGTTGCAGAATTTAGTAGCAAAACAGCTTAGTGCTTAGGGACATGGACTTGGGAGTCAAATCCAGGGCTGCATCTGAGTTACCTTGGGCTTCAGCTCTCTGGACCTCACTTCCTGACTGCAAATGTACATGAAAAAAAAACTCTTACAGGACTTCTGCAGAACTAAAGGAAATGCCTTATGTAAAGAACTTAGCACAGTGAGTGGCACATTGGAAGTTCTCACAAAGAGGAGTAAATAGTTGTTATCAATATCATTGTTATATTACATTATTATATTCCATGGTTTCCTAAGCTTTGACTGGAATTTGAGCATTCTTAATACCCTTGATATGCCAATATCTACTAAGTTACATCACTTCTACCAGTGGGTAATCTCAACCATAACTTTTTTTATTTTTTAAAGGGAAAACACTATATTAGTAATTCAGAAAATTTTAAGGGTATTTCCAAATAAAGCAAGGACAGTAAACCTATGATAAACCAAGTATGGGCATTCAGTTTTGAGACTTCCTGATTTTCTTTTCGGCAGGTGCTCCAGTTTAGGGTTGCCTTCTGCTGCCCCCACAGGAAGGTGTGAACATCAAATGACATATTGCTAGTGAAAGTGGTTTATAAACTGTTGAGAGCCCAGGTTTAAAGATATGAGGCCAAGATCTCACAGGCTCTGTAGCACTCATCTACCCAGCAAGAAGCATTACACATCCTCTGCACTGATGAGTCTGAGGCTCCCTGTACTTAACCTTCTTTCTCCATCTCCTGCCCCAGGATGGGGAGCCCGAGCATCCCCCAGGGGCCCAGGTGAAGCGCCACGCCTCCTCCTGCAGTGAGATGTCCCACCGAGTGGACCCGCAGGTCAAAGTCAAGCGCCATGCCTCCAGTGAGTTCTGTGTGGGTCTTCTCTGCTGTGAGGGAGGAAGGGGAGAAAACATCAATAGCAAGGGTCTAAAAGCTAGATTCCTCCAGGGGTCAGGCAGATCAATACCTGAGTGAAGTGAGGTGTAGGAAAATACCCTCCCACAAGAAAAATAACAGCACAAGTGCAGTGATAAAGGGCAGCTAGCATGTGGCCTCAGAGGCAAAATGATAGGGAGTAGGGAGAACAAGGGAGGCTGGAATGCTCAGGCCCCAGTTCGAGGGTTGGCCGCCACTCAGCTATAGCCGATGGTGGCCAGCCAGCAGAGAAAGCCCACTGGTGCAGATTTGCCAATTATTCAAAAGAGGACAGAAATCTAGATTTCATGTGAAATCTACTTATTTTTTAACATTAGCAAGTAGTTAAAAAATTTTTTAACACCAGGTAAGGCCAAAAATATATGCAATCTCTTTTTTTCACAAATTTCTGTATCTGTGAATTTTCCCACTCGCTAAAATTTATTTGTAACCTCTAAATGAATCCTCACAGTGCTTTCACAGTCATTTGCGGCATGCACAAAGCAGTGAAAAATTTGAATCACCCAGCACACACAACTGAGGTCAAACAGAACAACGCTCTGCGTTCTTGTTTCAGCTCTCACACTGTAAACTAGTATCCTTTTGGCAGGATACTTAGCGCTGTGTTTTCCACATTTTTGTGCTTTTTGTTGGTGATTTTGCTGTTTAAAATGGCCCCCAAGTGTAGTGCTGAAGTGCTGTCTAGTGTTCCTAAGAAAAGAAAACTGTCATGTGCCTGAGGGAGAAAATACATGTGTTAGATAAGCCTCATTCAGGCATGATTTGTAGTGCTATAGGCTGTGAGTTCCATGTTAAGGAATCAACAATAGATACATTAAATAAGGTGGCTTTAAACAAAAGAACACATAAAACGAACTTATGTGTTGATTGCTTAATGAAAATTTTGTGACCAGAGGTTGCAGGAACCCAACCCTGTACTTCCCTAGGAGCAGGGGTTCAGTATTCACTAATTCAGTGTTCCTGGTGACTTTATACTACATAACTACTGTGGATAATGAAAATTTACTGTACTTAAAGTTTATCTACAAGCTGTATCCGTTTCAAAGGCTAAGAGTCTATGGTTACTGGTTGAGAGTAATAAGAAGAGAACTGAACCCCTCCAAATGTCTCCAAGGCAGTGGCCATGACAGGCATGGCTCCCTTCTGTGTCCCAGCCCTGGCTTTGCCTGGCATCACATGGGTGCAGGTGAATTTCCTGATTGCCACACTGCACAATGATGACTTAAGTGTGCCAGTAAGCCTGTCCAGAAACTCTATTGTAAGTTTTTCTGATTTACAACACAAATCTCTGCTCCTGTGTGATTTATCTTTATAAGCAAGCCAGCTTCCAGGAGGACAGCATGCTCCAAAAGTCTTTCCTACATTACTTCACATTTCTTCTGCCTGTACCTGAACAAAGTCAACTTCTTGTCTTAATTTTGTGAAGATTTATTTTCGAAAATACTTTTCTATCTTATAGCTCCATTTCAGAAGTACAGATAATCTATTCTGGGAGTCAGAAGACCTGATTTCCATTCTTTACTTGATCACTAACTTACTGTGTAACTTTGTAAAAGTCCCTTCACCTCTCTGGATCTAAGTTTCTCCTTTGAACAATTAGAGGCTTGTTGTTTAACATTCCTCACCCCCTATTCGCATATGCACTGGAAATATAGGACCTTTTGGAATGGCCATTTTAAAATGATATAAGCATGTAAGATTACCAAAATCACACACACACACAAAAAGACAACCATAAACGTACACTCTCTTCAAAACAAACTAGGGAAACCCAGTTTATAAACGAGATAAAAGTGGAACTGCTCTGGCTAGAGTGGGGAGACCCACTTGGTTCCCCCTTCCTCCATACTGCGGGCTCCTTGAAGGGCAGTTGAAAACCACAGTGTGGAACTATTGATCTAGTCCAACAATGTTGTTTTTCAGATGAAGAAACTAAAGGACATCAAAGTCCATAATCACTGTATTAGTTATCTATTGATACATAGCAAATTACTGCAGAATTTAACAGCTCATAACAATAAGCATTTATGATGTCACACAGTTTCTGTAGGTCAGGAATCCAGGAGTGGCTTAGTTAGACACTTCTGACTCAGACTCTCTTGAGGTGTTGCAGTCAAGATGTCAGCCAGTGCCACTGTCATCTGAAAGCCTGATGGGCTGGAGGCTCCACTTCCAAGGCAGCCTACTCACTTCCTGCCAAATATGTGCTGGTTATTGGAAGGATGCCTCAGTTCCTTGCCATGTGGACCCCTCCATGAGGCTGTCTGTCCTTCTTGGCATGACAGCTGGCTTTCCCCAGAGTGAGAGATCCAAGAGGGTGCATCAAGACAGAAACTGCAGTGTCTTGTGGAAGTCACGCTCTTGTCATTTCTGCAATATCCTAGTGGTTATCAGGTTATCCCTATTTAGTGTGGGAGCAGACTACAAAAGGGCATGAATACCAGGAAGCAAGAATCATGAAGACCGAGGGGATTGCTGGGAGGAATGGTGGTGTGAGGAGCTTCGTGGACTTACTCTCCAATGAAACAACCAGAACTTGTAGAAATTATTGAAACAAATAATCATTTGAAATCTCTGGAAATTGTTCTAAAGGTGTATAGCAAATAAAGAAACATTTATTCTAGGAAACTTACTAAATCTCATAATAGCAAGAGTCTGGCATTTGAGCCATGACTGCTCCCTCCCTCCACCCCTCCCCCCAGCTCAGTGTGACAGATTCTCCACTCCAGGCAAGTGTGGCCAAGAAGACAGGGCTCCCTTTCTCCCCAGCTCCAGACAAGGACTGTGGTCTTCCCCTGGGAGAAGCAGGCTGCCAGCATTTTTCATCAAACCCAGCTCCATGTTGCAGAAGCTAAATTCCCAGTGAGTGGGGCCCAGAGGATAGGAACTCCCTTCCTCAACCCAGATCCAACCTGTAGGGCAGAGGCTTCCCCCACAAGTGTGGCAGGCCAAGAATACTTGGGCCCCAATCACTCATAGGGCAAAGGTTCTATGCTGGGAAAGGTAAGCCAAGAAGTCCAGAAGTTACTGCCCCCAACCAGCACTCTGCTCATAAAATGGAGATGTCACTCCATTAGAATCAGGTCACTGTTCCTGTCCGCAGATGCAGAAAAGTGGCTCAGAGATTTTGCTCACAGGGGAGGCAAGCTACAAGAACAGAGAAATACAGAGCTTTCCCCAAAGGAACTGGCCCCAGTTGGAATAGAGTGTGAGGAAGTTCAAGCCAAACAGTGCTCTCAAAAACAATGAAGATTTAGTGGTAAACAAGTAAGAGGAGGCTGATAGCTCCATGAGAAACCTTAGGCCAGCTACTTTATCAGAGAGAATCAGGGAAAGAGACAGCTCGGAAGAGCCATCCTGGGATTAGAAGAAACCTCAAGGAGAAGCCTCGAAAACTAACCTGAAAAAGGACAGAATTTAATTGGATGAGAATGTGGAGCAATTTATACCCAGGGCATTATTGAAAACAACAGAACCATCAGCCAACAATTATTAGAGCCTCATAGCCAGGTGTGATACCAACAGAGGCAGATAACTTAACAGAGAAAACAGGGAGAGAATCAAAGTTAACACTGGAAAAAAAAAATCATCATCTCAGGGTAACCGTGCACATATGGCCAAGGCTGCAATCTCTGAAGAGGAACTTCAGGAGCTTCACACTGTGGGGAAATAGATTTCACTAAAATAATCCATACAGGTCACTAAACAAACAAATGAGCATGTAGCAACCCCAGGGGAGGACCACTATCCAGAGATGCTTTAATATATTATCTAAAAGGTCCAGTTTTCCACAACAAAAAATTATTAGACATGCAAAGAAACAGGAAAAATGTGACCCGTACAGAAGAAAAAGAGCAGGCAGCAGAAACTACAAACTGCCTGTAAGAAGGCCCATATGTGGAATTTAACAAAGACTTCAAAGCAGCCACTATAAATATATTCAAAAGGAAACCATATTTAAAGATACAGAGAACAGTAAGATGAAAATGTCTCATCAATGGAGAATGTCAATATATAGACAGAAATTATTTCTTTTAAAAGAACCAAATGGAAATCATGGAGTAAAGTACAGTAACTGAAATTAAAAATTCACTGAAGGGGCTGAACAGTAAATTTGAACTGGCAGAAGAAAGAATCAGTGAACTCGAAGATTGATCAATAGAGTTATGCAATCCAAAGAACAGGGAAAAAAAGAATTTTTAAAAAATGAACTTTAGAGAAACGTGGGACAGCATTAAGCTCACTAACATATATGTAATGGCAGTAATGGAAAGAGAAGTGAGAGAGAAAGAAGCAGAACAAGTATTCAAAGAAATAATGCCTGAAAACTTTCCCAAATGTTATTGAATAGCATTAATCTACATATCTAAGAAGCTCAATGAACTCCAAGGGGGATAAACAGAAAGAGATCCACAAACACATCTGTGAAGCCAAAGACAAAGAGAAAATCTTGAAAGCAGCCAGGGAAAAATGACTCATCACTTATAAGGAAACCCTGGTAAGATTAATGGCTGACTTCTCATTAGAAACAGTGGAGACCAGAAGGCAGTGGAATAACATATTCAGAACACCGATAACCTGAAAAAACTGTCAACCAAGACAGCAAATGACCCCAAATCCACATGAAAAAATAAAGAGCACTAGTAAAGGCAATTATGTAATTATAAAACACAGTATAAAAAAAGTATTTTTCTTCTTCTCTTACTGATTTTAAAAAGCAGTTGTATAAAACTATATATGTATATTTGTATTTTGTTGGGCATATAATGTATAGAATTAGCTATGGCCGATTCTTGTTATTCATGGTAGTTCTCGTCTATAAAGTCGCCATTTTCAGTGAATACTGAACTGCTCCTAGGGGAAGTACAGGGTGTTGGGTTCCTGTGAGCCTCAGATCACAACATTTTCATCAGCCAATCAATACATAACTTTGTTTAATGTGTGTTTCTGTTTAAACCCACCTTATTCAATATATATTGTTGATTCATTAACATTGGACTCACAACAGAACTACAGCCCATGCGTGAATGAAACTTATCTAATACATGTATTTTCTCCATAAGGCACATCATAGCCTTCTTTTGCTTAGAAGCAGACAATACTTCAGCACTTTGCTTAGGGACCATTTTAAACATCGAAGTCACCAACTAAAAGCACAAAAACGAGAAAAATGTGGCACTAAATATAGTGGGAAAAGGACACTTGTTTACAGTGTGTGAGCCGAAACAAGAAGGCAGAGTGTCACCTTGTTTGAACCTCAGCTGGGAATATGCACGTTGGGTGACTCAGTTGTTTTGCAGCTCTGCACATGTCTGCAAATAACCACAAAAGCACTACAAGTATTGATTTCGAGGTTTCAAATACATTTTAGCAAGTAGGCCAAATTTGCAAATATGGAAACTGAATAATTAGGATTGACTGTATATTTGACAATAATAGCACAAAGGTTATGTGGATAAGGAAATGACACCAGATGATAACTTGAATCCAAAAGAATAAAAGGAGAGAACCAGAAATGGCAAATAAGTAGGTTAAATAACAAATGCATACTTACAGTTTATTTATATATATTTATAAATATTATATATTTATATATACTTGTTCTTTCTTATCTCAGCCTCTTTAATAGACATGAAATTATATAAAGTAACAATAATAACAATGTATTGAATTTGTAACAAATATAGATATAATATGTATAATATTAATAGCACAAAAAGAGGGAAGAGAGCTATACAGAAGTAACAGTTGTCTCATTGGAATTAAGTTAGTATACATCTAAAATAGATTCTGAAAAGTTAAGATGTATATGGTAAGCCCTAGAGCAACCACTAAGAAAATAACTCAGAAATTACGGTGGGAAAATCAGTAAAGGAATTAAAGTATTCCATTTGAAAATATTTACTTAATCCAAAAGAAAGCAGTAAAGGAGGGACAGAGAAATAAATAAGAACAACAAGCCTGTGAGACATAGAAAACAAACTAGGAATACAAGGGAACTCCCTCGCGATGAAGGGCATCTATCTACAAAAAAAACCCACAGGTAACATCATACTTAATGGTGGGAAACTGAATGTTTTCCCTCCCCCTAAAATCACCGAATTTTTATTCAGCAATAAAAAGAAATGAAGTACCGATATATGCTACAACATGGACAAACCTTGAAAACATTATACTAAGTGAAAGCAGCCAGTCACAAAAGACCACATATTGTATGATTCCATTTGTATGAAATGTTCAGAATAGGCAAACCTGTAGAGACAGAAAGTAGATCAGTGGTTGTCTTGGGCTGCAGGGAGTTTGGGAAAAGTAGGAAGTGACTGCTAAATGGTACAGGGTTTCTTTTTGAGGTGATGAACATATCCTAAAATTGATTGTGGTGATGATTTCACAAATCTTAATTTACCAAAAAAAAATCATTGAATTGTATATTTTAAATGGGTGAATTTATGGTACATAAATAAAGATGCTCCATTTAAAAAAAAAAGACTCACGGGGCCATGTTGGATGCCAGTACCACAGTCACAGAGAGCCAGTGGCAGCTGTGTCCTGACTCTTAGTTCTGGAGTCTTAACATCACAGCCCTCGCAGTCCTTTTCTAGTCCTGTCACTTTAGGAAGTTGGATCCAGACCTGGGGGTGAGGCTTTCCCTCCTTTCCTATTACTTCTTCCCCATGGCCTTCTCAACTTGGACACTAAATGCTCCTGGATGACTCACCCTGGAAGCTCACATGTTCTGGAAGGTCCTAGGGCAGTTCCGAAGCACATGTTTTATCACTAAGATGAGACCCACAGGATTATAGCTCCCTACAACTTAGACCAACGTGTTTGCCCATCTAGAGATCACCTAGTTTTCTTCTTCACCACCATTTGAGTGACTTAAGTATTGGGGTGGGGGTATGGGGTGTGATAAGTTGCTATCCGTGCTGCCCTGAGGCAAACCAGGGCAGTGTTCCCAAAGGTGAGTCCGCTTGCTGGGCTGCCCCTAAGGAGCTTTTCACTCATCTGTAATGAAATGAGAAAAATAAGCACAGTGCACTAAATTTTTCATTAAGTTAATCCATTAAATGTGAATGACCATTTTGTTCTGTATTTATGTCTTTCCTACCATAGGGGTGTTAAAATATTGTTCATTTTATAAAATAATGGAAATAATAGGTAGCAGTTAGGGTTTTTAAGGTCCTTTTCTGATACAATAAAACACTAATTTCTTATTGGTCTACCTTTTTTTTTTAATTAAGTCTATAAAATCTAAAAGTCTGGAAGCCTCTGGGATGCCATTATGTATCTGGGAAATTGGAGGATGTATGGGTCCAATATTTATGACCAGGTTTGCACTGCATGGTAGTTGTGGCAGTAACTGATTTTGCATGGGCTCACTGGGTAAGCAGTGCAACCCCTATAAAAACTAAAGAGACAAGAGTCCCAATTATCAGTGAACCCTGGGACACACTCCACACCCCACCAACTTACAAAGTACTATGTGGCTCTCTATAGCACCCACATACAAAAAAAGACAAAAACAAAACCCTTTCTGAGAAGTTGGTCTATGGCCTTGGCCCAGCTAGAGCAGTATTGCATGGCATGGACCCTAGTCAGGCAGACATGGGTTCAAACCTTGTCTCTAACACCATTAGCAATGGGAACTTATATCAGTGGTCTAACCTCTGATTGCCTCAGATTCCTTAAAAAAAAAAAAAAAAAAAAAAAAAAAAGAGACATAATGATCCTAAGCTGTTATGATGATTAAATGGGAATGTATGTAAATGGCTTAGCATGTAGTACCTCACATCTAGTAAACACTCAATAGATCTTTGCCATAATTATTTATTGTTATTGTCCACCATAATGTACAATACACTACTAGCTCCCTCCCTCTTCAACTCCCCAGTAATAAAATGAGCAATGCCTGACTTTAGCCCAAAGGACTGGATTCTCTATGAATCTGAATTATATATAACTATCTGTCTTATATATGACTGAGAATTGACTATAAAACATGCCTTTTTCAAGCCAAGGTGTATTAGGCATCACAAAATTTGTTTTATTGTATTATCATTATTAAGTAACATTTACTAAGCACTTACTATTTTGCCAGGTACTATATTAAGTAAGCCCTTTTCATCACCACAACCCTACCAGGTAAGTTTATCAATATCCACATTTATAAACATGAAAACTAAAGCCCAGGGGAAAAGGCACAAAAAACACCACCATTAGCTTTTTCCTGATGTCACACAACCACTAAAGGGCAGAAGAGAATGCAAACCCCAGCCTGTCTGATACCAAAGCCCTTGCTCCCAAGTCACTGTACTTTGCTGCCTCTCTTTTGTTCCTTATTTCCTTAGGGTATTCACACTGCTATAGATCTAAATATTCCCGTTTTATAGAGAGAGAAGATGGGACTGCCAGAGATGCTAACACCCAAGTACCCTTCCCAGAGGTCATGACTGAGGGCCTCTTTCTTCCCCACATCTCTGCAGGTGCCAATCAATACAAGTACGGCAAGAATCGAGCTGAGGAGGATGCCCGGAGGTACCTGATGGAAAAAGAGAAGATGGAGAAAGAGAAAGACACCATCCGGACAGAGCTGATGGCCCTGCGGCAGGAGAAGAGGGAGCTAAAGGAGGCCATCCGGAACAGCCCAGGTAACGACAGGGGTGTGGTCTGAGGGCTTATGCACAGCTCAGCCTGGGTGCAGTGAGGGGAAGTCTCTTGCATAGTCATCTAGTTTCTTACCGAGTTGACCAGAGCTTCTCCTCCTCTTCCTCCTCCTCCTCTTCATCATCATCATAATGCCTCCTGATTAAAGGAAGTGCCATCAATTTAATAGCTGCTGTTGGATAAGGGGATGAAAAAGGCATCACAATAATGTATAAATTTAATGTCGTCAGATGAAAAACAAATGTCTTAGAATCAGAGTGATAAAAAGTATCATTTTGAACCTCACAGTTGTTCATTCACAGGTATCTATTGAGCCCCGATTGGTCCAGGTACTGGGGAAGGATGGACTGCTGCCCTCTGTAGTCCCACACTTTCCCGTGATCCTCTTCTGAAATCCAGGGCCATGACCTTATCAGGCGCTGCCTGCTCTGGGCTCCTCCAGACCCCATTTTCTCTTGTTTCCTTTGAGTTCTCTCTTTAAATACAGTTCAGCATTCTTTCAGCATGGGATTTTTACGCCTGCTGGAGGGAACAGAAGTCTTCTCCTTATGGAATGTCCAAGATCATATACCCTGTGAGAATCTGATGGCTCCTATGACCTTTTCCTTAGGAAAAAAAAAAAAAAACACCGTAATTTACAACATTGCAAACTATCTCAGTAACATGTATGTTCCTAGGGCCCATCTGTAGAACTTCAGGTTTAAAGGATAAGACTTGTTCTGTGTGACCAAGAACCAGAATCAATGGGAGGAGGTATAGGAAGGCAGTTTGGTTTTGATATAAAGAATTTTCTAAGACTCATAACCAGGGTATAGAGCAGGCTGACCATCCCCCTTACCCTGCTCAATTTTTTCTTTTTTCTATAGCACTTATCACTTTGTAACATACCTGAATCATTTATTTATTATATTTATTATTTTTATTTATTGTTTGTGTCAAGCACACATACATATGCACATTAGATTATAAGCTCCATAAGGACAAGGGTCTTTTCCTGTTTTGTTCGCTAATGTATCCCAAGGGCCTAGAACAGTGCCTGGTACATATTAGGCAGCCAGTATTTATTGAGTGAATGAATGAATGTAAAGAATTCACCATTACTGGAAAACCCTCCAGTAGAGTCTCCCTCACGGCCAACAATGAGATTGACTCATTTTTTTAAACCCATCAAGACCTGACATGGCACTTGGCACAAGGAAAGTACTAATTCACATTTGTTGAATTAAATTGAATAAGCAGAAAAGTTCTAGTAGGAACCCGTGGTCTATGTAAAGCACTGTGTTTTGACTTCTAATTACAAGTAACAGAAACCAAAGTCAAGTTGGCTTAGAAATGAAAAAAAGAAAAATGTAACTGAAAAATCGAAAAAATCAGGTATAGCAAGATCAAGGGACTTAAATCATGTCACCGGGAAGCTTATTTCCCTAACTCTTGTTTCTACCTTCCTTTATGTCGGTTTCATTCTTTTCCCATGTGGTGACACAATGGCTGCACAGCCCTCACCCAATCCTCTCAGCCAACCAGCCGAGAAAGCTTCTCTTTCCAATGGCCGAACAAAAGCCTCAGGATTCTCTTTGATTCAACCAACTTTGATCCCTAAACCAATCACTGTGACCAGAAGATGAAATGTGATTATTGGCCTGGTCTAAGTTATATGTGCCAACTCCTTGAACTAGGTGTGGAGTCATTCCCACCCAAACTGGAATGGGAAGTGACAAGGTAGTTTCCCAACAGAAAATCAGGATGCTGTTTCCAGAAAATGGGGAAGTGGGTACTGTGCAGGTAAAAATGTACCACCCAGCATGGAGTCTGTCTCTTAACCAGGACTGGGGGACTGGAAAGGCCTTCCAGCCTGAGGGCCTGCCAGACTCCTGGGCTCTTTGGGCCAGGCTCATCTTCTTCTCCCTGGTGTCTATGGAAACAGGAGCAAAGTTAAAGCTTCTGGAGGAGGCCTTGTCTACCCTGGAAGCTCAGTGTCGGGCGAAAGAGGAACACCGGATCGACCTGGAGCTGCGGCTCGTGGCTGTGAAGGAGCGCTTGCAGCAGTCCCTGGCAGGGGGCCCAGCTCTGGGGCTTTCTGTGACCAGCAGGAGTGGGGTGAGTCTACCCCCTTCTAGCCCAGGGGAGCAGCTACTCCTTAAAACTCTCCCACTACAGCTCTTCTTCATGATAATTTTTGGAGGGTAGGAGTTATGTTCATTTACAGATGAGAAAACTGAGGTCCACAGAAGTGAGGGGACACGCCACAGGTGAAACAGCTAGGAGACAGACTCCTGGAGCAAGTGCTCTTGATCCTCTGGCCTCTGTTCTCTCCACAAGCAATAACACTATTTGACTTTTTATCCTGAAGGTGATCTCAGAACCAGCCTTGGGGTTATATAATAGCTATCATATGTTGAATAAGGAATAGCAAGTTTGTATTGACTGATAACCATATGCCAGCACACGATTTTAACCTGTATTAGCTCACAATCTTCACAGCAGTCCTGTGAGGTCGTACTATGTGTATCAACCCCGTTTGACAGACAAGGAGATGTTGAATGACAAGCTCAAGGTCACTCAACTAAGTGGGAGACAGGATTCCAGATTCAGAAAGTTTTGACTCCAGACCCTGCTTTTAGCCACCATGGCTCATGTCCTCTTGTGGGATCCTCTCTGTACCAGGCCTTTGCATCCTTCACTCTAACCCACAGGTTAACCCTGCGAGGTAGAAACTCTCAGCTTGAATGGGAATTCCTCAAAGACTTCCCTGACCTCAGACTGAAATCGGGTTTCTCAACCTTGGCACTTTGGGGCATTTTGGGCCAGAAAATCAACACATAGTCGGATATTTAGCAGCATCTGTAGCCTCTCCCTTTTAGATACCAGTAGCAACCCACACCCCAGTTATGACAACCAAGAATGTCACTAGACATTACTAGGTGTCCCCTGGAGGGGCAGATCACCCCCAGTTGACATCACTGGCCTAAATTACCACCAGCTGTGTTATTCTTCCTCCTAGCATTTAATGCAGTTTCTCTAATACATATGTAATTGTGTCCTTATTATCTAATGTCTGTCTCCCCGACTGGGTTATATTTTTATGAAGAATTGGAATCTATTTTACCATTACATCCCTAGCCCTTTAAAGAATCTGAAAAATAGTAGGCATGCAATAAATATTTGTCAAATGAATAATGTTATTCCTGCTTTCAGACAAGGAAGTGAAACAGAGATGAAATAACTGGTCTGACGAGTATCAGTTGTCATTGGGAGCTATATTATTATCGTTGTCCAACGTCACCCTGCCAGGTCAAACCACACCCGATGAGTCTCAAGCTGATACTGTTTCTTATGCCCTGACACTTCCACTCCACGGGGCATTTCCTACTTCAATTTACAGATGAGAACATAAGGGCCAGGGACAAAAAAACTTTGCCAGCCACAGGGGGTTGGTGGAGGAACTGGGATGAGAGGTTCTGTCACCCCACCTCAGATTCCTTCACCAGGAGCCCCAATATTCCCATTCCAGAGCACCCTTCTCTCCCCTTTTGATCCTTTTGACACCGTTTAGAGCCAGAACATATTCTTCTCTAAATTCCCCACAGTCTCAGCTATTAAGATTCATACTTAAGGAACTACATCTGATAAGGTACTAAGCAATTGTCTGGAAAATTTAAGGGGTGAAGGCAAGTTAGAAAATGAGAAAGAATACAGCACAGAGGTTAAGAATGAGAGAGCTGTGGGGTTTGAATCCTAGCTCTCTCAATTACCACCCATGTGGCCTTAAGCACGAGTTGACTTCTCTAGGCCTCAGTTTCTCATCTGTAAAAAGGATGACTGATAATATTACCTACTTCATAGACTTGACAACTTTTAAATGAGCTATTCCATGCAGTGCCTCAGTGAGGACTGAGTAATTTCAGTTGTCATTAACTTTAGTCCAAGACCATGAAGTATCTTTGTCCCCTCACCCTGTGTTGTGCCTTTGATTTTAAAAACGTCCTCTTCCGTTCGAGGGCTGATTGGATATAGATAGCCAACACTATACATAGATGTCACCTATGTAACTATTTCTTGCCATTAACAGGAAACAGCAAATAAACCCCAGAACAATGCCTCAGAGCAACCTCTCCCTGTCAACTGCGTTTCTGAGCTGAGGAAGAGGAGCCCATCCATCGTAACCTCCAGCCAAGGAAGGGTGCTACAGAAAGCCAAGGTACAGCAATAGCTCAGCTGATTAAAATGCAGAGATCTGGTGTCTTCCTTTATATGGAACCTCACCAAGAACCAAAAACACAGCTATTGAGAAAGGCATAGAATTGCCAAAACATCCATGCATTCAAACTCGTGAACTTTGCTCAGAGGGGAAGACCCTCAAACCTCATTTAGAACCTGTTTACTCTTTTGTTTTTTAATTGTGGCAATATGTATATAACATTCACCTTTCCATTGTAACCATTTTGAAGTGTTCAATTCAGTGGCATTAATTACTTTCCATTACTAAGTTTTTCATCACCCAGAACAGGAACTCTTAATACTTTAAGCATCTCCCTCTGTTTACTCTTTATTAACACATAGTTCTAACAACTGATTTCTGAGCCTACAATATATTTTCTGCCCGAAAAGGCCCCATTTCATAGGTGAGGAAACTAAAGCTCAGGGGTGAAGGGACTTGCCCAAATTTATGCAGGATGGCGTTCAGAGAGCTGACAGGCAAACCAACTCCTCCATCCTAAGCCCAGAGCTCATTCATCATACTGATCCACATTCCCTTCTCTGAAATTCTTGGGGCCTACTTTTTGGATTTTAGAAAGGTAATATGGTACATACACTGTATGTGATGAAACACCCCAGCAAGTTCTCAGGCGGTACCCTGTTAGCAAACACATTAATATTTCTACAGCAAGACATATGAAATACTCATACCACATGGAATAAAGATTATAAACAGCTTCACACCAGTTCAGATCAGGTTTGTGCAAAACTTAGGAGGCACAGTTTTGTTTTCAGAATTTTCTGAATTTCAGAACTGTAGATTAGAGAGTATGGACCCCTTTACCCTTTAGTCTGATTTACCTTAGTCCTAACCGAGTCCATTTCATTCATATCTCTAATTTAAGTCTGATCTCTTTTTTTAGACTCTTTAACATTTGCTGTTTAAAATGCAATTTTCAAGCAGGTAAAGTTTTACTTATATACATACACAAACATGTTTAAGAGTGTTCATATATACTATATTTTTATTTTTTTACATACCATTAGTTTCATAACATGAACCGCATAATCATGATAATTCCTTGACTTTCACTCCCCAAACTACTCATGTACAGTCATATTGAGAAGTCCCAATTATAGCTTTATTTAAACTTTTGAGTATAACATAGTAAATTTCTCTTTCAAATCTTAGTGTTATTTCGTCTTATTTTAAACTTTCATTTCTGAAGTCACACCTTAATCATTGTTTTAAGTAATTCTAGATACCTGAGGCAATTAAATTAAGTTCTCTTTAACCAAAAGAAAAACAACGTGACAAAGTTTACTTTTTTTTTTAATCTTCATTTTATTGAGATATATTCACATACCATGCAGTCATACAAAACAAATCGTACATTCGATTGTTCACAGTACCATTACATAGTTGTACATTCATCACCTAAATCAATCCCTGACACCTTCATTAGCACACACACAAAAATAGTAAGAATAATAATTAAAGTGAAAAAGAGCAATTGAAGTAAAAAAGAACACTGGGTACCTTTGTCTGTTTGTTTGTTTGTTTCCTTCCCCTATTTTTCTACTCATCCATCCATAAACTAGACAAAGTGGAGTGTGGTCCTTATGGCTTTCCCAATCCCATTGTCACCCCTCATAAGCTACATTTTTATACAACTGTCTTCGAGATTCATGGGTTCTGGGTTGTAGTTTGATAGTTTCAGGTATCCACCACCAGCTACCCCAATTCTTTAGAACCTAAAAAGGGTTGTCTAAATTGTGCGTAAGAGTGCCCACCAGAGTGACCTCTCGGCTCCTTTTGGAATCTCTCTGCTACTGAAGCTTATTTCATTTCCTTTCACATCCCCCTTTTGGTCAAGAAGATGTTCTCCATCCCACGATGCTGGGTCTACATTCCTCCCCGGGAGTCATATTCCAATGTTGCCAGGGAGATTCACTCCCCTGGGTGTCTGATCCCACGTAGGGGGGAGGGCAGTGATTTCACCTTTCAAGTTGGCTTAGCTAGAGAGAAAGGGCCACATCTGAGCAACAAAGAGGCATTCGGGAGGAGGCTCTTAGGCACAACGATAGGGAGGCCTAGCCTCTCCTTTGCAGCAACCGTCTTCCCAAAGGTAAAACCTACGGTAGAGAGCTCAACCCATCAAACCACCAGTTCCCTATGTCTGTGGTCATGTTAGCAACCATTGAGGTGGGGTAGGCCAATACCCCTGCATTCTCCACAGGCTCCTCAAGGGGGCACTACATATTTTTTTCCTTTTTTTTTTTTTTTACCCTTTTTTCCTTTTTAAATCAACTGTATGGAAAAAAAAATTAAAAAAAAAAAAACAAAAAAGAAAAACATACAATAAAAGAACATTTCAAAGAGACCATAACAAGGGGGTAAGAAAAAGACAACTAACCTAAGATAACTGCTTTACTTCCAACCTGTTCCTGCTTTACCCCAAGAAAGTTACATAATATAGCAACATTTCTGTGAACTTGTTCCTACTATATCCATCAGAAATTAACAGACCATAGTAATTCCTGGGCATCCCCAGAACGTTAAATAGCATATCTGTTCTTCTTGGATTACTGTTCCCCCTTCCTTAATTGCTCTCTATTGCTAGTTCCCCTACATTCTACATTATAAACCATTCGTTTTACATTTTTCAAAGGTCACATTAGTGGTAGCATATAATATTTCTCTTTTTGTGCTTGGCTTATTTCGCTCAGCATTATGTCTTCAAGGTTCATCCATGTTGTCATATGTTTCACCAGATCGTTCCTTCTTACTGCCGCGTAGTATTCCATCGTGTGTATATACCACATTTTATTTATCCACTCATCTGTTGAAGGACATTTGGGTTGTTTCCATCTCTTGGCAATTGTGAATAATGCTGCTATGAACATTGGCGTGCAGATATCTGTTCGTGTCACTGCTTTCCGATCTTCTGGGTATATACCGAGAAGTGCAATCACTGGATTGAATGGTAACTCTATTTCTAGTTTTCTAAGGAACTGCCAGACTGACTTCCAGAGTGGCTGAACCATTATACAGTCCCACCAATAATGAATAAGAGTTCCAATTTCTCCACATCCCCTCCAGCATTTGTAGCTTCCTGTTTGTTTAATGGCAGCCATTCTAATCGGTGTGAGATGGTATCTCATTGTGGTCTTAATTTGCATCTCTCTAATAGCTAGTGAAGCTGAACATTTTTTCATGTGTTTCTTGGCCATTTGTATTTCCTCTTCAGAGAACTGTCTTTTCATATCTTTTGCCCATTTTATAATTGGGCTGTCTGTACTATTGTCATTGAGTTGTAGGATTTCTTTATATATGCAAGATATCAGTCTTTTGTCAGATACATGGTTTCCAAAAATTTTTTCCCATTGAGTTGCCTGCCTCTTTACCTTTTTGAGAAATTCCTTTGAGGTGCAGAAACTTCTAAGCTTGAGGAGTTCCCATTTATCTATTTTCTGTTTCGTTGCTTGTGCTTTGGGTGTAAAGTCTAGGAAGTGGCTGCCTAATACAAGGTCTTGAAGATGTTTTCCTACATTATCTTCTAGGAGTTTTCTGGTACTTTCTTTTATATTGAGATCTTTGGTCCATTTTGAGTTAATTTTTGTGTAGGGTGTGAGGTAGGGGTCCTCTTTCATTCTTTTGGATATGGATATCCAACTCTCCCAGCCCCATTTGTTGAATAGACCATTATGACTCAGTTCAGTGACTTTGGGGGCCTTATCAAAGATCAGTCGGCCATAGATCTGAGGGTCTATCTCTGAATTCTCAATTCGATTCCATTGATCTATATGTCTATCTTTGTGCCAGTACCATGCTGTTTTGACAACTGTGGCTTTATAATAAGCTTCAAAGTCAGGATTGTAAGTCCTCCCACTTCGTTTTTCTTTTTTAGAGTGTCTTTAGCAATTCGAGGCATCTTCCCTTTCCAAATAAATTTGATAACTAGCTTTTCCAAGTCTGCAAAGTAGGTTGTTGGAATTTTGATTGGGATTGCATTGAATCTGTAGATGAGTTTGGGTAGAATTGACATCTAAATGACATTTAGCCTTCCTATCCATGAACATGGAATATTTTTCCATCTTTTAAGGTCCTCTTCTATTTCTTTTAGTAGAGTTATGTAGTTTTCTTTGTATAGGTCTTTTACATCTTTGGTTAAGTTTATTCCTAGGTACTTGATTTTTTTGGTTGCTATTGAAAATGGTATCTTTTTCTTGAGTGTCTCTTCAGTTTGTTCATTTCTAGCATATACAAACATTACTGACTTATGTGGATTCACCTTGTATCCCGCTACTTTGCTAAATTTGTTTATTAGCTCTAGTAGCTGTATCGTCGATTTCTCAGGGTTTTCTAGATATAAGATCATATCATCTGCAAACAATGACAGTTTTACTTCTTCTTTTCCAATTTGGATGCCTTTTATTTCTTTGTCTTGCCGGATTGCCCTGGCTAGCACTTCCAGCACAATGTTGAATAACAGTGGTGACAGCGGGCATCCTTGTCTTGTTCCTGATCTTAGAGGGAAGGCTTTCAGTCTCTCACCATTGAGTACTATGCTGGCTGTGGGTTTTTCATATATGCTCTTTATCATATTGAGGAAGTTTCCTTCAATTCCTACCTTTTGAAGTGTTTTTATCAAAAAGGGATGTTGGATTTTGTCAAATGCTTTTTCAGCATCTATTGAGATGATCATTTGATTTTTCCCTTTTGAATTTTTAATGTGTTGTAATACATTGATTGTTTTTCTTATGTTGAACCATCCTTGCATGCCTGGAATGAACCCCACTTGGTCATGGTGTATGATTTTTTTAATGTGTCTTTGGATTCGATTTGCAAGTATTTTGTTGAGGATTTTTGCATCTATATTCATTAGGGAGATTGGCCGGTAGTTTTCCTTTTTTGTAGCATCTTTGCCTGGTTTTGGTATTAGATTGATGTTAGCTTCATAGAATGAGTTAGGTAGTGTTCCATTTTCTTCAATGTTTTGAAAGAGTTTGAGTAAGATTGGTGTCAGTTCTTTCTGGAAAGTTTGGTAGAATTCCCCTGTGAAGCCATCTGGCCCTGGGCATTTATTTGTGGGAAGATTTTTGATGACTGATTGGATCTCTTTGCTTGTGATGTGTTGGTTGAGGTCTTCTGTTTCTTCTCTGGTCAGTCTAGGTTGTTCATATGTTTCCAGGAAATTGTCCATTTCCTCTACATTATCCAGTTTGTTGCCATACAGTTGTTCATAGTATCCTCTTATAATTTTTTTAATTTCTTCAGGATCTGCAGTTATGTCACCTTTTTCATTCATTATTTTGTTTATATGGGTCTTCTCTCTTTTTGATTTTGTCAGTCTAGCTAGGGGCTTGTCAATCTTGTTGATCTTCTCGAGGAACCAACTTTTGGTGATATTTATCCTCTCTGTTGTTTTTTTGTTCTCTATGTCATTTATTTCTGCTTTAATCCTTGTTATTTCTTTTCTTCTACTTGGTTTAGGATTGGTTTGCTGTTCATTTTCTAGCTTCTGCAGCTGATCCATTAGTTCTTTGATTTTGGCTCTTTCTTCCTTTTTAATATATGCGTTTAGTGCTATAAATTTCCCCCTTAGCACTGCTTTTGCTGCATCCCATAGGTTTTGGTATGTTGTGTTCTCATTTTCATTCGTCTCTATATATTTAGCAATTTCTCTTGCTATTTCTTCTTTAACCCAGTGATTGTTTAGGAGTGTGTTGTTTAACCTCCAGGTATTTGTGAATTTTCTAAGTCTCTGATGGTTATTGACTTCTAATTGTATTCCATTGTGGTCAGAGAATGTGCTTTGAATAATTTCAATCTTTTTAAATTTATTGAGGCTTGTTTTATGTCCCAGCATATGATCTATTCTGGAGAAAGTTCCGTGAGCACTAGAAAAGTATGTGTATCCTGGTGATTTGGGATGTAATGTTCTGTATATGTCTGTTAAATCTAATTCATTTATCAGATTGTTTAGGTTTTCAATTTCCTTATTGGTCCTCTGTCTGGTTGATCTATCTATAGGAGAGAGTGATGTGTTGAAGTCTCCCACAATTATTGTGGAAACATCAATTGCTTCCTTTAGTTTTGCCACTGTTTCTCTCATGTATTTTGTGGCACCTTGATTGGGTGCATAGACATTTTTTTTTTTTTTTTTTACTGTCCTTCTTTTTCTCTTTTAACTGTTTTACTTTTTTTTTTAATCTTCATTTTATTGAGATATATTCATATTCCACGCAGTCATACAAAACAAATCGTACTTTCGATTGTTCACAGTACCATTACATAGTTGTACATTCATCACCCAAATCAATCCCTGACACCTTCATTAGCACACACACAGGAATAACAAGAATAATAATTAGAGTGAAAAAGAGCAATTGAAGTAAAAAAGAACACTGGGTACCTTTGTCTGTTTGTTTCCTTCCCCTATTTTTCTACTCATCCATCCATAAACTAGACGAAGTGGAGTGTGGTCCTTATGGCTTTCCCAATCCCATTGTCACCCCTCATAAGCTACATTTTTATACAACTGTCTTCGAGATTCATGGGTTCTGGGTTGTAGTTTGATAGTTTCAGGTATCCACCACCAGCTACCCCAATTCTTTAGAACCTAAAAAGGGTTGTCTAAAGTGTGCGTAAGAGTGCCCACCAGAGTGACCTCTCGGCTCCTTTTGGAATCTCTCTGCCACTGAAGCTTATTTCATTTCCTTTCACATCCCCCTTTTGGTCAAGAAGATGTTCTCTGTCCCACGATGCCGGGTCTACATTCCTCCCCGGGAGTCATATTCCACGTTGCCAGGGAGATTCACTCCCCTGGGTGTCTGATCCCACGTAGGGGGGAGGGCAGTGATTTCACCTTTCAAGTTGGCTTAGCTAGAGAGACAGGGCCACATCTGAGCAACAAAGAGGCATTCGGGAGGAGGCTCTTAGGCACAACCATAGGGAGGCCTAGCCTCTCCTTGGGTGCATAGACATTTACAATTGTTATTTCTTCTTGTTGAATTACCCCTTTTATTAGTGTGTAGTGGCCTTCTTTGTCTCTCAAAACATCCCTGCATTGAAAGTCTATTTTATCTGAGATTAATATTGCTACACCTGCTTTCTTTTGGCTGTAGCTTGCATGAAATATTTTTTTCCATCCTTTTACTTTCAATTTCTTTGTGTCCCTGTGTCTAAGATGAGTCTCTTGTATGCAACATATTGATGGTTCATTTTTTTTTGATCCATTCTGCAAATCTATATCTTTTAATTGGGGAGTTTAATCCATTTACATTCAACGTTATAACTGTGAAGGCATTTCTTGAATCAGCCATCTTATCCTTTGGTTTATGTTTGTCATATATATTTTTCCCCTCTCTCTATTAATATCCTTTATTGTACCCATACCGAATCTCTTTAGGACTGAACCTTTCTCCAAGTCTCTCTGTCCTTTCTTTGTTTCTCTGTTTGTAGGGCTCCCTTCAGTATCTCCAGTAGGGAAGGTCTCTTGTTAGCAAATTCTCTCAGCATTTGTTTGTCTGTGAAAAATTTAAGTTCTCCCTCAAATTTGAAGGAGAGCTTTGCTGGATAAAGTATTCTTGGTTGGAAATTTTTCTCACTCAGAATTTTAAATATATCATGCCACTGCCTTCTTGCCTCCATGGTGGCTGCTGAGTAGTCACTGCTTAGTCTTATGCTGTTTCCTTTGTATGTAGTGAATTGCTTTTCTCTTGCTGCTTTCAGAACTGCTCCTTCTCTTCCGTGTTTGACAGTGTGATCAGAATATGTCTCGGAGTGGGTTTATTTGAATTTATTCTATTTGGAGTTCACTGAGCATTTATGATTTGTGTATTTATGTTGTTCAGAAGATTTGGGAAGTTTTCCCCAACAATTTCTTTGAATACTCTTCCTAGACCTTTACCCTTTTCTTCCCCTTCTGGAACACCAATGAGTCTTATATTAGGACATTTTATATTATCTATCATATCCCTGAGGTCCGTTTCGATTTTTTCAATTTTTTTCCCCATTCTTTCTTTTATGCTTTCATTTTCCATTCTGTCATCTTCCAGATCACTGATTCGTTGTTCACCTTCCTCTAGTCTTGTGCTATGAGTGTCCAGAATCTTTTTAATTTGGTCAACAGTGTCTTTAATTTCCATAAGATCATCTATTTTTTTTATTTAGTCTTGCAATGTCTTCTTTATGCTCTTCTAGGGTCTTCTTGATATCCTTTGTATTCTGTACTATGGTCTCATTGTTTATCTTTAGTTCTTTGAGTAGCTGCTCTAGGTGCTGTGTCTCTTCTGATCTTTTGATTTGGGTGCTTGGGCTTGGGTTATCCATATCGTCTGGTTTTTTCATATGCTTTATAATTTTCTGTTGTTTTTGGCCTCTTGGCATTTGCTGAACTTGATAGGGTTCTTTTAGGATGTGTAGACCAATTGAAGTCCTTATCTCTAATTTATCAGGTCTACAGCTTCGTGAAGTACACTTTAACTAACCAGCAGGTGGTGTCCACGAGCCACCTGTTCTCCACAAGCCAGTTCTCCCCTGCTTTGCCTTTGTGGTGAGTGGGGGAGTGAGTCTTGTGGGGTCCAATTGGTGTACCAAGCTTGCATGTGTAGTTGGTGTTGCCCACCCTGTATATGGGGCGTGTTACTGGGCAGTCAGGGAGTGGGGGTGGCTCTAACAATCAAATCTCCCTGGTGATCCTGGAGTTTTAAAGCTGCTGCAATAGTCTAATCCTTCAGTTCAGTCCTGCCACAGTTTGTCTCTGCCACTGACCCACAAGTCCTTGGTATTGGCGTATGGCTCCTGAGACTTGCAAGTGGGTCCCTCTTCCAGGTCGTGCACCCCCTGGTCCTCTGTTGAGGGATGACTTGCTATGTCACAGGTGAGTGCCGTCCCCCCAGGGCGGTTCTGGGCTGCTGGGCTGTGTAGGGAGGCTCCCAGTCTGCTGAAATGATGGCTGAATGGGGCTTTGTTAATTCACACTGCTCCACCTTCCCAACTCTGGGACAATCAGCTGAGGTTGCAGGGAAGGCTAATGTCCACGCCCAGTTTTGTGGAGTGTGCCTGTTATTTGAAGCACTTCTGTCACACTGGGTTGTGTGGGGCAGCTCTGGGCTATGGGGCTGGCGATGGGCAGGAGTGTTTCCTGTCCACCAGGATGATGGCTGTGAGCGGACACCCCCCTTTTCTTGGGAAGTTGTGGTGTTTAGTGAAATTTCTCAGCCACTGGATTATTGCCTTTTGTCTCAGAGCTCTCTTAGTTCTGCTCTTGTCTTGACCTGCCCAAATTGCAAGTCTTTGAAGCTTTCTGTATTGGGCTTCTTAGAGTAATTGTTTTAGAAAAAGAAAAAAGGATTAAAGAAAAAAAAAAAAGGGGGCCCTCCTCACAGATCTAATGGGTTATTGAAATGCTAAGAGACAAAGCAATTAGGGCCATTAAGGAAAGGTCCACAGGGCAGAGAGATCAGCTTTTCTTCGGGATTTGCATATGAGCCTCAGGGCCTGAGCTCTGCCCTTCCCTTTCTATGTTCACCAGAACTCCAAAAATCCTCCGCTTTTATTTTGGAGTTTTTCGTGCTGTTTTTTTCTATGTCTGTCTCCTCTCTGCTGTGCTGGCTGCTCTCAGATTCTCTGGTGTCTGGTCTCAGTCTATCTGTGGTTGGAGTTTGGATCAGTAGAATGAGTTTCCGATAAGGGCTGCCACTGCAGTTCTCCCTTCTCCTTCCCGGAGCTGACAGCCCCTCCTCCCACGGGACTGAGCCTAGCAGGGAGGGGCGCGGGCCCCCTGGCCGCAAAAACTTACAGATTTCGCTGATCTCAGCAGTTCCACATTTTCATGAGTGTTGTATGAAGTATGCCCAAAGTCAGATTGCTCTGTGGTGTCCAGTCCACGCAGTTCCTGGCTTTCTACCTACTTTCCTGTGGTTGCATTGTTAACAGCTCAGCTGACAACTGTCTTCCTTTGGATTTTCACTCAACAACCAGACAGGCAGTAGGTGAGCAAAGCTGGTATTCTCGGGCGGGTGCTACCAGCGCACTCCCCCGCCCCACTCAAGACGAAGGGCGGCCAGGGTTCACACGGCCCGGGTGGCAGCCACCGAGCCTCTGGGAAGCCCTCTGCCCCCAGACCAGGCCAGCGACCAGTTCCCGCCAGCCGAGACGCGGCCTGCGGGAACGATGGACTCTCAAGAGCTTAATTACAAGAGCATGAGCAACGGACTCACTTAGGTAGCCGTCGCCATCTTACTTGCGTCACTGCCGCATCGACAAAGTTTACTTTTAAACACTGAGTTCTGTTGATACCTTGTTATGGTGTATATTTTTATTAAATATTTATTTTGACTACTGAGCTTTCATAAAAAATTTTAGGTTGTTTTATTTCCATCAATAATGAACAACAAATTGTTTTTGTATTTTCCTAAATGTGATATATTATGTTTAACCAAATTTGCATCACTTTTGACCTGCTGTCCAACTATAAAAAATAATTAGCCTAATATAGGACTAATAAATTAGTTGGTTTGGGGAAATTTTAAAAATAAATAAATAAATAAATAAATAAGAGAGTGTGGACCCAAAACACAAATGCCTGGTATAACAGAGATGCTCGGTAATCCTTTGCTGAAGTTGATGTTGAGACCTGTCTGGCAGCAGCACAGAGTGTCTGAAGAATTGGTGGGAGTGAGACTGGAGACAGTTTGATAACATCAGGCTAAGAAATAAGGAGACCAATGAGTTTTCAAAGAACAATCTCTTTTTTTAAAATAAAACATAAAATTCACCTTTATTAGTTTAAAATAAAGGGAGAACATCCTCTTTGAAATGGTGGACAATTTCATTTATTTATTCTAGAAATATATATTGAACACCTGCTAAATGCCAGGCACTTTGCTAAACACTTTCAGTATGTTCTATCACTTAATCTTTGCAACAATGGAGTGAAGAGGGCATTATAAGCCCATTTCACAGAGAGGATACTGAAGTTCAATTGGTGGAATAGAGCAGTGAACAAGCCAGGCAAAGTCCTGGATCTCAGGGAGCTTCCATCCTAGTGAGGGCAGACAGATAATACATAAGCACTATTACATAAGCAACTAATGCATAAAGATAATTTCAGAAAATGATACATATATACTACAAAGAAGAGATAATAAAAAAGATATTAAGAAACCCTGAGCACAGGGTTGGGGCAATAGACAGACAGCTCAGAGAAGGCCTTTCTAAGAAGAGACCTGAATGGTGAGAAAGACAAGCCATGAGAAAATCTAAGGCAAAAGCATTCCAGGAAGTGTAAAGGCTCTCAGAAGTGCCTGATGGACAGAATGGAAGCCGGAGTGGCTAGAGCATAGTGAGTGGAAGAGTGAATGGAACGAGTTGGGGCATAGTGACTGGGAGAGAGATGAAACAAGCTGGAGGGTGAAGAGGTAGGCAGGGCCTGATCATTTATTTCATGGCATGAAATTGCATGTTAGAATGCATTTAAAGGACAGCTATTTATTACCTTCATGTCAACACTGCTTAAGGAATGCTTGCCAATCTGTCTAGGATCACACCAGCCTGAACTGGATTAAAATTCAGGCTCTTTGTAGGACTCTATATCTAGGCTGAGCTGAATCCTCAGGTTGGGTTTGTTGACTTTCAGAGCCAAAGAATGAAAAGCCTTTATTCTTTTCACAGTCAGTCAGTCAGTTGTTCAATAAATTTTCTTGAATATCTACTGTGTGCCAAGTCTTGTTCTAGGTTCTGGTTACATTGCAAGGAACAAAACAGTGCTGTCCTCATTGGAGCTTATCTTCTAATTGGGAAGACAAGACTATAAATTAACACATACATATAGAATATAATATCAGATGGCAATAAGAACTTTGAGAAAAATAAAGCAAGGTAAAGGGAGAGAGGGTGATGGAGTGGGTAGAGAGTGGAGGCACTGTTTTCATTAGTGATAGGAAAGAACTTTCTGAGGAGGTGACTCGTAAGCAGAGACCTGAATGGAATGGGAGGGTGTGAGTCTTGTGGGCATCTGAGAGAAGGATGATCCAGGCAGGGAGAAGAGCAGGGACAAATCCACGAGGTAGGAAAGAACTTGGTGTGTTCAAAGAACACCAAGAAGATCTAAGTGATTCCAGTAGAGAAAGCAAATGGGTGAGCATTAGAAGATGAGATCAGACAAGTAAACAGCCAGAGGCCATGCCATCTATACCAGACTTCAGCAAATGTTTTCTTTAAGGGACCAGATGGTAAATATTTTAACCTTTGTGGGCCATGTGTTCTCTTTCACAAATGTTCAACTCTGCCATCATAGCTTGAAAACAGCCATGGATAATATGTAAACGAATAATGAACAAGTCCCAGTAAAACTTTATTCATGGACACTGAAATTTGAATTTCATATCATTTTCACATGTCGTGAAATATTGTTCTTCTTTTGATTTTTTCCAAACATTTAAAAATGTAAAAACACTTCTTAGCTGACGAGCCATACAACAATAGGTGGTAAGCCAGATTTGGCCCGCGGGCCATAGTTTGCCCGTCTTTGACCTAAGGGCCATTGGAGGAACTTTGGATATGGCTGTAACATAATGGAAGGTAACTGGGAAGTTTTGAGGAAGGGGTTGTTGAATATGAATTATATTTTCAAAAGACCATTCTGGCTATGTTGAGAATGGATGAAGGGACAAGAGAGACCAGTTAGAAAGCTACTATAGTAAACTAGATGAGAAATGATTTGCTGATGAAGATGTGGACAATAAAGTAAAGAAAGGAATCAAGAATGACCCTTAGGCCATTGTTCTGAACAACTGCAGTTGGATGAAGACTAGGATAGGAGCAAGTTGGGAGTGTAGGATCCTCCAACCAAGAATTTTCCAACTATCATGTTCTACCCTGGTTCACACCATCAACTCCAAGGATGGCTGGAAACCTCCTGCATTGTTTATTGTTAAAAAGATATTTACCATTGGCCACACTTCAGTATCCCTCTCAGTTAAACTTCTAGGCAGCCCCCAGGTGACTGCCCACGTCCTTCTTTACCAACCTGCTTTGACTTCTCTCTCAAGATCCTGTGGAATAGTATTGGAGTCAGATGCAGTCCCCACTGCCCTTCCCTCTTGGGGCCTCAGTATCCTTATCTGAGAAAGACAAACTGTGTGATCCCTAAGGCCGCTTTGAGATGAGGCCCAGAGTAGAAGAGTGACTTACCCAAGGTCACAAAAAGAGATAGTGGGAAAAGGACCTACAGCTCTCTAACCTGGCCAATGGAGAACTTTATAGAATTAAGTGCAGTAAAAACATTTTTTCAAGTTTTTACAAGTCATACTACAATATTCAGCGAAACCAATCTGTCTTGTCTTTCTGTATTTCAGGAATGGGAAATGAAGAAGACCTAGAAAGAGGATGAAAATTTCATCTCCAAGGAAATATCAACTTGTTCATCTAAGGCAGAAATGCTTTTCTCACATGGAGACACCAGGAAAAGACTGGAAGTAGCCCTCCATTCTCTGGGGAACCCCAAAGACCAACCTTTATTGTCTACATGATTTGGGGGGATATATGGGGTGGGAAGAAGAAAGGAAGAGGGAAATGGAGGACATCTTTATTACTTATGAAAATGGGACTGGGGGAGGCAGAATTGTGCATAATCGCAAAAGTTTTGTTAGATGTCTTTGCCTTCCCTTCTAAAGGAAAAATGAAAGCACATGTGAGTAAGCCATTCCACCCATACTCAGCATCCCATTCCCCATCCTTAGGCAAAGGAAAGCAATGCTAAAGCATCTGTGGTGCAGTGTAAAAAGATAAGACGATTATCGGATCACACTTTCTCCAATTAGATTCATGTTGGGCATTAATGACAACTTCTGGGCAAGACAAATAGGCTTAAAATTCAATCGAATTTTCCCTGCCTGTTTAAAGTGGAACAAAAGCTATAAAGAACATCCAAATTCTACAATCATTCCTCAGCAGAGTGAAGCTATTGGAATCTTCCAAATTTGAGTGATTTCAAATCGGAAATCTGAGTGTGCAGCAGGCTAGGAGAGGTTGAGCAGCTGACATATTTTAAGCTTTCAGTGACACTGACAGGAGCATGAATTGCTAATGTCCACAGGTGGGGTCATTGGCTGTCAGGCAAGCCCTTTGACCTATTTTTATATGATGTTCAGCCTCCTGGGGCTATGGGTAGAAATCCATGTGACTCTTTAGGTCTTTATCCTGATGGAGTCTTCATCTTGCACTCAGAGGCCCACTAGTCTGCCCTTCCATATCTGCTATAAAGTAAAATTATCAGGGGAAACCAAGAGGACAGTGGCTCATTTCTGCCACATGGATGTTGAGCCCTTTATAAATACTTGATACTCTTAAAGGGGCAGCAAGGATCTCAAGTCCTGGGCAGTCTCATGTACTGTGCCACTCACTACTGTCTTAATACTGTACGCACTTTATGAGTCTTTAACTCATTTCCCTCCAATAAAGATAAAATCATTTAACTAAAAGCAGAGGTTAAACACTCAAGGGGAGAGAAGGGAAATCCCAGAACAGCCTCTGGACGCTTTGCTAGAGGTTTTACATATTTTACCCCACCCATACATTACTACCCTCTGAGGTAGTTGGAAAATAAGGTGGGGAAGATATCCTGGCCAAAGCCACCCAACTGGTCAGTGGCAGAGCCTGGATCCAGACAGGGTTGGGTTTGAACCCTACCTCTGTCACTAACCACAGCTGGGTGACCTTGGGAAAGTCATGTGGCCTCTGATTCTGGCTTTCCTTATTTGTGAAGACAATTAACAATTGTACCTTTCTCCCAAGACTGCTGGGGGGATTCAGTGAAATATGTAAGAAGCATAATAGCCATTTGATACTGGCTATTCTCATTGGCTAGACAAGAATTGTCTGACTTAGATGCCTTTGTTCTCTCCACTAAAGACGTGACTTTCACATGCTAATTACAGCCATCAAGAGCTAAATGATAATCAGTCCATAACCTACTGATTCATCCAGATTCCACCTGATATCTTCAGTGACAAAGAGTCCATATACTCTGGATTGTTAATGTTACTTTTTAATATGTGGATCCTGGAATGGCACCCAACAATCCAACTATGTCCTCAGTGTGTGTCACATTCTTTCTCATGCAGTTGTCTAGATTTAAGTGTCTTTTCCCACCAATAGATCTTGGACCCCTTGAGAGGAGGGGCCCTAGGTACTTAATAATTAACGTTTATTGAGCACTCACCATGTGTCAAAGCACCATGCTACCAGAGCCAGCTTCATGGGCATGTAGCCTGTGCAGTCACCCAGAGCCCCCTGTGCTTGGTTAATGCTCTGCTGTTGTCCTCTTAATAATTTCTGATCAAGGGACTCTGCATTTTCATTTTGTACTGGGCCCTGTAAATTATATAGCCGGTACTTGTGCTAACAGTCCCTTTCTAGGCATTATCCCTTTATTCTTCACTAAAACCCTGTGAGTTAAGTTCTATGATTAGCCCAGTTTTCCCAGTCCAGGAAAGAGAAGCCCAGAGCAGTTAGGTAACTTGCCTAAGCTTGCACAGTTGGAAAGTGGTGGAGCCAGTACTTAAATACAAGAGTTGAACTCTAGAGGCTTTACTCTTAATTCCAAAGCTCTATTCCATCCCTGTATTCCCCTCCCCTTACCACTACAACATTAAGAAGCACACTAGCACTTAAAAAATAGGATGAATGAATGGATGCACATATCCATCGGTTACAGTTGGTTAAGTTGGGCAGTTAAGGCAAATGTAAGCAAAATGGCTAGAGTGTGGATGCCTGTTCTTGCTTGTTGAAATGTTCTTGCTTATTTGATTGTTTTTTCAAAGTACAGGCTCACAAGTCTGAGGAGGACTTGAAGCCACACCCTTTCCAACACTGCTAAGTGTTTGGACTGTCAGAACTCGAGTGTCATTGGGTCCTCAGTGGGGTACCTAGAGCAGGTTCACCAAACTCTCTGAGCCTCAATTTCCTCATATGTAAAAGGAGATCATAATCCCTCTTAAATCATAATGGCTTTTCTGATAGGGCCAAAAGGAAGCAAGGTGTTAGTTACAAGACAAGCTAGGCCTTAGATGGACTATAAAGATGCAAGACTGCAGTTCTGTCCTCATAGAACTCACAGACAAGCAGAATAGAGATCCTGACCAAAACAGTTACAGTACAAGAAAGCCATGCTATGGTGACGAGTCAGAAAGCCAAGGACATACTTTCTATTCTTTAAACGAAAAAAAACATTTTCCAACCTTAAGCCTGCAACTGCAAGTTCCCGGAACCTAATCACCAGGCCAATTCCACATCCTCAATCTAAAATTCATCCACTTCTTCCCATCTCCACTGACACCATCCTACTTCATGAATTCATTCAATAGATACTGAGCACCCACTATGTGCTCATGAAATGTGTACTAGATGTCAGAAATCACAGCCATGAACAAGACAGACACTCTCATGAAGCTCACACTCTGGTTGGGGGGAACAAACAGAAAACAAAATAGTAAGACAAAACAAAGAAGATGCTGGACATAGTTACTTTAGATAGGGTGGTTACAAAGGTTTCTCTGTCAGGTGACCCTCAGACAAAATATAGGACTCTTTTTTCTGGGTTATTGCAACAACTGTCTCCTGCTTTTCTGACACCCTGCAATCTCTTCACAGCAGCCAAAGTGACCTTTGAACAACTAGATGGTTTGTCACTGGTCCCGATGCAATTAGAATAAGGTTTAGTTCACTCATTCAACAAAAAATTTGAACATCTACCACATTAGGGCACTGTTCATCGGGAATAAAGAGACAAAAAATTTCTGACTTAATGGAATTTACATTCTAATGAGAAAAAACAAGATACTACACATCATAAAAAATATAAAGTAGAAAAATAAGAGCATTAAAGAAAAAAGTAGACTGATGAGGTGGGGGGGGGCGTAGTTTTCGGCTACAATTTTTTAAACCCCTCTCGTGGTTTCCCCCGCCGCCTTCCCCTGTACTTCAGTCCCCTAGACTACTCTCCCTCTTTACTGGGCCTTTGCAGATGCTGTTTCTCTCTGCCTGAACCATTTTTGTCCTCTTTTCACCTACTCATTCTTCAGCTCTCAGCTCAAATTTCACTTTCTTTCAGAAAACTCACCAGACCCGGCCATGTTTGTATTCTCGGCTTTCACAGCACCATACCCCACACCTGTAATCACCAGTCATATTTTTATTTTTATAGCGTGGTTGCATTTATTTATTGTTTACAACTTCATATAGACTCCAAGAACTACAGCCGTAACCCGCTTTGCTCGTGATTGCACCTCCCACGCCAAGCACAAAGCCCTGGCCCTTTTAACAAAACTCCAGTCTACGCGCCGCGAAGGCGGCAAGAGGAAGTCTCGCAACTCAACCGGAAGCCCGAGAAGGGAAAGGCCCGCGAGGGCTGTCGAGAGGCGTGGTTTTTCAAGCAGGCGCGTCCCCTCCCTTGGCGCCAGTGCGCGTGCGCTGCCTCCGTCAGCCAAGGTCGGGAACATGGCTGCGCGGGCTTTGTGGGCGGTCCGGCGGCGGGTGCAGAGTCTGTTGGCCTCGACTGCTCAGTCCTGTAGCAGGTAAGCGAGGCAGGCCAGGGGATCAGAGACGTGTGGACGTTGCGGGTCGGACAAGCTGACGAGGCGTTTCTGGGCTGGAGGACGAGGGTTGTCTTAGCACAGGCGAAAGAATCCATCAAGACTCTCGGCCGCTGCGACCGGGTGCTCACGGTCCCATTTTACGGAGGGGGAAACTGAGGCGGACAGTCATGCCTCGGTCCCAGGCCGAGGAAGATGGGAAGATCTGAGGTCATGTCCCCCAGAGGTGAGAAGTCTTTTCAGCCTCGAGCATCGATTGAATTGGGTGGGGATGTTTCTCTGTCCCGGCCCCTTCTCCTCCTCTGTGGTGTCTGCGGGTAAATTTGTATTCTTTTCCTCAACGCCGTGTGTGTCTCGGTAGGTCCCTTCCCCTTATCCGGACATCACTTTATCTGTCGGTGAAAGGAGGGCAATGGGACTTGGTCTCTCGAAATGGTCCTTCCACCTGCTTTCGGGAGTCTGTGAAGTTCTTCCACTTGCTGCCTTTATCATCAGCAGCAATAGCTTTTATTGGTCGCCTACCAATCCGATTGCAGAACTAGAAGTAGTTTTTATTATCCGCCGTTGAATGATTGAGGAAACAGGTTTAGAAAATTGAATAACTTTTCCAAACTTAAACACTCAGAAAGTGGTGGAAACCGGGCTGGAAACTAGTCAGGGCTCTAGAATCGATGCTTTTGATTAATGAGCAACGTTAATTATTCTCAGGTGCTATTTCTTCCCGGAGAAAGAGAATGAAAGTGGCAGTGTAGAAGACGGAATAGTACCTAGGAAATGTAAATTAAGCTCCGGGGGTGGGGGAAATCCTTAACACCTGGGTGAGAAATTGAATTCCTGATCTAGGGCTGTTATGTTTTTGTTTTTTTCACAATAAAGTGGGTGTGGGTTTTTTGGTTGGTTGTGTTTTTTTTTCTTCCAAACAAATGGTAATTTTATTCTTAATAGATAATTCAAAATGATTTATTTTGCATGTATTTTATGGGAAACATTATTTGTAAATATGTAATAAGGTCATACTATATATTTATACAGGTTGGGATGTCATCAGGCTCTCAAAAGTTTCTGAAAATTCGTGGCAGTTGATTAGTGAGAAATAGGTGACAAAAGAAAAAAGCCTCTATTTTGTGGGAGAAATGAGATCACATTTGAAGTGGAAAGATTCCCTGTTGACAGAGCAAAACTGTATTCAGAAAAAGAAAATAGTGTTTCTGTGTTCTGTCAGCTCCATGAACTGGATAAAGAATAATGGTTTCTGAAAATTTATGCTTGATTAAAGAACAAAACGCCAAAGATACAGAGAGCCAGAAGAAACAGTAATGTGACACTTGTAAAACTAGTTCTCCCAACCACCAACTTATATTTTTATGGACCATATCTTATATATAGGATGTTGGAAGTAGTTTTCTAGAGAATTCAGAAGTTTTCTGAGGCCATATCTGTATATATGCTCTCTACCCAGTGAAAAAAGTGAAACAATCTTCTTGCCAGAAATGGTGACCATTGTTTTTACCTTAGGTAAAACATATATGTAAAAAATGTTTATTTTAGGTCAAAAACATAAAGGTATTTCAGTGTTGGTGATGGGATTGGTTGGGTTTTTTTGTTTGTTTGGATTTTTTTTTTTTTTTTTTAGTTTTTTTATGTAGAATATAACACATATACATGGAAGTGGTAACTTTCCAAGTGCAATTTAACAAACAAATAATTAGCAAATTTCAAAGAATATTTGAAGTTATAAGTTCCAGAACCATAGTTTCAGTTATTTCCTTATTGTGAAATATATATACAAAAAGGTGATAACTTTCAAATTACAATTTAACAAGTAGCTATAGAAAAAATTTCAAAGAATGCTATGGGTTACAGTTCCACCATTTCAATTCTTCTAGCTATTCTAGTAACCTAGCAACTAAGAAAAAGAAAATTATTTAGAGATTCAGTATTCATAATCCTCTGCCAAATTCCATCTTATCCGTTGGCTAAGTTTATTCACTTTCCCAATATTCAGGGATGTCTAGGCAGTGACCACCCTAACTTGTTCATGTTGAAAAGGGGTGTCGACTTTATGAGAAAAGGAGACACATCTAGTTAATGTTCTTGAAGAGGCTGTTGCCTCTGGGTTTGGGGACTTGGCTAGCATCGGAGTTCTCTGAAGGATTTAAGTTTCTGAAGAATAACTTAGTGAGTGAAACTGTAGATTCTTGGGTAGGGATCTGGGTGTTAACTAAGGTTTTCAGGACTACTGTTGACTTTGGCTTATCATACTGTGGTCATTTGGCATACCTAGCTGCAGCTTGCTTAGGAGTAACCTCCAGAACAGCCTCTTGACTATTTGAATTCTCTTAGCCACTGAAACCTTATTTTGTTCCCTTTCATTTCCCCCTTTTTGGTCAAAAAGGCATTCTCAGTCCCTTGATGCCAGGATCAGGCTCATTCCTGGAATCCATGTCACCAAGAAGACTCATTCATCCGGGGGGGTCCTGTCCCACATTGGGGGGAGGGTGATGAATTTATTTACAGAGTTAGGCTTAAAGAGAAAAAGTCCACATTAGAGCAACAAAAGAGATTCTCTGTAGGTGACTCCTAGGCATAATTACAGAAAGGCGTAGCCTCCCCTTTATAACCATAAGTTTTGCCCAAGTAAGCCTCAAGATCAAGGGCTTGACTTACGAAGTAGGGAGTTCCTAAGTTCACATAGCATGTGTTATGTCCACAATAATCCATCTGTATCTCACATTATCATCACTTAGTTGTACAATCCTCATCACTCTCCATTTTTAAACAATTCTCATGACCCAAAACATTTTAAGTTAGACTTTTTTTTCCTAAGTTTCCTGGAAGATTTCATAAAGGTCGAGGTGTTTGGGGTCATGAGAATTGGTTGGTTTTTTTTTTGGTTTTTTTTTTTCTGTAGTTCTGTTGAAATATATTCACAGACCATAAAATCATCCAAAGTGTACAACAGTTGTTCATAGTTTCATCGTATAGTTGTACATTCAACACAATTTTTGAACATTTTCATTACTCCAAAAAATAAAAATGAAAATAAGAATAAAAATAAAATAAAAGAGAGAACACTCAAAGCATCCCATGATGCTTTTGGAAGCTGGTGATTCAGAGAAGTGACCAGAAGAAAGATGGTTTCTTCTGATAAAATATCCTGCTTAGGCATACACTGCAGTTCTGTAGCCCAAGGAATTGAAGGGATGGGCCACATCTCCCATCTCTTTCGGCATCTGGCCATTTTCACTTTAAACTGCCCCGAGACTATTTTGATCTGCTTTCAATTTAATAAATGTTTGTTTGTTTTTTGTTTGGGGTTTAGGGAGCCGGAGGTATTTCACCCTGTGTAATTTGCCCCAGATCTATGATGGATCATATTTTCTGAACAATATGTAATCCAACACCAGTTCATAGTATTTAAATTCAGGACCTGCTGGAAAATCTGGGAGATAAAAATTCATCACCTTACCCACACCTTTTATACTGGCTGTTCCCTCTGCCCAAAATGTTCTTCCCTTTCTTAAAGCAAACTCCTCCTTTACCCCATTTAAAAAGCCTTTGCTCAGATGTTGCCTCAATGACCACTCTCCAATATATGCCAATCCATGCAAACTGTTTGTTTTATAGAGCTTTTGTACTCACAGATTGTTTTGCTTGATTATTTTGCTTTGAATCAAATTATGAGGATTCAGGAAGTATAATGGAAACTCCTTAAACTAGAGAGTAGAACTGCTACAGTCCAGAATCTGCCTTAAACTAGCGCCTACAAGTATTTAATCAACTTGATTTTGTATATAGGTGAGTTTCCAAATCATAGTATCTTTCTCAACATAGATTCTCTTCCCTAAAAGCTTTATAGTTTGCAGTCAAAAAGGCTTAGAATTCTAGGCCTACTTCCAATTTGCTTACATCCCTTCCCTGGGATTCATCTTCGCCATCTGTAGAATGAAAGGCTAACTCAGAACTGTGTGGCTTTGTGTTGGAATTCCCACTTGGTGTCCTCTTTGCTGATTTTTGTGTACCTACTTTTGGCTATTTCTACTGCCTGGTGCTCAGTATCCTAGCGCAATAGGATACTAGCTCTGTAATCATAAGCAGGTCATTTAGTCTCTCTGAGCCTCAGTTTCTCATCTGTAAAATGATGATAGCAGTATCTATTTCAGATGTTGGGAGATGAAAGGTATGATTCAGGTAAAACCCTAGTAAGAGTGTCTGGCACTTACTAAGCCGCTTCACAAGTGTTCATATTGTTATTGCCTCTTAAAGTGACTGAAAGCATTCTCTAGTGACTAAATCTGGGCAACTATTCTAATCTCTAAATCATATTGTGTACCTTTGGCTTTTTATGAAGCATTTTCTCATTATGTGCCACCTCTTCCCCACACACACTTCAGGGAATGGCTGTGTCCTTTTAGTACTGCCACCCAGAGGACTGCTGGTGATGACTGCAGCTCTGAGGACCCTCCTGATGAGCTTGGGCCATCTCTGGCTGAACGAGCTTTAAGACTAAAAGCTATTAAACTGGAGAAGGAAGTCCAGGATTTAACAGTGAGTAGTAGATTTTATATTATCTGTCCTTCACATCCTTTTTTTTGGCTTAAATATCCAAGTAAAGTTTTTTATGTTTTTAAACTAAGTTTAAAATTAAGTTTCTCCAGACAAAGGTACCCAGTGTTCTTTTTTACTTCAATTGCTCTTTTTCACTCTAATTATTATTCTTGTTATTTTTGTGTGTCTGCTAATGAAGGTGTCAGGGATTGATTTAGGTGATGAATGTACAACTATGTAATGGCACTGTAAACAATCGAAAGTACAATTTGTTTTGTATGACTGCGTGGTATGTGAATATATCTCAATAAAATGATGATTAAAAAAAAAAATTAAGTTTCTCTAATTGGTTTGTTTTGCCTTAAACTGTTTTTTTATTAGAGTAGTTGTAGGTTTACAGAAAAATCATGCACACGAACAAATAATTGTTTTCCTATTATTAACATTTCGCATGAGTGTGATATTTTTGTTAAAATTGATGAAACAGTGTTATTATAATTATTAACTCTAGTCCATAGTTTGCATTAGGGTCCACTCTGTGTGATACAATTCTTTGGGGAAGGGCTTGGTTGCTGTTTTTTGCTTTTTTCTGGCTTAAACATTTTATTTTGAAATAATTTCAAACTTACAGGACAGTTGCAAAAATAGTACAGTACCCTTACAGAGAACTCCACTGTAATTGGCTCTTTACCCCCTCACCTTACCTCTATTTTCTTGCTAGGTATACTAAGCAAAATAATGTAGTAGTTTAAAAAAAAAAAAAAATCGCTGAGTATAGCCAGTATATATATATATATAGCCAGAATATAGCTTTTTTTCAATTCTCTGTTGTGTTACAGCTGATTCTTTGGCAGCTTCAGTGGAGGTACAATGTCTGGCATGTAGTTGAAAGTAAATATTTGTTGAATGAATGAGGTGATTGATCAGTATATTGTACTCTACTGATCAGACCACATTTAGCATAGTGTGCCCACTCCTGGATTGACAGGCACACTTTGAGAAAGACAGAGTAATTCCAAAGCAGGATCACCCAGCATGGTAATGAAATTAGAAAGTATGTCTTAGAGCAATTGAAGGAAATAGAGATTGTAAACATGAAATAGAAAAAGACTAATACGGGCTAAAATTACTGCCTTCGAATAGCTGGTACACTTTTAAAACTTTAACTGTCAGCTGTCCTGGAATTCATCTCAGTGAAACAAAGTTGGACTATGGCAGCATTGGCTGACTGTGAAAAAGAAAGCTAGTTCCCAAGAGAATAGTTCCCTATTGCTAAGTGTTGAAACTAGCCAACTAAGTGGCTACCTAGTAGGGATGTTGAAAAATATAGGTTCCTACTTTGGCTGGGTATTTGGGATAGCTGAAACCCAATTCTTGGGTGTTTTGTTTTGTTAATAAAGATGTGTTACAAGATTGAAATTTGTAAAGTGAGCAAAAACATTATTTTCTACCAATAAAAAGCATTTGTTTTCTCATCATTGTGTCTTTGCTTTTGATGTTCAGGTGAGATGCCAGAGAGCTGTGGCTGATTCTGAAAACATAAGGAGGCGAACCCAAAGATGTGTCGAAGACGCCAAGATATTTGGTACGTGAGAGATTTATTCACAGTGAAATAAAAATGCCTTTTAAGTTAAGGACATTTATTAACAGTTCTTCAAATGGAGCATAGTAAGATTTCATCTGGGTCCTTCTCGGGTCCCTACTCTACCATTCTACAATTCCCATAGGCTTTAACTGTGCTGCTTACCAGGAATAGTGTCAAGTGAACCATTTGCTAAAATACTATTTTTATTTTGACCAAACTTGACACAGTCATATTTTCTAAGCATTTACAGTTACTACAGTTGACATTCTAGTGCTTATATAAAGAATTCTGATTTGACTCATTAATGAACAAGAGAATCATTAAGATGTTCAGAGGAAAATCCAGAGAGCAGATACATAGGCAGTTCAGGAATACTGAAATTAATTTGCTTAATAGAAGCAAAATTGGTCTATATCCATAGGGCAATTAATAACCATATCTCCACCAGACAATTTTCACTACTTTCAGCAAGAATCATTTGCATTACCATCTGTATTCTACAACTTACCCAGAGGCTCAGATTCCATAGAATCAAAGAACTCTAAGTCTGTGCTAGACTACATCTGTTTTTCCATTGAAAGTAATCTTTTTGGTTCATTTGGAAGTCTCACAAATTTTTCCCTACATACATCACATGTTGTTCCAAAGGTGTTCATGAAAGTGTTGATAGAGTTGGGTAACATGGATTCAAAGATAAAGTACAAATCTGTAATGGCTTGCTGCATTCACAATTTAATTTTATCTAGCTCAATTCTCTCCTTTTGCAAGTGAGCTGATAGTTACTTGATGACAGATGTAGACCTGGATGCATTGTCCCTTGGCCCCTAATCTATTCTTTCCCTTATAGCACATTATTTCTTGTTCTCTGGATTTTATCTATTTGCACATGGAATTTGCTTCATTCCTGCCTATCCAGTCACACTGTTTTGTAGCTCATGCTTTTCACTCAGTGCTGTAGAGCTCATGTTTTAGAGTTTCATTTGTCACCTAAGTAGTGACTCTCAACTTGTATTCCTGATCTTTTATTTCCAGCTCTCTATAGCAGGGGTCTGCAAACTATAGCCTACAGGCCAAGTCTGCTGCCTGTTTTTGTACTGCCCATAAGCTGAGAGTAGTTTTTATATTTTTTTAATGGTTAGGGAAAAAAATCAAAAGAATAATATTTCCTGACACATGAAAATTATATAAAATTTAAATTTCATTATCCATGAATAAAGTTTTAACTTTTGTCAAAAAATTTGTGGAAAAGTATTTTCTCTTTTGTTATATGATTACCTACATAAGATCCTTAACTTTGCCTCTTTGCCCACAAAAGTAAAATATTTACTATATAGCCCTTAACAGAAAAAGTTAAGGAATCTCTTAGCAAACAGATTCCCAATTATGACAGGGAAAGACTTTCTGTTTTGTTGTCTGCTGAGGCAAGCTCTCCAAGGGAAGCAGTAGGTAAAAAGCGTAGGTGGGCTTATCAGCCTTGAGTTAGGAACCAGATCTACATCCATTTTCTCAAGACTCCTAGAAACAAATACATTAACTAAATGCAAAAGAATCTGATAGATAATCCAAAGAGCAAATTATGTCTGGCAAGATATGGAAACCTGAATCATTTGCTTAGGTTATTTCCTCCTGGTATCCAGGAATGCTCAGAAAATTGAAGATTGCTTGGTGAGCATGCAATTCGAACAAAAGTGGGATTTTTTCAGGGATATAGCCAGGTATATAGCATGATGACTCTATCCTCCTTCCAGGAATAGTTTTGTCCCAGTAATCCACTTTCTCTTAAATAGGTCACAGTGACCCTTATCCCCCAAGAATTTATGCAGACATCAACCATCTATTAAAGTAACATGATAATTGAAATCAGAGACAGAACCCTTGATGCAGACAAGAGAACCTAAGGCTTCTTACTTCATGCAACCTTTCTGACTTGACTAAAGGCCAGGGCTGTTTGTACTATGGTTGTGTACGTTTCAGTCCAGAAGCTTAGAGCTGTCAAAAACTGATTATTAGAGTGTTGTCTTCCTTTGATTAGACATTGGTTAGGCATTAGAATGCCTCTGATGTTCCTGGTTGATCTTTATCATTCTTTATTCTTGGGTGGTATTCTTATCTTATCAGCATACTTTTCAGGCCTTTGGCTACTCTCTTTGATTCTCTTTAATAGGCATTTTTTTATGGTTGCCATCCCTAATGGGGTAGGGAAATTATCTTGCGGAACTTTGATCCCCCGTATACTGATCTGCCCTCATCTCTAACTTTCCTCAGCTTGCTTCAAAAATGTCTTCCCTCTTCAGCTGTCTTGCTATATAAGCAGCACCAGTTTTCTCAGTTTCCAGACAGGTAGAATCATATGACTCTTCCCTTTACTTTATGCCCTGTATACAGTCAGACCCCAAGCCTGATTCCCTGGAAATGTCTCCTGATTTCACTCTTCTCTCTATTGCTGCCTCTCCTCCACCAGACCAGGCCCTATCTCATGCCTAAATTACTTCCTTTGCTTTCTTTTTTCTTTGGCTTTCTTTCCTTCCTAGCCTATGTGTCATACCCTAAAACTCCAAATACATTGTGAGTGCTGTTAGACTAACTTGAATCATGTTCCACTTCTTTTGCTCAAGGAGCTTTAATGGGATCTCTGTCATCCAGAAGTTGAAAGCTGAATTCCGTCTTCTCTGGCAGAGTCTTTTCCTCCCATTCAGGCAGTAAGACTGGGAAATCTCTTCTGGATCATCACTTTCATAGTTTGTCTGCAGGTGATCATCTTCTTACCTCTAAGTACAGTTAAGGTGGCTGTGTTTCAGCACAGGTCCCTGTTCCTGGATTAAAGCCAGATCAACAAAGTCCTTCACCCCTCACCACCTCTGCTGGAGCTCTGGGTTGTGCCATCAGACATCTCTGCATTGATGGCACTCCTTATAGTCATTTCTGTAAGAAACATCAAGTCTCAGAATTGGGAGTAATGGAATCTCACAGCAACTGGTTTATTTTTGTCTTGTAGCAGTTCAAACAATAAGTGTCTGTTTTCTCTATAGGAATCCAGAGTTTCTGTAAAGACTTGGTGGAGGTGGCAGACATTTTGGAGAAGACTACAGAGTACATTTCTGGAGAAAAAGAGCCTGGGGACCAGAAGCTCACTCTGGAGAAGGTCTTCCAAGGGTTGTCACTTTTGGAAGCAAAGCTGAAAAGCGTGTTTGCCAAGCATGGCCTGGAGAAGATGACACCCATTGGTGACAAATATGACCCTCATGAGCATGAACTCATCTGTCATGTGCCAGCTGGTATTGGGGTACAGCCTGGCACTGTGGCATTAGTAAGGCAAGATGGCTACAAACTTCATGGCCGCACCATTAGACTTGCCCAGGTAGAAGTGGCTGTGGAGTCTCAGAGAAGACTGTGAATGAGCCATCAGGAACTGAATGTTCTCCCAGAGTGCAGTCACACGTGTGTTTCCTTTATTTATTAAACGAGGTTTGTATTGTACATGAGCTATTTCATGTGATATGTTTTGGGTTTAGTCATATTGGCTTTATTTCTAAGCTATTCTGTTGATTTAATGTGACCTATTGGGTCTCATCAGAATTCTTGCCATTGGGCATTTGAACAATGTGACAAGTGTTCCTTTGGCCTTTATCAAAGTATGTTTAACAAAATTATTTTTAAATTGGTACTCTGAGGACTTCAATCCAATATCTTTTTAAAAGGTGGAAATAAGTATACGTTTATGTATTTTCAACTAATTCTTCCAGTTTAGTTGGATAAAAGATGTGAGAGTGAGTGGGGAGAGTTAAATAGTGTGAGTAAATATTGATAGTTTCTAGGAGCTTGTATTTTGTGGAAATTTAAGGAGATGGTGGGGATTGGTTCAACATTTGGATACTTAGATGGTAAAGCTTTACAGTAGTATACATTTAGATCATATGGATTATTTTCCTTTTACCCTTCTTTCCTCCTTGTAGTCCTGCTAGGCAGTCTTCATTATCCCACTTATTGTCACTTATTGTTCCATACCCACTTCTTTCCCATTTGCATGGGCTGAAGATCTACATAAGATTTTGGAACGCAGGGAGTCTCAAGAAATCGGAAATACCCAAGCACTTTTCAAGCAAGGCTGGCCTAGAAACTTTGTGCTTTCCTTGTTCTGAGTCATCTTTAAATTATTTTCTCCGTCCCAAGGTACATAATCACTTAAAGGAAACTGAGGCAGCACTAACAGCAGATGACCCAAATCAGTCCATATAAGTACTCTACCTATAGTTTCTCTTAACATCAAGCTTGAAATCTGCCCCTTTGTCAAATTTGCCTTTTCATCTTTCTCTTAGATTATGGAGGAGCGTAATCAGGACAAAAATGGTAGGTTTCTACACTTTCTCCTGATTCAATTTAGTTACACTGAGATTTGTTTTCCCCTAATTCATACTACAAAGCACTACCTCTCACAGCCACAAGCTTAATTTCCTAGATTTTTGTCTGTCTTGTATCACATTTGTGTAAACATCTAGCTCCTCTTTAAGTATTAATCTCTTAGAGTACAGGGCCTATATATTATTTATTTTTGATTCCTTCAGTTTTGCTTAGAGTTGGTGTTAAACAAGTTATTAAAGAAATGATTCATCTGTAAGACTTTAGAAAGTTAATTATCGATATTTTAATGAGTTAGAACAGTCTTTAATGATCATCTCATCCTCAGTGAAGACTTGAATAAAGAACAATTAAATATTAACTTCAGTCATTTAAGCTTTGAGAGTTCTTTAATGAACAGGCAGATAACCTGTACAGCAGACAGGTGTTGCTAGATATCCAGATTGCATAGGTTTATGTTTAAACTAGTTACCTATTTTAGTTCCCTTCTGGAACTCAATGACTCCATTCAGTGGGGTAGTAAAGGTTACCTCTTAGACATAAATGATTCTAGAACACTATACAGACACTTAATACTGATTGATTTAAAGTCACCCCCCCCCCCCCGCCATGGGCCCTGCCATCACCAGCAAATACATATCCTTTAAAAAAACATAAGTAAATACATGCTTTTAAAATGTAAGCAAAGGATTTGGTAAAATTTTAAAACCCACAATTTCTTGGCATTCCACTGAGTACATACTGTAAATTTAGTGAGCAAATTTCACAATACAAATTTGTCTTTTCCTTCCTTCATTCCTATGAGATTGGCAGATGGTAACAAGAAAATGAGCTAATCATGCATGTTTGTTCTTGGATTACTAGCTGTCATTATCATTGGATTGAGATTAATCAAAACTTTAAGGGTAGAGTGTTCTGATTATGTAAAGCATTTTCTAATATTCCTTTCCACCTCGTTTTTGCAAGTGAAGTAGATTGTGAATTTAGATTCTTTTATTTATTATTCAGTAGTTTTACAGACTTAAAAGTGTAAATTTAGAAGATAGAGCTATAACAGTACGAATCTCAAGACGTTGATGTGTTTCAGGGAGGAAAGAGCTTGGACTTGGTAAACATAGACTTGAATCCAAATCTGAGCCCAGTCACCTCTGTGTGGGCATCAATCATTTCACTCTTCTGAGCCTGTTTCCTTGTATGTAAAATGGTTATAGTCTCTCACAATAGTGGTGTGAGAAGTAAATGAAATGTGTAATTGCCTACCACAGCAGGCTTTCAAATCTTTTTTTATGGTGTGCTTTATTTTATACATTGTTTTTCCTATGTTTTTATAGCTTCCTAAAGTCTAGCGATACGGGAAGACTGGTTAGTGAAGTTTAACTACAAAAAACTTAGCTAAGCAATTACAGTGACTTATTTTCCTTCCTTCCTTTGTGTGTGTGTGTGTGTGTGTTTTAACCATAACACAAAAATCCATATTTTCAGACTGAAGGAGCAAGAAAATTGTATCAATTATCTTTATTATTTTCACCTTAATGGTAAAGGGACGAGGCATTATTGCATGCGGATGATAAGTAAGGAAGCTTTGGCTTGCTTGAAGAGGGGATCTTGTGTTTTAGTACTTGGATTCTACAGACCTTTTATTGATATTTCCTCAGTGCCATGAAGGAATTGGTCAGTTTGGCATGAGTTTTTTGATACTTTCTTTCCTGGCAAATGATTTAAACGAAGAAAGGTTCTTAAACATTAAAACAAAATCAGGAAAACTAAAATGTAATGTTCAGAAACAACTTTAATAAAACCTGAATTGAAATAACTGTGATTCAAGTGTTTAGATTTAGAGTGCATTGCCTGTCTAATTCTTAATTTACATTGGGATGTTCTGGTTCCTTCATTGACTCAACAGCCTGGTCACATGGATGCAGTATAGGCTTTCCACACTCTGCCTCAGTGTTAAGGTTTGTCTATTTTTCTACCTCCTTGACTGGCCTCTTTCTGATGCCTTTGCATTTCTTAGATCTGGATGACTCCTTCCTTCCTCTCTAGCACTGCCTACTTTCTATATTTGTATCTTCCTCTGGTTGTCTTGTCTGGTGTGACTATTGCATTTGTACTGCTGGACTCCTGACCATTCTGTCATCCGGATTGTTGGTTCTAACCTTCATCTCCCTCTTGTTCTCCCCAACGGCCAAGTGCCTGGCCTTGTGTTTACCTCTGCTTCTCAGCTGGCTTCCCCATTCTCAGCCTTCTCGCTGAATGGCCCTCTTTGGAGCCACCCTTAACTACAGTTTGCCTTTGCATTTTCATGATTCGTCCAGTCTTATCTGCACACTCTTGTTCCATAACATTGTTTCCCATATTCCCATTGCTAGTTAGTTATTATATTCATACTCCTATCTGTCCAGTCCACACTCACATTCACTGTGGCAATATTAAAACATAGCCCCAAAATTCCTTGATGCATCTCATATTGACAGGTAGGGTCTGTGTCTGCTCTTCTTGAATCTAGACTTTGTGATTGCTCAAACAGTAGAATGCAGTGGAAGTGACACTACCTGTTTCTGGGACCAAACCTTAAATTGGCAGCTCCGCTTTCTGTCTTGGGAAGCTCACTCTTGAAATTCAGCCACCATGCCAAGAGGAAGCTGAAGCAGCCTGTGAAGAGGAACTGAGGGCCCTGGCCCATAACCCTGGTGGAGCTTTAGTTTACAGCACCATCTTCCCAGCCATCTGAGTGAGCCATCTTGAAAATGGGCCCCTCCAGCCCCCAGTGGAGTAGCCCCAATTGATACCACATGGAGCAGAGATGATAAGCTGATTCCACCAAGCCCTGCCAAAGGGCATATTTGGGGGCATTTACTTTTCCACTTACCAGCTTTCTTGAACATGTCCTACAACTGGTGTCTCACATATTCCATTGTCAGTGGGCTGCTAGGTTTGGAAGAACATCCTAACAAGAAAATAGACCTCTAGATTCAACAGTTACCAAGACCCTTACAATTACAAGCAAAGTAGAATCAATCAATTTTTTTTTAATTCAGTTTTATTGAGAATATATTCACATACCATACAATCATCCATGGTATACAATCAACTTCACAGTACGATCATATAGTTACGCATCCATCACCACGATCTATTTCTGAACATTTTCCTTACATCAGAAAGAATCAGAATAAGAATAAAAAATAAAAGTAAAAAAAGAACACCCAAACCATACCCCCATCCCACCCTATTTGTCATTTAGTTTTTATCCCCATTTTTCTACTCATCCATCCATACACTAGATAAAGGGAGTGTGATCCACAAGGTTTTAACAATCACACTCTCAATCCTTGTAATCTACATTATTATATAATAGTCTTCAGGAGTCCAGACTACTGGGTTGGAGTTTGGTAGTTTCAGGTATTTACTTCTAGCTATTCCAATACATTAAAACCAAAGAGGTGTTATCTATATAGTGCATAAGAATGTCCACCAGAGTGACCTCTCGACTCCATTTGAAATCTCTCAGCCACTGAAACTATTTCGTCTCATTTTGCATCCCCCTTTTGGTCAAGAAGATATTCTCAATCCCACGATGCCGAGTCCAGATTCATCCCCAGGAGTCATATCCTGCGTTGCCAGGGAGATTTACACCCCTGGGAGTCGGGTCCCATGTAGGGGGGAGGGCAGTGAGTTCACCTGCCAAGGTGGCTCAGAGAGAGAGAGGGCCACATATGAGCAACAAAGAGGTACTCAGGGGGAGACTCTGAGGCACAATTACATGCAAGTTTAGCCTCTCCTTTGCAATAATGAGCTTCATAAGGGCAAGTCCCACGATTGAGGGCTCAGCACATCAAACCGCCAGTCCCAATGTTTGTGACAACATCAACACCAGTCCAGGTGAGGAAGTCCAGTACTTCTGCACCTTCCCCCAACTCTGGGGCGGGGGGGGGGGGGGGGCGGTAAATATATTTTTTATTCTCTGCCCAAATTACTTTGGGATGTGTCACTATTTCATTCTAACCTACACTAACCTACCGTATCTCACTTCCTATTCAAAGTTCCATGTAATTGTGGTGTTTGAACAAACCAACTGTAGAGTTACACTGTTTAGGAAATATAGATCCTGCACCAAATAGACATCTCTTCCCTTGGTCTCACATGGAAGTTGAAGTTTTAAAACACAGTCAGTTTAGACTTTACCCTTTGGCCTGGTTTGCCCTAGTCTTAACCAGATCTGCTTCATTCATATCACTAATGAATCAATCGATTTTAAAGTAAGTGTGATTTCCCCTACAAGAATCAGATTAAGTACATAAGGATTTGTACAATGTGCTTAATGGTAGCTTGTTTAAAAGTTTATCAATGGGTAAATATCTTGAGTCTTTCGAAGTTTTGCATTCTGCCACAAACCTTGCCAAAGGGTAAAAACAAAAATCATGAGAAATGCATATTTGTCCACCTGTCACTAGTAATAATCCAGTTTGGCCCTGTTAGGACTGAGTAGCTGATTTAGAACCCCAAACTATAAACTCCTTAACTATTCTCTGAATCCCATCAGTTTCTTCTCTTACCCATAGTCTGAGTGAATAAACAGGGATCTTCCTTAACTCTGAAACTCATCCCCAACTTTGTTTTCTGCCAGGGAAAAACAGGAAAGCTGTCCTGCACAGCCAGCATGGTAAGGTGGCCACACTGAACTGCTCTTGTTTTCTTAGAGGATGGAAATGGGAGCTTATCCCTTTCCTACTCTGAGAAAAGTGGATAAAAACCCTTCCCTTTTGACTTTTAACAAGCAGAAGGTGGAGGTATAAACTATATATGGAAACTGCAAACAAATCACAGCAGTCTCAAAAGGATCTGTTTCAGCAAATGAATAGGACAGCGTCTAGCCACCCTGGCCGCTTGCTTAATCAGCAGTTTCTAGCACTTCGGAGTCACTGCAAAGCCGCTTCACATCCCTTATATCACGTGACCATCACAACCACCTAACAAGGTAGAGCAGGGATTGTTTTACAGAAGAAGAAATTGAGTGAGGCAGAGAAGGCACATTACAGAGCAGGTAACTCTCAGAGGTTGAACTTGAACTGAGGTCTCCAGAGCTTCATCTCCTTTCCATCAATCTCGCCGCAGTTGTGTCCTGGTTCTGAAGCTGAAGAGCCGAAGAACGCACACCTGCGCCGGAGCTGGGATGAGCCAGCCAATGAGGAGCCCGCATCCAAGAGGCGGGACAGGAGAGCTGCCAATGATAAAGCCCGCCTGGAGAGAGCTGTAGCTAATGAGGGCTTCGTGTTGGAGAGGGACGGTTGCTCGTCCAATGAGAGACTGCGACCGGCGAGGTTGAAAGACTGGACGGCCACTGGAAGCTGAGCGCCAAGCCACGAGCGCTCGTGTCGGGGCGTGCTGCCCAGGTTGCCTCCCGCCATGGCCTGTGCCGCCTCGCTCTTCGCTGCGTTGGCCGCGCTCCTTGCTGCCCTTGCTGCAGGCGGAGACGCCCCGCCTGGCAAAATCGGTGCGGGAAGGACCGGATGGGGTGCTGAGCGGGGACTGGGTGGGGGAAGGGAAGGGCTGCTGGGCGAGGGAGGGGTGCTCGAGAGAGGAGCTAGGTGGAGAAGAGGGGAGGGGCTGGGGCTGGGGCTGGGCGGGTAAGGGGACCGCGGTAGGGAGGTGCTGATGGGAGGGTGGCATGGGGATGTGAAGAGGACTGCCAGGAACGGAAAAGAGGCTTGAGGCAGGACTGGCCTCTGATCTCACGAAGGGCCAGGGTCATTGATTGAGCATCTGGTGGGGATCTGATTCTTTGCTAGGTTCCCAGATGACAGAGGACAGGGTCTGGGCGATGTCATTCACAAAGGTTTATTGATGGCTATCTGTGTGGCCAGGTATAGTGTTCTGTAGTTCCTGCCTGCAGGGGAGACAGCACAATACGGGGAAGTTAGGGCACAGCTGACAAAGGCGGTTAACACAGAGAAAGGTCACTTCCCTCCCTCCCTCCCTCCCACACATCTCCACCCCCTGTCCAGGGCTGAAGAGTTGGGTGGGTGTGGGGGGCTGAAACCTGGGGACAACTAGGAGACAAGTCCTAGCAGAGGCAGAGCCTATTAACAAATGTTACTGTATTTGCTTTATCACATGTCCATCACACGCCCTTCTACCCATCTTCTATTTTGATCCATTTCAAAGTCAATTGCGAACATCAGGATACCACTAAATACTTCATGGTACATATCATTGACTTGAGTTACATAGTGTTTACTGGTTTTTGTTTTCCTTTTAACAACTATCATTTTAACTCTTGATAACTCCTAAAGATTTTAAAGTCCATCTCATAAAACTCCCATCGTCAGAGATGCTGGGCTTCCTCTGGTCTGGGGGTACAGAGCCCCTACTCCACTAGGCTGCCCTCCACGTACCCCAATTGGCAGGAGTGCCTTGGATGTCCCACAAAAGCCCCACAGACTTGTTGGGGACCTTGCAGTGTACTCAGGTTTCTTGGCTTATGGACTCTCAGCCCAGGCCATAAAGGATTAAAACAGACAAGTAGGGCAGAAATCAGTTTGGGACTGAGAGTTCAGGTTTTTCAGAGGAAACAGAATGCTGAGAGTTAGAGTGGCCAGAGAAGGCCTCTGTGGAGGTAGACTTTGAGCCAGGCTTTGAAGAATAAGGAAGAGTTAGTAATGGCCTGTCCCTCCCTTGGGAACAAGTAGCAGGGCAAGACACTTCCCATTGACCTTTGGGGAAGGGGTATGGCCTCCCAGCAGAATTGTCACTGGCAATGCAGAGCTTGTTGCCTGCCTTACTCTAGCTGATCCTGCCTACTCACCCCAAAAGTCATCCAGGGCATGACACTTGCAAAGGCCAAGCTGCCCTTTAGCTTTCCTGATTGTCCTCACTCCTGATGGCAGCCACTGTCCGCCCTTGGTGGTTTGGACTCTACCCACAACAAGAATGAGTAGTGTCCTGTTAGATGGCTTCAGGCCTCGGGCTTCTGCTGGATCAAATCTAAACACCTAAGTGTGGCACCTGGACCCTTTTACTCACCCATAATTCCACACACTCCCCCTGAAGAGACTGTGATTCCTCACTTGCAAAAACCATATTGTCCTCCAGGGTCCAGGCCTAATGTTACTTCCTCTGTGAAGCCCTTTGTCCCCATGCCCCCATGAGCAGAATTCATTGCTTCCTCCTCAGGATTCTCTGGAACCCTGCTGTTGTAATTCTCATAGCTAACGGGGTGAGTCTCTCTGCCCACTCCCTGCCTGGGCTCCTGGGGGGCAGAAGACCTACTTGATTCATCTTTGTGCACAGCATATTGTATTGTAGGCCAGTTACTGGGCGTTGAATGAGGTGATGTCTTCCCCATAGCCCTCTGGCGGCTTCAAGGTCCTGTGATAGCAGTTTTGTTTTTTTGGTTTTTTTTGGGGGGGCGGGATTAATTCGGGACTGCATTTGCAAATGGGGGGTGGGATCACACTGGTGTGTGTATATGAACAAATTTAAGGGCATTCTTAGAAGTGGTTTACTCTTGGTTATAAATACTGAGAACAAAGAAGTGGTTTACTCTTTCAACATGCAATAAGTACAAAAAAAAAAAAGCTCTACTTTCTGCTGGGTTCTGGTGCTACAGTAGTGAATGACAGCCAGACCCTGCTCTCAGTCCTTGGAGGGATATGTTTGATAGAGCATTTGAGTGTAGCGTGACGGGTTAGGCTGGGGTAAGGAGAGTGCTATGGGAATGCACAGGTGGGACACCAGCTCCTCTTTGGTGGGTTCAGGCAGGCCAGGCTACAAATGACATAAGGGCTATAGAAGGCAGCCAGGGAAAGGGTGTCAGAGAAAGCCTTCCGGATAACCAGAGGAGCTCATGCAAAGGCCCAAGGGTAAGAGAGAATCAGGACCAGGGCTCCACAGCAAAAGGAGTGGAGGCAGAGGAGAGGTGGGGCCTTGGGAGGGAAGGGCAGGGAGTGGAGTAACTACCGGAGGCCAGACAACAAGAACCTCATGTGGTCTGAGGTTTGCCTGACACTTCTTGATGAGGAGCTGATGGTCTCTAGGTTCCAGTAAGGACAAATCACACCCGATTTACCTCATCTTCTTTTTGGATAGGATTGCTAGACTGATCGATGAGAGGTAAGCTGTGTCTCAGATACATGGTGGGCAAGAACTGTGGGGAGGGTGGTAGTCCAGTTCAATAGCTTCATGGCTTATGTTACGTAACATTGCTACTTACTGATTAGTATCTGCCTGGACAGTGGTTCCTAGTATCACCTCAGAGCTCTGTACAGTGAAACATTTTAGTCAGTGTTTTGGATGAGAATACTGTTGGCATAAGAACCAAGTTTGCAAGTAACAGAAAGGTTGGAGGCGTATTAAAGACAGTGGATAATAGGACCCAAAGAGACCTCAACTGGCAGAAACAGCAGAACGAGAGTCCAAACTGGAATAGGGTGTCCGTAAGTAGTGAGCCACCCGTCACAGGATGGATTCCAGCCTTGGCAAATACATATGTAGAAATCATTTAAGTGTCAGGTGGTAGTAGACCAGGGTTTGGCAAACTTTTTGTGTAAAGGCCCACACAGTCTCTCCTGTCTGTTCCACTCTGCCTCACCCAAAGCAGCCATAGGCAATAAGTAAAAGAAAGGGTGTGGCTGTGTTTCAATAAAACTTTGTTTATAAAGACAGGTATCTGGTTGGACTTAGCCCACAAGCTATAGTTTGAGGACCCCTGGATTAAGGAGCGCTTTCCAAACACTGATCCCCCAAACAATACTGGTGGGTGACAGATTCCACCAATTCATAGTGGAATAAGAGAATAGGAGCAATGTAATGAGTTTTTATGAAACTAAATTTATAGTTTTTAAATGATCATCCTGGGTTTTGAGATTCTTTCCTGCTCTTTTGCTGCTAAAGGGTCTTTAACCACAGTTGTGGGGGTGACCCTTTGTTAATAGCTTTACTAAAAACTCAGGCTGTCAGTTTCCTTGTTGAAATGTTAGGAGCCTGTGGAACACAAATGTCTGTGCACTACCAGCCCAGGAGGCCACTCAGGTGTGACCTGCAGTCTCTCACTCTCATGCTTTCTCTCTCCTTCCCCACCTTTCGGCCTTCCGACAGCGGTGGTGGGGGCCGGAATCGGGGGCTCTGCTGTGGCCCATTTCCTCCAGCAGCACTTTGGGCCCCGGGTACAGATTGATGTGTACGAGAAGGGGACCGTGGGCGGCCGCCTGGCCACCATCTCCGTCAACAAGCAGCACTACGAGAGCGGGGCCGCCTCCTTCCACTCCCTGAGCCTGCACATGCAGGACTTCGTGAAGCTGCTGGGTGAGTGCACAGTCCTGGGGCTCCAGCTCGGGCCCCCTGGGGCTGGCAGCAGCCGTCAGTCCATTCCCAGACTGTCCAGATGGTCAAGGCTGGAAGGTCATCTAGTCTAATCTCACTTTCCAGATGGAGGAGCTGAGACCAGAGAGGGGAAGGAACTTGCCTGAGGTTACGCAGTGAGTTAGTCACAGAGCCGGGATTAGAACTCAGGTTTGATTACCAGGCCAGTTTCTTTCCCTTTCAATGTGCTGCCTCTTAAATCGTAATCCTAATGGCTCCCATGCGCTGCCAAGGACCTAGCCCCCTTCCAAGTGGTATATAGTCATTACCTCTAATCCTCCCTACCAGCCTGCAAGATGGGTATTGTCATCTCCTCCTCAGACAACTGTGGCTCAGACGTTTTATAGACCTTGACCAAGTCCATGCAGCCAGTCAGTGAGAGAGCTGGGATTGGAGCCAACAGCATCCATCAAAACCACAAAGACATATGCCATTTGACCCAGAAATTCCACTTCTCAGAAATGATCCTACAGATGTTTTTGCAGATGTGCAAAGTGTCATACCTACCAGGCTGTTCATTACAACATTGTTTATAATAGCTAAAGACTGAAAATATCCTACTTGCTCATCTACTGGGAACTGGGGTTAGATAAATTGTGATGCATCTACACAGTAGAAAGTTCAACAGCCAGAATGAGGAAGCCCTTTATGTGCAGGTATGGAACAGTCTCCAAGATATGGTATATTGTTAAGGTACAGAGCAGGGTATACAGGTTGCAGGGGTGGAGAGAGAAATAAGAGAAATAAATTATAGATATATATGGATTTACAAATATTCACACAAAATATCTCTGGAAGGTTGTTTAAGGAATGTACTTATTGGTTGCCTCTGGGTAGGGGCTCTTAGGGGCTCAAGGGCAGGAAGAGGGAAAGAAACAATAAAAGGTCATATAACCTCTGAGCCACAGTTTCTCCATCTTTAATTGGGGTTAATAACACCTGTTCTTCCTCTGCACAAGCAGCTAAAGATGAAGGGCGAGGGCATAAGTCCCAGTGCTCTGCATGTTGTAGAGTGCTTGATGGTTGCAAGGAGCTGTGATGATTTCCATTTAGTCTTGGTGCCCAGAGTTATCTCAGAGCAAACCCTGTCCGTTGGCAGCCCTTGGACATTCTGGGATGACACCTGGATTTCCCCTACTCATGGCTGAATGGATCACTGTTGAAGAAAACAATGTAAAATGATACATTATTTTAATTTTCCTTTCTTTAATGACCAGCAAGGCCAAATGTTTTCCCAGTACAAGTGTTTACTATTTATAAACAAGCAAGGCAAATGAGTAAACCATAAACCATACTGTTTGCATTTCCTTTAATGAAACCAGTACATTTGCGTCCTTCAGAAAAGCCCTGAATTTACACTTAAGACACTGCCAGGCCTTCTGGGGGCCCTCTTAGGGGACCTGAGGGCTTCCTCCTTGTCTCCTCAGGGCTGAGGCACCGGCGCGAGGTGGTGGGCAGGAGCGCCATCTTTGGCGGGGAGCACTTCGTGCTGGAGGAGACCGACTGGTACCTGCTGAACCTCTTCCGTCTCTGGTGGCACTACGGCATCAGCTTCCTGAGACTGCAGATGTGGGTGGAGGAGGTCATGGAGAAGTTCATGAGGTGGGACCACCCGGAGCTGCAGGGAAGGCATTCCTGAGCAGGGGGAGGAAAAGAGGTTGGGAAGGAGCCAGCATAGCTGTAAATTGTCAAAAGAGAAAAAAAAACCACTGGGTGTGAGGAGCCCAGCACAGTTCAATCCACGTTCAAAGCGGGCCCCTCGCGTGAGGAATACACGCATTTGATGCAGGGGTTGGCTTTCTTGCATGTCACTCTAGCATTCTCTTTCCTCCTGCTAAACTAATAAAAGCATGGGTTGCATGTCAGTTGCCTACAGGGGCTTTAGTAAGTGAAGCAGCCAAGTGGAAGAGAACAGGGGGCAGTGGGGAGAGGGGCAACCTGAAGAGCAAGGCCCCACTCGAAAGGGGACATCCAGCACCTGTGCCCATGGGGAAATACCACCCTCATATGGCCAGATCTTCCAGCTTTTCAGAAGAAGCCAGAAATCTAGATTTATATTTGAAATCTTCACATTTTACGATGTGTGCAACCAATTCATCTTATAAGCCAAATGAAACACATCTGGAAGCCTACAGTCTACAAACTCTGCTATACCCCCAGGCTTTCCATCTAGAACAAATACCTTTCTTCAGTACTTCTCTCCTTCTCGGGTCCCAGCCCCTCCCCATCACCTCCAGATACAGAGGACAGGGGGTCTGTTCTCACTCTGTCCCTGCCTCACCACCCTCTCGCTCAGCAGGCTGCTCATTCCACCTCTTTCCCTGAGCCCCTCCAGGAGCTCCTCCCTGCCTCCTAGCCCCAGCTGCAGGAGCTGCGCTTCAGGCCCCTTATTTCCTTTCCTTCAGTGCCAAACTCTCCTCCTCTCCTGCTATCTGGTACTTCTATACTTTCTTCCTACTTCTATAACTGCACTTTTTATAGCTTTTCTTCCTTATAGTCTCCAGATGTCCCCCAAAGGTCATGTCCTTGACCTCTTTTTCTTCTTTCTTATAGTTTTCTCCCATGTCAATTTTACCCAAACCTACTCTAAGTTCTCCATTTGTGGGAGATGATTTCTACCTGTCAAGCCACAGTTTCCCCTTAAGTTCCAGACCCACATTTCTCACTGCTTCCTGGACATCTCCATCTGGGTGTCCCATTGCTCACACAGAGTCAACATGTTTACAAAGCAGCTCCAGAATAGGCAACATTGCAAAAGCCAGCCAGTCCAGAAGTCCATCAGCAGATGGCCCCAGGGCAAATGCCAGTCCCTGAGATTGAGTGAACAAGATGTGAGCTTGAGGAGAGAGATGAAGCCCTGTCAAATTAGGCCAGAGGGGAGGACAGGCTGGGCTAGCAGAGAAGGTGACAGTATTGGCTGAAGCTGCTGCCATCAGGTCCCATGTTGTCTTAGAGGCCAGGACAGAGCTGAAGCTGTTGGAAAAGGGGACACAACAGCACGGGTGGGCCATGGCCTACTGCCTGCTGGTTCCAGCTGGGTGAGAGAAGGGCTATGACCTCAGGCAGGGGTGGGCTAAGAGAGGAGAAGCTATTGTCCTTCATCAGAACCAGCAGTCCCAGTAGGACTCTGAATACTTGCCCTTCCCTCTGCACTGTCCCTTTAGGTGAGGCGGGCCCACCACAGACAAGAGAACCAGGCAAGGGGACCGTAACCAGCCTCCCATCATCCCTGCTCATGGGGAGGAGGTGGCAGGTCTCCGGGGGGCTCCCAGGAGCAGTGACCCCATAGTGCATGGTTGGCTGAAAGGCCTTTATGCAAAGGCTCCACTCTCTGTGTTTCCCAGGATCTATAAGTACCAGGCCCATGGCTATGCCTTCTCAGGCGTGGAGGAGCTGCTCTCCTCCCTGGGGGAGTCCACCTTCGTCAACATGACCCAGCGATCTGTGGCCGAGTCCCTGCTCCAGGTGGGCGTCACACAGCGCTTCATCGACGATGTTGTCTCTGCCGTCCTGCGGGCCAGCTACGGCCAGTCGGCAGCCATGCCCGCCTTTGCTGGTGAGCCTCCAGCCCTCGGCCTGCCCTTACCCTGCCACGCTGTCCAGAATGAGCCGGGTTCCCAGTAATATCCTCATGCTTATCCAGCCCTTTACAGTCCAATAGCACTTTGTTGCCCCAACCTCGTTTGATTCTGGCATCAGTCCTCTGAGGTAGGCAGGAGGTGGTGTTCCCCCTGCTGCAAAGACAGTAAAAGTCAGGCTCAGTTCACAGGTCCAGTGCATTTCTACCACTCCTGATTGTCTCATCATCTCTGATGTGTGTGTCAGTGTTGGGATTTACGTGATACTTTGCTGTCCACTCTTTGGTTCCAAAAACCACCTCTCTGAGGCCTCTGGGTTCCTGGGGATTCATCCACTGGAGCACCTCATCTTCCCAGCTCATTACTGGGGCCAGTGGGTATTTGCACAATCCCCCATCCTCCAGGGCAGGCCACACAGAGGGGTCACAGCTAAATCTGCCTGGGGGAGTTGGGGCATGTCTTCCCCAAGAGGTGGCAACTACTCTGGGCTTTGAGAGATGCAGTAGGATTTTGCCAGGCCAAGGAACTGCATGGACACCTGTTGGTGTCTGCTCCCAGCCTCCTTGGCTGGTTCCTTCTCTTCTCCCAGCCTCTTAATATTGGAAGACCCAGATTCAGGCCTTGGTCCTCTTCTCTTCTCAACTACTCATGCTTCCTTGGTGATCTCACCCAGTCCCAAGGCTTTAAATTCCATCTATATAAGGACTCCCCAGTACATATCTCCAGCCCCTCACTCTCTCCAGAACTGCAGCCTCATGTGTCAGCTGCCATCCCTGTGTCTCCATAGGAAAGTCTAATGGGCATCTCCAACTCAGGCCAGACATGAGCCCTGACCTGCCCCCCTCAAGCCTGCTCCTTCCAGAGTCTTCCCCAGCTCGGCTGGTAACTCTTTTTAGTTGCTCCAGCTAAAACTTTAACTCATTTCTTTCTCTCGTACCCTACACATGTAAGAGTCAAGAAATTCTGTCTGCTTTACCTTCAACATCCATCAGGAATCCAGCTGCTTCTCACCACTGCTACCACTGTGGTCTGAGCCACCACTGTCCCTCACTTGGCGTTCTGGTGTCCCGCCAAGTCTCCCTGCCTCCCCCATCCCCTACCCCGCTCCCCACCATCACACTGCCCCCTACAGGCCATTCTCAACACAGCTGCCAATGATCCTTGTTAAACAAAAGCCAATCATGTCCTGCTTGCGTGTAGAACTTTAGAATGGCTCCCATGTTCATGCAAATAAAGCCCAAAGTCCCTCCCATGGCCTGCACGACTTAGCGCCCCATCAGCTCTCCTCCTTGCCCACAGCAGTCCAGCCTCTTGGGCTTGCTCCCACCCTAGGGTTTTGTACCTGCCCTTCCCTCTGCCAGGAATGCCCCTCCCCAGGCATAGTCCCAGCAAGTTCCCACTCCTCCCTCATGTCTGATCACATGTTGCCTTTCCAGTGACGCTACCCTGACCACCAGGTTTTAAGTTACACCCTCCCCTTCTTCCTGCCCCCAACAGTCCCCACCCTCCTGCCCTGCTCCCTTTTTTCCCATAACAGGCATCATCTTCTAGCAAACTATTTTATCTCCTCCCACTGGAACATAAGCTTCACAAGGGCAGGAATCGCTGTCCCTTTTGTTCACTGATGTATCCCAAACACTGAGACCAGTGCTAGGACCATAGTAGGACTGAAAAGATGAATGAAAAGGTTTGTATTAACAAGCACCTCCCACCTGCCAGGATGTTATTTCTCTGGCCCTTGGCCCAGCTGGCTCCTTCCCAGCCTTCAGGTTCTGCCTCAGTGTCTCTCAGCGGGGCTTTTCTGCTCACTCTTGCAGTGTCTTTTGTGTATCTTTCATAGCATTTTTAAATAGCATCTTTATTGAGGTATAATTCACATACTGTATAAGTCACCCATTTAAAGTGTACAGTCAAATGGCTTTTAGTATATTAACAGAGTTGTACAACCATCACCACAATCAACTTTAGATTGTTTTCATCACCCCAAAAAGAAACCTGATACCCTTTTGCCACCACCACCCCCACTCTCCACTCCCTAGCCCTCTAGCCCTAGGCAACCATCAATCTACTTTCTGTTTCTATGGATTTGCCTCCTCTGAACATTTCCTATAAATGGAATCATACAATATGGGGCCTTTTGTGGCTGGCTTCTTTCCTTTAGCATAATGTTTTCACCTCATAACGTTTTGAATTTTGCTGTATTTATTTGTTGATTTGTTGACCCTCTGCCTGTGGTTGGGAGGAGTCTTGCCTTGGGAGGAAGGCCCAGGGAGGATGGTGCTGGACTCTCCAACCCACTGCCCCGTGATTCTGAAAACCCACTGACCACCTTCCCGCTTGGCCCAGGAGCCATGTCGCTAGCTGGGGCCCAAGGCAGCCTGTGGTCTGTGGAGGGAGGCAACAAGCTGGTTTGTTCCGGGTTGCTGAAGCTCACCAAGGCCAGCGTGATCCACGCCACAGTGACCTCCGTGACCCTGCACGGTACGGGTGAGTGGATGGAGGAGGAGGTGTCGCCCCTCCACTCCTAGACAGTCGACACTTCTACTTCCTCTGTACCTAAACCCTGGTTTGTGATCTGTTGGGGAGTATTTAAAAAAAAGAGGGGGAAGCCCCAGCACCACGGAATGACACCAGAGGGCACTGTTGTCCCAATTTAAATGTCAGAGCCAGAAAGCGAAGACTTGCATTAATCCAGCCCTGTTCATGTTACCATTAAGAACTTTGAGCAACAGCCTTGGCCACACTCCCCTAGGGAGTCAGCGACAGAACCAGAGCAAGAACTTGGGTCTCCCAACTCCCAGTCCGGTGCTGCCTTCTGCAGCGGCACCAGCATGGAAAGCCTGGGACCCACCATCTAGCAGCTCAGCTGCACCCTTTCCTCCAGGGTCTTGTTGTACCCCAGATAGGAAATCAGCAGGTAGAAGCCAAGACTTAAGTTGGCCTTTGTGGTCTCTTCTCTCCTTCCAGAAGGAAAAGCCCTTTACCAGGTGGGATATGAGAATGAGGTGGGCAGCGGCTCCGACTTCTATGACATAGTGGTCATCGCCACCCCCCTGCAGCTGGACAACAGCAGCAGCAACATCACCTTCAAAGGCTTCAACCCACCCATTGATGATGTCCAGGGCTCCTTCCAGACCACCGTCGTCTCCCTGGTCCACGGCTACCTCAACTCTTCCTACTTTGGTTTCCCCGACCCTAAACTTTTCCCCTTCGCCAACATCCTTACCACAGATTTCCCCAGCTTCTTCTGTGCTCTGGACAACATCTGTCCTGTCAACATCTCGGCCAACTTACGGCGGAAGCAGCCTCAGGAGGCTGCCATTTGGCGAGTCCAATCCCCCAAGCCCCTCTTGCGGACCCAGCTGAAGACCTTGTTCCGTTCCTATTACTCAGTCCAGACGGCCGAGTGGCAGGCCCACCCTCTGTTCGGCTCCCGCACCACCCTCCCGCGGTTTGCACTGCACGACCAGCTCTTCTACCTCAATGCCTTGGAGTGGGCAGCCAGCTCTGTAGAGGTGATGGCCATCGCTGCCAAGAACGTGGCCCTGCTGGCTTACAACCGCTGGTTCCAGGACCTAGACAAGATTGACCAAAAGGATTTGATGCACAAGGTAAAGACTGAACTGTGAGGGCTCCAGGGAGAGCCCAGGAATATCTGTCCTCCACTGAAGGTGACTCATACCCCACAGTAGTCCAGGACTGTCAGGAGCTACACTCGCCCACCCAGACTCTCTTTCTGACCCCCCACGTGTCCTGCACCTTCTCCCTCCTGTGTAGGGCCAGGTGGCCTGCTGTCTGCTTGTTTCTCTTAAGGAAGCGCACAGTGTTTTCTTCTTTTTTTAAAAGGAAGAATAAAGAAGGGGAGAGAATTCAAGTCAATGTAGACATTTTATTTATTTAAAAAAGAAAAAAGCTGTCTTATCAAGTTGCTTCTCATTTGGTTTTCTGACTAGGAGATGGGGATGAATATGGGAGGGAATGTAAAGCAGAGGCCTCTGAATATAATTTCTTTACCATCTTTCACTTGCCTACTCCCAAAATGAATTGGAGGAACCTACCATGAAACATTTACAAATAAAGTAGAAGGGAAAATTAGAAAACGTGAAGAAATGAGATCTGTTTACTGTGGGCTTGCCAGATGTGAACCAGCTAGTTAAGAATTTACTCTCCGTCTAAGCCTCTCAACAATGCTGCATATGGGGGAGAGGGCAGCGGTGGGGCCCAAGGAAGAGCTGGTTGCCCCAGTGGAGGCTTCAGGAGAGTCCTGGCGTCCCATGGAGAGAGGGAAACACACAAAGCCACAGGAAGGGGGAAGCTTTTCCTTGGCAGGAAATCCTAGAAAACTGGCCATGCTGTTCCTTATGCACGGCTTGAGGGGAATACAATGCATCTGTCTTGCCAGAAAAAAAGTTCCCGGAAGGTGGAGGGCAGTTAGAGCCCAACATTCACCCCAGCAGACAAAAGGAAGAAAAGGTGTTGGTGGAGTTCTTCGGTCTAACCTGTTGCTTTCCCCTCTGACCATAGTTTGAAAGGGGAGGAGAATTAGGCCTGGCTCGCCCTTGTTTTTTCAACAAACCTGTAAAGATCACTTTTAACAAGGAAGTAGAAGGTCTTTTCATTCCTTTGGGGTCCCGTTTCTTTCTGTAAATAGAGAGAAGGGAGGAACTGAGCCGGGGGCACCCGGCAGCTTGCCTCCAAGTGTGGCCTGTGGACCACCCATCACATCAGAATCTTCTAGAGAGGGGTGGGGGACAACCTTGATAAAGATGCAGATTCCCAAGTGTCACCCAGACCTTACTAAATCAGGCCTGGGGGAAGGGTCCGGGTTTTAGGTGGAAACATCGTCAAATGACCCTGATGCTGTGGCTTTCCTAACACAGAACAGGCCCCTGAGGTCATCCAGCTGACCTCCCTCGCTTTAGAGAGAGGGGGGTAAAAGCCCAAAATGAGGAAATAACTGGTCTCCTGGTGAGTTCATAGAATAGAGCTCAAGTCTGCGGCGCCTTAAAATTAGTTAAGCACGGAGCAAAATACCTTTCAAATAGGTAGAGGCCCAAATGGGTTCTCAGAGCATTTTATGCCGGGGTGATGGTAGTGGTGATGAAAGAGATGGTAGCTTTAAAGTGCAAGTACCATGCACTTTGTTATTGTAGAAATTACGAAGCTGACACATCCGTTAGAATGCTTTGGTTGAACTAGTAGAAAACCGAAATCAAACTGGCTTAAGCAATAAGAGGTCTTTACTGGTTGTCACGACTTAAAAGTCCAGGCACAGGATTAGCATCGAGCACTGTGCAATCTCCAACTTCATTATTTCCCTCATGGTCAGAGATGGCTGCCTAGAGTTCCCGGGGTCAGAGGGTCTTCTCCCATAGCCACTGATCCTTAGTCCTGGGCTCTGGGCCACTTGGCCACTGCTGAACTGATTCCTGTGGCCTAGTGAATGCCACATGACAATTGGCTTAGGCCTCAGAAACTGGACCGATCACGTGACGGGGGGGGGGTGAGATCAAGCTCATTGGCTCAGAAGAGTCAGATCCCACCCCTGGAACAGAGGGAGTCTCATCCAAATTATAGGGTTGGAGGGCTAGAAAGGGTGTTGGAGAGAAAGCCACAATGTCAACCACACACAGGACAGGAATATCCCTTTCTACTCCTCCCAAGTCCTGTGAAATCAAAATGCGTAACGGATTCTTTTGACAGTCTGTGTGTGGAATGAGGATGGCATGAGCTCTGATGATGTAATTGATGATAATGTGGTGTTGGGCCAGGGAACAAAGGACAATATAAAACTTGCCCTTGATAACCACTCCACCCTTGAGTCCCTATGGAGGATGTGCATACAGAAGATGCAAACCAGGGCAGTTACCCTTGATCCTCAGTCCTCAGTCAAGGTTTTGGCTCCATGCCCCAGCGTGGCTGCAGAGGACCTGGCTTCGTCCTTCAGATACCACCTTTACCTACCTGGGCAGGCCCCAACAGCTCAGAACGAAAGCCAGCCAAAATGCCCACGCTGCCTGCTTCCCAAACCCAAACCTGAGAGTTGGTTCTCACCACCCACCTGCCTCAAGGAAAGTCCAGAGATTCCTGAGAGCCCCAGGAGGGAGCATGGGAATAAGCTGGAAGCTTTTGTCCCAGAGCCTAGGGCAGTCCACCCCAGCCTTCCTAGACTAGGGCAGAAGCCCCCAAAGCCACACAACCTCCTGGAAGAAAAGAGAATCTTTGCAAAGACAGAGAGAGCCCTATAAATCTACCAAACAAGACAGAAAAGAGTACACTCATCCTCCATAGTCCTGATTGCAATATCAGACCTTTCAAACCCTCACAGGGACTCGACCCCTTGAGTAGGAATCCAAGCAAAATTGCAGCCTCCTTTCAAGGGAGGGGGACTGTCAGGGAGAGGGGGAATAGAGTGGAGGAAGATGGGGTGTGGTGGGAAGAGGGAGAGATGCTTTGCTCCTGACCCACCTATGAGGAAGCAATTGAGGGAGTTAGGGACCGATCTCCCGCTCCTCCTAAGGCTTCATTCATTCATTCACCAGGCACTGCGCCCCTGCTTTGTGCTGGGCCCTGTGCTAGTGCTGGGACTCAGCACTGAATGAGATAGGTGAGGCTCCTACTCTCACAGAGTAGGGACTTTCTCACTAGATGGTGGAAAACATGAAACACAGTTAAACTCCAGGGCAAAGAAAGGCTCCCGGGCATGGCCTAGACCCAGCTCCCCACAGGTCCTGAGCTCCCTGTGGCCATCTTCAAACCAGCCCAGGCTCACGAGGCCAACTTCTAACTTGGAAAAAGAGGCAAAACTGGAAAAGACCCTGGAGATCCCAAAATCCCTTCTGCTTATCCCGCAGATGAGGAAACTGAAGCCCACAAAAATGAAAAGTTGTCATCCATATAAAACTAGTTGGCATTTACTGAGCAGCTACTGTGGGTCTGATGCTCTGGTAAGAATAGGACAATCCCTTCCCACCAGGATGAGGAGTTTCCCATCTAATCCCTGAACCCAGGGCACCTGGGATCTCCCAGGACTAGCGGCAACCCTCCTACAGCTCAATTCTTCCCATGCCCCCACCCCACAAAAAGGCCCCCATGTGGGGCTGGAGTCTCAAGACATGGTGAGCAGATTGTGTGGGCCTTGGAGAGGAGAGGTGGCTGCTAAAGGGCTCGGTGTGGGCTGGCACATGAAGCCTATTTTCCATGTGTCTGGAACCAGGCTGAAGCCTCCTGGGGTAATTTTAACCAGTATCCATCTAGAACAATACCAAAAAAGGTAAGTTACTTACCACCCAGACAGGCACGTACCTAACCGGTTGGCCTTTCATGAATTAGACCTTTAGAACATTCAGAGCTAAAGCTGCTCTAAGCACTGAAGTTAGAGCAGCCCAGTGAAGGATTCTGGGCTCTTGGTCCTCTGTTCAAAATTAATAAAGGGTTAGCTATTCTTACCCTCAGAAAATAGCCTGAGCCCCTCAGCTGTCTAGGGGGAGGGAAGGTATTTATAGACCCCAGAACAGCTGATTTAGGATTTGCTGCAGTGGCTTGGAGGGTCAAAGAAGATTGAAATGCAAAGAGCTAAGGAGTGGGGGTTTAGCATTTGGGGGTCAGGAGCCAACATGGGCTTTAGGAAAAGTCAGTTCTCATTGCCTTTTTGGATAAGCAAACTGACTTGATATAAGCTAGTGATCGGTTCTCGAAGCATGGTCCTGAACTGGGAGCATCAGCCTCTCCTGGGAATTTACTGAAAATGCAAATTCTCTGTTCCCACCCCAAACCTACTGAAGTAGAAACTCTGGGGGGTTGGGCCCAGCAAAGTGTTTTAATAAGCCCTCCAGATGATTTTGTTGGTCGCTAAGTTTCTCAAACCACTGATACCAGCATATCATCTAACCGAGTCCCTGTGGGTGAGGCTGGAGGAAAGAATGATTCGCATCAATTGATGCTTCTCAACTCTTGAGAGTCTGTTCAGAGCCAGGGATCCTCGGCCCAGAAAAATACATATTCTCTTGAAAATTTCAGGGACTGGTTGGTCCACATTAAAAACCCCTGCTCTTTGACAACCCAGAGGCTCTTCTCTGGGTCTGTGTCAGATCTGCAGAGAACCTCAAAGTTGAAAGGGACCTTCTAGCTCATTTACTCCAACCGGAGCAGGAATCTCCTCCCCAGATCTTCGAAAGACTGAGCGTCACTTGACACTTCCAGAGATAGGGTTGCTTCAAGAGCTCTTTGCAGTGATTCTTGATTTAATTGGATAGGTAGGTCTTGTTAAGTCCTGTATTGGTTTATACTAAGCAAGCTACAATAGCATGGGTGAAAAAAAGGCTTGTAACCCCTAATTAAATGATGTCCCAAATGGTAGAAATGAAGGTAGTGTTTTGTTTTGTTTTTTAAACAGCATATGTCAGTGTTGGAGAACTCTGAGAGCTAGAAAATCTTCCTTTATACTCATCTGAAATCTACCTCCCTGGAACCTCCTACCCCTACCCTGGTTTTAACTTTGGAGCCACAAGGAGCAAACCCAAAGTCTTGCTTTACAGAAGACAGTATTTACTTTTCATTGGCCTTGATTGGGGCAGGGAGGGTAGGCTCCAGCTGCCCACCGGGCTCTGCCCCTGCTCGGCCTTGGCCCTGGGCCTGGATGTGCACCAGGCTGCCCCAGGCATGTTCAGAAGATGCAGGTGCAGCCCACGGCAATGGTCTCCATGACGGCGCGCTGGCGGCAGGGCCCGGCACGTGGTGGCAGAGGGCAGAGGCGGCGGCGCACGGGCACCTGGCTGAAGACAGGCACGCTCACCAGGCTGCGGTCCTCCTGCATGGTGAAGGGGTTCACGCAGCCCAGGCACAGGCACCGTGCCTCCGGCAGGTCGGCAGGGATGCGGCTGGGGTCATGGTTGATGCTGCAAGGAGGCAGGAGGGAATGCAGGGCCAAAGGTGGTGAGGAAAGAGCAAATCCAGAGGTCACTCCCCACTCCCCATTCCACGCCCACTGCTCAAGTCCCTTCCCCCTCTCCTAACTGGGATTTTGTTTCCCACAGCAAGACTGTGCTGGGCTGGAGAGAGGGCAGTAATCAACCCCATATTCCAGGTAAGAAAAGTGGAGAGGTGGAAGGTAAGTAACATGCCCCCAAGCTTATCCAGGTCCCAAACTATGGCCCTACTAGTATGTACCCAGCTTCCTCCTTCCTCCATCCCAGTACTAGATTGTGCTGTGGGGATCACAAGAGCTAAGGCCTGCTCTGCTCACTCCCTTATTTGCATTCTTGGGAAACTTTATCCATGGGAAAGAATAAGTGATGTCACTGATGCCTAATTCCCATAGGAAGAGGAGTCAGGAGACCCGGGCTCATTTCTGACTTAGTCTCCACTCATTGGACCCCCCACCGTGTGAGCGAGTCTATCCTAGGCATTAGGTATTCATTGATGAGCAAAACAGGCATGCTCCCTCCTGTGCTCTCTCGTAGAGTATAAGGAATTGCTTTGGGAACTTTCCTTCTCTGTACCTCGGTTTCCTCATCTGCTAAACATGTGTTTGTGTGGAGGGCGGAGCTAGACCTGTGGCCCTCCGATGACAGCAGGGCCTGAAGCTGGTTAGAAAGGCAGACTCTTGTCCCCACCCTCGTCCTCTCCTGAGTCAGAATCTACATTTTTACAGGATCCCCAGGTGATTCACAGGCACAGTAAATTGGGAGAAGCCCGACTCTAGAGGATCTTTCCGGGCCCTTCCACTGGTCACATTCTAGAGCCACTAGCCACATGTGCCTGTTTAAGTTTCATTCATCAGAATAAGTTCCTCAGTCACACCAGCCACATTTCAAATGCTCATGAGAGCTACATGAGAGCAGGGACTGCCGTGCTGGACGTTCAGTCATTGCAGAGAGTTCTATTGAACACTGTGTTCTAGAGTCTCAGGGTGTAATTTGGACTGGGTTTGTGAGTGAGCACACTTTGGGGTCAGTCCATTCCTTCATTCTTCATTCAGCACATATACCTTTGGCCCTTCTGGGTGCCAGCACTGTGCTTGGAAGTAGAGCTGCAAGCAGGGTAGGACACCTCTCCTGTCATCTAGGGACAGCAGTCTTGAGTCCCCAGCCTGGCTTGCATCTGAATCACCTGGAGGTGTACAACATACTGCATTCCAGGCCTCACCCCAGAGACTTTGATTGGGTGGGACATGGGGACATGTATTTCAAAGCTCCTGAGGTGATTCTGATGTAAGCATTAGGAAGGTCCTAGGCCAGCATGAGAGATGTGAATACAACACATGAAAGTACTCTAATGGGGAAGTGTGTACCAAGCACCCTAGAAGCTACAGCAAACAACATTCAGCGTAGGCCTTGCAAACACTTCAGCTGTGACTTGGAGAATAGTAACAGCAGTGCTCTGCATGGACCTCCCATTTAACAATGAGCCTATGAAGTGTGCACTACCATCACTTCCATTTACAGGGGAGGAAATGGAGGTCAGAGAAGTTAAGTGACTTACCCAAAGACACACAGCTGGGAAGAGGCAGAGCTAGGATTCAAACCCAGACACTTGGACTTAACCATTACAATGACTGGGACTGTGGGCAAGGTGTTTGCTCTCAAATAGCTTGCCCACTGCTGCCCAGCCTGGCCTACCTGTAGCCCCAGGGTGACAGGCTCCTCTTGTTGGACAGCCACAGCTGCAGGTTGACCTCACACTTCCTCCTGGCTGGTTCGGAACTGTTCCTCAGCTGGGCCACCATCTCCCCAAGGTTCCTCTCATACTCCTCCATGCGGGCGTATGGCTTTGCCCGTGACACCAGGTCCAGTGGCACCTGGTGAGGCCCAGGCGCCAGGGTCCCAGGCCATCCTTGTCCCTTCCTCTTGCCTTTGGGGTTCCTGGGCTGGCCCAGCCCCAGGAAGATGGAAATGGTAAGAAGGAAAAGCTGGGGAGGGGGAGGAACACTAGAGGTCAAAGGTAGAAGAGCCTGTCTCTCTCTGGACCAAGACTCAGGGCCCAGGGAGTGAAAGCAAAGAGGAGAGGCCTCTGCAGGCCACCCTCCCCGGCCACACCCTTAGGCCTGGCCTGCTCCCATCGGGCGCAGCACATGATATGGACACTTGCTCTGCCCCGGGTTCTGTGCCTGGCCCTGGGGGTGTGGCAATGACAGCTTCCACTCCCTCCATCACATCCATATCATCCCTGAGTCTATCTATTGCCCTTCCTGCAAATCTCCCCATCCATGCACTTCTCTGTTTGCACCACATCCCTGGACAGCTCAACAGCCTCCTAGTAAGTCTCCCCAAATCCCCTCTGGCTCCTTCCAATCAATTCTCCACACCATGGCCAACTGTTCAGAAATTTAAAATATATATATATATTATTTTAAAAAAGGAAAAATGCAAATCTGATAATGTCATCCTTCTGCTTAACACCCTTCAACAGCTTCCTGTTGCTCTTGGGTAACAAAAACATCCCCACCCACCTCCCAGGCCATGTGGCCTGACCCGGGCTGAGCTCTCCCTCCTTCTTCTCTCCCTCTGGGCTTCAACCTCTGGACTTCTTTCGATGCTGACCATCACCATGCTCTTTGCTTCTGCACGGCCTTTGCACAGGCCTCTCCTGCATTGTGCCGCCTCCTGTCCCCCCGAATGCCTTCCATCCTCAGGCCCCAGCTCAGATGCCTCTTCCTTAGGGAGGCCCTTGTGGACCTTTTGGGCTCTCAGGATCCCCATGTCTCTCTTACATGACTGCAGTCTTACAGTTTGTGTGTGTGATTATTCTCTATGCCCACCCCCTCTCAGCCACAGAATCAGTTTCCAAACACAGTTACCCCATGCCAGGCACACAGGAATTCAGTAAACACTTGCTGAGTGAATGGATGACTGTCACCATATCTGTCCTCCTGTAGCTTACAGTCTGGGGTGGAAAACTGGCAAGGCACTAAACAAGAAAGCAAACACCTAACTCTCGCTAGTGCCCAGGGCAGGGTGGACCATGCGCGATGCAGTTAGAGAATCATAGGAACCCCTGCTTAGCCTGGTGGCAGTGAGTGGCCCAGGAAAGCCTTTCTGAGGAAGGGACATGTCAGGTGAGGTCTGGAGGGTAAGAAGGAGGCAGACATGGGTGGCAAGAATTTGAGAGCCTTACAGGCAGGGGGAAGAGGTTTAAGTTGGTGAAGAGCTTTGCTGGAAGGAAGCAAGTGTGGCTGAAATACAGTGAGTGGGGGATAGTGGCATGAGATGAAATTGGAGGATAGGCAGGTCACTGGACCAAGGATGCCATCTCCAGGCCACCTGCCCCCCAGCTGCCCCTCCCTTCCTCCACACCCCAGCCCTCTGCCTGCTCCATCCCTGGCCCACTCCTCACCCACTGAGGTCCACTCTCACCTGCTGCCATCCTTTTTCTCCTTTCCAGACCCTGGAGTGTCTGTGAAGCCTCTGGTTCACCTGGGAGAGGACTCAGGGGGCTCGGACAAACACGGACTCTTCAGGAAGCCCAGGAGAGAAGGGCCAGGACCGGACTTGGGTGGAGGCCAGAGCTGGCCAGGATGCAGGGACCCCTCCGCCAGCTAAATCTCCTCACTAAGTCTAGCCAAGCTCCGGCCCTGCTGGGTATTCCCCCTCCATGGCCCAGCCCGCCTGTGTCTGATTTGTCCAGGTTCCCCAGCCAGCCTTGGCCCTAGGAAACAAGTTCCAGCATCGCCCTTCTGGGTGAGCCATTTCCTGGCACAAAATCAGGGACAGAGATTCAAGTCACTGAATTCTTCCTTTGTGGTCCTAGATTCTGGTGCAGAAAAAAAAATGCCTGTCTAACAATAGGCTTTCTCATCTGAGCTTCTCACATACCATTCTTAAGCTCTGCCTGTCCACTCAGAGAAACCCAGAAGAGAGAAGTCAAAGCCCCTCTCCCTCATCTGCAGATGAGAAACGGAAGGACTTGTCCACGGTCATGCTCAGGTCTCGGGACCCAGTCTCTGGAAAAACCCCGATGGCTGAGTTGGCCAGGATAGCCCCAGAAGCCGCCGGTCCAGGAGACAGGACTTCAGTGTGCGGGGCTGAGCCCAGCTCGGGAGCCTGTGCTCCTGGCCGTGGCCACAAGCTCTGAGACCCGTCTCTGTTTCTTTCTAGTCCTGGGGGAGAGACAGGGGGAAAACTCGCTTCTGCAGAGTCCAAGCCAAACAGGGCCAGCCATTTATCAATACGTTAGAAATCACGAACCATGCGGGCCCTCCAGAGGGGTGGGTGTGGGGTGGGGGAGCGCCACGTACCAGGTTGTGCGGCCAGTCCATCCCGCTCGGCCAGGCCGTTGGCCCGCAGCTGCCGCCCACCTGGAACCCCAGATGCTGCCGCCGAGAGAATGGCAGCAACAGGATGGCGTGAAGCAATTATAGCTCGACAGGGGGCTGCCGGGGGCGTGGGTGGGTGGTGGGCTCGTCATCGCCTGGGAGTCTTTGGCCCCCAGCTGGCCAGGCCTGACGCAGCGGCAGGCGGCGAAGGGCGTGGGGTAGGCCAGGAGCCGGGCCGAGGTGCCCGGGGGCTGTTGACCGAGGGACAATGCCCTGTGTGTCTGGCGGGGCTCTGGCGGGTGGCGTCTCCGCCTGTGGCCTGCGGCCGGCCGCCCAGCCAGCACCCACAAGGCCAGCTAAGACAATCAGCGTCGTTTGCTGTGGGGATGGCCGGGGTGAGGGCAGAGGAGGGACATAGTCAGTTGGTCAGGAGAGCAAATGTTCTCTGAGCAAGCTGGTCAGCAGCAGGACACAAGACCCATCTCCAGGGAAACAGCCTCAGGCCCTCCAGCCTCAGCCACAGTCCCATCCCCTTCATTCACAGGCAGGGAAACTGAGGCCCAGGCAAGGAAGGGATATGCCCAGGATGACACAGAGAGCTACAGAAGACAGAGCTGGGATTTGTACCTGATTCCTGTCCAGGGCTCTCTCCACCACCCCTTGCTGTTTTCCTTTGGGATATTTTCTGCCCAATCGCAGCCTGCTGCAAACAGGTTTCTGAATCTGTGTGTCTCCCACAGGCCAACTTACTGGTCTATGAGAACTTCACGGCCCATTTTTCTGAACTCCTCAGGTTTGGAAGGGCCCCACTCCTGGGGCCTTCCCCTGTATGGCTGCTTGTGACCATTCTCTCAGCCTCAGTTTCCTTCTCTATAAAATGGGACTCATGCCCAGGAGTAGACAGTGGCCTGGCCCATTTCTCCCTGAAATCTTTCCAAGCCTCAGTTCCCACATCTCTAGAATGGGAATAATCAGAGCATCCACCTCTTGGGACTATTATGAGGAGTAAAGGAAGTAACTAACACATGTTAAACAGCTGGCACGTTGCCTGACACATAGTAAATGCTCAATAAACAGCTGTTCTATGCCAGAATGGTCCTCAGGCTCAGCCCACCCTCCCAGAAGAACTTCACGGTCTTTGCGTGAGCTCCGGTGACCTCTGGATCCACAGGTCCTATGCTGAACTGACCGGCCTCTCTGGACAAGGCCTCTCACCTCAGAGGGAATGGACAGCCCAGAGAGCGAGCAAATCCACCCAGGGTGGAGGAGATGGGGTGGAAGGGAGTGCGGGCGAGGACTGAAGAGGGATGACTGAGCACACATCCAGGACCACGCAGCCTCGCTGAGGGCCTCTCTTGGCCATTTACAGGAATCAGCTGAGGGGAAGATCTCGGGGCGAGAGGCGCTCCTGAATGCCACAAGATTAATCTGTCCGGGGCAGGTTTCCACAGCATAACTGAGACGCTGGCTGGGGCGCACACTCATCGGGATACCACCATATTTGGTCAAATCCTAGACAGGGCTTGATTCTACCATTCGACGCTCCAGAGGGAGGGGGACTCTGAAAATACCTCCTCGGACAACAAGGGCCCCCACCCCCACTGCCACTGTTTTTGAACAAATGAAACAGCCAGCATGAGGGGGTACGGGATGGGGCACTCAGTTTTACTTGGCACAGGCTTTGGCTAACCCCTCTGCTTCTGGCAGTGGACCTGACAGATGTGCAGTTGGGGTGTACCCTCCACATCTGCAGAAAGGTGGGAAAATTCAAAGATGGGTACCTGGGTGCAGGGAGATTTCTCTGCCTTTCAGGACCCCTGGAATCACCATACTCTCCTCGCCTGCCGGCAATACAAACCTCCTGCTTCTGTCTCCCAAAGACAAGACTTACCAGCCTCCCCAACACCCAGCATCAGTGCTTGCTAATATAGATGGCAGAGTCCCTGCCCAGGAGATTCTGACTTAGCAAGCCCAAGAATCTGCTTTTTAACAAGAATCCCAGTCTGAGAACTCACACAATATCCAGCCCAGCCTCCCCCGTCCCCCTTTTACCACAAGGAGACAAAGGCCCAGGAGGGAGGGGGCTTTAGCCAGGCTCACATGGCATGTTAGTGCCAGAACTGGCACCAGAACTCTGTCTCCTAGTGCTAAATTCGCTGCTTTCCCCACAAGCTTTATGCAAACAGCTCTGGGCCAGGCTGGGCCTTTCTGCTAGGAGGGGACCCAGAAGATGGGCCAATCCTTCTGGAGGTCCCAGACTCCCCACATTGGGAAAGAGGAGCCGAGAGGTTTCCAGGCAGATGCTGTGAGGAGTCAGGCATGGGCCAGGCGCCCACCACCTGGGCCATCTCAGTCTCAGCTTCAAGAAACCACTGAGGGGTCATCCACACTCAGGGATGTCCTGAGTGTGACCCCAGGCAGGCCAAGGGGCCCAGCCCCAGGGATCAGCACCAGGCCTGAGAGAGGGGCACAGGAACTTGGGCTTCAGGGGCTCCTGCCCTCCATGAGTGAGGCTGGGGGCCTTGGATCTCTCTGCACAGGAAGCCTTTGGTACACGTGGATGAGCTAGAAAGTGAGGGGCAGCGGGTGGTCGTGCTAGGGGCTGCCAGGAGCAGTGCTGCACTCAGCACCAGGTGGCGCCACCAGAAAGCCAGACATCCCTACAGAGGGCAGCAAACCTGGACCAAAAGTGCCCGCCAGCCATCCATTTTCCCAGGAATGTGCCCCGGGGCTGAAAATGAGGGCACAAAGGAACAGCATGGCTGGCCAGACAGCAGGGGCAGGGGTGAGGGTGGCTTCTGTCTGCTGAGCGCTTGGCTCCACTTTGAGCACCTACTCTGTGCTAGGCCCTAGGCATTTGGACACCATAATTGTCGGAAAGTGGCAATTAGTAATAGTAACAGCTGCCACATGGTATGTACTTACTGAGTCCTGTGCACCGTACTCAGTCCTTCAAGTGCACTGGCTCATTAAATCTTCCCAACAGCTCTGTGGTGAGGTTCTAATGTTATCCCTAATTTACGATTGGGGAAACTGAGGTTCAAGAGCTTAGTCACTTGCCCAAAGTCACAGAGGACTTTGACTCCAAGGTTGTCTGACTCCTACACATGCTGTTCCCTGCAGGGGGGGCTTAAGAAAGGGGCGCTGCAGCCAGGAGAGGAGAATGGTCCCTGAGGAGGGTCCATTGCCCTCACTGTCTCAAACAACACAGGCCTGCAGGCCTGGGGGCTCAACAAGCCCAAGCCAAAACTATAGTCCTTGGTGGGACTCTGAAGCCTGAATGGAGCTGTCACTTTGGGCATGTTTTGGTGGCCGTCAGTGCGTGGCATCTTGCCATGCAGGGCTATAGAGAGCTCCCAGGCCGAGGCCAGGGCACCCGGCAGCATTCCGGGCACGTGGTAAGCAGTCACTAAGTATTTGGTGCATTGGCTGAAACCAGCTATAATAAGGAGGGATAAAACCAGGACAGAAAAATGGGAGCCCAGAGCAATGGGTGCCTAGAGGAAGGAGTACAGCCCAGCAGATAAAGGTTCAGACTCAAGAAGTTGACAGACCTGAGTTTCAATCCTGCCCCTGCCAGGTCACAGCTTTGTGTCCTTGATAAAGTTCCTTGACTTCTCTGAGCCTTAATTTCTTCTGCACAGTGGAGATAATAACCTGGCTCTCAATGAATTGTGGTAAGGATCAAATGAGATAATGCATGTTACAGCACGTAGCACAGGCCCTGGAAAATACTAAAGGCCTAATATTAATGGTAACTGCAACCAGTAAAATAAGTTTTGAGTTGGGGGTTTCAATGATGCTTCCGGGGTATTCCTAGGTAGGAAGGCCATTGTGAGGTGGGGACAAGGCTAGAATCAGCAAAAGAATGCTCAGCCTGGAGCCTCAGCTGGGCAAGGAGGACCTGAGGGATTTGGTTTAGAGACTTGCCCAAGTGGGCCCGGTAAGGTGGGGGGAGGCAGGAGGAAGCCCTGAGGTGCCTTTGCTGCAAGATGGAGGGAGCTGTGGCCAAGAAGGCACATCCCCCACAGGAGGGCCTGGCCCTCCTCCATGAAGCCTGTGCCCACTCTCCCCTGTCCCCCCGCCTCCTTCCCCCTGCCCCGGGCTGGGTAGGAGTCCCTCTCTCAGGCCCATATTTGCACAAATGCCTGCCTCACTCTTCACTCCAGAGCCCCAGCCAAGAGGCGCTATTTTAAGCTCCCTGGACGGGAACATCGTTGGTGGGAACAGACCCAGCCAGCAAGCTCCCAGTTCTCAAAAAAGGGAAAGGCCTGGGTGAATGGGCGGCCCCTGGGACGTGCAGAGGGGCCGCCACATCAACATGACCCTTTGCCAGGCGCCAGGGTCTCCTCCCCCATGGGGGACAGTCAGGCAAATGCGAGTTGGAGCAGGGCTCCAAGGGGCTGCCTTGTGCGCTTGGGATTGGGTGGGCCAGGCACCCAGCTTTGCAAACACCAAGTTTTATGTTTCTGACTTGCAGACTGACGCCACACTGTACCTGGTCTCCTGTTAGTGCTCGCCACCCATAGGACATCAGCACTAGGGTTAACTTGACCAGTCCCCACTAGTGTAAGAACCCCCTCTAAAACATCTTTGCTGGATTCCTTCAGTATCCAGAGATCTTTTCCTTTTGAGGCAGCCCATTCCATTCTTTAAAGCTCTAGTTGTTAAAAACAAGAATTATGCTCTTTTATTATGCTAAAATCCCCCTCCTTTGTACTGTGGGAGACTGCAGACTTCAGAAAATGGTGATTGGACACTTGCTCTGCCTCCTTATGTGGCTGCGTCTACATTCTCTAACTTCGATGAGCCTCAGTTTCCTCATAGAGTGTTAAAATGAATTAATTGTAAAAAACATGATTTAACTGTTACATAAATACTGTTAATATTTGGCAAGCTTGGGCTGTTTTTATTGTAATTTGGTTTGGTTTTGTGTGTGCATGTGTTTGTCGTATGGTGTTTTTGTGGGTATATGTGCTATTTTTGCTTTTTGATTTCTGAAGAGCCAACACAGACTGACATTCAAAGACACTGGCTTTGAACCCGAGTGACCTGAATCCCAGCCGGCCCAGAGCAGCTGGGTCACCTCGGGCAAGTGGCCTAACCTCCCTGAGCCTACACATCCTCCTGAGCGGGGAGGATCTAATGGGATAATGCATGTAAAGCGCCTGGAACAGGGTAGGAGCTCAAATGTTCCTGCTATTATTTTATTGTACCCATTGTTCTTAGTTCTGCACAATCTGGTGGCACAGAACAATGCTAGTCAGCTCAATTCTAGAACTTTCCAACTGTCAGAGAGTCCCAGTAATAGAATCAACTGCTCTGATAAAGAGCAAGTTCCCCATCAGCAGAGGCCAGAAGACTAGTTGGGGGTGCTATGAGGGAGATTCAGAGAGAGGAAGGAGCAAGTTCTTGTTGAGCTGTAATAGCCTCCTTCCAGCCTGAGAAGTCCACTCTTATCTTCAAGGCTCGGGCCCCGACGTGGGGCTGTCCTACCTGCCTCGATTTGCCCAGATTTGGGGCAGGAAGGAGCCCCAGGGAGCCTGTGGAGAATGTGGGATAAACAGCCCCTCCCCAGGACAGATGGAGGCTCAGGCCCTCTGCCCACCGGCATATCCTCTGCTCGGTCCCAGGGGATGTTTATACTCTGGTCACAGTTTACAGGACGTCTGGATTTACAAGATCTAGAATCCCAACTCCCCCTACACCCCCCAAATCCATCAGCATCTCCTTTTGTTGGGTGGGTCTGCATCTATCTCGGGGTGGGTTGAGTCCCCATCGTCCAACAGACGCAGGAGAAGCGTACAGCTTGAGAAATGTCCTCTTCAGAACCCCAGCCCCCCCACCCCATGGAAGAAGTAGCCTGGTCTGTGGAGGGTGTGAGAAGAAAAACATTGGTATCTCTCAGCCGTTTCTGGGAGACGAGTCCTGGGAGCTAGTGGGGGGTGGAAAAGAGGGGTCATCCTTCCTCTGCAGCTTGGGTTCAAAGGCTTGCTCTCCTGAACATTAAGCTGATGGCACTTATCAAAGTCTGCCTTAGATACTGGCTTCTGTTATCGGTTCAGATGGTGCCACTTTTATTGTGGTTGCTTTGGTGTGTGTCTGTGTGAGGGTGAATTGGGGGATGGTGTTTCATATGTGTGTGTTTGTTCTTTATCACTTTGAAGAGCCATCAGGTGGGAACTTCCTGTGGACAGCAAAGCTTTCTCATTGAACAAACATGCCCCTCAGCACCTGGCCCAGGATCCTGGGGCCACTGTGACTGGGGTGGGACTGAGAGCTGGTCACTGTCCACCACTCAGGGAGCAAGCAGCAGCTCTGAAGACAAAGTAAACTCCCCTAGTGTGGCCTTTGGCCCATTAGACCCCCTCACCTTTCAGCAAGAAGCCTTGAAAGCCATGGTCAAGGCTCTGTCCCCATCCCCCCTTCCTCCAGAAAACAGCCTCAAAAAATCAGAGGCTTTTAGGTCTAGAGAGAAAATCCTAATCCCAGTCACCCTGCAGCAGTGATTCTCTGAGGTCAGATCCTGTTGGGAGATGACCTCAAAATCTGCCCCAGGTGATGGTTTAAGGCCCTTGCTTGCCTAGGATGCTCTGTGAGATCCTGTGAGTGTGACTTTCAGGGTATGAGAATTTGGGCAATGAAAAACCCGTGAGACTTCTCGAGAAGGATTCATTCACTTTACTTAAGACGTGCCTTCTCTGTACAGGCACTGTTATAGGCCCTGAGCACACAGCAGCGAACAACTTGGGAAAAAAAAGTCCCTGATCTTATATTCTAATAGAGGGTGGTGGATATAGCAATGTCAATATTTTAAGACCAGCCTGTGGTTCAGGGACCTTGCTGGGCCTTTCTGCTCTCAGTCACCTGCACCTCCTGCATCTGTGAGAACCACCTGCTCTCCTGGGAAGCCCCATGACCTCAGCCCTGGGGGGCATTGGAGGAAGAAGGTACAGTGTCTCCAGAATGTGAAATCTTGCCAAATTTCCATTGAAAGGTCAGTTCTCATAAATATTGTATTTTCAGGGAAAGAGGAAGAAATGGCTAGCATGGAATCTGATATTTCCAAAGCCTATTTCCCAGGAAAGAAGCCTCAACAATCGTTGTAATATTTGTAGGTAACTTTAAGATTTCTGGCCCTGGGAGACAACAGTGGTCCAGCCGGAGAACCCAGGCAGATGCTGCCAATATTTGCCTGGTAGTAAGAAAGAGACCCCTTGCTTGTGTGTGTGGCACTTTACAGTTTGCAAAGCACTTTTACATTTATGACTTTATTTACTCCTTGCATCAACCTGGTGTGAATATAAATCCCTGTTTTGCAAAAGAGAAAACTGAGTCCTAGGGAAGGGAAATAACTTGCCCATGGCCATGCAGTGAGGAAAGGAGGGGCAGAGCTTGGAATGAAAGACTGGTGCCTGATGCCACCACCCCACCTGGGGGAATGTTAACGAGCATTGGAACTGGGCAGGGGTTGAAGGCGGGCACCCCTATCAGGAAGTATACACAGAGCCTCAAAAGGCCATGCAAATTATTTCTGACATGGCCCGGCTATGCTCTCACAACAAATCTACTTTGGAGGGAAATGTATCTGGTGGGAGGACTCATTGCCAGGGGACAGGTTTTCTAAGTCAGCTCTGGAGAGAATTCAGGTCAGGATGACCCCCGACTCTATCTCCCTCGGTAGTGTACTCTTGGAAAATCTAGGGTTGTTTGGCTCCAGTCTGGCTAACACATAGCTATGTTCATCACTTTTTTTCTTCCATATTGGGACTCCCTTGCATTCTATCCCATTATGTCAACCCTAGGCATTGCCAAATCATGTACACATATTACTTTTTAGGCCATTTCATAGAATATCAAGCTCAATGGAACATTAAGTGTCATTTTGCTAGCTTCTCCTCCATGTTACTCCTACAAAATGCTCCTCAGTCTCTTATTAGTCTCTACATGTTTTAAATGTCTGCCTCCCTGCTCCTTCCACCTACTGACCGCTGATCAGCTCTTTGAGACCATATAGAACAAAGCTGCTCCCTCTGCCCATGACAAACAGTATCAGTCAGGACAGGCCACGTTGTGCTGCAGCAACAAACAACCCCCACGTCTTGGAAGGTTAGCCTGGCAGAGGTATATTTCTCACCTAGACTACATGTCCTGCATAGATTAGGAGGATGTTCTCTGCTCATCAGAATTACCTGGGGTCACAGTCCGATGGGAACTTCATCACGACTCTTCCTTCCACAAAGTACCAAAACAGGAGGGTTTACAGGCAGCAGATTTGCAAAGGTTAAGAATAGCTTCTGGAATCTGTGCTCCCACCATATATATTACATTTGGGCAAATTCTTTCCTCTCTTTAAATGTCAGTTTCTCATCTTTAAAATATGGGTAATGAGAAAGCAGCTACCTTAGAGGGTCACTGTGAGGTTAACTGAGAGGATAGAGATTGGCTCATAGAAAGCACACAATAAATGTCAGCTATTATTATGTTCACATAATAGTGGCTACATTCTCCAGGCAGAACAACTCTGGTTCTTTCTATTCCTCAAATTGACCAGTTTGAATTCCTGCAAAGAGTTAAGGAGTTATCTTTTTTTTTTTCCACTAGTCATTTTCACATTATTTTTCATATATTTTATTTCATAAGAGAGGCCAGTCAGGGTTAAAGCTGAACAGAGAAAAGACCATTGGAGGGGTGCAAAGAAGGTCAAATTTGGAAAAGGGTCCTTGCTTGAGCTAAACCTCAGTGGTACAGAGTCCCAGAAATCACACTGCAGAATGTCAGAGTTGGAAGAGGCTGCTAGGACAAACAAGTCCCTTTATGTCCCCATGTCTACGGATGAGCAAACAGAAGTCTGGAGAGGGAAGTGGACAGATATGATGCCACACAACAATTCAGGGTCAGAACCAGCACCAGAATCGACTTCAATTCCCAATGCTGGGGCTTTCCACACAACACTTAAGGGGACAACATCCCCCACCATTGAGACACCTTAGAATTATAACTTGTCTTCATTTCACAGAATTGTACTCCAGTGGAGTTGTAAAGTAAAGAACCTCATAAACATTACCTTATTAAGGCTTCTTGGAAACCCAAGGTCACAGCTCCTCTGGGTCATGGGACATGCATTGAGCATCCAGTGAACAAACAAAGGGTAATGTTACATTTTTCATTTCGTTTAGGAAACCTGGTTTCTAATTATAGGATTTGTTTAACAGTCCTGGGTGGTTTGCGAAGGCTTGGAGTCAGCCTGTCATCTTGAGGGCCAGCTGAGGAGCGTCAAGCAAGGGGGATGGAAAGGGGCAGGGAAGCAGGGAAGGGTGGACGCCAAAGTCAATGAAAGCCAAGGTCTGGAAGGAGATATTAAGTACTTTTCCCCTAATCCCACCAACAAGGTTGACCTAACTGGAATCATCTCTAACTTTCCTCTTTTTCCATAACCCTTTCATACCTGGGTAGTGAATACAAATTTGCTCTACAGCAAGCAAGTGGAACAAATATCACATTTCTCTTAGTGTCCATGTCATATTAAATCTCCCTGCAACAGCAGTCATTTGTGACGACCCCTCCCAGGGATCACGTTCTCTCTCCATGGCCAGCACTATCGTTGTTAAGCTCATTATCTAAGGAGGCGAGGGATGGAGGCTCTGGAAGGAGAATGGGATCTTCATGAAGAAGAGCTCCCCGTCCTCACATGGCCAAAACTGGGGCACTGGAATCTTGCCCAGCCATTCCCAAGCCAAGACGCTTAAGGTCCAGCCCGTCCACCAGTCACATCCCCCTCCTCAGGCAGGGCTCCATCTGCAAGCTCAGCCCAGCCTCTGCCAATCAAGGAAACACCCCAAATCCTCTCCAGGGCCCAAGTCTACCAAATCTCCCAGCAGCCACATTCCCAGGTTAGCATATGGGACACACCCCGTGCGCTAAGTCTCTGAGACAACCCAGCTCTGTGTTTTCTTGAGGCTAGGTCAGTGGTTTCCAAAATGGGCTGCTGTTGGAGGCTTAGGAAAAATATTAGCAACTTGTATTTATTTTTACTTTCATCTTTTCTAAATTCTATTTTGTATTTGTTTTTACAGGAATATATTAATAAAACAGTACTTTACAGAATTTGTAAATGAGTATTTATTTTTTAATTATTTTAAAATAAATTTTATTCATTTAAATAAGCTACTGTTTACTGATAGGGGATTATGATCAAAAGGTTTGGGGACCCCCCGGACCAGGATTTGGAACGCAAAGCTTCTTAATTCTAGGTGGGGCAAGTGGATTCCCAGCCTCCAGGATTTGGAGTCCTGCTTGCTCTTCTGAATTGGGAAAGAAAAGAGCCTCTCATTCTTTCTTATTCACATTCTGAGCAACTGGAGGTTTAGACACGTCTATGCAGCTAATAGCAGTAAAGCAAACCCTGATCCTACTGGCTGCAAAGCTATGCCCACTGCAGTGGGACACATTGTCAATGTCTGTCTGTCCGATTGCCCCCGCCTCCAGCCCTAACTGGGTGCTTTTGTCCTGAGCAAGCGTGAGTAACATTTACTGAAACTGCCAGGGCCCTGTCATGTTGACACAGCATGGAGAGGCAGAGGGCAGTTCAGGGCCTCCACCCTGGTTAGGACTCTCCTGGTGCCCCTGGTGGCCCTCCCCTCTCTGGGACTCCATTGGCATGTGTGGCCTCGGGCCTGGCCCTTAAGGGAAAACATCACCTGCTGGAAACAGGGAGACCTCGTGGGGCAATGCTGGGGCACTGGGGCTAAGTTCCTCCAGGAGATGGGGCTTCCTCAAGCACAAATTTGGGGACCATTCCCTCCTGTTCTCCTGCCTTCGGAATCCTTGGGGGGATCCAGTGGGAACATCAGGACAGGATGGAGGGAAGGGGCCAGGGGTTGGGGGTGGATCCAGGTTTTCTCCTGCAGAAATCTGGAGCTGTGCTTCTGATAAACTGGCAACAAAGGAGATTGCCCCCACAATCACCACTACCACCAAACACCCAGACGTCACCTCCTTGGAGGCCAGAGTCACACCGCTCACTTGTATCCTCTCCCAAGACTGGGAAAGCAAGGGACGGAGATTCAGAGTTCTGACCTGTCAGGACTGGGAAGGGCAGGGAAAGAACCACCTGGTCTTAGAGGCACTGAGTCTGTCACAGCAGATGTCACCCAGGTGACAGCTTCCTCCATGTCCAAAGTCTCCTTCTTTTAACATCCAGACAAAATGACTTCAGCTCCCAACCCACACACTCAGGCAAGTCCAGGGAATTCTTTTCTATCTCAAGCTTTTTCAAGCACCAGTCCTGGGATGCAAGGCCGTGGGTACAGCAGGCCTCTCACTGAGTCATCGCTGGAGGCAGTGCAACTGGGGAAGAGGAGACTGCTCCATCACAGGACCCTGGGGCTTTCTCCTTGGCCTTGACTATCCCCAGGCTCCAGACTCCTTCAGGACACCAGGCCTCCTGTCCATCAGGACTTCCTCCTTTCTCCCCACGTCCCGCCTCTTCCCCAAGTTCTCATCCCCCTTCCCTCTCCCTCCTGGGCTGCCTGAACAAACACCAGATTCCTGTTATTTGGGCCTTTCCTACCTTGCTGGTGGGAGTGGAGATTCATTACAAGGACTGGACCAATACATGTCAATGTCACAAATGTGGAAGGTCTTTGACCCAACAGCTGCACTTCTGGGGCCCCGGGAGCTTCCACCCTGCCACCAAATGTGGAAATGATGGGGTACCAGGACAGGCTTTTAGCACTGTTAATAGCAGCAAAGGATTGGACACAGCCTCAGTGCCCATCCCCATGGGGCTGGTTGTGCAAATGGTGGCACAAGCCTACAGTGGAGCACCATCCAACCACTAATGGAAAAAAGCAGGGCTCCAGATAAAGATACCCTACAACAGCTGAGGCATATTACTAAGCAAAAGAAGCAAGGAACAGAACAGTGTGAATAGTTTGCTCCCAAATATAAACAAAACGAAACGTGGGGGCAGTGTATATGCAGGTGAAAATGCTTGTATTTGCAGAGACAGCTCTGGAAGAATGCACCAGAAATTGGTAACAGGGACTTCCTCTGGGAAGGAGAACTGGGAGGTTGGGGTGGGGCTGGGAGGGCACTTACTCTTCACAGAACACCATTTTGTAACTTTTTCGTGGTGACAAGGTGCAGGTAGTATCTATTCAAACAGTAGGTCTATTTTTAAATGGCTCCTTCCCATTTCCTCTCTTTCTCTCTTCTCTGGACTGGTCCCTGGGAGCCTCACCTTTACCCAGTCAGTGAGATTGCCTAGAGGTGACTCAACTCCACAGGCTGAAGCAGCCACGGCCAGTTTGTGTGTGTGAGTGTGTGTGTGTGTGTGTGTGATATTTTTCACCTTCCTGTCCTAGTAACAAGCTGCTCAACCCCTTTACTGTAAAAATGGAAAAACCGAGATCCAGCCTGGAGAAATAAATACTTTACCAATGTCGTTTGCTGACAATATTCAGTGACTTAAGCTCAGAGCAGTTCTGAGTCCAGTTTGGCTCATCCTGTTCCCTTTGCTTCCCTGCCATTTTCACTCTTCCAAATGCTTCAGGGTCCGAGTCCAGTCCACTGCTTCCGGGAAGCGTCCCAGCTCTCTCTGTTGCGCATGCCCCATGCGCATGCCCCATGCGTCCCTGCGGCATGGTGCAAATTAGCACTCGGCTCTCCACCACCCTGCCTCCCCCACTGGATGGTGGGAGCTCCCTGAGAGCAGGCACTTGATCTTCCTCATCTCTGGGGCTCCAGGCCTACTCCAGAGAAAAACCCAGAATAGGAGTTTAATGTTTAATACCTGAATAAATAAATGAATAGATGCATGAATGCATTAATTCCTCCCTCTTCTGAAATCCTCTTGTGCTTCACCCAGAACTTTCTTATATCTCTTAGCATTGACTTCCTTATGGTAGCATTATTTCTGGGCATATGTGTAATGGATATCTTTCTTTCTCCCTCCTCCTCCTCCTCCTCATCTTTCTCCCTCTTTTACTCTCTTCCTCCCTCTCTGCCTCTCCTCCTCTCTCTTTCTTTCTTTCCCCAAATCTATTCTCAGACAGGGACAGATTCCAGGGCAACACTTTTAGATTCCCTGGACCCAGACATGCCTAAACCTGAATCTATCTATGGGCTTTTCAGTTGCAGGTGCCAGTGCATTCCCTTTTGTTTTGACACCAGTAAGAGTTGAGTTTCTATACCTCTCCAAAAAGAGTGCTGGAAAACACAGAGCATTAATTCTCCCCCTTATTTGTACCAGAAATGGTGTATTCCCCTTGCAACCACAGTGCTGCGCGTATAATAGATACTCGCACATATTCGTTTGAGAAAAGGGTGCAGCAGACACAGTCCCAGTCCTTAAGGAGCAGGCAGTGGAGGAGGGCAGACCCACCCCTACAGGGTCAAAGTACTCCAGGGTCCCGCCCGAGTGCTGCCAGGTGGGCAGACAGGAAGGACCCTGTCTACAGGTGGGGAACTTAGAGTCCCAGTCACACAGCAAGTCAGTGGCACAGCTGGGTTGAGAACTTGGCTTGCTAGTTCAGTTTCCTTCTAAATAATTTACTGTCACCAAAGGAGAATATTGAGTTTGGATTGCACAGGCACACAATACTCAGGAAACAAAAAAGGGAAAGTGGTGTGATGGCAAGAAATTAGCCATGACCATGGTTAAGGAAGGACAAGTATCTATTTTAAAAAACAAACAATCCCAGGATAGCAAGAAATTTAAGTGGAACAGCCTTGTGGAGAGAATTTACAAAGTTAGTTATCAGTGGGTGGGGCAAGGTTCTAGAGTGTGGTAATGGCTGTGAGAGCCACAGTGTTTGTTGAGTGAATCGTGGATGGTGGGACATTTTGTCCAGCAGGTTTTGATTGGCTGATTCTGTTGCCCTAAGAGTCTATGATAGGGTCAGGGATCCTGAGTTCTGAAGACAGTGCTGTTTCTAGTACCCCAGGCTCCTATGTTCGGTGGTGTGAATTTTTGCCAGCTGCAAAATGACCAGGCTTGGATAGCACATAGAGGGTGATGGATTTAGGCAAGAGATTTGGTGGATTAGCCCTGCATCTTTTCCGGCCTACTTCTAGAGTGTCTTCATTACTACGGAGGCTAGGAAGCTGAAAACAACACTTTCCAGACTTCCTGGGGTCCTAGATGAAGGCCATTTTCCTGCTGCTTCGTGTAGCTGCTGGAAGCGCCACCTGTGGGTTTTCCTGCAGAATGTTTCATCACCCATCACTGGCTTTGTTGGCATCCCAGGGCCCTTTAGTGCAAGCCTTTCCCATTTTCTATCAGCAATCACATGTCAGAGCGGGCATAGAGATTTGGGGGGGCTGTGCTGTTTTATTACCCCCTCCCCCTGTCCCCACCATTCTACCCTGGTGAGCAACACAAAGGGGTTTGTTACATCTTTCTCCCAGGACAATGGGACAAGCCACCCTCCTCTGCCGTTTCCAGAGATGCCACCCTCAGGCATTCCATGGTGACTTTCTGTCCTTGACTGGTCTGTGCAGTAGATTAGGGGAGAGAAAAACAAATTCACTCTCCAAGAGGGCACCTTGCTTCATTCACATTGACCCACACACAGACACATCATTTTACTTCAGTGGAATCACCACATTTCTTGTTCTGAATCATTTTCAATAATATGTCTGTGGACAGTTTTCCACAGCATGATGTTTTTGAGAAATGTGTTAAATCACAAGGCAAGTAATTATAAGCATTTCATCACAAATTGTCTCACCTCCCAGAATCAAACTCTTGATCAATGGATCAAAAGTTTTATGCTCATCGAAGGAAACATATGGAGCTTGATTTTTAATTCAGGGAGTCATGGCCCTTTCCGATTTGTAATTGTTTTCCAACTCTCCGCCTCTGAGCTCTGCCTTTTGAGTAGAACTGGTATAAAGTCAAGGCTAGAGTGTGGGAACAGGATGGGGATGAGAACCTGAAGAGTGAGATAAGTTCCCAGGATCTCAGGACTAGAAGGGACTTGTCAAGTCGTTGTCCAGTCTTTGCTTGCATTCCTCTTCTGACAGAGAACTCACTTCTTTACCCAGATGACTGATCTCATCCTTGTGTAGTTCCACTGACTTAAAAAGTCCTACATGAATCTAACATCCATCTTCCTCTATGTTCCAATTGTACCAATTCAACCTCTTCCTCAGGATGATCACCCATTAGAGATGTGCAGGCAGCTCTCCCAGGCCCCACGAGTCCTCCGCTCCCCAGGCCTCTCACCGTCCTGGATGGAGTTCCCCTCTCGATTGCACACACTCTCTGAGAACACAGAACTCACCCATTCACACTCTCATGCCCAGCTCCTTACAAGAACCTCCCTGCACCTCCCAAGAAGGCTTCCTAAGCCAGAGTCTCATTAACCTATTTCCTCTGGGAGTGGAGGGATTTCAAGGCTGCTTCTCCACCATCTGGAAAGAAAAGCCACTTCACATAGTGGTTCATAAATGTAACGTACTCATAATTCCCAAGAGATGGTATGGGCAGGAAGCAGAAACAGCTTCCAAAATGCCAGAGACAGATTTACGGAGACTGAGTCACGAACAGGAGCCATTTAGTTACCCTTTTGAGAGATTTGGTGCTGGAACTTTCTTCTGATGACCTAGACCTTCTGACGACCCGGGTCTCTTCAGTCCCCTATCCTGACCTTGGGTAATGGGCGCTGCTAACGGAACCCGTCGGCTCACAGGTGTAGGCGACTCCAGCGGCGACCAGGCATGGTTCTTGGGTATTGAAATGGTGGGTCTCTCCACAACTTGGCACTGGTAGTTTTTCTCTGTTTTTCTTTTCAGTCTTGATGAAAACTCTCTGATGTTTCTACTGTAGCAGAACTAACAGAGGCATAACTTCAGTTTCACAATCTCCAGAGTGGATGTCACATAATTTTGATGGTAATGTTTGACTTGCTTTATCTTTACCCTGGGATCTGTTGGTGGTCCTTTGGGTGTTACCAAGACGCTGGGGTGGGGTGTACAAGCCTTCCCCGACCCTTGTACCACAGTCTCTTACTTGCAACCTGGGGTTATGCTTATGACTGGAATCCATCATCTTGGTTCAGGAAGGAAGGGGATGACATTAATGGTGGGTCTGCTGTGTGTCAGGCCCATGACTCACCACTCGTAATCATATCCAACACCTGCCGAGCTGGCACTCGGCTGAACCCGCACTTCACCTTCACAGCAGCCCTGAGGGTGAGCACTGCTGTTCTCTCCATTTGATACAGGAGGGACATAAAGCCCACAGAGGTAAAGCCACTTCACCGAGACCCCAGCAGGGGAGAACAGCAGAGGCGGAGCCTGAGCCCAGTCTGACTTCAGAGCCCCTGCTAGAAACGTCTCCCAGGACTCCATGTGACACCCCATACAACCTTCAGGCATTATTATCCCCTCTTTTACCGAGGAGGAATGAGGCTCAGAACAGCAGTTAAATAACTTTGCCCAGACCTCACAGCTAGCTCAGTGGCAAAGGTAAAACAGGCATTCAGTTCTCCTCTCCTCAGAAGGAACGAGGCAGGGGGTGAAAACGGGATTCTTTTCCTCTCCCGTTAGACTGGGAGCCCTTTAAGGTCAGGGGCGGTGTCTGATTCAGCCTCCCCCCACAGCACACACCTGGGTGCCCAAGCCACCCCACACAGGGAGGCCTGAGGCCAGGTGTGCTTATCCCCACCCCCCACCCCAACTACTGGGGCTGTGGTGGGAGGCCGTGGATGAGTGGATGAGGCTGTGAATGGAGACAGTTGGTGTCCAGCCAGCCGGGCTGCAAAAGGGAAGCTGAGCAGGGAAGGGCGGAGGGGGTGGTAGCTCTCGGTGGGCCCCGGGCACAGCTGGCCCCTGGGAGAAGCTGCCCACAGCCTCAGGGCAGCCTCTGCTGCACTAGGGCCTGCTGCCTTGGTCAGGAGGCCTCAGCACACAGCTTTTCTATTCTCACCGGCACCCTGGATGTCCTGAGGACACAGTCCCTGCCCAGGGGAGCCACACTTTCGTGGCAGAGCTAAACAACAAGCAACGAAACCTGTAAATATGTAAAAGAAGCACAGAGTCTTGTGAAGGAAACAAACAGGGGAAGAGAACAACGTGGTAGCCAGGGGATGGGCTTCTAAGAGGGGACATTTGAGCTGAGACCAGGAGCAGGAGCAGGAGCAGGAGCAGGAGCAGCCATGGGGAGTTCTGGGTGGTGTGTGCTTTTGGCAGAGAGCACTGTAAGTGCAAAGGCCCTGAGGCATGAAAAACACTAAGGACTTTATAGGCCAATGTGGGCAAAGCGTCATGAGACAGCTAGAATAGCAAGAGATGGGCATTTCTTATACTAAGACTACAGGGAAATGAGAGCCCCCAGCAGGCTGTCCAGGGACCCCATATTTGAATCCCTGCCCCGTCGTGTGACCGGGGCTGGCTTTTCCCCCCTGATGCTCCAGGCCTTCTTTGCACAAAGATGGAGTTGGCTTCCCAGGGTCCCTTCTTCCTGGAGAGACATACTTCCCTATAGTCCCCACCCTTAATCATTTCCATCACATCCTGGACCCTGGGTGCCTGGACTGGTGTCTTCCCCCTTGGGGGTTCCCGGAAAGCCTTCGGACTCCCACTCCCATCCTGGGACACAGGGGACGGGAAGGGAGGAAGGAAATTCTCACATACAGCTTTCTCCCAAGAGTTTGCTCAAGTTCCCAGGCTGACAACTGGCAACCCTCAGAACTCCGCTCCCCACCCCCTTCCCCGACCTCCTCCCCCACTCCCTGCCTCCCTTTCTCCCCCTCCCCCCTGCTCAGGCTTAATGACTTCCACATGGGCCTGTGGTGGCTGGAGCCAAACCTCCCAGCATTGTCTGAAATCTCCAAATTTAGAAGAAATATGAAAATTGTCAACCACTCCTTCCTTAGGGGGTAAAAGCAACATTCGGCACCAGGGGCAGGTCAAGGCGAGGCGGTCACGTGGCAGGCACCCCGGCCAATGGGGGGCCCTGGGAGGCCTCTGCTCCCGCCTTGCCCCAACACGGGACTCGCCTCTTCAGCTCATATAAGGTAAAAGGCAGAGAGGCCTCTGTGTCCGGTTAGCCGTGGGCAAGGGGCTGAGGGGAGGGGGCCCAGTGCCAGCCGTTTAAAAAGGCCCCCGTGGCAGTGAGGGGTGCCAGAGGCCGGGTCAAGTTAGTTGAGAAACAGCAACACCCCCAGCCATCCCCCAAACGGGCTGGCCCCCATCTCCGACCACAAGGAGCCACACCTGGACCAGACTCCAGGAGAGGTAAGAGCCTGCAACAGACTTGGACTCTGCGAAAGGGGAGCTCTGTGGCATCCTCTCCAGGGGTGCTGCATCCTGGGTTCTGGTCCTTGCTCTCTTGCCAACCGGCTCTGTGCCTTTCACCTCTCTGGGTCTCGGTCTCCCATTTGCACAGGGGTTGGACCCGGCGATGGCCAAGTTTCCATCCATCCTTGACCTGCTCTGATTCTATGGTCCTCTTGGCTTCCAGGACTCCTTGTTACTGTGTTAAATTGGGGAGGGGGGAGCAGAGGGACTGGACAGAGTTAATGTCACACCAGCCCAGGCTTCACAGTCATGCCCAAGTCTGGACCCATTTCCTGGTTCTCTACAGACAGTGCTTCTACCTCGTTCTAAAAGGTCTTGATTTCACAGCTCCAAGAGCATGGGGCCCCAGGCAAGGAAAACTGCTTTGTAAATAATGGTTTCAAAGAACAAAGCTGGGGGAGAAGCAGGGTGAGCTCAGGCTGCGGAGCAGAGTTGGGAGGACTCCCGCAGGCAGGCAGAAAGCTGGGAAGGCTGCAGTGTCTGCTGCACGAGCTGCAGTGGGCAGGACACTAGCTGAGCAGGCACCCTCCCTCTGGGGGCTCTAGTTTGCCCCTCTGTAAAATGAGGCAGTTGCATGAAATGCTCTCCATGCACCCTGGCTCCTGAGCCCCATTTGAGCCTGAAGGTTCAGTGCTGGGAGGTTCCTTCGGAGGCCCCCCGGGAGCCTGCCGTTCATCAGGCTTAGAGGTGGAGGAGATACCTGAAGCCCATGGGAGCTTATGGAGTTTGAGGGAGACGGGCTGGAGGGTCCCTGACTGCAGCCTATCTGGGGGTAACTGTCAGCCCCCAGTGCTAAGGCCTTTGGGTGCCTGGCCCCCGCCAGGGTTCTGTTCTGGACAGCTGGTGGGTGGGAGGCTGGCCTCTGGGGGCTAGGGTCTTCGGAGGAAGGCTTCTGATGGGTGTCATAGGAGGTGGAGGCTTGGGGTCAGCCTCCTCTGAACACGCTCCAGACAGGTCCGGGGCCCAGAATGGAGCACAGTCCTACAGCACCTCCCCCTTCTGGACACTCCAGGCCTGAGGCTGTATGGTTAAAAAGGAGACCCTGGAATCCATTTGCCTGGGTCCAATTCTGGCTTGCTCACTTCCCAGGCCTCAGCTTCCTCCTCTGTAAAATGGGTGCAGTCTTGGTTCCGACCTCACCTGGTTGGCATGAGGAGTGCAGGACACCTGCAAGTAAAAGCAGGATAAACAAGGCTGGGCTTTCCTCGTGGCTGGAACCCCCATCCCTGTGGGAGCAAGATGACCTTAGCTATATTTGGAGAGAAGTGGGAAACAGACCTGTGCAGGGAGTGGCCAGAGATGCTGAAGAGAGAAGGACAAGGTCTGGGCAAAGGCAGGAGGATGAGAGCAGAGGTCACAGGTTTCAAATAGGGGTTAAGGGACACAGGAGAAGGTTAGCTTCAGATACATAAAGGGCCAGGTGAGAGCTCCTTTCCTGCATTGTAGGGCATTGTGCAATGGGTTTCCCAAGTATGACGTTTGAGCCATTGCAGACTCACCCACTGAAAGGGAATCGCTGAGTGCAGCCCAGGCACAGAGCAGCCTGAGACCCTCACAAACACGGCCAGGGCTCCTGAAGCCACAGAGGGACAGCACTGCTATAGGTCACGCAACAGCATAACAGCAGTGCTGGAGCAAAACCCAGCCCTCCCTCCCCAACCTGGGCTCCATAAGATGGTGCAACTCAGGAGCATGATATCACTGTCCTTTATAGACTGCTTACAATGTTCCAAGCCCTTTGCTAAGGACTTTACAAGAACTAATTTCTTTAACCCTCACAACAACCCTGTGAAGCAGGTACAATTATTATCCCCATTGAGCAGATGAAGAAACTGAGGCACGGAGAGATTAAGTAGCTTGTCCACACAGTTAGTGAATTGTTAAGCCTGGGCATTGTGTCCCGGCTGTCCTGGCTGCTCTCCCCTCCTGGGAATCTCCCGCTTCCTATCCTGTCACCCCGGAACCCTCTCTGTAGCCTCCAGTGTACCTTGGGAAAAGGGGCGGAATATGTATGGAAGGCTACCCGGGAGTTAAGCACTGGGATGAATCTCTTGCATTATCATTTATTCTTCCCAGAAAGCCCATGAGGCAGGAATCAGCTTCACTTTCATCACCTCCAATTTATAGAGAAGGAAACCACTGCAGGTGAGGAGTGACCCACGGTCATGCAACTAGAAACTGGCAGAGGGGGGTGTGAATCCTGCACCCCAGCAATGAGTAATCCCGCTTTCTAGAGGAGACTGAGGCTAAGCAGGTGACTGATCAGAACCTGAACCCATGTCCTCTCATTGCAAGACCACCGCTCTCTCAGCTCATGGCTGCTTCAGAAGGGGAAAGAGCTTATCCTTGGAGCTACACAACAGCTGTTTGGGTAAAGTCAACGGTTTCCCAATCTGGTCAGTTCCCGAGAAGAGCTGCCACGTGTAGCCCTGAGGAATAGGAGGTCCCGGGCCCCAGTGTTCCACTGACCCCACGTGGCTGTGTCTTGATTCCCCACGTGAGCCTAGAGGAGGCTGGATGCGATGGTCTCTGAGGTCCTCACGCAGGAATGGGCTGGTCTGGGGCTGGGTCCTGCCCCCTTCTGCAGTTTTTCAACTAAACGGTCACTAGGGCTCAGGGCTGCAGAGGCATGCAAAGAAGCATGATGATGGCTGTTTCTGATTGTTGTTGTTATGAACATGTTGTACGTGTCTCCTGGTGCATGGGAGCCAGAGCTTCTCTGGGGTTTATGGGTAGAGTGGGATTGCTGGGTCTCAGGGCACATGCCTGTCCCTTTCACAGGAGAGCTCTGAATTATTTTCCAAAGTGGTTGGTGAACTAAATTACATCCCCACCAGCAGGATATAAGCACTCCCCTGTCTATTAGCAAGAATCACTTTACATTATCAGGCTTCTTGAAGCTTATATGTTACACATTCTATTGTGTGTGCATCAAATGTGCCTAATAAAGGAAGTAAAGGTGGAAAACAGAAATAAACATGCACGCGGTTGTGCTGTTGGATGCCTTGCCCCTGATCATACGAGTGTCTCCAAATGTGCCCCATGCTTGCCAAGCTACAGAGCGCCCTAAATCTAGAACACAAGGAAGTCCCCGGGGTGGGGATGGGCACTGCCCACATGCCCTCCCCGGCCCAGAAGTGGCGCGGGACACATTCCAGTCCAAGGTCGCCCGTGGGGTATCTGCAGGAATTCGGGGGTAAGAACCCTGCTGGCTGCCGCCTCCTGACCGCCTGTCTAGACAGGCCCCAGAGGGACTCGCCACTCATTGCCAGAGCCAGACAGAGGCCAGCCCCCTCCCTGCTTGCAAAAGAGAGTGTTAGTGACAGCGCTTCAGAATCTGAAACGTTTCTCTGATTCAAATGGTACTTCCACGCGAAGCAAAATCACCCACTCTCGTGGCCCACGGAGACCATGTCATTGAGGCCCCTTTATGTTCAGATGTGGAAACTGAGGCTGGCTCCATAGCCAAGGGGCTTCCCAATGTGGGGAGGCATCCCAGGGCCCAGGTGATGAGGGGACCAGGTGGAGGTCAGAGTGCTGCTAGGGTAGGGTTAAGGTGCAGTCGGCTGGTGGTTAAAGGTGTCAAAAGGAGGCCAGATACCTGAGTTTGAATTCCAGATCCACCTCATGGCAACTGTTTGACACAGGGCACGTTACCTACAGGCTCTGTGACTCTGAGCTCAGTTGTGAAAAAGGTATAAGAGTACCTGTCTCATTGGGTTATAGAGTCGCTGTCTGAATTAAATGAGTTACAACTCTTGGCGCCCTTAAAACAGGGACTGGCACACAGGAAGTTCACAGTAAAAATAACTGCTACAATGTGATTATTAAAGTTAGCTTCTTTAGGACAGAAAGAGATGCTTCACTGAGCTCTAACTCTCCTTTGGACTTAGTGGGAAAAATCTGCCATTATTCCTTCAACAGTAACAGTGGCCACCTATTGGGTCTTCCCAAGTGCCAGGGCCTTTGACACGCACTCTCTGAGGTAAGTACCATAATCCCTCTGGGAACCCAGAGGCTCAGAGATGTCTGATAGTTTGCCCAAAGTCACACAGCATGTAAGTGGCCAAGCTGGAACTCGAACCCAGGTCTGGCCGACTCCAGAACCCATGTTCTCAGCCCCACTGAGCATGTTAGCATGAACTGGTTCTGGCTCTATTTGGGAATGGAGGTCATTGGAAGCCTGCGCCTACTTCTAGATTAGGCATTGGTAGGGTAGGGGCAGAGGCCCCCTCCCTATCCCCTCAGGGACCTTAGGCCCTTCAGTCCTGGGCTGCCCCTTAACCTGCCCAGCCCACCCAAGACTCGAGGAAGGGGCAGTCTGCTCAGCTAAGGCTAGAGGAAGCAACCCACCCCACCTCTTCCCCCGGATCCCATGCCAGCCACCAGTCTAGGCCCACTCCTTAAAGTCCCCTCTTCTGACACAAGTCATGCTCCAAGGGAGATGGAAAAGCCACTGAATACTAAAGCTCCAAACTGGGAAACACCTACAAGCTTGATAGGGACACTGCTCAGTCACTACTAGCTTCGGCCCCACACTTCCTTCTCCTCCCTCAGGGAGACAGGGTGGAGGGGAAGCACGCTGGGGCAGCTGCTGGCCTGCACGGTATCCACATGGCCATAACACCACACCCAGCAGGGCTGCCGGAACCTGCCTGCCCCCAGGTGCGTGGTCTAACAGTACCATCCAGTCTGAGGCCTTCTGCTGAGAAAACCTGAACACCAGGGGTGGAGGAGGGTGGAGGTGAAAACAGGCTAAGACCCTGGCCCCAGCTCTGCAAACAACACCCTGTGTGGGCCTGGGTGGGTGATACCGCCTCTTGGGGCCCTTCAGGCTGAGATGGCCCATGATTTGGGGCCGAAGCGGGACAGACAGCTCAGATGGTCCCGTGTGTGACAGTGGATGCCCACGCTCCTAGAAGATGGAGAACCTGTAGGAGGGGGTGACTAGATGAGCAGGGGCACACTTGGAAGACAGAGAAGAAAGGCACTCTGGGAGGGGAGCTCTGTGTACAAAGGGATAGAGGCAGGGCTGGAAAGACACTTTCAGGAGAACGGCAAAAAGCACATATAGCAGGAACCAAAGCTCAGTGAGGTTTGAGGCTGGCAACATGGGGAATGCCTGGACTGTGGAATGACTTTGACACCTAGAGGCCCAAGCCCCAGGTGTTGGGAAAACGTCTCCTTGATATCTGTCTTTCCCAGAAAGGGAGTCCCTTTCTTTAGCCTGTTTGTCCCATTCCCCAAAAAACCATCGGACCACTGAATTGTATGCTTGAAAGTGGTTAATGTGGGAAATTTTGCATCAACTATATGTTACCACAATAAAATTTTAACCTCCCAGAAAAAAAAAAAAATAGCATATAGTAAGGAAACAAACAAACAAGAATACATTATCAGGCCACAAGCCCTAGTGCAGGGGAAAGACCCAGGAATCTGGACATCAGGCAACTCTGAGACTCCAGGCAACAAGGAACAGAGACCTCAGGGTGGGATCAGAGGGGCAGGAATCCTGAGCGCTGCAGTCACCATCTTCTAACCTCCTAAGAGCTTCCTGGGGAACAAGGCCCTGTTCTTTGCAGCCCCAGAAGACAGAGCAGAAGTCAATGGGGTATTAGGAAGGAGTCTCCAATAGATGGTTCAAAGAAGGACTTGGGAAGTAGTGAGCTCCCCATCACCAGAGGTATGTGAGCCTATCAGGGACACTGCAGAGATGAGTCAGACATCAGGGGAGTTTGGGCCTCCTGGCCTTTTCCACCACCAGCCTGGGATTTCACATTCCAGCTCAAACTGCTTTGGGACACTCTTACAGGGCTGAGCCCCCCTGCTGCTTGGAAGCCAGATTCCCAGCCAAGCTGGACATCAATTCTGTCCTACTTCAGACAGGGGCCTCTTGGGACCTCTCCCCTCCCGTCCACTTCCTTTCACCCTACTGCTGCCGTCTGCCCTTCCCAGGGATGCCATGCCTGACCAGAGAGACATGGAGCCCGGTGGTGAGACTGAGGTCTCCAGGGAACATCCAGCCGATGGCCTTCGCTCAACAGGAATGGGGGGGGGGGCGGGGCGGGGCAGGCTGGGGTCCCCGGGAGTCTATTCACATGCTCCAGAAAGTCTGTAGAAATTCCAGGAGGGTCACAGGGAAGCTTCCAATTGAGAATCCAGATGTTTCATTTTTCCCCCTTTTCTTTTCTTTCCTGTTCCCTCCTTCCCCCAATGGTGGGCTGGGGGTGTGGGGGCCACAGAAGGCTGGAAAAAGAAAGTGAGTATCCTCAGCAGACTAGCCACAGGAAGACAGAGTGCGGAGAGACTGGGTTTGGGGGGCAGATGAGAAGGTGGCCCACACAGGGCCTGGGGAGGTGGAGAGACGTGGGAGAAGATGGAGAGGAGAGGCCAAGAGGGGAGCCAGGCCTGGTGGGCAAGGGCATCGACCAGGCTGGGGGTCATTCCTAGACACTCAAAACCAGAGATACCTCAACCCAAGTTCAAGCGGGGGTCAAAGTCAGCCCAGAACTTCCTGGAATCAAAACAAAAGGGCCTCAGGATCAGGGCTTCCAGGAACCTTTGGGAAAGGTTCCCACCTAGCACTGACTATAAGGCTACTTTACATACATCTTAAGCACCCTGGTGACCATGGCTGATGCTTAACAAATATTCCTGGTATTAATCCATAAATGCAGAACATCATAGCCTTTTAAGAGCTGAAAAGGAACTTAAAGAGCAGCAAAGTCTATCTCCTCATCTTATAAATGCAAAAACTGAGGCCCAATGATGGGAGAGACTTGCCAAAAATCACTCTGCCAGAGTGTGGCCACCCAGCCCCGTGCATCCTGCGTTGCCTCTTCTCTGCCTTCTAGCCAAAGACAGGGGGAGAGAGAAGAGAGAGGTGCCCAGGGTCTTCACTCTGAGAGGTAGTCAGAAGATGACGGCCCATCTTGACTTCTGACTCCTCTGCCCAGGAAGGGCCCTTTCACAGACAGAAGAGGCCTGCAAAGCCGTTGGCTGCTGCTGATGGGAGGCCTCCTGCAGAGGAAAGAAACCAAGGTGGGGAGCACAAGTCCTTGCTTCTACTCCTGACTCTGCCCCAGCTTTCCATATGACCTTGAGCATGACCTTAAGCATGGGGTCCTCTCTGACCTCAGTGAGGGGATGGGCCCAGCCAGCTTGGACAGTCGGCAATTCCATCCATGACCTGTGTCCAATTCTCTGAATCTCCTGTGGTGCCTCCTCTCTCCGACTCGGTCCACTTAGCTTTTGTCTCCTCGGCTTGGGCCAGGATAGTGGCCCAGGCATGGGAAGGAAACAGCAGGTTCTGGTTCCCCTCTGGCTGAGAGCAACATCCTCTGAACCCAAGCTTGACCTTCCCACCTTGGAATTCCCAGAGAGGCAAAGAGCTGGGAAGGTCCTTAAGATCACCCCAGTGAGGGAATCTGAGGCCAGACAGGTTCATCAGATTGCTAAGGTCACACAGCAAGTCATGGGCAAATCTGGGGGTGGGCCTTGAGTCTCCTGATTCCCAGACCAGTGCCTTT